>NC_081323.1:25677552-26302552 GCF_026419965.1 Kogia breviceps
CTCGCTCCGCCCATACCGACTCGTCGCCGATTCGCCACAGCCCCCGAGGCCCAGATCTGCGCTCTGTTCGCGGTCCAGCTCAGGCGTCAGCAGAGCAAAAGTTCCAGGGGCCCTGGTAGAGCTGATGCTGAATTTTTTGAGCCTGTGGCGCCCGTACCTAGGGGCAGCTGGTGACGAATCTGCGGCGAACGTGCGAGCCGGAAGACGCGCGGGACAAGCGGCTGTATCCGCGCCTGCGCTGGGGAGGGGGCGGGGACACATGGGGGCGGTGCCCGAGTGGGCGTGGTTGGTGGTGGGCGGGGCAGTTGCTTTGGGCTGCGCGGCACTTGGCTTGGAGTCCAGCACTAATGCGCCTGCCTACCTTCCCTCAGCCTCCGCGTCGGTCTTCCCGGAGTGACCTCCTCCCGCCCTTCCCCCGCCCGCGAGCCCCAATCTATCCTGAGCTCACACGTGTGCGCCTCCACAAACTCCTACTGAGCACCAAACGCGTGTGCGGCCTCCCCGCCCGCCCAGAGGTATGGCCCGCTCTCCGCAGGCCGCGACCTTTGCAGGGAAACGCGCCACAGACTAGGATGAAGTCGCAACCGGGGTAATTTCGGGTATCGATGGGTGTCCTGGGACAGGTGCTGCACCGTTCAGCACGGTAGCCACCAGCCACCGGGTCAGTTCCTTGGTTGCACTGTCCACGTGTCAAGGGCTCGATAGCCACCTGACACAATGCACAGCGTAGATATAGGACCTTCCGTCTTGGCAGAACGTCCTATGGCGACCTTGGGGAGCGATCTGGGAAGACTTCTCAAGGAGGTACTATTTCAGCCCAGAAGGCCGTTGAGGTGACATGGAAAACATTTATTCATTCAACATGTGTTAACTAATTGCCTACTGAGGCAGCAAACATTCTTCCAGGGCACCAAATGAAGCAAAGTTCCTGTTCACACGTCAAGGGGGCAAATAAAGTACACGTACAATATATCAGATGGCAGATAATGGTAAGAAAAATTAGGGAGGGTAAGAAAATGAGTGACCAAGAGCGTTCTTTTAAAAGCTCCACCCTGGGTGCAGTTAGGAGAATGGACGGTAGGGGGCAACCGCGGATGCAGAAAGCCCCGAGGGGCGTCGGGTGCGTGGACAAGGGTGGGCCAGGTAGTGAGAAGGAGCTGACCTGGGCTGGACCGGATGGGTTGGACGTGGGTGCCAGGGAGCGAGGAGCGGAGGATGATGCCTTGCTGGGACTCTCCGAGAACTCCTCCCGGGCTACTCCTGGACTAGGGCCCTCTACTCCCGGTTCCTACTGCAGCATCCTCCGTTCTCTATTCCCCACATTTTCCTGAATCCTGTTACCCAGTAACTTCTCAAGAGATCCTGCACAGAGTATAAATTTCTTAAGCCTTGGCATATCTGAAAAATGCCTTTATTATTTGCTCCAGGTAGATTCACATTCGAGCTAGATGCACAATTTTATCAGCACTATGCTCTAACCATCAGGGCTAACCAGCCACTCTTGACTGCTCTATTTTATTTTATTTTATTTATTTGTGTGTGTGTGTGTGTGTGTGTATGTGGTACGCGGGCCTCTCACTGCTGTGGCCTCTCCCGTTGCGGAGCACAGGCTCCGGACGCGCAGGCTCAGTGACCATGGCTCACGGGCCCAGCCGCTCCGCGGCATGTGGGATCTTCCCGGACCGGGGCACGAACCCGCGTCCCCTGCATCGGCAGGCGGACTCTAAACCACTGCGCCACCAGGGAAGCCCTTGACTGCTCAATTTTAAATGAAAATCACTTTGCTCCTCTGTCTTTGGCAGCCAGCTTTGCTGCTGAGGTGGCCCACAGTCCTCTGGAGAAAGTCCCAGTCCTTCACAAGTGACAAGGTTTTTCTCTCTGGACACATTTAGGATCTTCTCATCTGTGGTGTCTGACATTTGGCAAGATGAGCTTTGGAGTCAGGCCCAGTTCCTTGACCTGGCGGTCTCTGCCACGTGGTCTTGAAATGATGGGTGCCCTTGTCTGCAGCATCTTCCTGTATTATCTTCCTAAGATTTCCTCCACTATATCCTGTAGTCTCACTCTCTAAGTTTCTTTTCATTGGATTGATCTCAATCCAATGTTTTCTCTCTTCTTTTCTATCTCTTTGCCTTTTTGCCTTCTTTCTGACAAATTGCTTTAACTTCGCCTTTTAGCTTTTCTGTTATACTTATCTATTTATTTGCATTTTATTTTATTTTTTTACTTAGTCATTTTATTACTTTTTTGATTTGGGGGAAAATCATAATTTTCATTTCCAAGAGCAACTTCTTCCTTTCTGATTATTTCTTTTTTCATAGCATCCGTTTCTTGCCTTGTGTTTTGTTGTTGTTTTGTTTTGACTGGGCCGCGAGGCATGCAGCATCTTAATTCCTTGACCAGGGATCAAACCCGCGCCCCCTACAGTGGAAGCTCTGAGTCTCAACCACTGGACCGCCAAGGAAGTCCCCGTTTCTTGCCTTGTGGACACAAAGCTTTTATTTTCTCTCTGAGGGTATTACTTAGAACGCCTTTGAGCCTTTCCTTGGCCCCCTGCACGTCTCCCAGTTTCTTTTCTGTTTGGGCAGACTTCCGTCTCACCTGTGGATGGGATTTTGTCTGGGGGCGTGCAGGGAAGCTCTTGCCCATGCTGTCAGGAAGTGCAGGTTTTCTGCCGGGACTAAAGAAGCTCCCTCCCCTCTCCAGCCTGGGGGCAGGTGCCTGGCTATGGCTGCTGCTTTCCAGAAGCTGGCAGAACCCTCAGACTCCCGCAGTCCAATAGGTGACATTTATTTCAATACCTTGTTGTTAGCATTACCCTTAAAATGAGTGAATTTTATGATATGTATGCTTTCCACTAAATTCTTTTTTAAAAAGAATGGATGATGAAAGAGATTGAAAGTAAAGCCCCTGTCTCTGTGCCCGGGGGCCTGAAGACCTGGAGTCTTTCTCCAGTGCAACGCTGTCCAATCCAAGTATGATGTGAGTCCCATATTTAATTTTAAGTATTTTATAGCCATACTAAAGAAAGTAAAAAGAAACAGGTGAAGTTAATTTTATTTATTTATTTGGCTGCTTTGGGTCTTAGTTGCAGCATGCAGGCTTCTCTCTAGTTGAGGCGCGTGGGCTCCAGTGCACGCAGACACAGTAGTTGCATTGCATGGGCCCCAGAGTGCATGAGCTTAGTTGCCCCGCGGCATGTGGGATCTTAGTTCCCCAACCAGGGATTGAACCCACGCCCCCTGCATTGGAAGGCAGGTTCTTAACCACTGGGCCACCAGGGAAGTCCTGAAGTTAATTTTATTTATTTTTTATTTTTAAAAATATATTTATTTATTTGTTTATTTATTTATTTTTGACTGAGTTGGGTCTTTGCTGCTGCACGCGGGCTTTCTCTAGTTGGTGCGAGCAGGGGCTACTCTTTGTTGCAGTGCGCGGGCTTCTCATTGCGGTGGCTTCTCGTTGCAGAGCATGGGCTCTAGGCGTGCAGGCTTCAGTAGTTGTGGCATGCGGGCTCAGTAGCTGTGGTGCACGGGCTTAGTTGCTCTGCGGCGTGTGGGATCTTCCCAGACCTGGGCTCGAACCCGTGTCCCCTGCATTGGCAGGCGGATTCTTAACCACTGCTCTACCAGGGAGGCCCCTGAAGTTAATTTTAATAGTGTGTTTTATTTAACCCAATCAATCCAAAATACTACCATTTCAACATGTAATCATGGGACTTCCCTAGTGGTCCAGTGGTTAGGGCTCCACGCTCCCTCCCCAGTCAGGGAACTGTATCCCACACGCAGCAACAAAGATCCTGAATGCCGTAACTAAGACCCGGTGCAGCCAAATAAATAAATAAATAATTTTTAAAATGTAATCACACAGGGCTTCCCTGGTGGCACAGTGGTTGAGGGTCCGCCTGCCAATGCAGGGGACACGGGTTCGTGCCCCGGTCTGGGAGGATCCCACATGCTGCGGAGCGGCTGGGCCCGTGAGCCATGGCCGCTGAGACTGCGCATCCGGAGCCTGTGGTCCGCAACGGGAGAGGCCACAACAGTGAGAGGCCCGCATACCGCAAAAAAAAAAAAAAAAAAAAAAAAATGTAATCACACATAAAATCTGTTGATAGTGAGGTATTTTACATTCCTTTTTTGTACTAAGTCTTTGAATCCAGTGTGCATTTTTCACCTACAGCGGATCTCCACTCAGACTAGCCTCATGAAAGGCTCAACAGTTGCATGTGGCTGGGGCTCTGGTATTGGACAGTGCGGCTCCAGAGAGCCAGCTGACCATGTGCTGGGGCTGGGCTGGTGTGCAGGAGCAGTCGCCCGGCACAGGGGATCACGGAGGAGACAAGGGTCCGGCACCTCTGTATCCAGACTGACATGAGTCTCTTCACTCCAGCCTGCACCTCGCCCCAGCCCCCCACCATCCCTGGACACCCCTCAACCTCTCAAACCTCCCTGTAATGGGCTGAATGGTGGCCCCCAAAAAGACATGTCCAAGTCCTAATCCCTGTACCTGAATGTGACCTTATTTGGAAAAAGGATCTTTACAGACGTAACTAAGTTACAGATCTCAAGATAAGATCACCCTGGATTATCCGGGTGGGCTCTGAATCCAATGACTGGTGTCCTTGTTAGACAGAAGAGGAGAGACACACAGGGGAGAAGGCCGTGTGAAGACAGAGGCCGAGGTTGGGGTGATGCTGCCACAGGAACAGCAGGAGCTGGATGAGGCAGGAAGGAGCAGCCTCCAGAGCCGTGGGAGAATGAATTCCTGCTCCCACCCCCCAGGACACCAACACGCTGCTTGCCTCTCGGGCTCCCCTCTGCAGCTCTCTCTGCTCCGCCGGGTCAGTTCTCCTTGCCTGCTCTCCTTGCCCTGTGTCTCCTTCAGGCTTTGTTCCTTTGCTGCCATCAAAGTGACGCTTGAGGAGTGAGAGGAGACCAGCTTCTCTGCACGGCTGTCTTGTTTAACTGCAAGTCTTGGCCTTGACCATGGTTTTATCCTGCTCCCCTCACTGGGTCACAACTGTCCATGGACCTGGCCCTAGAATGAGGTCCCACGCCCCCTATTTACTTAGACAGCCTGTGTTCATTTCCGGGGGCTGCTGTAACCAATGACAACAAATAGGGGAGCTTAAAACAGCAACAACATTTTTCCCTTGCATCTCTGGAGGCCAGAAATCCAAGATCAAGGTGTCAGCAGGACCACGTTCCCTCCGAAGGCTCCTGGGGAGGTTCCTTCCTGCCCCGCCCAGCTCCTTGTGCTCCTGTGTCAGCTTCACCCCAGCCTCGGCCTCCGTCTTCACATGGCTTTCTCCCCATGTGTATCTTCTCTCTGTCTCAGAAAGACACTTACCCTTGGATTTAGGACTCATATGGATAATCCAAGATGACCTCATCTCAAGATCCTTAATTACATTTGCAAAGACCCTTTTTTCAAATAAACTCCCATTCACAGGCACCAGGGTTAGGACTGAGACCTACCACTCAGCCCACTACACAACCTGGGCCCCGAGACAAATTTAAGTGGCTCCAATCCCATTTCCTTTGCCTTGTCCAAGGGCAAGAGAGTGGCCTCATCGGATCTGCTGTGCACAGCCAGCAGGCTGGGCCCTGATGCAGACTTGCCTCTAAGGACTCCCCGGCCCCTGCTGGGATCGGTGTCCTGCTTCGACCTCTCTGGTGGGTACATGAGTCCGTGTGCTCCTGCTAAAACAATCGCCCCTGTCTGCCTCTGAGCCAGCTGGACCAGAGCTTGCACCCAGTAGCGTTATTTTCCAAAGAAACTATTTGCATCTGTTTTAAGCTTGTGAACTTGGGAACCTCCAAGTCTCCAGAGCAAATGCCTTTCATTAAGGTGTCAGGAGGTACCTGACTCCAAGCCAGAGAGGAAGAAGGAAAACCACTGCCCAGGAGAGGTGGGCAAGTGTGGGGGAGGCAGGAGCTCCAAGCAGATGGCTTCTCCTGCAGCCAGGGTACCTCTCGCTCCTTCTCAGAATGGGCTGCCTGGGGAGGAAAACCCTGCCTTTCTTCCTCATTTTTGTGCCCATATATCTACGTGGGGCTTTGTTGCAAGAAACTGCACCTGAGAGGCAAAGAAAACCATGCCTTGAGAGGCTCTGTAGACTAGAAGCGGAGGTGAATATACCCACCGTTTGGGGCAGTAGAGTTTTTTTAACTAACACCAGACAAAGCACAGATCATAGAAACAGTAGTAAGCTTCTATGCTCTGTGGGCTCGGCGTGGAGTTCTTATTAGCTGCCTGTTTTCACCTATGGCTAGAATAGCAAAATGGGTTTGGTGGGTTTGCTCTAAAGACGAGCCAGCTGAGGGTGGGTGGAGCTGGGGGGCCACCTGAGGAGTGTAGCTGCAGGTGTGCTGGGGTGGTGGGGGCCAGCCCATTGGGCATGGGGAACAAGGTCCCAGGTCCCCCACAGAGCAGAGACTCCTGTGCGGGTCCGTGGCCAGTTCCTGGATGCCCTGCAGGCATCAGGGCTGCGCCAAGCACTCCCCACTTTGATCCCCACACACAGCCATCCCTCTGGCAGGTAGGACCCTGATGGTCGAGGGGTAAAGAGTGTGGCACTCGGGGAGGAATGGGAGCCGCCTGTGGTGCTCTCACCCACTGCAGCACAGACCTGGGGCTGTCTGCCGCTACGAGCTCTAGCTTGGTACGAGGGGGCTGGTGGCAGTGATCAGCCACCTCACCGCGTTGCCCTGAGGATCAAATCCCCAGGAGTGCCTGTATCCTTTCTACAGTTTCGGAGGTTCCAAGAGGCAACCCTAAAGCACCTGCAGGGCATCGCCAGCAGCTACAACCTGTCCTTCATCATGGAGGCCTGGTTCCAGAGCCTGGCCCGTGAGAGCCAGGCCGTGGCCCTGGCACTCAACCAGCTGCAGGCCACTGTGCAGGGTGACCTGGGCCACCTCAAGACCTGAGTGCAGAGGCCAGAAGGTGGACAACAGGCTGCTAGCCTTGGGTGCCGCCCTGAGCGAGAGGAGCAAGCAGCGCGCCCAGGAGAGGAAGGAGCAGGAGGAACAGAGGAACGCCCACTCTGGCCTGGCCCTGGATGTGTGAGCCATGCAGGACGTTCTGGCTCGCCTGATGCCCCTCATCCAGAGCCAGGGTGCTGAGCTGGCAGCTTTCAAGAGGTGGCTGCAAGTGGCCGGCCCTGGCACCGCTGCCCTGCGGGTGACCCCGGCCCCTCCTAGGCCATTTAGCCCGAGCTCCCCACAGCTGCAGGCAGGCAGGCAAGCAGGCACCCAGAATTCCGCCTGAGCTCGGGGACCCCCCTCTGGACTTCGCTCGCTGTCTCCAAGGGATGCAGGATCCCCCAGGCCCAGGCAGCCAGCAGGCGTGGCCCCCCAAGAGCCCAGGAGAGAGTAAGCACCATGGCCTGCCCTTCCCTGTCAGTGTCCACTTTTCCCTCAGGTGCCTCCTTAGGCCTCCAGTCCCCTCCAGGAGGACTTCTCCCCAGGCTGGGCGAAGAAGACACTGCTTTACACCCCACAAAACCCACTCTCGAAGAAAGGAACCATCCAGGTGACGGCCTGCCTGCAGGTCAGGCCACCCAATGCACACACCAGTGAGGTGCTGCCCGCAGGCAGTAAATGCCCACTCAGAGTTGGTGATCACCCTGGTCAGGGCTGATGGGGTCCCAAGGACGTCCTCAGCCGTAGCCAGCAGGAACCCTCTCTGCAGGGCCCCAGCCTGCATCCCATGGGGTCTGTGCCCACCAATGGAGGCCCCCCGGCCTTTGCAAAGCCGGTTCTGCTTTGCCACTTCTGATCTCCAGGTTAGGGTTTCTCTATGGCAGCTCTACTGTACTGGAGTCTGGGGTCGGGTAGTCCCTAGTTGTGGGAGTGTCCAGGGCATTGAACGGTGTTCAGCAGCATCCCTGGCCTTCGCCTACTAGATGCCCGCTCAGCTCGAACTCTCAGCTGTGACCAGGCTGCTCCCTGTCTGGCCTTGCAGTCCCCAGGGCCCATTAATCTGAAGCAGGTCCCTCCCCATCTGTGTGGTTCTAGGGGCCTCACCAGTAAGACAGGGCTGATGGGCTGACCTGGAGGACACCACCAGGGCTCCCGGGAAAGGGGGGCTGTAGGTTTTGGGGCCAACAAAGTTCTGACAACCAAAACTGTCTGCAAACACTGCTAGATGTCTCCCAGGGGTACAGTCATCTCCAATTGAGGACCACTGCCAAAGATTATGACAAGAGCCCCCAGGTGAAGAGCGGAGGTGGGGGCTGGCCACAGAACACCCTCCACCCTGGAACCCAAGGGGCCAGTGGGCTAGAAATGCTCGTTCCCTGGCTCTGCTCCCAGCTTCTGGCTGGGTGCCCCACCCCTGCCCCACCTACCCTTCTGGCAAGCAGATCTGGCAGGAAGTCTGGTCAGCAGGATGCCCCCAAAGGTGTCCATGTCCTGGTTCCAGACCCTGTGGATGTGTCACTTCACGTGACAAGAAGACTTTCTGGTGTGATTAAGGATGTTGAGATGGGACCTGATCCTGGATTATCCCATGGACCAGTGTCATTATAGAGTCCTTATAAGAGGGAGGCAGGAGGCTCAGTGTCAGGGATGCAGATACAAGGGCAGGAGCAGACGTCAGAGGGCAGCAAAGGGCTTCTCCTTGGAGCCTCCAAAAGAACCAGCTCAGCCCACACCGTGATTTTAAGCCCGGGGAGACCTGCAGGGACTTCTGACCTCCAGACTGTGAGATGCTAAATTTGTGTTATTTTGAGCCACTGTGTTTGTGGGGATTTGTTCCAGCAGCCACAGACACTCATCCAGGGCCCCCTGCTGGTGAGCAGTGTGGCTCAGCCAAGTGTCCTGCTTCTCAGTCCTCCCACTGGTAAGAGGCTGATCACATGAGAATAAGTGAGCCGTTGCCCCTCGTGGTGTGGGCTGACTCTCCCCCCTCTGTTTCTAGTTTGCAGCATGGGCCCTGCACTCATCTTTCTGAACGCGTCCACTGTGAATGTGGTCTTCTTCCACCCGGCTTCCTCACTGGCCTACGGGCCCTGTCTGTCTGCAGCTGGGTCCACACAGCCTTGGGCCACCTGGGCACCCTCCTCTCGTACACCAGTGAAGAAAATGACAAGCTGGTTTTGCATGGCCGAGACTCCCTGCCTCCTGGCTCCATCTGCTCTGTGATTGGAAACCTGGCCTTCAGGGAGCTGCCCCTCCAGCCACTGCTAGACTGCTGTTGGCACCATGTGTGTGTCATCTAGACGTCCATCCTGGGCCTGGGCAGGTACTGGCTCCACATGGGCCGAAGGCTAGCAGCTACTAGCTCCTGCTTTTTTTTTTTTTTTTTGCGGTACGCGGGCCTCTCGCTGTTGTGGCCTCTCCCTTTGCGGAGCACAGGCTCCGGACTCACAGGCTCAGTGGCCATGGCTCACGGGCCCAGCCACTCCGCGGCACGTGGGATCTTCCCGGACCGGGGCACGAACCCGTGTCCCCTGCATCGGCAGGCGGATTCTCAACCACTGCGCCACCAGGGAAGCCCTAGCTCCCGCTTTGGGGAGGGCTATGAGATTCCTCCGGGAGGCTCCCTCATGCTAGGCCAGGAGCAAGACAGCGTTGGGGGTGGGTTTGATGGCCCTGAGGCCTTCGTGGGGAGCCTAGCAGGCCTGGCCATATGGGACCGGGTGCTCGTCCCCAGGGAGGTCTCAAACCTGGCCACTGGGAAGGAGTTCCTGACAGGCACATCCTAACGCTGGCCAATGCTGCATCGGTAGGCGGATTTGTGCAAAGGGTGAACTGCACCTGCCTACAGCTCTGTTCCTGAGGCCTCGCTACACAGCAACTGTGCTCACATGGTGGGCCGGTGAGAAGAGCAAGTCTTCAGCCACGCTTGGCCACCCCTAACCCCAGCACACTACATAGAGGGCCCCCCACCCACACTGAGGAGCAGGCTGCTGCCTCCGGCCTAGGCCAGGCACATCTGCACTCTAACATAGGATGTGGGTATTCCACAGGGTGGGGGGAGGGCCCACAGGCAGAGCTGGGCCTCAGGGTCCCCATGACTGCATTCTTTCCCTCTCTGAGGCATTCTTACACCAACACCCCCCCGCATAGTAGGAAGTCATTTCAACACAGCCCAACTTGCCATGTGGCAGAGCTGCGCTTCAGCTCTGCCTCTCCTTGGGCATGGGTTTGGGGCAACCACAGGCTGGGTCCTGGAGAACTCTTATTTTCCTTGCATTAACTTCTGTGGTCCTCTCTCCCTGTGGCTTGAAAAAGTTTCTCTTTGGCTGCTCCTAGTTCCAACATTTCTCATGAGAAGGGCTGGGGAGTCCATTTCCTGGCCCCAGAGCTCCTTCGCCCTGGGGGTTCCATCAAGTTTCTGCAGCAGCTGGTGAGACCACTAGAGCTGCTGGGAAGGGGGCCTGCAGAGGGAGCAAGCTACTCAGAAACACATTAAGGATGGGTGGGCAATGCTTTTTTTAAAAATTAATTTATTTTTAGCTGCATTGGGTCTTCATTGCTGTGTGTGGGCTTTCTCTCTAGTTGCAGCAAGTGGGGGCTACTTTTTGTTGTGGCGCACAGCCTTCTCATTGCAGTGGCTTCTCTTGTTGCAGAGCACGGGCTCTAGGTGCGCAGGCTTCAGTAGTTGTGGCACGCGGGCTCAGTAGTTGTGGCTCGCAGGCTCCAGAGCGCAGGCTCAGTAGTTATGGCACATGGGCTTAGCTGCTCCGCAGCATGTGGGATCTTCCCGGACCAGGGCTTGAACCCATGTCCCCCTGCATTGGCAGGCGGATTCTTAACCACTGCACCACCAGGGAAGCCCAGGTGGGCAATGCTTTTAAAGGGTCTGTATTGGAATATAATTTACATACTATGAAATTCACCCATTTAAAATGTACAGTTCAAAGATTTTCAGTAAATTTGTCGAGTGTGCAACCATCACCACGATCCAGTTTTAGAACATTTCCATTGCCCCCCCGCCCAAGAAATCATGCCTGTTAGGGGTCACTCCTGTCCCCACCCAGCCCCTCCCCCAGCTCTGCACCCAGTCACCTGCTTTCTGTTTCTGTGGATTTGCCTGCTCTGGATGTTTCACATAGATGGACTAATTCACTGTGTGATCCTTGGTGTCTGGCATCTCTCACTGAGTATCGTGTTTTGTAGTTTCATCTGTGTTGTTGTGTGTCAGTGCTGTGTTCCTTTGTATGGCTGAATGACCTTCTGTTGTAATGGGCCACGTTTTGTTTTGTTTGTTTTGTTCATCAGTCAATGGAAACTTGGGTGGTTTCCAGTTGGGGGCCCTTGTGAGTGAAGGTTCTGTGCAGTCTCATGTGAAGGGTTGTGTAGACATATGCTTCTGTTTCTCTTGAGTGGATACCTAGCCGTGGAATTGCTGGGTTGTATGTTGTATGATAGAATCATGGTTTTTTTTTTTTTGTGGTATGCGGGCCTCTCACTGTTGTGGTCTTTACCGTTGCGGAGCATACGCTCCAGATGCACAGGCTCAGCAGCCATGGCTCACGGGCCCAGCCGCTCCGCGGCATGTGGGATCTTCCCAGACCGGGGCACGAACCCGTGTCCCCTGCATCGGCAGGCGGATTCTCAACCACTGCGCCACCAGGGAAGCCCTTGTTTTGTTTTTTAATATTCATTCTTTTTTTTAAAAAGTAAATTTATTTATTTTTATTTTATTTATTTTTGGCTGCACTGGGTCTTTGTTGCTGCGCATGGGCTTTCTATAGTTGCGGCGTGTGAGGCTACTCTTCATTGAAGTGCGTGGGCTTCTCATTGTGGTGGCTTCTCTTGTTGCGGAGCATGGGCTCTAGGCACGCAAGCTTCAGTAGTTGCGGCATGCAGGCTCAGCAGTTGTGGCTCCTGGGCTCTAGAGCACAGGCTCAGTAGTTGTGGTGCACAGGCTTAGTTGCTCCGCAGCATGTGGGATCTTCCTGGACCAGGGCTCGAACCCGTGTTCCCTGCATTGGCAGGCGGATTCTTAACCACTGCGCCACCAGGGAAGTCCCAACCCATTTTAAAAGTGAGGAAACAGGGACTTCCCTGGTGGTTCTGTGACTAAGAATCCGCCTGCCAATTCAAGGGACACGGGTTCGAGCCCTGGTCCGGGAAGATCCCACATGCCACAGAGCAACTAAGCCTGTGCGCGCCACAACTACTGAGCCTGCGCTCTACAGCCCACGAGCCACAACTACTGAGCTCACGTGCCGCAACTACTGAAGCCTGCGTGCCTAGAGCCCCGTGCTCCGCAACAAGAGAAGCCACCACAATGAAAAGCCTGCCGCAACGAAGAGTAGCCTCTGCTCGCCAACTAGAGAAAGCCCGCGTGCGGCAACAAAGACCCAACGCAGCCAAAAATAAATATATTAATTAATTTTTTTTTAAAGTTGGAAAAGATAACTTTTTTAAAAAAAGTGAGGAAACAAACTAGAGAGGTCTGATGGAACCACGAGGGGCCTGGTTTTGGCTCTGCATCGAGGAGGTGGCTGGAGGGCACTGCTCCATGGGGAGGGGCCTGAAATCAGTCTCTGGGGCCTCTTAGCAGTGCTCCCATCTCTGCAGAGCTGTCTGTGGCCCCAGCAATCCCAGGCCTTCAGCTCAGAGACTTGGCCAGCCACCACCTGCCTGCCCCCCAACCCCCCCCACCCCCGCCCCTGGTCCATGAGTCAAGGGAAGGGGATGCATCCTAGGTCTGGAAACACCCTTGGGTGGCCACCCACGGGAAGGTCCTGGAATCACAGACTTCTGCTTCCCCTGGCACTTCCCCAGGACGCATCCATCTTCATGGAGAGCTGCCCTTCTCAAAGTGTCCTCTTTCTCAGGCTCCTCTGGCCTATTTTGGAGCCCTTGCTCCGTCTCACTCCACTGAGGTGGGAGAGATGACATCTTTTGGGGGGGAAACTGTTAATTTGATCAGGAAGTGTTTCTTGAGGTCCCTAGCACTAAAAGACCACGCAGGGTATTTCCCACCCTCCCCTCCCCCGCTTTTGGGTGCTTACAACACCATGGGGGACCCAGGATATTTCACTTCTACAGCAGCATTTCTGCCAAGGTTCACAGACCCTAAAACGGTGGGAATTTGGCAGAAGCATCATGGCTGTGGGTGGCCAGCCACATCGCATCTGAGTCTCCACGAGGGCAGGGTGGCCTGGGAAAGGGCTTGGGGAGGAGCTTTGTGGGAGCTCAGGTCACTAGGAATTTGGGAAGGGCTGGCTTGTCCAGCCAAGGAGTCTGGGCTCTGTCAAGGGCAGCCCATCCAGGTTTTGAGCAGGGGAGTGTGAGCACGCATCTCACGTGATCCACCATCCCTGCTGAGTGAGTGGCATGAGCCACATCCACCTTGAACCCCATCAATCCCACCTTTGACCTGTGTCTGCTGCGTTCCTGAGTGGGGGGAGGACAGAAGGATCCAGAGGGGCTTCCCCAACACCACCCCTCTGTCCCCGGGACTGTTCTCACTTCCCCATCGCTGAGTGCAGCTCTCCTCCTACCTGGACGGTTTCACACAAACCACACTCGTCCACTTCATTCAGTCAAACCAGCCTGGGACCAGCCCTGAGGCTCCTTGGTCCAGTGCCAGCTTCACTCTGCAGCCTCCAGGCCCTCCTCCACAGACAGGTCCATCACGTGCTTGTCAACATCCCTCGAAAGGGCAAAGCCAGGTCACACTAAGGAGAAAACACCTTTTCTGAAAGAATGTTTTTCTTAGTATTTTCAAAAAATTGTTGCACAGTGATCGTGGGGAAAACTTAACAATCCTGTTGGGCTTCCTTCCTCTTATTTTGGTTTCAATTTTGGTTTTATTTTGAAAGATGTGGGGGAAGAGCCTATAAAGAACTTCTAAAATCTTTTTATTTTGAAAAGTTTCAAGTTTAAAGAAAAAAGTTACAAGAGGACTACATTGCACGTCATTTATATTTACTCCATATTCATCACCTGCTAACATCCTACCACATTTTCTTTCTCCCGCTATCGGTAGCTACGTATTGTGATTACCATTAGCTTGTGAATCATCTGAGACTACGTTGCAGACATCACATCACAACCCCTGAATATCTCAGTGTATGTCTACTGAGGAAAAGGACTTTTCTGATATGACCCCAGACAAAGATCACCCTTGGGGAACTGGGCGCAGCTGTAACACCGCTACCTAATGTACAGTGCAGATCCAATCTTTGCCAATTGTCCCCAAAATGCCAGGCCCACGAGCAGCCTTCAGTTGCCCATCTCTTTAATCTTCCATCCAAGGCAGTCACTCGGCCTTTCTTGGTCTTACATGACGCTGACACTACAGGACGAGCTGGCTAGCTGTTTAGCAGGTGTCCCTCAATTTGGGTTCATCTGCATTTTCCCCCTGGGATGGGATCAGTGGAGCGTTTTCCGCAGGAAGGCCACAGGGCTATGTTGTGTCCTCAGCACAACCGTTTGCTACGTGGTGATCGGTCCCGACAGGCGGGTGCACCAGGTGGCGGGACTACAACTCCCAGAAGGCTGCGCGCGCCACGCGGCCGCCGCCGGGTCACGCGGGTGCCGTGTGGGGCACGTGACGTTCATCCGGGTCACGTGGCCGCGGCGCAGGTCACGAGAACAAACACGGCCACGGCGCTGCCTGGTCGACGGGACATGGCCAACGTCTCCAAAAAGGTGTCGTGGTCCGGACGCGACGTGGACGACGACGAGGCGGCGCCGCTGCTACGGAGGGCGGCGCGCCCGGGGGCGCCGGCCGGGGAGGCCACGCCGCTGCTGAACGGGGCCGGGCCCGCGGCCGTGCGCGCGGTGAGCCCAGGGAGAGGCGGGCCGGGTCGGGTCCGCGCCGCGGTCGCCGGTGCCGGGAGCCGGGCGGGGACGCGGCGAATCCGTGTTCGGGCAGTCCTAGTGGCAGAGGCGGGAACGCGCCCCGGGTCCCGCTTGGTAAACGGCAGGGCGAGCTCGGAACCTGGGCCCTGGGGTTCTGGAGTCCTGGGAGGCGCTCGGCCCGGTGACTCTCGGGGTCGAGGAGCCGGCCCATTATCCTCGGTGTTAAGGAGCGTGGGAGAGCCCAGTCGCACGCTGCTGTCGAGTCCCGGCAGCATGAAGCTAATTTATCTCCTCACAGTTTATTCCTTAGTGGATTTAAAAGGAAGGCAGATGGTCTTCTGCTTAGGTAACCTTTTTCTTTTTCTTTTTATGGAACACTGTATACATGAGCAACTCTTTTTACTGCGTCGCTTTTGAACGTCAAGAGATTTTAAGAGCTTAGGTTGCAGGGTTTGGTTTTGCAGTGGGAATATCTGGGGGACTCCATCTTTACAGGGAGCGGGACAGGCCTTCAGGGCGACCTTAGGAATGACAAGTATGTGCGTTCAGTTTCCTTTAGCAGTTCATTGAAATTGAAGCACAGCGGTTGAAATGTGCTTTGCAGGTCAGCACAGAAGTTTGTGTCCTTAAGTGAATTTCTCTGTGTGTTAATTTTGAGTTAATGAACTTCTTTTGTTGATTGCTTGGCCTTACTCGGTTTTGTGATTGTTTTTTCGTTTTTCTCCTCTTATCCTAGATCTGTCCATTAAACACTTGTGTGATGTTTAACGAGGAAGGACTCAAGCATCAGGCTGTTTCTCTAGAACTTATCTAGGTTTCCCCAGCCCCCAGAAATGCATCAGACAAAGAAGGTCAAAGTCTGTTCCTTGAGTGGGATCTTCTGTTGAAGTGCTCTCTGTGTCTGCATGAGAAGTGACATGGAAGGGGGAAATTTGCAGTGGTGGGGATATGGATGCTTTGTTGTTTTCTTCTCAGAACATGTTTCTTTTTTACTCTTTAAAAGAAGGTAATCTGAAGTTTACAAATCAGAAGTATGAAACTGGCTTGGCTTTAAGGGTGACAGGTAGAGAGATTAGAAGCTTCGAGATTGAATTGGGGTTTATTTCGGGACTGAATGTGCTCAAGAGTTTCCTACTTTTCTTTATGCATAGACACAGGAGTTGGCTTTTTTTGAAATAACCTGTTGATCTCTTCCCTTAAGACTCATTCCCTTAAAAGAACCTTTGTGAGCTTTCTTGTTTGTTCATTTGCATTTAATAACAAGTGACTAGCTGCTCTTAAACAATTTAAAACATAATTTATTGTGTGCCTGTTGTGTGCCCGGATGCATGCAGTTTGCCTGGGACACAGAAGTGCACGATGCAGCTTCCTTCCTCCTGGCGCCAGGGCTCCTGGAAAACCAGGCCCAGTGCTCTGTGAGGAAGGCTTGAGGGACCCCAAGGGCAGGAGAGGTCACACTGGGTCCAGTCTTGGAAGAGTGCATGATCCTCAGGCGGGTGGACAGAGGGGAAAGATAAAGGGAGTGAGCATTTGGGAAGTAAGTCGGAGTGGGGAGTGGAGGCTGGGGAAGGAACTGGGGTTGACCTGCATGGGACAGCTGCAGGCTTCGAATTTAGCTTTATCTTGTGGGAGAATCCTTCAGAAGCTGGAGAGTCCAGCCTTGAAGGATCCTTAGACGGCCTTGCGTGAATGGGGTGGGGCGGGCACTGGAGGCATTGGTGCTAGGAACTCTGCTCTGGACCAGCAGAGGCAAGTGCTGCAGTCTCCTGTGCCTCAGGCTCCTCACCAACAGGAAAACTAATATGCTTCCAGCCCCAAGCACCGCCTGTCACAAGGTGATAAACGCTAGTTACTCTCAGAGGTATTAAAAATGGCAGCTTGGAAGTGATCATCTCTGAGTTGCTGTTCTTGGGGGGACTCCCCTGCAGCTGACTGAACTCCTTGAGGCCGGCTTTCTTTCGGGAGGGTCGGCTCTGGACCAGAGGGCTGAGTTCACTGCAGCAGACGCGGAGGCTTGTAAGCTGCTCTCAGACCAGGGTCGTTTGAACTAAAGTGACAGCCCAGGCCAACAACTGCTCTATGAGAATGTTCTGGTGAGCTGGACAGGAGAGCTTGTCTTGCCACCTCCTAGTCCTTCATGGTTTGTTGCAGGGCATCCCGAGTTGGAAGCTGGTGTTCTTGCACCCGGCATGGGAACCTGCCAGGCACCATGAGGTGGCTGCTCTGGGCAGCCCCGGGCAGGGTGGGCTGGGGGCCGGCCTGAGCTCAGCCTCCATCTGGCTGGAACCAGGCCATTCAGAGTTGCTCTGCCCTCTCTCCAGCCTTCGGCCTGTCGTGCCTGAGTGTGGGGTGAGGGTGGGTCATCCAGCAAGTTGCTGTCTGTCCACCCCTGGGGCGAGGAGAGGGTGCGGTCAGCCAGCAAGTCATGGTCATGTGGGCAGCAGGAAGCAGAGTGTTTTGAAAACTTACAGAGGGAAATCTGAGCCAGAAACAGAGGCTCCGGGTGTGGGGGTGGGTATTTGCAGTGTTTGTAAATGCGGGTCCTTTCCAGGGACCTCAGCTTTGGGAAGCCCCGCCTGAGGCAACCTGAGGGGTAGGACCCTCAGGTTAGTGTTTAGAATCAGTTTTGGGGATCTTACTCCTCTGGGAACTGGGGCGTTCTGCCCTGGTGACCTGGAGCCACGGGCTACAGTCAGAGTATGGGGGGCCGGGAGGGGTTTGTGTGCAGGCAAGCTGCAGGGGCAGGTCATCACCATCCCCACCGGCCCCTTGAGCTCTGCTCAACATAAGGGAGCACCCCGTCTTTCTCGTAGCTGGCTCCCAGGCCCAGAGCAGCCCCTCCAGGAAGTCCCTCTGCCTCAGTGCCCTGTACTATCTCTTCCTCCTCCCCCTCCCCCTCCTCCTCCTCCTCTCCTCCCCCTCCTCCTCTCCCCCTCCTCCCCAGCTTTGCAGAGTCCAGGCCCACCCCCTCAGCTGACCCTCCCCTGAGGGCTCCCTCAGGCTTTTAGTGGTACCTGCTCAGGTCTAGTGTGAGGGGCTCAGAGTCTGTGGGGGGGGCAGGAGAGGATATGGGCACCACCGGACAGTGCAGAGAGCTGCGGACCAGGGTGGGCCCAGCCTAGTCAGAGGGTCCTGGGAGGCCTCCCGGGCAGAGGCTGCAGCGCTCAGAAAGCGAGGTGCAGCGGCGGGGCTGTTGCCATCCGGCCCCCTCTGCACATCATTCATCAGGTCTCAGCCTAATGCGCCTCCCCAACCCCGAATCGGGCAGTCCTCTCCCTCAGGCTCTTTCATCGCCCTCAAAACCTTTCTTACGGTTTACACTGACTTTTGTTTATGGGCAGCTTGATTTTTCTGACTGTAAGCCCCTGGCTACGGAGGCCCTATGCCCTCAGTGCTGGGGGGCATTGGGCTGGGAGGGGCAGTTAAAATGCAAAGTGGCAGAGTGGACAGCAGGCGGCCTTTAAATTGTCTGTGAACTTTGTTTTAATGATGGTAAAAGCACATAACACAATTCACCATCCTAACCATGTCTTAAGTGTGCAGTCTGGCAGCATGAGGTCCATCCACGGTGTTGTGCTGCTGTCACCCCAGCACCTCCAGAACTTTCTCATCCTCTCAAACTGAACCTCTGTCCCAGTAAACACTGACTCTCCACCCCTCCGCCAGCCCTTGGCAAAGGCCATTCTGCTTTCTGTCTCTATGAATTTGACGTCTCATAGCAGTGATATCATAGGGTATTTGTTTTTTTGTGACTGGCTTCTTTCTCTTAGTACAGCATCCTCCAGGTTCATCCATGCTGTAGCATGTGACAGGATTTCCCTGTTTTTAAGGCTGAATAATACTCCATTGTGTGGATGGACCACCTTAGGTTTATACATTCATCTGTTGATGGGCATTTGGGCTGCTTCCACCCCTTGGCTACTGTAAAAATGCTGCTATGCATGTGGGTGTACAAACACCTCTTTGAGACCCTGCTTTCAGTTCATTTGGGTAGATACCCAGAGGTGGAATTGCTGGATCATAAGGTAATTCTATTTTTAATTTTTTGAGGAACCGCCATACTGTTTTCCACAGCAGCTGCTCCATATAACACTCCCAGCAACTGTGCACAAGGGTTCCTGTTTTTGCACATCTTCACCAGTGCTTGTTATTCTGTTTTTTCACCTTGGCCATCCTCACAGTTGTGAGGTGGTATCTCATTGTGGTTTTGATCTTCATGTCCCAAGTCTTTGGCCTGTTTTTTTTTTTTTTTTTTTTTTTTTTGTGGTATGCGGGCCTCTCACTGCTGTGGCCTCTCCCGTTGCGGAGCACAGGCTCCGGACGCGCAGGCCTAGCGGCCATGGCTCACGGGCTTAGTTGCTCCGCGGCATGTGGGATCTTCCCGGACCAGGGCACGAACCCGTGACCCCTGCATCGGCAGGCGGATTCTCAACCACTGCGCCACCAGGGAAGCCCTGGCCTGTTTTTTTTGTTTTGTTTTGTTTTTGTGTGGTACACGGGCCTCTCACCGTGTGGCCTGTCCTGTTGCAGAGCACAGGCTCCGGGCGCGCAGGCTCAGCGGCCTTGGCTCACGGGCCCAGCCGCTCCGCAGCATGTGTGATCCTCCAGGACTGGGGCACGAACCTGTGTCCCCTGCATTGGCAGGCGGACTCTCAACCACTGCGCCACCAGGGAAGCCCTGGCCTGTTTTTTTAATCCGCTTGTTTGTTGTTGTTGGGTTGTAGGGGTTCTTTATGTATTCTGGATATTAACCCTTATCGGTTACATGATCTGTAATTTCCTCCCATTCTGTAGGGCTAGTTCCTTTTCACTCTGTTCATTGTTTCCTTTGATACACAGAAGTTCTTCACTTTGATGTAGTATCATTTGCATATAAATTTTAAAAATTTTTAAATAATCGTAGACTTACAGGAAGTTGAAAAGACAGTACAGAGAGGGCCTGTGTGCCTTCCTCCAGTTTCCCAAAGTGGTTCTGTCCTACCTCACGGTAGTACCGTGCCAAACCCGGCATTGATGTTGGCACGGTGTGTGTGAGTAGCACCCTGCCATTGTCACACGTGTGGATGTGTATGAACACGTCCATCAGTGCTCTTGTCCTGCTTCTTACAGTCACCCCCTCCCCCCCAAATCTGTCCTCCATCCAGATCTGACCTTTCGAGCGCATCAGGTCTCTGGAACCACGTGGTCTGAAATCTTTCAGTTCTTTCGAAAGCATGGAGATTTTATCCAGGCTGTTGTGTGTATCAATAGTTTGAGGAACTACTAGTAATTAACTTGCATTTAAGAAAAGAGAAAGGGGCTTCCCTGGTGGCGCAGTGGTTGAGAATCCGCCTGCCGATGCAGGAGACACGGGTTCGTGCCCTGGTCCGGGAAGATCCCACATGCCCCGGAGCAACTAAGCCCGTGAGCCATGGCCGCTAGGCCTGCGCGTCCGGAGCCTGTGCTCCGCAACGGGAGAGGCCACAACAGTAAGAGGCCCGCATACCGCAAAAAAAAAAAAAAAAAAAAAAAGAGAAAGGAACAGACACAACAAATGAATCACTGAACTTCCAGTAAATGGCTTTTTTCATCACAAAAGATATTTCCTGGGCTTCCCTGGTGGCACAGTGGTTGAGAGTCCACCTGCCGATGCAGGGGACACAGGTTCGTGCCCCGGTCCGGGAAGATCCCACACACTGCGGAGTGGCTAGGCCTGTGAGCCATGGCCTCTGAGCCTGCGTGTCCAGAGCCTGTGCTCCACAACGGGAGAGACCCCAACAGTGAGAGGCCTGCGTACCGAAAAAAAAAAAAAAAAAAAGATATTTCCTAAGAGATGCTCATAAAGTTTGGAAAAGAGGTGATGAAACCAGGAAGGTGCTGGAGGTGGGAGAGGGTGTGCCTGGGAGCTGTAGTGGGGGCGCCATCTCTGCATGAGCGCATTTCCAGGTCCAGAATGGAGCTGTCCGGTGTAGATGTGTGCTCACCTGGCATCCTCCCGGCCGGGTGCTGAGGACCCATTGTCACCTGAGCGAGTGAGTCCGTGCCACGTGGACTGTTCTGCCCCACTCTCCCCCAGCTGTGTGCGCGGTTGCAGCCTGAGCCTCGGGGACTGTTTAGGTGGCAGAGGCGCTGCTCTGCAGGGGCTGACTTGGTGCGGCGGGAGTGATCACGGGGTGCAGTCCATCAGTGAAGAGTGAGATACAAACAGCCAGACCACCTGGTCTGTGGCCTCCGTCTTTTGGGTTGGACGGCAGATGGGTCTTCTGCTTTCACAGTCCGACTTTCAGTTCTGCCTGTCTTTGCACGCCGTCTTCTCCGTGGAGACGTCCCTGTTCTGTGTTGCTGTGGGCAGGCTGGCGACCAGCACAACTTTCCTGATGACTCGTGTGTGCGTGGGGAGCAGAGGCTGCAGCTCCGGGCCCCCTCCTGGGTTGAGTTCACTCTGGAACTGGGATCCTTTCTGGGCCAGCGGGCCAGGCACTTCTGCCCGTGCTTGGAGCTGGGGGGCCCGCCCTGCCTTTCTCATCAGGTTCAGCAGTTTGGGGGCATTGTCGATTGGGGTTTTTTGTTTGTTTGTTTGTTTGTTTAACATTTTTATTGGAGTATAACTGTTTTACAATGGTGTGTTAGTTTCTGCTTTATGACAGAGTGAATCAGTTATACATATGCACATGTTCCTCTATCTCTTCCCTCTTGCGTCTCCCTCCCTCCCACCCTCCCTATCCTACCCCTCTAGGTGGTCACAAAGCACCAAGCTGATCTCCCTGTGCTATGCAGCTGCTTCCCACTAGCTATCTGTTTTACATTTGGTAGTGTATGTATGTCCATGCCACTCTCTCAATTGTTTTTAAGAAAGAAAACAGCTATGTTTCTCTCCTCACCCACCCATTGTACCAATGTTTTCCGTATATACATAGAGAAAAGTGCAGTCATACGGTGGAGCAGGATGATGGTCTAGTGAACGCACCTGACAAGTTACCACCTGTCGTGGGGTGTGCAGTGCCCCCCAGAATGTCTCTACCCCTAACCTGGAACCCGTGTCTGAGACCTTTGCAGCTGTGGTCAAGTTACGATGTGGTCAGGCTGGTGTCCTCATGGGAGAGGAGAGACGCGTGTGTATGTATACACGCACACACGAGGCCGGTGGCAACAGAGCAGAGGTTGGAGTGATGTGGCCACAAGCCAGGGAATGAACACTAAGGATTGCCGGCATCCATCAGAGGCTGGAAGATCCTCCCCATGACCCTGAGAGGGGGCCCTCCCTGTTGACACCTCAAGTTTGGACTTGTGGCTCCAGAGCTTGGAGAGAACACGTTTCTTGTTTTTTAGATGCCTAGGCTGTGTAATTGGGCACAGCAGCCCCAGGGCTCGACATCCCTCAGTGGAGTCGCCAGTGTCCCCAAAACCCCCTCGTCCCCCCTACCCCCCAGTAACCACCAGTAGCAGTAGGACTAGTGCTGCTGAATTAAACTTTATGTGCTGGAGTCACTATGTGCTCAGGGCTCTGGCATGGCGGGCTCCATGGTCCTTGTTCCTGCACTGCTTCGTGGTTTCCGCCAGAGGAGAGGCAGGGCAGGGCGCCCAGCTGCATTTCAGAGGAGCACCGGGTCGTGTTTTCATGCTGTATGTTCCACACAGTGTTTGTGTCCTGCAGCGTGACTTGTTTCTCTGAAATGCATCTGTGAGCAGCCTGTGTTTTGATCCCTAGTCCTGACCTCCACCATGCCTGGCAGTGGGCATGAGGGCAGTCACGTGCCAGGGTGTCCGTCCTCTGTGGTTGACCTGCCCCTGTGCTCAGGAGTGCAGCCCCGCTTCAGAAAGATCCTGCCCCGGAAAGGGGCACATATCTCGGGGGGCTGCCTGGAGGCCCGTGACGGGTCCCCACCTGGTAGCCACTCAGTGTCATGATGGGGCTGAACAGAGAAAGATGGGGCTTGGAGATGGGGGGATAGAAAGGCTCCTGGAGGAGGGGCCCTCAATTGCTAGGGTTTTCCAGGCCAGGGAAGGAGGGTGGCCAGGAGGACACTGTAGAACAGGGGAGGGTGGGGCTTCTCATCTGGAGGGGGTGGGGCTTCCCATCTGGAGGTTGGGCTCCTCAGTGACAGGCTGTGGGTCATGGGGATGGGCCTGGGGTCCAGCGCTGGCCCTGCTAGAGTCTTCCACATGGCAGGTGTGGCTCTGTGCTCCAGAGGCAGGACCAGGTGATGGGGTAGTGCACAGTGCAGCCCAGCCCCATAGCTAAGCAGCCTGTGATTTCTCTTCTGCTTCTAGTCGCCCCATTCAGCATTTTTCCGGATTGGACAGATGAGCAACGTGGAACTGGATGATGAGCTTCTGGACTCTGTGAGTGGTTGTCCTTTCCCATTTTTGGAGCTCCTGCTCATGCCAGGCCCCTTCCTGGGAAAGTCAGGCCTGCTTTTGTGGAGCCACAGCCTAGCAGAAGGCAGACAGAAAACCTGAACAAGAGGATGGCAGACAGTGGCGGTTCTGTGCAGAGCATGGGGACAGAGTGATGTGCAGATAGTGGGTCTGCAGAGCCTGGACGACCAGGGAAGGCTGCTCTGCGGGGCCCTGTCCCCTGAGGCTGCCCGATGAGCAGAGGTTGGGGAGTACATGTCAGGCCAGGACCATTGAGCTAGCTGCTGTGTGCAGGCTGGGGGGCAGGTGCCATGGGCAGGTGTGGGGCCTGCAGGAGGGCATTTCAGGGTGGTGGGCCCTTGGACATGGGTGATGTCCACTTCTCCTGCCCCTGTGCTGTGGTCGAACTGTCCAGCAGCTGCCGGGGGAGCATTTCCCGAAACCCCCTCCCCCAGACTTGCACTTGACTTCCTCCTTGGAGGTGGCTCTTGGTTCCGACTTGCATTTCCCTGAGGCTGCTGGTACCATGTGTCCTTCATGTCTTCTGGAGGAACTCTGTTCAGACCCCGTGCATGTTTCTTAATCAGGTTGTGTTTTTATAATGAAGCTGTAAGAGGTCTTCATATACTTTAAACACAAGTTGCTCATCAGTTACAGGATTTGCAAAAACTTCCACTTGGTCCATAAGTGGTCTCCTCACTTTCTGCCAGTGTCCTTGGAAGCACAAAAGCTTTTAATTTTGATGAAGTCCATTTGATCTGTTTTCTGTTGCTTGTGCTTTGGGTGTCATGTCTAAGAAACCATCACCTAAGCCAAGGTTACAAAGATTTGCTCGCCTTTTCTTACAAGAGTTCTATAGTTTAGATCTTTGATCTGTTTTTCACTAATTTTGTACATGGTATAAGATAAGGGTCCAGATTCATTCTTTTGCATATGGATGCTCAGTTTTCCCAGCACCATTTCTTGAGAAAACTACTCTTTCCCTGTTGAATTGTCTCAGCACCATTGTCACAGGTCAGTTTTTGTGGGTTTTTTTTTTTTTCGCTTTATAAATATTTATTTATTTATTTTTGGCTGCATCGGGTCTGCGTTACGTATTTGTTTCTGGGCTCTCAGTCTGTCCTTGCACCTGGGCCACACTCTGCTAATGACTAGCTTTGTAGTAAGTTTCAAAAGTAGGAAGTTTGAATCATCCCACATCATTTTTCTTTCTCAAGGAGGTTTTGCCTTTCAAGATCCCTTGCGTATCTCCATGTGGGGTTTAGGCTCAGCTTGTCAGTTTCTTCAGAAACGCCAGCTGGAATTTAGAGGTGGCATTGACTCTTAACATCAAATGTCCTGAGCCACAGTATAGCTTTCCATTTATTAATGTCTTCAGTTTTTTTCAACAATTTGTTGCAATTCTTGGCGTACAAGTCTTACACTTTTTTGTTAAACGTATTTTAGGAATAGGTTTATTTTCTGTATCTTACTTTTTATGCTATTGTAAACAGAGTTGTTTTCTCTATCATTTTGGATCGTTCATTGCAAGTGTGTAGAAATACATTTGATTTTGTATACTGATCTTATGATCTTCAATCTTACTAAATGTGTTATTAATACTATCTGTTTTTAGTGTACTTTTGGGGATTTTCTACACATAAGACCATGTCACCTGCAAAGAAGAGTTTCACTTCCTTTCTAATCTGGATGCCTTTCACTTTCTCTTTTGCCTAATTGCCCTGCTGGTAGAACCTCCAGGACAGTGCTGAGTAGAAATTCCAGAGCAGGCATCCTCATCTTGTTCCTGATCTCAGAGGAAGAGCTTCATTCTTTCACCACTGAGCATGATGTTACCTGTGGGTTTTTTATACGTGTCTTGATCAGGTTGAGGAAGTTCCCTTTATTCCTGGGTTTTTTTGTTTTGTTTTGTTTTGTTTTGTTTTTGTGGTACGCGGGCCTCTCACTGTTGTGGCCTCTCCCTTTGCGGAGCACAGGCTCCGGATGCGCAGGCTCAGCGGCCATGGCTTATGGGCCCAGCCGCTCCACGGCATGTGGGATCTTCCCGGACCAGGGCATGAACCCGTGTCCCCTGCATCGGCAGGCGGATTCTCAACCACTGTGCCACCAGGGAAGCCCTATTCCTGGTTTATTGAGTGTTTTTATCACTGAGGGTTGAGTTTTGTCAGATGATTTTTGTGACTGCTGAGGTGTTCATTTCATGTGGACTTGGTTCTTTATTCTATTGGAACAGTATCAAACTGTTTTTACTTTCATACTGACTCACCCTCTGATTGTCCAGACACCACCTGAGTGTCCTGCAGGTCAGTTTATTCTGACCCTAACTGCCCGGCATCCGTGCAGACCCACAGGCTGAAGTCTCAGTCCCACGAGACCCCCCGACCTCAGATACCAGTGACAAGTCCAGGCTGTCACCTGTGCTTCTGACTGACCAGCTGTATATCAGGGTTCACACGCCCCTTACTCGGGTTCTATAACTTGACAGAATGGCTTGCAGAACTCAGGGGGACACTTTGCTTATGTTACTGGTTTATCATAAAGGACATGACTTGAGGACAGCCAGGTGGGAGAGATGCCCCGGGAAGGTGTGGGAAGGGGTACAGAGCCCCCACGCCCTCCCTAGGAGCCACCTTGCCAGCACCTCCACATTCACCAGCTGGAATCTCCCTGAACCCCTCCATTTGGGGTTTGTGTGGAGGCTGCATTACACAGGCAGGACTGATTGAATCCCTGGCCGTTAGAGATGAGCTGCTTGTGTCTCCAGCCCACTAATCCCGTGATGGTGTTTCAGCCCCAGCCCAGACACACTCGTCACCCAGAGATGCCAAGGGGGTGGGTCAGAGTCCGGTGCCAGAACCTGGACGTGGACCACAGATTTCTTACACTAATTGCTTTATGGGGGTCAACCTGCTGTGTGTTCCTGGAATAAACCCGCCTGGCTGCGGCGTTGCAGTACCTGGCCTGCTGGTGTCCTGTGGAGCGTCTGTGTCTGCCAATTCCTACCTTGTGCTTGTCTAGCTTTGGGCTCAGGAGATTCCCTGCCCTGCGGTATGAGTGAGCATGGCCCCTTCCTCATTCTGCTTCATTCTTAACATATGCTGGGTTGTCAAGCTCTGCCTCTTCCTCCCACAGGACACGGACCCCCTTCACCCCTTCCCCAAGGAGATTCCGCACAACGAGAAGCTTCTGTCCCTCAAGTATGAGGTGGGCCCCCCTACTCCCTGCCCTCTCCCATGGTGGCCGACCCGAGCCTGTGGGCTGGGGTCAGTTACCAGTGTGTCTGCTGCCCGGTCCGCAGAGCTTGGACTATGACAACAGCGAGAACCAGCTGTTCCTGGAGGAGGAGCGGCGCATCAATCACACAGTGAGTCTGGCAGGCAGCTGGGCCTCATGGCTGCGGTGTCCCCACCACCTCCCTCCCCCCTCGGCTCCAGCTGGTGTCCCAGAGTGAGCGCTGGCCGCTGCCCGGCGCGGAGACCCGTGCGGGTGTCACATCATTACCACTGAGGAAGCGGTTGTGGCGGCTGGAGCGTCAGCATCCGGTTATGACCGGGTTGGGGAGTTCCGTCCCACCAGTGCTCCACGGCCTCTGAGATGTCGGTGGGGCTGCTCTTCCTGGGACTCAGGGTCCTGAGGGCAGCCCTGTGCGTGGTAGCAGTCACCAGAGCAGGCCACAACGGGACGTCCCGCCTCCACACCCTCCTGTGACAGCGCCCTCCCTCCTGCCCACTGCCGCAGGCCTTTCGGACTGTGGAGATCAAGCGCTGGGTCATCTGTGGCATGATTGGGATCCTCACGGGCCTCGTGGCCTGCTTTATCGACATCGTGGTGGAGAAGCTGGCCGGCCTCAAGTACAGGGTAGTCAAGGACAGTATCCTTTGTCTGTGGTTGACCGGAGCCGGCGGGTCCACAGGAGGAGCCCCCACCCGTGTTATGCCATCGGCCGGGGGATGTGACTGGGCGGGGGCTGCATGTCTGGGGGTCAGGCTGTGTGGTGACCCTGAGATGCCCAGTAAGTGCTCCAGGTCCCAGAGTCCAGAGTGCAGCCCACTGGGGAGTGGCACCTGGGTGACACCACCCTGCGTGGTCCTTGACAAGCCCGGACATCGACAGGTTCACGGCACGGGGCGGGCTGTCCTTCTCCCTCCTGCTGTGGGCCTCGCTCAATGTGGCCTTTGTGCTCCTGGGCTCTGTGATCGTTGCCTTCATAGAGGTAGGTGGGCCCCTCCACCGCTCCCCTACCACCCCCCGCCGCGACTGCCGGTGAGACTCACTGGCTAGACTGCAGTGGAGTCCTTGCTAGGCATCAGGCGGTTCAACCAAAACAAAGCCCACCTGGGCCTTCCAACCCTGGTCCTGGCGGCCATGCCCATCCACCCACACAGCCCCTCGCCCACTTCACGCAGCAGGGAGCAGAGGCAGCATCCAGCGCAGGGGTCCGGGTGTAGGGACCCACCCGAGGGGTCAGATGCTCCTGGGGCACCCTTCCTTCCTGTGCCCCTTTGCTTTTCCCTTGGGGCATTGGAAGGAAGAAGGGGCAGCATCCAGGAGCTTCTGTCTGGGGTACAGTGCAGTGTCCCCCAGAGTGTGTGAAAGTGCTAGCCCCTCAGCAGGTGTGTGACGTAGGCCTCCCATCGTCCTGGGAACCCCCTCCTGCCTCGGGGACACTGAGCCCTCCCATGCCCGAGGCGTTTCCTCCCCTTGGTGGTCGGTCGCTCTGTGTATCAGTGGGGAGAGGCAAGAAGCCCCTTCCGTGGGCGGCCTGGGCACTGCGTGGCGCGTCTTCCTGGGCCTGGTGGTGGCGGCGGCGTCAGTGGCGGCTCACTCGGCCTGCGGACTCAGTGCTGGCGCCCCTCCTTCCAGCCGGTCGCTGCTGGCAGCGGGATCCCCCAGATCAAGTGCTTCCTCAACGGGGTGAAGATCCCCCATGTGGTCCGGCTCAAGGTGAGACGCGAGGCGGCCCCGCTGGGAGCTCAGGGCTTAGCCGAAGGGCCTTCCTTGCTTGGTGAGAAGTGTGTCGTTTGTCCACCTCCACCTCCCAAACTCGCCCAGACCCGTGCTGTTTGCTGCTTTCAAGCCTGCGTGTGGATGTGCTGGCAGATTTTATGTGAACTTTCTTTGGAAAATGGTAAATCTGTCGTATGTTCTGAATGACGCAAAAATACTTGAAAGGTACATCTGTCACGATTGCAACCACGTAGACATATTTTAAGTTCCATACGGTGGTTAGTATTTCAGAACGAGAGTAGCTGTGTTGCATGGTGAGTTTTTTCCTTTTTTCAGAATTTTCCTTAATCTCATTGTATGTGATCTTCCGGGTAAACACACTGATTCCGAGGGGTTAGGAGGTCAGGTTTCCTCCCGTGATCATTTCAGGGTGTGCAGCTGGCGTGCCTTGGTCTGGGGTTTGCTGGCGGCATCTCTCCTGCTTTGTCTGGGGAGGAGGTACTCCAGGGAGCGGACAGGAGGGGGGGTGTCTGTGCTCCATGCCCTGCAGCAGGAGGGCAGGGCCCGAGGTAGGTGCGGGTGCAGGAGCCTGGAGCCCGGAGCCCGAGGACGGAGTGACAGCTGCTGTTTGTGTGTCTTGTGTGTGTACATGACCACCTGGGACAGAAGGGCTGAAGACATGGCGTCAGGAGAGCATCAGCTGCCAGCTCCCCCTCCCCCAGGACGCCCGCCTTGGGTGCTGGCCCCCTCTTTGGTGCTCATGCCTGCCAAGGGCTCACGTGATTAGGTCCCTTCCCGTGGGCAGTTTGTCACTCAGGTTCTTGGACCACGTGTGGCCTTTAATCAGACTTGGTGCAATTTCCTGTGTGTTCCAGACCCTAGTGATCAAAGTGTCCGGCGTGATCCTGTCCGTCGTTGGGGGACTGGCCGTGGGGAAGGTAACAGAGTGCAGCTGCCCCTGCCTGAGTCCCTCTGCACCCACGGGGCCTGGGGTCGGTGTGTCCCCACGGAGCCGCGCCCATCTGAACGCGGACGTCTGTGCTTTCCAGGAGGGACCAATGATCCACTCGGGCTCCGTGATTGCTGCTGGGGTCTCCCAGGGGAGGTCCACGTCACTGAAGCGTGATTTCAAGGTGGGTCTTCCTTGCACCCACGTCCATGCCCCCAGGGCTGGGCCCCTGCCTCCCCTGCAGCCTCCTTCCCTTCGCCTCTGAGGGTCCCTAGCATCCTGTCCACGGGGGCATTCTGTTGCCTTGGTGCTGTGGGTGAGTGTGCGTTTCTGCGAGGAAATGACTTGTAGCTGTAAGCTCACAGGAATGCATGGCCTAGAGAGGTCGGGAAGGTCGTGTGTGGTCTGCCGGTGCTCAGTTCTGGTCCTTCTTGCACAAACCTCAGTGTTTAAATATTGCTGTGAATGGGTTATTTTCTCTGGATGTTGGTGGGCAGGCAAGCTGCCAGAGACCCGACTCTTCAGTCCTGTGGGTTGTGAGCCCCATGGTTGATGAGTGGCGTGTCCAGAGGCCTCCCCCCGTTCCTCCCTCCCCTCCTCCCTCACTTTTGGGCCCACCTCTCCCCTTTCTGATAGAAGTGCCCTTGGAGGCACTGGCTGAGACCCTCTCTCTGTCTGTCTGGGTTCAGATCTTCGAGTACTTCCGCAGAGACACAGAGAAGCGGGACTTTGTCTCAGCAGGAGCTGCGGCCGGAGTGTCTGCTGCGTTTGGGGCCCCTGTGGGTGAGGAGGGCGGCCCTGCCTGGTCTGAGAGCTTGGTGATGGCCCATGTTGGGGGAGCCAGGCTCTCCCTGCTGTGAGAGGGGTGGTTTGGGGGTTTATGGACTCAGTGCCTGGTGAGGGTGTGGGGTGGGCTTCTCAAGAGGCCCCAGTGGCTGCCTCTGTTATTGGCTCAGTGTCCTGGGGTCTGGGGGCATGGGTGGCAGTGGGTGAGGGGCTGTCTGTGGCTGGGCGGGCACTTCAGGGCTGGGCCACTGACTGTTCCAGGTGGGGTCCTGTTCAGCTTGGAGGAGGGTGCATCCTTCTGGAATCAGTTCCTGACGTGGAGAATCGTAAGTGCCTGGGACGGCCACCTTCCCGAGGTCGGGCAGCCCTGGCACTGGCCCTCCGTGGCTGGGTGGACACGTGGCTCTCGACCCACACTGTGGGGTCTGCACCTGAGCTTCCTGTCCAGCTGGTGGGTCCCTGAGCCATCGGCCTGGTTCTCCTCCGTCCTCATCGGGACCCCAGGCTCCGCACACCTCCTTCCCCCAGCCGAGCCAGTGGGGCTCCGGGCCACCTTCCCTCAGCCTTCGGAGGGTCTAGGCGCCACCCAGGTGACAGGAGGGGAGACAGCCCTTTTGCTGCAGCCCCTCCCCACCCTCCGGCCCTGGGCTCAGCCGCTGTACGCACTGCTGCAACTCATCACCACGGCTCTGACAGTACTGGTCTCTTTCCGCCTTCAGTTCTTTGCTTCCATGATTTCCACCTTCACCCTGAATTTCGTCTTAAGCATTTACCACGGAAACGTGTGGGATCTGTCCAGCCCTGGTCTCATCAACTTTGGAAGATTTGACACTGAGGTAACCCACTGCATTGCCCCCTTTTTTCTCTGGTTCTTTCTATGAGCAGGGCCCAGGTTGTTTACTCAAGGTTCAGCCTGAGAGCTGGGCTTCTGGAAAGGTCTAGCTGTTAACGGTGGGATAGGGCCCTTGTTAGCACCGGGGGCTGGAGGTGCTCCAGGAGGGTGCACGTGACCCAGCTGCACAGGTTATGGCGCCCGTCAGCCAGCGGGCACTTCAGGGGTGGCTCAGGTGCCTGCAGACTGTCAGGCAGCATCACTAGACTGGTGGCCAGCACTCCTGCAGCAGTTTCTGGAGGCCGAGAGGCGCAGGCAGCGTTTCTGGGGCGGCCTGCTCTGTGCGCTGAGCCCAGGGAGCCGCTCGGGGGCTGGTCCTCACCTGTGGACACATCAGAGGTCCTGGGTGGCTAGGTCACCAGCATCCTCTTCCCTTGCTTGTGGCCCCTCACTTACCCTTTGGCAAAAGCCAGGCCGCCCCCTGGAGCCGCCATGTGAGGAGGCAGGCGGTCTGCCCGAGCACCCGGCGTTTCTCTCTGGGGGCCTCCTCGCCCTGCGGGAAAGCGCCAGGGTTCCTGTGCAAAGGTGTGTCCTGTGAAACGTCTGCTTCCGAGTCTGAGCAGGATCTGGCAGCAGTTTTCCTCACAGAAGGTCTGCTCTCCTCCCTCTGCACAGACGATGGTGTACACGATCCACGAGATCCCCATCTTCATCGCCATGGGCGTGGTGGGTAAGGGCCGTCCCCGCGTGGGACAGCACCAACCAGTGGGGACAGGGCCTGCGGGGCTCCAGGCCTGACCCGGCTTCGAGGGCCAGAGAAGCACGCAGTCTCTACCCCTGCTGGCTGTCCCAGGACCGCCCAGGGCAGCGGGGAGGGAGCCCGACCCTGGGAGGACCGGAGCTGCACTCTGGCTGATGACAGCCCCTTGGGAAGCAGACGGACCTGGGCAACACTCCTTACTCTGAAAGCCCGTGGGACGTGAGCCGTCTACCCAGCAGGCATTTGCTGCCTGGGCAGCCTGCTCCTCTTCCCGAGTCCCAGACACGCAGCTCCTTCCTTGTCCCAGGTGGCATTCTTGGAGCTGTGTTCAACGCCTTGAATTACTGGTTGACGATGTTTCGAATCAGGTGAGAAACTTGTTCAGGGACTGAGTTGAGAGGTGTGGCTACGCAGGGCATCTGAAAACTGACCAATCATGGGCTCTTGCCCACGGGGTCATGTGGAAGCCATGTGTCAAGCACACTCCTCCACGGTGGTTTGTATGTGAGGGGACAGACCCACTCGGCAGGGGGATGGGTGGGGCCTGGAGGGTGGCCCCTGGCAGGGAAGGCACAGCCCATGGATCCAGCGCGGCCCTGGGTTGATGCTCTTCTGGGCCTCTCACGTCAGTGTCAGTGCGGTTTGTACGGGGCCGTCCTGACCTGGGCACGTTTGGTCCAACACAAGTCCTCTGCTGTTAGCAGAGCCATCATGGGAGCTCTCTGGTTTTCTGAAGCCTTAGGGGTGGGTCTTGGCATTCTTCTTTCTTGTCTTTTTGCACCAACTTAAAATGCAGTTGGGGAGCATCTGGGAGGCAGCCTGAGAGTGTTCAGGAGCCAGGACGGGTTGGTCATCAAATGAGCTCAGCATCCTGGATGGCTCTCCTGAGTCGCAGGCTCAGGTTGCCCTGGCTGCCGCCCCAGCCATCCCGCAGCTCAGTCCACCCCAGCTCTTTGCTCCAGGTACATCCACCGGCCCTGCCTTCAGGTGATCGAGGCCATGCTGGTGGCTGCTGTCACGGCCACGGTTGCCTTCGTGCTGATTTATTCATCCCGGGATTGCCAGCCCCTGCAGGGGAGCTCTGTGTCCTATCCCCTTCAGGTAGGCGGCCGGGGCAGGGGCAGGGCGAGCCTTCCCAGACATGGGTGGGTGCCATGTCGGCCTGGGGTCTCACCCCGGTCCTCTCAGAGCAGCAGCCTGACAAGTTCTGCAAGGGGACTACAGACAGAAACTCGTGTGCATACGCTCACCGTGGCACAACTCCCCGCAGCCCCTGTGCCCGTCAGTGACAAGCAGGTGAACACAGTGTGGTCCGTCCACACAGTGGGTTTCCTCAGTTGTAGGAAGGGTTGGAGCTCTGACACGTGCTCCCACACAGATGAACCTGGCAAACACTGCTGAGTGAAAGAAGCCAGACAGCAAGGGCCACACATCGTGTGGTTTCTGTTTATGGGAAACGTCCAGAACTGAAAGCAGTTGCCGGTTGCCGGTGGGTGTGGAGTGTGTACTCACAGGCCTGTCACAGATGTGGGTCTGGGGCGCATGACTGGCTCTGCTGGGGCTGTGGGGTTGACCCACACAGCTTTGCGTGGAGCCCCTGCCCTGGTCAAGGCCTGCAGGGGCCCACTGTCTGCCCAGTGGACTGTGGGAGCGTGCTCCAAATGTGAGCCTTTGGATCCCCACATGCCCTAGGGACAGGCTCGCCATGCAGCCCCCGCCTGGCCGGATGGCTTCTGAAGCCCTCATTGGGCCAGGGTCTGACTCTTGGGTCCTGCTTCCCCTCCAAGACAGCAGCCTGACCCCACCTGTTGTGTGCTTGGTGCCTGATGCTGTCCAGGCCAGGACATTGTGTCCCACTGGCCTGTTCTCTTTCCTGACTTTGCAGCTCTTCTGTGCCGATGGCGAGTATAATTCGATGGCTGCAGCCTTCTTCAACACCCCAGAGAAGAGTGTGGTCAGCCTTTTCCACGACCCCCCAGGTGTGTGCCCATGCTCCGCGCTTTGTGCTGTCAGCCGCAGGTCCCCATGTGGGCCTGTCCCCTCTGGCCTGGTCTGCAGCCGGCCCACAGACACTGGGCCCAGGCCTGGCTGATGGCTTCTGGCCGAGCCCCTGCTGCCTCCCTGCAGGGCTGGTTGCGCTGGAGCGTGGGGGCTGTCAGCCTGGGGTTGGCTGGTGGCCAGTGCTTGGGAAGGGCCCAGCCAGGCTCCCCACGTGTCTCCTTCCCTCCCTGGAGGCCATCCTGTTGTTCATTAAGACAGTCTCACCTTCCAGGATGAGACTGGGCACTGCTTCTTCTGGGCACTGTTTGCAGAGGTCACTCTCGGTTAGCAAACAGCCTGGTGACTCGTATACCAGCGAGGCGCCTTGCCCAGCTTCACGTTCTTAATAACAAACAGGCTCATACTGGGCACAGACCTGCTTCCACTTCCCCTGTTTCAGTTCCGCGGGGTGTGGGCGGGGAGGAGGGGCACACTCCCGAGATCCAGAGTGGCTGCTGCAACGTGCTTGCCCATCTGTCTGTGGCTCTAGTTGTTTTCTGACATGCCAGTTCTGGGAAGAGAGAGAGAGTGAGTGAGTGTGTGTGTGTGTGTGTGTGTGTTCCACTTCTGGAGTCACCTGGTGCAGGGTGGTGGCTGTGGTGGCCATGGTCTCCCTCCTGCACCCTCCCCTGACCTCTGGTGGTCTCAGTGCCACCCGTTTCCATGCAGACCTCAGCAGCCACCTTCCCTTGGCCCAGGTCACCCTCCTGCTGGCAGCTCTGGGCCCCAGTGGCCCCAGCTCCCCTCTGCCCTTACCGCTGGGCTGCTGTGCTCACACTCTGAGTTCTGGGACCCCAAGACCCGGCACCCTGGCCTCTGAGAAGGGGGTGACTCTGGGGGTCTGGGTGTGACCAGGAGGCTGTGACGGGCTGCTGGGCAGGCAGCTCTGCCTGGGGTTGAGTCCGTATGGCAGGCCCTGGCCAGCGCCCTGTCCACAGGCTCCTACAACCCCATGACACTCGGCCTCTTCACCCTGGTCTACTTCTTCTTGGCCTGCTGGACCTACGGGCTCACGGTATCGGCCGGTGTCTTCATCCCATCCCTGCTCATTGGAGCTGCCTGGGGCCGGCTCTTTGGCATCTCCCTGTCCTACCTCACTGGGGCCGCGGTAAGTGGGGGTCTTAGGGGCCAGCTGGGCTGGGAGGAAGGGGCGGTGTTCCCAGTGCCCACTAGGGCCACCATGGGCCAGAGCAGGGGTCATGAGTGCTTGTGGCCTTCAGGGAGGGCACGGGTGTTGGGAGAGAGCATGGTGTGGAAGGATGGGGCAGGTGCAGGAGTTGGGGCCTGGAAGTGCGGTGTCCAGGCCTTGGCCCCGGAGCTGCCTCCTGGCTTCCTCCTCCCACCTGCATCTGTGGGCTCCTTGGTCTTTATTCTGTGAGTCTTCTATTTGCATCTTAGTTGTTCAGGTAAGACTTTAAAAAACTGTAAGAGATGCACAGCAAGCCTCCCCTCCCTGGGTCCAGGTCATGTGTCCCAGGTTTCCTTCCAGACATGGTTTTTAGTTTAGTTTTTTTAAAATTGATATGTGACTCACGTACCATAAACCAGTGGTCCCCAACCTTTTTTGGCACCAGGGAACGGTTTCCTGAAAGACAGTGTTTCTGTGGATGGGGGTGGGGGGATGGTTCAGTCAGTAATGCGAGCGATGGGGAGGAGCAGATGAAGCTTCACTCGCTTGCCCACCACCCACCTCCTGCTGTGCTGTCCAGTCCATGGCCCGGAGGTTGGGGACCCCTGCCATAAACTCCCTTCTTCTGTAAGTGAACGGTTGGGTGGCTTTTTAGCCTGTTCGCAGAGCTGTGTAACCGTGATTGCTGCTTAGTTCCAGGATGTTCTCATCACCCCCAAAAGAAACCTGTCCCCATTAAGCAGTCACGTCCCCAGCCCCTGGTGGCCACTAATCAGCTTTCTGCCTCCATGGATGTGCCTCTTCTGATTTTTGTAGATTCATGAAATCACACTTCATGGTCTTCTGTGTCTGGCGTCGTCATTGAGCACCATGTTTTCAGGGCTTGTCCATGTTGTAGCATGAGTCTGATTTTTCACTCCTTTTTAGGCTCCCTGGTGTGGCACAGACATTTGTGCACAGACTCTGGTCACTGCACACATGCGGGGTGCCCCCCACACCCCGGCCGTAGTGCACACCCTCCTGTCTTAGGCTGCCGAGTTCTGCAGGTGGCAGAGTTCATTCAGTGCATCCCTGAGCGGGCACAGCTAGGGTATTTACAAACTCAGGTGATGCTGCCACAGACCATTTTTTGCGTAAACTGTAGGATTTCCTCCTGGGCCCAGTGCTGTCAGTGCATCTTGGTGGGTTTGGCTGCCACTTCCCCCCAGCATCCCCTCTGTCTTCCCTGCAGGTCTGGGCAGACCCTGGCAAGTATGCCCTGATGGGAGCAGCTGCCCAGCTGGGTGAGTACTGGCTGCAGCATGGGCATCCGGAGGTCAGGAGGGCCACTCCCTCAGCGTGTGGCTGGGCAGGCTCACTGTCCCCATCTGGTGCTATCTGGGGGGGCCGGTACACAGGGTTGCATGGACAGAGTGGGAGCTGCACAGGGAACACGGCAGGGGGACACGGGAGGGGCCGGCGGCACAGCAGAGGCTCGTGCCCCCCCAACCCTCCCTCCCCCTCCCTGCCTCCTGGCAGGTGGGATTGTGAGGATGACGCTGAGCCTGACAGTCATCATGATGGAGGCCACCAGCAACGTGACCTACGGCTTCCCCATCATGCTGGTGCTGATGACCGCCAAGATTGTGGGGGATGTCTTCATCGAGGTGCGGCCTGTGGGAGAGGCCGCCTGCCTTGCTTGCCCTCGCTCTGCGGCCCCTCTCCGTGCCCCTGGCATCGGAGCCTGAGGCTGGGAGAAAGACTGGCGGTCTGCGGCCACCGCGAGGGAGGGGGCCCTGTGGAGGCTGCCCCGCAAGCAGCCTGTTGCATGGCTGTGCCCGTCCTCTCCCCAGGGCCTGTACGACATGCACATCCAGCTGCAGAGTGTGCCCTTCCTGCACTGGGAAGCCCCAGTCACCTCACACTCGCTCACTGCCAGGTACCCCTCCCCAGGGCAGGCCCGCAGGCTGGGGGGTGGGTGCTGGACGCCCCGGGAGGCTTTGTGGGGGCAGCCTGGAGCAGGACGTGGGTGCTGGGCTGGTTCCCCTGGGGCAGCACCTGGGGGTATGGGCTCCCGGCCCACCTCATCTCCAGGTTTCCTGAGTCTGGCCACTTCCTGCATGTTGAGCTGTTGGGGAAGCTCCCTCAGCCCCGTGGTGGATCACAGCGTGTCTTCCACAGGGAGGTGATGAGCACACCAGTCACCTGTCTGCGGAGGAGGGAGAAGGTGGGCATCATTGTGGATGTGCTGAGCAGCACGGCGTCCAATCATAACGGCTTCCCAGTGGTGGAGGATGCCGACGGCACGCAGGTACCACCCAGCTGCAGGAAGCCGGGCTCATCATCTGTGCCGGCGAGTGGGGCGTGTTGGGGGGCATGGTTCCCGTGAATGTGGATGCCCTGCTCTGTGGTTTCTGGTAGAATTCCGCTGGTCACACGGCTGTGAAGACAGGTCCATGTGATCGCTGTCCCCGCAGCTTGGGTTACTGATGCACCTGTGTGTCCTGTGATCACACCCCAAGCTGCACCCCCAGCTGAGAAGTCACAGCTGTGCCTGTCAGGAGGTCCTAATGGAAGGTGCAGCGACGTCTGGGCCACGGTCTGCTTTTTGCCCCCACAAATGCTATGGTCTCTCGGCACCTCGTGATTGGGGTCCTGCCTTCCCTCCTGGGCATTTGGGGATCCATGAGCCCGTGCAGGTGAAATGCCTGCAGCAGGGCCAGTGCTCATAGGCATCCAGCATCGCTGGGGACCCTGGCTGGAGCCCCCAGGCATCCCGGTGCTGTTGCCTGGCCCCTCTGGCCTAGCTGGCAGGGCGGGCCCTAGGTCTCAAGTCCCAGGTCCCCTGCAGACAAGGGTGTTTTGTTTCTTGTGCAGCCAGCCCGGCTCCAGGGCTTAATCCTGCGCTCCCAGCTCATCGTCCTGCTCAAGCACAAGGTAGGCTGTCGGGGGTGGCGGGAGAAGGGGGTGGCAGGAGATGCCAGGCAGGGCCCTGGGCTCTGAGGCACTGCCACCCACTGCCTGCCTCCCGCCCGCAGGTGTTCATAGAACGCTCTTGTATGGGCCTGCTACGGCGCCGGCTGCGGCTGAAGGACTTCCGTGATGCCTACCCGCGCTTCCCCCCGATCCAGTCCATCCATGTGTCCCAGGACGAGCGGGAGTGCACCATGGACCTCTCCGAGTTCATGAACCCCTCCCCCTACACGGTGCCCCAGGTGCCGCAGGGGTGGTGGGGGGCAGGGGCCTGACCCCCACTTCCAGAGCCTCATGCAGCCACCACCCCTGGCGGTGTTCTGGCTTCACTGGCCATTGTGGACGGGTGGGGGGCGAGATCTGTAGGAGGGTGGAGGTGGCTACAGAGCAGGATGTGCTGGCTGAGGCGAGGGTGTGGCAGGGGGGTGGCCGGTCCTGCCCCACTCCTGTCCCGGGGTAGGGCAGGGGCCGATGGGTGAGCTGAGGCTGTGTCTACATTGCAGGAGGCATCCCTCCCGCGGGTGTTCAAGCTGTTTCGGGCCCTGGGCCTCAGGCACCTGGTGGTGGTGGACAACTGCAATCAGGTGATGGGGGAGCCCACTGCCTGCTGCATACCATCCTGCCTGCGCACACGCAGGGCTCCCCCAGACTATTCTGTCTTCCACACGCAGGACAGGGGCATCCATAGAGGCAGAGGCCACTGGATCCCATGACCTGGCTTTGCTCCCACAGGTGGTCGGGCTGGTGACCAGGAAGGACCTCGCCAGGTACCGGCTTGGGAAGGGGGGCCTAGAGGAGCTCTCTCTGGCCCAGACGTGAGGCCCTGGCCCCTCCCTGGGGTGTCTGCCTCGCTCCGCAGGCAGTGGCGGATCCAGCGTCCTCCAGACCTCGGGGACAGCACAGCCAATGTGTGACACATGTGGTCTCTTCATGTTCTCAGTGCCCCCCCCCACCCGAACTCATTCCCTCATCCTCCGAGATTTCACACGCCAGCCTCCTGTTTCCGGACTTCAAGGAGTCAGTTTGTAGAACTGCTGCTCTTTTTCTGAGGGACTGCGAGTGTGCGTATGTATCTGCATGTGTGTGCACGTGTGACAGCTGGCAGGCTGGGCCCTGTGGGTCCGAGTACCGCAGCCCCCAGGACGGGCCCATTGCCTGGAAGCACTGCACCCTAAGCACCACCAGCTGGAGGCCTGGGCGACTCGTGGCTGCAGCAGAGGCCTCTGGTCCTGTCCCTTTCAGCCCTCAGTTCAGTTTGTGGCCGTGAGATTTGGGGTCTGGGCAGAAACACAAGCTGGACTCATGAAGGCGAGGGCTCAAGGGAGCAGGACCACCTGGAGGGCAGATCCTGGAGCCGCACTCCCAGACATCGGTGGACCCCAAGCCACACCTGCTTGGTGCAATGGACTCTGAGCCAGGGTCTGGGCCAAAGGGGAGAGCTGAGACCTTCCTGTGGGCATGGACCCCCAAGTCCAGCCACGCCTCTATCACAGCACCCGTGTGGACGGCACAGGGAAGACGGGTCTTCTCAGCACACGGGGGCCCCACGGGCCACTGAGGACCCCCAGCCCCGAGCGATGTTCCGGGGCAGCTCTGCTTCCAGTGTTGGGGGCAGGTTGTTTCTGGGATGAGCTGGCGAACCCAGAGCAGGGATGCACCCCTCCCAGGCTGGGCAGTGCCAGATTTGGTATCCTGTGTCCCCAGTGCCCCACGGGACATTTTTTCTAAAGTGACTCACGTCTCCAGCCCACTTCTGTGATGAGGTCCGTGGATGGCTTTGTGGTAGGTTGGTGGGCACTCCACCTGGGTTTTAGCCACTTTCTAGGGGATGGGGCCTCGAGAGGCCTCTTCCTTCCTGGTAGGGGAGCCCTCCATGGGGGGCACGGGGGTCCAAGTGTGGGGATCTGAATGGGAGAAATAAAGGAATTGTACCCAGACAACCGGTGCCAGCTTCTTGTTCCCATCCAGCGTAGACCACAGTCCAGTTTCCCAGGATTTACAGGCCCACTGGGGGGTGGGGCAACCCAGGATGCGGCCCTCCTTCATGTGTGGTGCAGGTAGGCAGTGCCCCAGCAGGGACACTCCTGAGAGGGAGATGCAGGCGAGAGGCTCAGAGACCCACAGGTGGGGAAGCACCTGGGGCCACCCCACACCCATGGGAGGGAGGCCCCTGGCCACTGCGTCCTTGTCCACATTGCTACTGGGGCCGCTGCAGAGCCTTCGGGGAAGGCACTCTTTCCCTCCCCCTGCATCCTGGCCATGGTCCTTGTCCGCAAACTCAGGTGCAAAACACGGGCTGCTCCATCAGCACGCAGCCCCGTGTCACCCCTCCCCCACTGGGCTCCAAGGTGTGTGGTGTGGCTGAGTGGTGTCGGGTTTCCTGGGCAAGGGGTTGCCTGTGAGACACTGACCATGTGGGCGGGTCTGGGCAACAGTAGAGAGCAGGGCCACCTGGGCGGGGTGAGGTACCTGAGTGTCAGTGCTGGCTTGAAGCAAGACAGCCCACAGCGCACCCGGCTTCAGGACCCGGTGTGGGGAGAGCGCAGGCAGTGTTCTCAGCTGCTCAGGTGTTGGTTATGTGTTGAGGGAGTGATATTTTAGTTACACTGGGTTAAATAAAGCAGACTGCTAAAATTCACTCCATCTGTCTCTCTCGCTGAGGCTGCTCAAATCACCAGTGCAGCTGCTCTGTGGCCGGCACCCTCTCTCAGTGGCTCTGCTCTGGCCATGTCCCCCTGTGGCACCCTGTGTCCTCGGCCTGGTTGCTGGGCTGGCTGTGTTCAGCAGGTCCTGGGCTCCAGCCTCCCTGCTCGGGTTCTCTGACCAGAGGGCCAGTGATTGCTCCTGGGCCTCCCTCCCCTCCTGCCCAGGCTAGAGGGCTCCTGCCCGTGACAGGCCAGCAGCCACCCCTGCTGGCTGGCCAAGTGGTGCCCGCTCAGATCCTTCCAAAAATGGGCAGTTGGGGAGGCCTTGATGGAATGGGAAAGCTGAGGGCTCAGGTTCCACCGGCAGTTGGGCTGTGAAGTCAGGAGGTTCTGGTGAGAAAAAGAAGGTTCCAGAAGAGCCCCCGCTGCCTTGCCTACTTTGGTTTTGTCTTGAAGGAGAGATGTGAGGGCAGAGCTACCACTTCACACCTCACCTGCTCCCCCTGGATCCCAGAGCCTTCAGCTCTGACTTTTCCTGCCGCCCTCCCCTACCCCCCTCCCCCAACCGCCCTGGGGTCCAGCTGTGGGCAGCCGTGGGGTGCTAGGCCCAGGGTTTCTGGGCAACAGCCAAAACCACAGGCAGGGCTGTTGGTAAAGCTATATCAGGTGAGTTGAAGCGGAGCTGGGAGGACCACCAGGCGAGAGCCTGCACGAGGGTCTGGGCCACGTGGGACGGCTTTGCTTCCTGACCCCCAGCTCTCCTCAGAGCCCAGGCACTCCATCTGGAGCTGGTCAGGCAGGCACTGTCCCATTCCTGCTGCCAAATGCTATATGTCCTCAGGTGGGGCCCTGGACCTTTCTGAGCCTGAGCTTCCTACATGGACAGTGAGAGCTGGGCCTTGCTGTGGGACCCAGCGGGATGAGCCACGGTGAGCTCAGTGGGCACACTTAGCAAGGTTTGGGGTCCCTGTTACCCTGGGCTCCATTTGCAAGCATCTCCCCCCATTGGCTCTAAAGGCAAACCCCAAGGTACCTTCTAGAGCCGGCAGACAGCAACCCCTCGTCAGGGACCTTGCCACCCTCCCAGCCAGGCACCATCACCCCGGAGGATCTGGAGCTCCTCCTGGAGGAAGGGCTGGCCAGCTCCGAGCCCTTGAGTCTGGAGGAGATCTCAGAGAGGTATGAGTCCAGCTGCCTGCCATCCACCACTTTGGTCCCAGAGCAGGACACCCCCAAGCACTAGAAGAAGCTGGAGCGGTGGTGAGCCCCTTGGGGACCAGGGGCAGGGGAGCCACGTAGTGAGTGTCCTGCACACGCAGCCGACACAGCCCACTCCTCACCCCACCAGGGTGGCCGACCTGCAGGCCGAGGTGGTGTCGCTGCGGGGACACAAGGCCTGCTGCGAGCGTACCACACTGAGCCTGCTGTAGGAGCTGCTGCAGGTGCACACCTTCTTGCAGCTGCAGGACTCAGAGCTGAAGAGGCTGCAGCAGGCGGCTCAGGCCCCCAAGAAGGAGGCTCTCCAGGTGGGACGTGTCGGCTGGGAGGGAACATCCCAGGGTGTCAGGGCAGCTGTTTCCTGGACGCTGAGCCCCACTCAGCCCCTGCTGCTCAGGCAGGGCCTCGGGTCCCACTCCGTGGGCCCCTGTGTCTGTGCTAGTCGAGCTGGGAGGGCCCCTGGCCTGCACTCAGCTCACCCCTCCATCTTGCAGTTCCCCAGCCTGCAGAACCAGAACCAGATGCAGGCCCTGGACAAGAGGTACCCCTGCACCCTTGGAGCAGGCTTAACAGGAGGGAGGGGGCTTTGGGGAAGCAGCGACTGCTGCCAGGCCAGTCTGGGCATCAGCCCCTGGCTTTTGTTGCCTCCAATTTGGTATCTTGCTCAGGTAAGCAAACACATCCATGGCCCAACTCCAGAAGGTCAGGTTGCTGGAGCCCAGCAGCCTGTGGAGCCTGGGAAAGGGGCAGAAGGCTTGCTGCTGGGCCCCTTGGCTGAACCCCCACCCCAAAGGCTGCCCAGCCTGCTCCTGGCTGCCAGGAGGTGGCAGGGCAGGCCCCAGGCAGAAGCAACTCTTGTGTGCCAGGCTGGTGGAGGTCCGGGAGGCCCTGACCCAGATAAGGAGGAAGGAGGCACTCCAGGACTCTGAGTGGAAGTGTGCTAAGCAGGAGGCCAGCCTTAGGTGGGCCCCTCAGGAGGCTGTCTCTGGACCTGCCGAGGGGTCGTGTGGGAGTCATCAAGGAGGGCAGGTGACCCTCCAGCCCAGGGTCCCCACCCCCTCCCCTTCCCCATCAGTCACGCTCACGGGGAGCCTAGCTCTCTCTGTCCCAGGAGGGGACACAGAGTGGGCTTCTGGCCTCTCTGTGTGTTTACCCGGGTGGGGTTGGACCTCCTGCTAGGTCAGCCTGGGCCCCCCGGATGCAGGCCTGGCCTGAAAAGGATTTGGTGTTCAGGGCCCCACCAGCCTCCCTGAGGCTCCTCATCAGGCCTCTGGCCGACTGGGCTGCTGTGACCTGCAGCCGTTGCCCCTAGGTTTTCTGAGCTGACTGAGAAGCTGAAGCAGGAGGAATGGGACTGGGAGGTGGCCTGTGGAGCCCTGCAGAAGAGCCAGGAGGAGGGCAGCCAGAGGGTGGACCATGAGGTGTCTAGGATGCAGGTACCTGGGAGGCCAGGGACAGGCCCAGGCAGGGCTCTGGCATCAGCAGCCAGCAAGCTGCCAGCAAGACGGTCTGTGCAGGAGACCCCCAACTCTCCCCATCCCACATCTTCTCCACTGCTGGGCTCTTCCTTCACCTCAGCTCTTGTTTTGGTTCCGTTCACGTATTTGGACCTGGTGGCCGACTCTCAAGTCCTACGCTGTCCACTACGGTGGCCATTGGCCACAGGTGGCTCTGTATGTTGCAATTTAAAATTCAGTTCCTTGGTCACACGAGCCACATCGCAGTGCTCTGTGGCTACCTGTGGCTGGTGGCTGCCGATTTGGCTGTGCTGAGGTGGAGTGCGTCCTCCATCACAGAAAGTCCATCATTAGCACGAGTGCTGTTGCGGCCACTGCTCCCCCACCTCCCCTTCCCCATGTGATCAGCACCCAGATCATGAAATAGAATCTTGGGCTTCCCTGGTGGCGCAGTGGTTGAGGTTCTGCCTGCTGATGCAGGGGGCGCAGGTTCGTGCCCCGGTCTGGGAGGATCCCATGTGTCGTGGAGTGGCTGGGCCCGGGAGCTGTGGCTGCTGGGCCTGCCGCGTCTGGAGCCTGTGCTCCGCGATGGGAGAGGCCACGGCGGTGAGAGGCCCGCGTACAGCAAAAAAAGAAATACAATCTCATAGCCCGAGACCCCTTCCTTGGCCATTTCAATGGGCCAAGGAAGCGTCAATGCTTCCCTCCGTGCAAAGTGGAACTCCTTTCCTGAAGATGCATCTTCCAGTGTCCCTGCTTCCGGGCTGGTGCCTGTGGCCTAGAAGGTGGGGCAGGGGCCAGGGTGGGGCCTCTGGACCCAGCCTCTTCAGCTCTGCAAATAGAGACCAGGGGCTGTGCTGCATCCCCAGCTGCTGCCCTCATAGCTCAGCTGCCCAGCTCCATGCATGCCCCTCCCGCTGCCCTGTGGGAAGCTGGTGCCTTGGCTCCATCAAGAGGCAGGAGCCCCAGGTGGCATCGGGGCCTGGGATCCCCAATGCCTGGCTGGCCCGCATCTCCCCAAGTGTGCCCTGGGGCTGGGGTCAGTACCTTTCCACTGCTGCCTGGTTTTGTGAATAAAGTTTTATCAGCACATGGCCATTCATTTACTGTTGCCCACGGCTGCTCTTGCACTGGAACCACAAAGCTGAGGGGTTATGACAGAGACCCTGTGGCCCATAAACGCCAAACGTCTGCCTTCTGGTTCTTTACAGAAACAGCCGAGGCCTGTTCCGGGTCACCCTGCATGGGGCAGGGAGGCTGATGGGGGCTCAGGGCACACCTGCTCTGGGCTGTGGGAAGCACTCCTAGCCTAGAAGGACTTGTGGCTGTGGAGAGGGTGCCTCGTGCCTGTGGGCTTAGACCCCCGTCTCCTGCATCCAGACCCTTGGTGCAGCAGGAAAGGAACTGATGGAGGGAGAAGAGACAAGGGGTCCCACCCTGGGCCTGGAGGTCAAGGGCAGACAGTGTGTGTGTACACACGTGTGAATGGGGATGTGCACACGTGCATGAGTGTGTGTGCATGTGTGAGCGTGTGCTCACATGTACACTCAGCCTCCTTTCCTGGGGCTCCTGGTAGGAGTATGATCCGATGGCTGTTCTGCCACCTCCCCTGGTGGGGTCTGGCAGTCACTGTGAGGACCATGTGTGTCCTGGGCCCGTGGAGTGTGGCCTTCAGACCCTTCACAGCCCTTGCGCCTGGCTCTCTGGGACATGTGGCCCCTGCCTGCCCTGCCTTCCTTCCTGAGGAGGGTGAGACGGGCCCACCCCTGCAGGGCACACAGGACTAGGGTGCCCTCCGACAGAGATGGTTGGGCAGGAGAACAGCAAGTCCCTGATGGCGCTGTTGGTATGGGGATGGGCGAGGGGGACGCCCATGGGGAGGTGCACAGTGACAATGTGGCCCTCACTCCACAGGCCCAGATGACCCAGCTCAGGGAGGAGACAAGCCTCCGCTTTCTCAAGAGGGAGGCCAAGCTATGCGGCTTCCTACAGAAGAGCTTTCTGGCCCTGGAGAATGTGCGTACCTGCCGGCGGCGGGGCAGCCAGTCCCCCTCTCCCCAGCTCACGGTGGGCGCGGTCTCCCTGCAGAGGATGAAGGCCTCAGAGATCGCACGGCTGCAGGCGGAGAGCGGCCTACGGGAGGAGCTGGAGAGCAAGTGGCAGCAACTCCGGGAGCTGGACGCAGAGCTCACGCGGGCCCTGCAGGGGCAGAGGCAGGTGGGTGGCGTGGGGGGCACTGGCACAGGCAGGGCCCCGGCTGGAGCTGGGCAGGTCTCAGGCTGCCTCTGCCTGGCAGCAGGAAGAGTGCCACCTCCTAGAGCAGTGTCGGGGCCTGGACAAGGCTGTGGTCCAGCTGACCCAGTTCGTGCATCAGAACCAAGCATCGCTGAGCCACATTCTGCTGGCCGAGCAGAAGGCCTGGTGGGTGTCTGAGTGGGGCCTCAGGCGGGGCAGGTGGGAACAACCCTGCTCCCCTGACCTCAACGTCCTGAGCCTGGCTCGAGGCCCAGTGGGGTGCCCTGGGGCAGAGAAGCTGTCCTTTAGTGGGGGGCTCCCATCCCTCCCCAAGCCTCTCCCTCGCGGGGGGGCTCTTGAGTGGCAGAGGTGGACACAGCCCCGTCTCAGTGGTCCCTGTGATGACCCTCATCCTCTCCCTGGAGCCACCTGGAAGGTTCTGAAGCCAGTAGCTGGGCTCGCTGCCCTGGCACAATGCCAAGGGGTAGGCCAGCCTTGGCTGAGGGACAGTCTCTCTCAGTGGCACCCACCCCCAGGGATGCTAAGGGGCAGTTGGATGGAGAACAGCCAGGCCGGGGAGCTGGCTACGTACCTGCAGGAGAGCCTGGAGGCCATGCAGCTGGCCAGTGAGCTGGCCCAGCAGGAGATGCACAGTTCCCTGGAGCTGGTGAGGCGGCAGGACCAGGGCTGGGCCCGCAGGGTTCCCCGCCTATTCAGGCAGTACACTCAGCCCGGCCTCACACCGCTCCGAGAGAAGAGCCAGGCCCTGGAGGTGTCCGTGGCTGAGCTGGTCAGGCAGGTGAAAGACATGAGTGACCACTTCCTGGCCCTGAGCTGGAGGCTGGACCTGCAGGAGCAGACGCTGAGCCTGAGGCTGTGCAAGGTGAGTGCACAGAGCAGCCCGGGGAAGGCGCACCTAGATGGGAGGGGTCCTGCTGCCCCTCAGGGCGGCAACAGCTGTCCACAAGACCCAGGGCCCCAACCACACGGGGGCTCCACTGAGTGACCAGCAAAGCAGCCTACACCTTTGGGTTCTTTTTGCTCTTTTTCTAACAGCTTTATTGAGGTTCAGCGCACACACCAGACAATTCCCCTTTTCAAAGTGTGTACTTCTGTGATTCTTTGTGTATTCAGAGTTGTACAGCCACCACCACAATCACTTTTAGAACTTTTCCATCCCCCCAAAAGGAAACCCCGTGCATTAGAGGTCACACCCCCTCCCCCAGCCCCTGGCAAACACTGGTCTGCTTTCTATCTCTCTGGATTTGCCTGCTCTGGACATTTCGTATAAATGGAATCAAATGCTCTGTGGCCTTTTGTGAGCTTCTCTCGCTGAACGTTCCGTGTTTGAGGTTCATCCACTTTGTGGCATGTGTCAGTGCTCCTTTCCTTTTTATGGCTGTCACATTTCACTGTGTGGATGGACCATAGCTTATCCACTTGTCAGCTGATGCACACTGAGCTGGTGTCCTTCGGATGCCCTTAGTGCTGCCGTGAACACCGGTATACACCCTTTGGCGGCGGGGCCGGGTCCCCCATCCTGTGCGTGTAGGCCGGCTACCTGTTCTCTGTTGCTGCCGACTCACAGGCAGCTGGGTCTGGCTCAGGGGAGGGAGTGAAGCCAGGCTTTCTTAGGGATGTGGCTCTGCTCAGCCTGGTGGCCCTGCCTGGGAGAACCGGGACACCCAGACTGTGCCAGGCCAGGCCACCTGGGCTGTGTCCGGTCAGTGTGGACATGCTCCGAGCTGAGGTGGGGGCCCTGTGCCCTCCAGGAGCTCTGCTGCATGGGGCTGGCCGTCTGACTATGGCTCCAGTGGGGCCAGTCTGTCTGCCTGTCCACCCTCCCTCTCTGGGTGGGTTCCAGCCCTCACTGGTGTCCGTGCCCCAGGCACAGAGTGAGTGGGGATTTGCAGAGCAGCGATGGCAGGAAGGCCTGGCCCGGTGTCAAGAGGAGGCCGAGGCACACCTACGGGAGGTGCAGCAGAGAGTGGACAGCCTGCCCCAGCAGGTGGGTGAGGGCTGGGGTGGCTTCCCCCTTGCCACTGTGCCCATCCTGAGCCGCCCCCCGGCTCCGTGTTTCAGATAGAGGCCATCGCTGACAGGTGCATCCTTCACAAGAGTGACTCAGACCTAAAGATCTCCGCCGAGGCCAAAGCCAGGTGAGGCCCCCGGCTCCCTGTCACAGCCTGGCAGGACCTTCAGGGACTGGGCTGGTCCCACCGCAGGAGGGCACAGCCATCTCAGAACGACCCTGCTGCATCACAGAGCTTCCTGACAGTGGTCCATCCTCCCCAAGCCCCTGCACCTGTGGTAGCCCCGACCCCTCCCCACCCCAGGCGTGGCCCAGCTTTGGGCTTGGCCCCTGATGGGGGCAGCCTTTCACTCTGTCACCTGCTGGGGACCCCCCAGTGCCCACTGCTGGGGCGACAGTGCTGAGCACCCTATGCTCTGCCCCTGGCCTCCTCCCTCCAGCTGCCCGCCCCCCCAGATGCCCCCCAGAGCCCGGAAGCCCCAGCCTCCTGTGCTCACAGAGAGTTCGAGGGTGAGGCTGTGAGGCAGGAGCTGGCTGCTCCGCTGTCCTCTGTGCAGCTGCTCAGAGAGGGCAACCCCGGGCGGAACATCGCTGAGATCCAGGGCAAGCTGGCCACGGTACCCCTGGCCCCTGGGCTTGGCACACTCAGTGGGGGGTGGTGGGGGGCTGGCTCAGACAGGGGCAGACCTCCCCCCACCCAGGGAGGCTCAGATCCAGGACACCCCCCTGGGAGTGTGGGGGGCGAGGCTCATGGAACCAGCCGTCCTGCTGGGTGGCTCTGCACATATCAGACTCTGGAAGTATCAAGTGGGGGCTCCTGTAGATGCTGAGGTGCATCAGCAGTCAGTGAAAAGAGCATCCCTGAGTTCTGACCGGGTCCCCCCTTGTCATCGGGCTGAGTGATGTGGCCGGCTCCCACTGAGGGGCGAGGACCCATGTGTCGGAGGCCGGCTCCTGCCACGAGTGATTAGGGCGGAGGCCTCCCCCGGGTCTGCAGACTTCCTGAATCTGTGCCCACAAATGGGGGCCGTATTTAGTTTCAGAACCAAATGATGAAGTTGGAAAGCAGCATCCAGGACAAGACCATCCAGAATCTCAAGTTTAATACAGAAACCAAGCGGGTGAGAGGTGGCCCCTGAACTGGGCCCTGGCCGTGCCCCCGCCCCCCCACCCAAGCTCCAGGGCTTACCAGGCCCTGTGGGTGGGCCACCTTTCTCTGTGCAGAGCCTGACTCCCAGCTGCCCTCATCACCCCCAGCCTGGCCACCCCCTATCTTTTTGGTCTGCCCAGCCGTCTGTCTGCCTGTCTGGCCCAAGCAGAGCTTCCAGGCAGATAAGGCCTAGGCTAGCCCAGAGGGAGATAAATCCCATTGGCTGTCCCGCCCCTCTGGTCTGATTCCTGCGTCCACAGCGCACGGAGGAAATGGCCACTCTGCGGTCAAGCGTGATGCACCTGTGGAGCGAGGAGGGCCCCTGGGCCCTGACGGTAGGCAGCAGGAGGGTCCTTATGTCCCTGGTGAGGCGGCAGTTCTTCATCAAGGACGTGGCCCCTGACGAGGTGGTCCCCGTGAACCACTGGGGCATGTATCAGGCCGTGAGGTGGGCAGCGGGGAGCTGCCTTCCAGAGCCCCCTCCAGGCCCGGGTTCGGGGCTGGGCGGACCCCGAGGGCAATGGGCAGAGGCGGGGTCCGGGCTGTGAGCCATGTCTCTGGGCAGGTGGCTGCAGTGGAAAGCTGTCCTCATGAAGCTGGTGGCCTGGCGGAGGCCAAGGGCGATCTGGGAGAAGCCCCTCAGCTGGAAGCCCACCCACTAGCTCTCGTCCCTGCCTCTTTCCCAGAAATAAACATGCCCGCCCCATGCCTGTCAGAGACTGGAGTTCCCTCCAGGGGTTCAGGAGGCCCCGGGCAGGGGAGTGGCCAAGAGGACCTTCCCTAGACTCCCAGAACCCCTGCTCCTGTCCTGGCTGCTGAGCCCCAGGCCCCACCGCTCCCCAGGGCCTCTCACCCACAGGCACTGCGGCCCAAGCCCCACCCGGAGCCAACAGCATGTTAGCTTGGCCACTCAGACGGTGCCCCACTTCCTGCCCCTCCAAGAAAGCCCTCACCCCCATGGTAGCTGGCCCTGCCACCTGCCGCAGGTACCACGAGGAGGGGCCACCCTGGGGGCAGCTGGGCAGGCAGTGTGGAGGGCTGCCCTTCACCACTGACTGGAAATTTGGGGGCTGGTCTTTGAGGAAATGTGGCTTGCCCAGAGGGGAACCCAGCATGTAGACTCCCTGAGCCCACTGCCTCCAAGAGGCTGCAGCTCCTGCCCCATCCTCCCGCCTGTGGGCAGAGCTCTTGGGTGGCCCCTGCCCATCCCCTGCCCTGGCCTGGGAAGTCCCTACCTGAGCTGATTTGTCCCCTGGTGGCTGCCCTGATTGGAGGTCCCCGAGGGCTCCTTTCAGGACAGCAATAAAGAGAGTCTGGACCCTTGTTGCCCTCAGCTCACCCCCACTGATCCTTGCTCACTCTCTAGGCCTCGGCCAGCTGCACCTCCTCCAGGGCCTGCCCCCCCCAACCCAGCAGCTCAGGGCCGGCCTCTGCCGACCAGCTGGCCAGCAGGTCGCTGAAGTCAGGCGTGCTGGGGTGCAGCAGACCCAGGGGGCTGGGTGCCGGCTCCTTCCAGAAGGAGGGGGGAAGCTTCCTTTGGGTCATGGGGGTGATGTGGCCGTACTTCTGCTCCAGCCGGAGTCGGCAGCCAGCCGCGGCCCTGGGTCCCAAGTACTGCTGCAGCCCGTAGTCGAAGAGCTCGGCCAGGGGTCCCAGCGGCTGTGGCCCTTCCCCACCGAGGCCTGGCCCACATGCCTGCCCCTCAGGGGCCCCAGGGGAGCAGACCCCAGGCTCAGTGACCTCGTTGTCTTCTGGGGCCTCACTCTGGGCCAGGCGCACCAGGTTGGTGCAGGAGAGCTCCCTGGCTGAGCTGCTGGCCGTGTGGCCGTCAGCGTAGATATCGCAGGTGTCGAGGTCCTGCCCCCGGTCCTTGTGGCCGAAGTACCGCTGGATGTCGCCACTGATGAGCTCAGAGAACCGCAGGAGCTGCAGTGGCGTCTCTGGGCCACTGGGGTCCAGAGGGGCCACTTCTCGGGCCCAACTTGAGCTCTGGGTGGCTGGGCTGTGGCCCTCTGGCCCCTTGACCTCCAGCTCCTCTTCCCCATCCTCCTCCTCCTCAGAAGTGTCTGGGGCCTCCGGGTCTGAGAGCAGGAAGGGCCCGTGGGATGGCAGAGGCAGCCGGAAGTCACAGAGAGGCCAGATCACGCCCGCGGCCATCTCTCTGCCGAGCTTCTGGGGGCTCTCAGGCAATGGGTGCTAGCTGGGGAGGGAGGCAGAGAGGGGACAGGTTAGCAGTCAGGGCCCGCAGCCCTCCTAGGGGAATAGTCACTGCAGGCTTGGGGCGGGCGCTGAGCTCAGAGGCAGATGACATTTGGAGAGACGGAGGTGGTGGGCACTGTGGGCGGGGGGCATGGCAGGAGTGAGCTGTAGGGCGCAGGCCTCAGTCTCCCGCCAGAGGAGGTACATCCTATCCTGTAGGGAGGGTGGCTGACAGTGCTGTTGGAATAGTGACTCGGAGAGAGAGAAGCAGGGCAGGTGGGAAGGGAGCCGGCCCAGGGGCTGGGCTTCGGGCAGGTTTGGGGCCTGGAGAGCAGAGCCCTTGTCCCAGCTCAGGGTTGCTGTAGCTCTTGATAAACAGGCCTGTTGACGCAGAGCCTGCCCAGGTGCAGGGTGGGGGGGGACCCCCTTGGCATGCCCCCTCCCCCAGTGTCTGTGGTTGGCAGGGTCCCTCCGTGCCTGAAGTGTCCATGCTGAGCCCGGGAGCCGGGCCTGGCTGCCTCGAGCTGGGTGCTCTGTCCCTTGCAGTTTGGGGGGCTTCAGAGGCTTCAGGGGCTGTGAGGGTGAGCTCCGGGGGTCTTCGGGGGAGGGCAGAGCCATTTCTCTGTCCCCACAGTTGCAGGCTTCCCTGTGCTCCCTGTCAGGGGTGGGGGTGGTGGTGAGGTCACCTCTAGCATCTCTAACCTGGGGATGGGTGGGGGGGCTGGCAGGACCGTGGAGGGGGTGGGATTAGGGGAGCTGATTGTGAATGTGGGAGGCCCCCCCAGAACAGGGCCCCAGCTCCTCCACTGCAGGGAGGCAAGTGGGCCAGCCCTTGGACCAGGAGGCCTTCTAGTGGGAGCCCTGGGCAAGGGGGAGGAAGAAAGGGAAGGGGGGTTAGAGAGAAGGGGGGTTCCCAGCTTCAGGAAACCACTCCCCATGTGGGGGGAGGGGTGGGAAGTCCATAGGCTGCCCTCAGAGTCAGGGGGGCCTCTCGGACCTCCCCCTCCTCCCTGCTATCATGCTCTGCAGTTCTAGGGCCCCTCTTCCGTGTTGGGGTGAACCGTGGCCCCAGCATTGGGCGTGGGCATGGCCGCTGGTGGGGAGCCAAGACTCAGGTGCCCACCTTTCCCTGGCTGGCCCACCTAGATGACCCAGCCCCGCTCAGCCCTGCTGTTGACCCCTCCCCATGGGTGGGTGGTCCCCAAAGACCACCAGGGCAGAGGAACCCACAGCCTTCCCAGGACCTCCGCCACCAGCACCCTCCCGCCTGCCGCCCAGCCTGGCTCCTACCTGCCGAGGCCTGCAGCTCCCGCTGGGCAGGCCCACCTCCACCTGGGCTCAAGCATTTATAGCCAAGCTCTGTGGCTGGCCCGGCTGGCAAATATTTGGTGACTGCATTGTCATCGCAGACTGGGCAAATAGAGCCCGTTTGCTTTAGCGCCCGGCAACCAGGGCCCCGCCGGGGGGAGCCTCAGCCTGCCCGGGGGACCGTGGAGTGTTTGCCGCTCGCCCAGCTGGCTCACACCCGGGGCCGAGGACCCTTATCTCCGCCGCTGATTGGGGCCCAGACCAAACCTTGTCAAATAGGCGGAAAATTAAATTTCATGCTATTTTGACTCCTGGAGTAGCCTTCTCTAGAGGACATCCTGCTTCTGCAGCGCTCTGGGTGAACGGGCTCTGGGCCAGCAGCAGGACCTGGGAAGCCCCAGGAGGGCCAGGGACCACCAGCCAGGGCCCAGGTGGTGGGTTTATGCAGGTGGGGACCCCGGAGCCCCTGCCCAGCCCCCTCCTGCCACTTCCCACCATTCCAGAGCTGCAGGTGCATTTGCAACAAACCCCATTGAATCACTGCTCCCCCAAGGGCTTCGTCCCCATGTCCAGGCTGAGGTGACACCTCCCTTCTCTGGCTTCTTTTTTAGCTCCTGTGCCTTCCCCTAAGGGGCTTGGTGGCCCCTCCAGCCCCGTGGGTCCTGCCCGGGGACATCCTCACTGTGGTTACCACCCATCATTACAGCCCCTTCACCATGAGTCCCATGAGTCCAGTCCAAGTTTCCCCGTCCCCGGAAACTGACCTCGGCCATAGCCACAGTTCTGTCCTTACACCCTGGGGTCCGATGACACTTGCCAGGTCCTGGTTGTGGGTCGGCCCTGCCCCAGCCTTAGCCAGCCTCTCTCTGACCCAGCACAGCCCAGCTGTAAGCCAAGACCTGTGGGAGGCTGGGGGTTGGGGTCCCCGGTGGCTCCCCAGGACTGCTGGGACCCCAGAATCCCTCTTTGCCCAGATACGGCCCCTACCCCTCTGCCAGCCCAGGGAGCGCCCACCATGACCTGCCCAGGACCCAGGGCTGGACCTCAGCAACTGTCCTGGCTGTAGCTGCACTGCCCACTGCTGCCTATTGGGAACAGCCAGGGCCGGGGTCTGGGAAGGGGCTGGAGACCGGCCGGGTTGGGTCAGCCCCGCAGGGTGGGGCCTCAGGGGCCCAAGGGAAGTGCTGGGCACGGGGGCCGGGCTGAGGAAGGTGAGACGCAGCCCTGTCATGGGGAAGGTCCTGGCCTTTGTGGCCAGAGGAGGGGCTTCACGAAGGAGGTGGTTTGCAGGCGCTGATGGGGCAGGTGCTCACCCAGCCAAGCCGGGGGAAGTAAAGGTGTTCCAGCAGAGGGGACAGCCTGGAAAGGAACCAGATCGTGAGGAGCTGGCACCCCTGTGGTCGGCTGAGTGATGGCCCCAAAGATGTCCACATCCTGATCCCTGGGAATTGCATCGTCTACCCACTTGGCAAAGGGACCCAGAGGAGGTGACTGAGGTAAGGAGAGATGGCCCTGGATTATCAGTGGGTTTTTGTGTCACAGAGGGAAGCAGGAGGGTCCGAGTGGGGGTGGGGGGAGATGTGGTGACAGAAGCAGAAGGTCACTGCTGGCTTTGAAGGTGGAGGGGCTGCAAGCCAAGGAATGGAGTGGCCTCCAAAATCCGGAAAACAAGGAGATTCTCCCCTGGAGCCTTTGGGGCACAACCCTGCAGACACCTTGATTTGGGGCCAGGAAAACCCACTTGGGACTTCGGACTACCAGGACTGCACAACAAATCAGTGTTGTCTTAAGCCACTCAGTTTGTGCTCCCTGTTTCAGCAGCAACAGGAAGCCCAAAGCTGGAAGCGTTGGCTAGAAATTGGGGTGGGTGGCACATAGGACCTCCTGGCCTGGCCCTGGAGCTCAGACCTTCCTCCTGTACTGGGAGCCAAGTTGGCCAGGGCCTCAGCTCTTTCCAGCATCACTGGTACCAAATCGCAGAGTGGCAGTGGGGCTTTTGTAGGAAAGAGACCCCAGGGTGGTTTTCAGCCCCCACACCACACTCCCACTTTTCCATCCCGGCCTCTGCCTCAGGCTCCCAGTCAGTGGAACTGGAGCTGTGGAAGGGGCTCTGGGTCCCAAGAGTGACCCAGCAAGGTGTCCATTAGTGCCAGCTGTAGTAAGTCTGTCCACAGACAGCCAGACCCTTGTCCTCCAGTGGCAGAATCCCAGTGCTTTTCTCTGCCTGACCAGAGACAAGGAGGAAACCCCAGTCTAGGATGGAGAGTTCTAGAGTTGGGGAGAACCCAGAGCAGGCAGGTGTTTGGGGAGAGGAACCTCAGCAGCACAGTGTGGGGTGGGCCTCTGGACACGGGAGGCCTGAGACCGGAGACTTGGGGAGGGTGCCACTGCACCAGTCCTAGCGATCAACGATGAGGCCTAACAAGGCACAGTGTGTAGAGGTGAGGGTGGGAGACAGGCATGAGAGGGATTCAAGAAGCAGATCTTGGGTCTTAGTGGAATTACCCCCTTCCTTGCCCCTCCTGAGTCAGAGCCATGCTCAAGATAGACACAGGAGTCTGGTGGGTGGAGGCTGAACTCCAGTTTTTGTTACAGGTGAGGCTGGGCTGGGTTATGGCAGCCAGGGGGACCCTGGGTAGGTGGAGAGACGCACTTTCCCAGAATCACTGCCCACACATGTCCAGCCGGTATTGAGTGGCCAGCCAGTGCCAGGCCAAGTGGCATGGGTGGTCTAAGCCCCCTGTGCCCATGGGGGCTCCTGGGTGGGGCTGGGGGCTGAGGCACTCAGGCTGCCAGGCTTGGGGCCTGAGCATATGCTCTGGCATCTGCTCCCAGGCAGGCCCCCATTGTGGGCAGCATGGGGCCTTCAGAGCTCTGTGCCCACCCTGCCCCCACCAGCCCCCATCCCTGCTGTCAGGCCTCAGCCCCTGGGAGAAAGGCTCTGCCTTTCCAAAGGTGGTGGCCCTGCCTGTCCCCATGCACCCCATATTGATCTTCCCAGGGAAAATCAATAGCTCCAATATGTCAGCTCTCAAGTGGCGCTACAGTAAATTACTCCCACCATCAGGCACACAAGGGCTGCAGCCTCCCTCCCATTAGTGGGACATTAGTCCTCGTGTGAGGTTTCTCTGTGTGCTTTGAGATAATGAAGCCTGAGGTGTTGGTTTATGCCTCTGGGAGAAGGGGGACCTTGGACAAGAGCAGCATCGCTGCCAGTGCTGGGCACCTATCAGCCAGTGCCCTGCTGAGACTTCTGGGGTCAGGAAGTGGAGGGCCCTGGAGACACCGGGCCACCAGCCGTATCTGGCTGTGGCTTTTCCCACTCTGGGCTCCACCGCCTCAGAGGGTCAAGCAAACCACAGCATTTGGGGCTGTTGTTGCCCTCCAGCCAGAGGCTGCCAGGGACACATATGTCACTGAACAAGGTGGGTTTAAGCAAGGGAGAATTCACAGCCGGAGCATGGGTGTCTCAGGAGGCGGGTGTTAGTAAGGGCTCTGGGTTCAGCCATTGTTGGGTGAGGGGCTCTGCTCTGGGCTGCGTGCTGTCAGCAAGCAGGGTAACTGTGACTGGGCATCTGTATCAGTCTCCAGGGGCTGCCATAACAAAGGACCACCATCTGGTGGTTTAAAACAACAGAAGTTACTTTCTCACACTTCTGGAGGCCAGAAATATTAAACCATGAAGGCTCTGGGGGAGAATCTTAGCTTCTGGTGTAGCCGGCAGTCCTCCACGTTCCTTGGCTGGTGGCCGCATCACTCCAGTCTCTGCCTGCCTCTTCACATGGCCTGCTCCCCTGTGCATCTCTGGGTCTTTTTTCCTCTTATAAGGACATCATTTACGGCTCACCCTATCCATTATGACATAGTTTTAACTAATTACATCCACAAAGACCCTATTTCCAAATAGGGTCACGTGCTGAGGCTCCAGGGGGATAAGAATTTGGAGGGACATCATTCCACCCAGTATAGCATCTTTAATACATCTTATCCAGAAGGAGGGCAGATGAGGCAAGGCTCCAGCCATGGTTGGTAAAGGACCAGGGTCCCTCCCATCAGCCAGGAAGGGGGTATTTGGTCTTTTTTTGGCCACTTCCATGTTTTGCCTGTGTTCAGATGTGATTATAAAGGGGTCTTGAGCCACCATGGTCATGGAGAGGCCTGGTCCAACACTGATGTTCTCTGAAATTGTTTACATCCTACAGGACAGCCCAGCTCTAAGCACCAGGCCACCTCCCGGAGATCAAGTCCTGCTGTCCTCCTCAGACTCCACAGGACCCACGTCCTTTGCATCATGCCTTCACCTAGAATGGAGACCAGTGCCAGCAGGACTTGGGGACAGAGGAGAGGTCCACTGGACGTGTGGATTTGCTAAGTCTTTGTTGTGGGCCTGTGCTGCTCCTCCCAGACTCTGGCCTCAGAGCACCCTAGGAGCCTGATGGCAGGAAAGGAGCCCTCCACTGTCTCAGGATGGAAGGACACTTCCATGCCGTCCCCTTATCAGTCTTAACAGCTGTCCCAGGGACCAGCAGAGGGCTTCCCAGGCATAGCACCAGTCCTGGAAGCAGCCTGCGAAGGACAGGAGATGCCCATTTTACAGCTGAGGAAGCAGAGGCTCAAGGGGTGCTTGTCTGAGCTGTCTTATTTCTGTCACCCATCCAAGGCAGTGGGACAGGTTTAGTGACCCTTTGGAGGCTGCCCTGCCTGGGGGTGAAGCCCTAGCCCCTGCCATTGACCCCCAGCGCACCCCCCTCTGCTGTCCCAGGGCAGCTTGTGCCCAGATGCCCTAAAGCATACCAACCAGGTGGCTGCATCAGCTGCAGTCAGCAGCTCCACCCCAACCTCAGGCCTCTTTGATCTCCACCTCCTCCAGGAAGCCCTACAGGCTGCACACCAGAATGATTCTGGTCCATCCTCCTGCCCACAGTAGGTGCTCTTGGGGTTCCCTGTGGTCGAATTGGTTTGGCAGTGACTCTGGGTGGGGTTCTGGGGTGGAACAGGTGGGGCGGGGCCCAGTGAGGAGGATGTGGGCACACAGGTGTCTCTGTTGACACAGCAGCTCTGAACACAGTCCTGGATTTGCAGCTGAGCCACCACCAGGCATCCAGGTTTGGGCTTCCCAGGGTGGGGAGATCTCCCAGATGGTGCTGAGCTAGGAACACCTCCAGCCCGCCACCCTTGCTTAAGTGTCTCTAGACTTCCTGAGGGGTGAAGAACTGGCCCCTGAGGCTGGTGCTTCTCCTGACAGAAAGAAGGTGCAGGAGATGCTCCAGAGGCAAAGATTCTGAACCAGGAGGCAGCACATTACAGCTGCCAACTAAAAATTGTCGCTTGTCACCTGGTTCTACAAGAATGAAGTCACCTGCCACTGTAGTCACTGACCTTCAACACACCCTTAAAGGAGTTCAGGGCAGAGATCAGGAATGAGGCCCTCTGTGCTCTGGCAAAAACTGGCAGAAAAACTCTCACGTTGTGTTTTTGTTTTTGTTTTTCAGTCACAGTTCACAAGGTGGCCTCGTAACCTGATTTTGTCACCGTCAAGCCCCGCCCCCTAGCACATCACCACATCTCCACAGAGTCTGTGATGACGCCTGGGTGCTCCTATGTGGTCTCCAGACAGGATGGCTCAGCAGACCCAGGGCTAGTTTGCCTTGAAGGCAGAAGGCTCCAGCAGCTTCCCTATGAAGTCAACTGGGGAACCGGGTAGACAGGAAGTCCCAGGACAGCCCGAGGGTGACCCTCCCGGCCTGACTCCTGAAGGTAGATGGGAAGGTTCCCCCCGAGCAGGCTGCAGCCTCCACCCACAAAGATGATGGCGCGCTACGCTCTGCACTAGTGGTTCCGCTGGCCTGGAGAGAGAGACTTGTCCGAGTGCCTGCTGGCTTCCCGGTGACAGCCGTGGGCGTGCCCTGCTGCGGTGGGTGAGGGATGGCGGCCCTACGGCTGAGCAGTGCGCAGAAATGCCTGTCCCGTAGGGCGGGTGGTGTAGACGCGGCTATTCGTGCGCAGCACAGAGCAACGCAAAGCTCCAGGGATGGGTGAGGGTCCGCGGCCATGGGGCGGGGGACACTAGTCGAGGGGACAAGATGACTCCGTGGTTGAAAGTCCAATGAAAAGAGCAAAACGGCGTCGCGAGGCCGCGGGGAGGAGGCGTCCAGGGGTTGCGCCTGCCCGGCGGGAGGGGTGTGGAGTGTGGGCCCAGGGCGCCGATCTCAGGTGAGCCCGGCCGACGGTGAGACCCGCGCTAAGGCGAGCTCGTCGGAAGACGACGCCAGCATCCCGTCCCCGCCGGCCGGCCTCAAGCCGGACGCGGAAGCCTAGGAACCTGCCCGTTCGTTCCTCTTCGGGCCGGTGGCGAACTACATTTCCCGGCATGCCTGCGCGGCCGGCCGGGGGCGGGCCTGCGACGGAAGAGGCCGCCGGAGGACGTGAGTCATTTCCGTTGCGCGAGTGGGTCCACGTTCTGTAGTCGTGAGCGGAGGCCCGGAACAGCGCGCGGCTTCCGGCTCCGCGCGACGGAAGTGACGCGACGTTGCGCGCGGCGGCGCCGGGTGCTAAGCCGGGGTTGCGATGAGCTGCGTGCTGCGTTCGCCGGCTGCTGGGTGAGCTCCGCGCGGTCTCGGTGGGACCTACGGTGAGAGCGGCGGGCGGGCGCGCTCACTGTTCTCTCTCTTCCAGGGCCCTCCGGGTACTGAGGCTCGTGCGCTGGCCTTTCCGAAGCCTGCATCTTCCGCCCGGTGGCCGGGCTCGTTCCCAGCCCGCGGCCGAGGGTGAGGAAGAGGATGACCCTAACCGCCCCTTTCAGTTTTCCTCCAGCAAAGCCATCCCGTTCCGCTGGACAGTGAAGCACTCCCTGGGAAGGGAGCAGCAGCGGCCCTGGTGGAGGGTACTGCCCTTCAGCCTGTGCCTCATGGTTCTGGTCATCTGGTGCTTCTTTAGGCAGGAGACCAGCGCGGACCGGTGGTTGAGACGGATGTTGGAAGAAGAGGTACCGGAGCCCAGCGATTGTTCTGAAGAGCCTGGACCTCCGGTGGCCCATGGGGCGAGAACTTAATGGGGTGCCAGCAGCGAGGGAACAGACCTGAGTCTTTAGGCTTTGACGTCGCGTTTGACCGTTTTTGTTCTGGTTATGCGCGTCCCCAGACTGAAGGACTTGGATGGCGCCCCTGGCAAAGCTGACTCGTTGAAGGCAAAGCAGAATGTCAGCAAATCGGAACCGGCTCTTTGCCTGATACTTGTTGCCATCGAATACGTCCAAAAGACTTTTCAGGTCCATAGAAAGGGTTTTGGTTGCAGCGTGTGCTGTTGGATTTGTGATGTCTTTGTACAACATTATCACGTTTCCAAAGGGATGCTGGTGACACTTGTAATCCAGTGTGATCCACTTTGCAGGTCATTTGCTTTTTGAGACAGAATAACTCGCAGAAGAGTTAAACGTTTTGTTTTACAGTGTACCGTGATGTGTATAAATTGATGTTAGTTTAACAGACTAACAATAAATATTAATTTGGTAATGTGGAATTAAGCCAATGTTTGGTTTTTTTTTTTGCCATTTCATTTTAAAAAGGGAGCCTTCTAGTCTTTTCACTTCCTTTGTTTGTTTGTTTGTTTTTTCCAGAATAGGAACTGAGGAAAGAAACCTAAATGTTAATTGTGGAACACTTTCTCACCTCTCTTCCAGTTTTTAATTTTAGCAAGGCAACAACTTTCTGAGTGGAATACATTTATAAATATTTTTATGGACAACTTAGAGGCAGTATTTTGGGTATGTAAATGATATGTTTTCAAGTACTGTTTAGCAGGAAACTTTCTTAATTCTGGATTAAATACAAGATGTATAAAAGGGAAGATATTATTTACTTAAGGTTCTAGTGGAACGTTTTATCTTGGCATATCTTTGGTGCCAAAGTTAACTGGAAATTTCTCTCACTCGGATGGTTGAAGACCACTGACTGTATGGCAATGTACTGGCTTCTCACAAGGTCTTGGCCAAGGTCTGGCCCACCTTGGTAAATTATGCTTGTCAGGTAGGTGGTGCTAAGACAAGTATATTAATTTTTTTTAAAGATGAAGAGACCAAGATTCAGAAGGATTGACCTAATCATGGCTCAGGCTACATCGTTAGTTCCACTGGGAGCAAAGAAAAGAACTAAGATGTCCTTTCTCTGATCTGGTGTGGTTGTGACCTATTTGGTTGTGAACCATTTTATTTGAGCAACAGTCATTCAAACCTGAACCCTGACTTTACTCTCACTAGCTCCTGCAGGAAAAAACGTAAGAACTAACGAGAAGAAATTTTGTTTTAATTAAAAGTAACTTTCACATGACCAAAGCAATATGATTTATCTGGAAAAGTTAAACAGCGTAACAAGCAAAACGTAGAGAATCAGAAACAGTAATAATCCCACCACCTAGAGATAACTGCTGTGAGCACTGTTGGGCAGAAGATGGAGAAAATTGTATTTTAAAAAATCCAAGCAAAAGAGGTTACCTAAGTCGATGGCCTAATATCTTCCAAGCTGCTGAGGGTATTTTAACGTTTGGGTACTACCCCAGCCTTCTAAGAACATTCTTCAAAAGCATGAAAAATGGCAATCTTTACAGCCTGTCACAGTTCTCTTTGCTCTCTTCAAGGAAGGTGCTTCTTGGGTAGGCATCTTTTCTCCCACCTCTACAGCAAAGATCCCCAAATTTCTTTATCTTGAGCCCCCAACTTCCTTTTTTAAGCTCGAGGTGGCTCTCTATACTTCTCAACTGGACTTTACAGCTTCCTCAAGCTCCTTAGGTCCAAAACAGAGTTCAGCTCTCCCCAAACCTGTTTCTTTGCTCTGTATCCCTCCCAGCTCGGGACTTTGGAAATATCCTAAACTTTCTCATTCCCTGCATCCTGGTAGTCTTCAAGATATGTTTAGTCCTCCTCCAAAGAATTCATGGGCCTTGTTTCATTCTTCTGCTTGATTTTCTTCAAAAATATCATGTTGATTTTTTGCCATTTTAATTTCCAGGTTTAAATGTAATGTTTGTATAGGTAGAAATTCCTTTAAACAATGTGAACATATAGAGAAGGTAGTCATTCATCCCACCAGCAAGTGATGGCTTATTTTACTGTATTACTTGTGTTTAAAAAAAAAACAGAAACTTACATACCTGGGAACAAATGTATGGAACTGCAGTATCTTGCTTTGTTTTGTCACTTAAGTAGGAGCATTTTTCTTGTCATTAACAATTCTCAGGAACCATTGTCATTCTCTGTGAGGTGCTCTTTAAGTTTTTGCCAAATAACTTTGATAATTATCTTTGTACATCTTTGTCTGAATCTCATTCTTTTTTAGGTTGGAGTTTCTAGAAATGGAACAGATTATTTTCCATAAAGGTCAGTACCCATTCGTCCTCCCAGCCACACTTCCTTTAAGGGGTTTTCTTGCTGCAGGTCACCAGCATTGTGGGTTGCTGTTAAGAACAACAAAAAGTCTGCCTGCTCCATGGGCTCTTCCTTGTTTTAGTTTGCATTAAAAAAAATTACTAGCGAGGTTGAAAATTTTAAATAATGTCTCAGGAATTCCCTGGCGGTCCAGTGGTTAGAACTCAGATCTCAAACCGCGGGGCCCGGCCAAAAAAAAAAAGTTTCATGCTATTTATTTACAAAACAATGTACTGGGCCTGGGTTCTCCCTCCCAAAATGCACACCCTGCTTCCTCTACCAGGGCCAGATGAGCTGGGGCCTTGAGTGGTAGGGCTTAGCAGGGGTGGCAGCTGCTGCCTGCCTCCCGGAGTTCCCACCCTCTGTGCATCCCCGCCCACCCTGTTGGTGAAGAGGGCATGTGTGTGTGTGTGTGTCTCCCCCTTGACCTCGAGCCTTTGGATTCTTTTTTAAAAATCAGCTCTATTGATATGTAGTTCACATATTATTTAGTTCACCCATTTAAAGTATACAGTTGATTTTTTAGTGTATTTGCAGGGGCAACCATTACCACGATGTAATTTTAGGGCATGTGCGTACTCCTAAAAGAAACCTGCTACCCATGAGCAGTCAGGCCTCCTTTCCCCCTCTCTCCCCCACACCAAGCCCTAAGCAACTGGAGCCACTCTGCGGTCTCAGCACCCAACCCGGGAGTCATAGAACGAATGAAGGCGAGTGTGAGCAGCCTGGGTACGCTGTCTCTATTCGGGACCTGTCGGCTGCGTCTCGGAGCCTGGAGCTGCTCAGGGCGCTGTCAGGGCGTTCAGAGCGCGTGGGGCAGCTGTGGTGGCTTGAAGGCGGCAGCGGGAACGGGACCAAGCAAGTGCAAGATGGGCTGTGAACGTGGACGCCGGGGGGGCACGGTGGGTGGAGGCGTCCGGCCGAGGCGGCGGGCTCGGGACATGGCGTGGTTTGGGGTGCGCGCGGGTCCCCGCTGGGGGCCTGGTGCTGGGAAGTTCACTGGGCCCCCGGCACAGCGCCGGGCGCCGGATGGGGGCGTGGCGGGGGCGTGGCCGTCCCGGTGAGGGGCGCGGGTGGGCTCCGCGAGGGGGGAGATCCGGAGGGGCGGGGGCGGGCCCGCGCGGCGCATGCGCGCTGCATTGTTTTGACTGAAAATGCCGTCGGTTTCGAAAGCGGCGGCGGCGGCGTTGAGCGGGTCCCCCCCGCAGACCGAGAAGCCGACCCACTACAGGTCAGTGCCCGGGCCGGCCGCGGCGGGGGCGGGGGCGGGGCAGGGGGCGGCCCCGCGCGCCCCCGGCCCGCGCCCCCGCGCCCCTGGGCCTGGGAGCTGCCTCCGGGTGCGGCCTGGGGCCCCGCGCCGCCCCTCTCCCCGTTCCCCCCGCCCCCTGCCTCTCCCTTGCAGCCCCCTGGCCAGCCGGCCCCCCAGCCTCCGCGCCGCGCCTAGACTCTGGGCTGGTGGACCACCATCCTACTCAGCTACCGCCGCCTGAGCTCAGGAGGCGGCGCCCAGGGTCTGGGGTGGCACCTGGGCTTGGGGGCTGGAGGACGAGGTCGGGGGTCCACGCTCCTGGGTTGGGAATCGGGGAACAGCGCCTGGGGTCCTGGGTCGGGGGCCGCCGAGAATGCGCCTGTAGTCGGGGATTGGGGTCCGCGCCTGGGCTCGGGCGGAGGGCGGCCATCTGGACTCCGGCTGCCTCCTCCTGGGGTCAGGGATGGTACCGGGGCTTGGGGACCCGGGCGCTCCTGGAGTCGCGGTATCGCACCTGAAATTGGGGGTCGCGTCTGTTTGCATGAGGAGGCTGTGCATGGGGTCTGAGGGATAGCGCCTGAGGTCCGGGAACTCGCCCGGGCGCCGCGGGGGGGAGGCTGTCAGGGATCGTCTGGAGTCGGAGTGGGTGTCACGCCTGCGATCGGAGATGGGGGGGTGTGCTGCGCCTGGGGCCAGGAGTCCGCATCTGGATTCTGCCGGGTCGCGCCTGGGGTCGGGGACCGTGTCTGGGATTGGCAAACCATTCCTGGGACCCGACGAACGCGACTGAGCTTGCGGGGGCGTGGTGGGGGGAGGGTGTCTGAACTCGGAGTGAGAGGTTGCACCTGAGGTTGGGGATCACACCTGGGGTCTGGGATGGGGGGTTTCTCCTGGGTTAGGGGATTGTGCCTACGATTGGAGATGGGGGGCTGCTCCTGGGGTCCGGCGTCGCACCTGGAATCTGGGACCGTGCCTGGGATAGAGGATGGGGGTTTGCACCTGGGGTCGAAGGTCGCATCTGGGGTCGGGGATGTGGAGTCGTGCCTGGGGTCTGAGAAACGCACGTGGGCCGGGGGAGGCGGGAAGGGGGTCAGCAGAGTGGGGGATCGTGCCTGGGGTCGGGGCCCTCGGGCGCACGGGATCTGACCCCTGCCCACGAGTCCTCGGGCCGCCCACCGGCGGCGGTGGTGACGGAAGCGACCCCAACGCTGTTTGTCTTTTTAGGTATCTAAAGGAGTTTAGGACAGAGCAGTGCTCCCTGTTTGTGCAGCACAAGTGCACCCAGCACAGGCCATTTACCTGTTTCCATTGGCATTTCCTAAATCAGCGTCGGCGCAGACCGCTCCGCAGGCGCGACGGCACTTTTAACTACAGCCCGGACGTGTACTGCTCCAAGTACGACGAGGCCAGCGGCTTGTGCCCCGACGGCGACGAGTGAGTGTGCGCAGCCGCGCGGGGCAGCGTGGCCCCCACACATGGGTGGGTGGCGGACCTGGGCTTTCCAGCACCTGGCACCTGCAGGGCCCAGTCTTCACTCTGAAGTTTTCCCTTGACCGCTGGTCTTGATGGGGACATTTTCCTATTTCTCGGCCAGTGCAGGAAGAACCGCATCTGGCTGGGGGATAACCCTGTACGGGACAAACCGATTTTGCTGCACTTCCCACTTTTGATTGCCACCCAGTTCTGTAAATTCGCTGCATTAGAACCAACCCTTATGAAGTAAACCTTTTGAGTTTAGGACCATTTTGTAGTTGTCAGTTGCCTTTTGGTCAGAGAGCTTGTTAGAAGGTTTGCTCACATTGTGCAGATGTTTCTGGAGTGGTTCATTTCTTGCTGTTTATATGTTTTTTTTTTTTTTAATTGATAAGAAAGTTATTTGTGTAGCACTTTTAAAGTTTAGGAAATAAAGGTTTTGTTTTGGTTGCCTTTTTTTCCCACAAGTTTCCTAATGGTGTTATGAACAGATGTCTTCATTTTGAAATATGTAGAATAGGAAACACGGAAAGTACAAGTCAGATTGTACATTCATATAACTGGCAGAGATTGGTAGAGGGAGGTCTTGCTTTTTTCCTGTGGGCCGTTTGAGGAGAAGAGCCTATCCATTCCCACCTGGAGGTGAGGTGGTGGCGCTGTGCCCCAGGGCCTCTTGGAAAGAGCAGCTTGTTCAGCTTCTGTTGGATCCTGGTCTGATCTGGGGGAGGCGCTGTAGGCTTCATCCCCTGACCCTCTGAAGGGAGGTGGTTCTCGAGGTATGGTCCCTTTTAAAGACAACTTTCACATTGCTGCACAGGGAGACCCATGTGAATCTGTTCTTCATTTTCAAAAATGCTTAGGTCAGGGAGTAAACTTTTGACCTATGGTGATCATCTTAAAAGCTTTATATATTTCCTGAAAGGTTTTAAATTGAACACCAGATAGTTAGATAGGGTTGTTGTTAAGGCAGCCTGGAGCCTGTGGAAATAATGTAGCTAGCTCCACTTTGGTTAAGATGGTATTATACTTCTGTGAAGTTTTAAAAGTGCATTATTTAATTGCATCTTGAGCTGCTGTTTCCTGCAAATGGGTCTGCAGAAGAGAGATATTTTTGTCTAGCTAAGGCCTGGCCTCCGGTCCCTCATTTCCCTTGGCCATGTCAGTCACCTCTCTGGACCTTAAGTCCTGAGTTGCCCCCAGGGGCCACTGCTGAGACCCTGGTGCAGGGATCCAGTCACCTAGCATGTCTGACCCCATTCCAGAGTCCAGGATGGGGGACTATTTGGTAGTGTTCACTGGTGAAGCTATTTTTTTTTTTTTTTGGCTGCACCACATGGCATGTGGGATCTTAGTTTCCCCATGAGGGATCAAACCTGCACCCCCTGCAGTAGAAGCATAGATTCTTAACCACTGGGCTGCCAGGGAAGTCCCCTCGCTGGTGATGCTTTTAATGCATGAAAAAAAGCATATATATTTTAAAATTAATTAATTAATTTTATTTTTTGGCTGCATTCGGTCTTCGTTGCTGTGTGAGGGCTTTCTTTAGTTGCAGAGAGCGGGGGCTACTCTTCGTTGTGGTGCGCGGGCTTCTCATCGTCGTGGCTTCTCTTGTTGCGGAGCATGGGCTCTAGACGCGCGGGCTTCAGTAGTTGTGGTACGCAGGCTCAGTAGTTGTGGCTCGTGGGCTCTAGAGCGCAGGCTCAGTAGCTGTGGTGCACAGGCTTAGTTGCTCCCCAGCATATGGGATCTTTCCAGACCAGGGCTCGAACCTGTGTCTTTTGCATTGGCAGGCATATTCTTTTTTTTTTTTTTTTTGCGGTATGTGGGCCTCTCACTGTTGTGGCCTCTCCCATCGCGGAGCACAGGCTCCAGACACGCAGGCCCAGCGGCCACGGCTCACGGGCCCAGCCGCTCCGCGGCACGTGGGATCTTCCCGGACCAGGGCACGAACCCGTGTCTCCTGCATCGGCAGGCGGACTCTCAACCACTGCGCCACCAGGGAAGCCCGGCAGGCATATTCTTAACCACTGTGCCAGAAAGAAAACATATTTTAACAGCTGTTTTGGGTTCCAGAGTCTGAATGTCCTGGTATGGATTTGGCCCCATTGCTGGACATCCAGGGTGGGGTCCAGTTCCTATGGAATGAAGAGTGCTGCAGTGGACACCTACCTGTGTATGGTCATTTTAAGCTGGACTCAAATATTAATTAAATATTACAATTATTTATTGCAAAAACATTAACATGGGGAATTCCCTGGCGGTCCAGTGGTTAGGACTCCGGGCTTTCACTGCCGAGGGCCCAGGTTCAATCCCTGGCGGGGGAACTAAGATCCCACAAGCCACATGATGCAGCCCCCCCCAAAAAAAAAATTAACATATGGCCCAAATAGCATTCAGGTTAGCAGGTTATCATTGAGAAGAAGAATGGGACTAAGATGGTTGTTTGATACTGTTTTGGGTGTATCCTGTGTACATGTACAGACAGTATGAAAGTACACGTGTCTTATTAAAGATTTTGTTTGTGACTTTTAGTGAGCACATGAGATGACTTGCTTCAGCCCCATAGGAAGTGTTTGACAGGCCAAACATCTCCCCTGAGAATCTCTCCTTAGTAATTACCACTCATTCCATGGGAGATAGACTTTCCCAGAGTTTGTCCTGTTGAATTACATATTCTAGCTCGTGCAGGGTTGCCATGGAATCTGTAAATAGATACTATTTTTCAGAGCAAGGAAAGGGCTTTCCTTTTATTTCAGTTCATTGGTTCTTGAAATGTCTATTTTGGGCATATGTACTACCAACCTGTCATTGTAAATCATGAATATGTATCAGAGACCAAAGACCCTTCAGCCAATATCAGGTGACATAAGCATCCAAGTTCTTGGAGCGTGATGGGGGCGCTGTGGGGCTGAGCCGTGGGCAGGAGGGTGGGACCCCCAAGAGGGTTGCCACCCCTGATGTCAACTCCTGTCCTAGGCAGGTGGTCATTCTCCCCCCTTGTCACCCCCTTTCATTTGCGGGCACTCTTCTCCCCCGCTGTCACACCCCCGCTGTCACCCCTTTTCATTGGCGGGTAGTCTGTCACACTTCCCCTCTCGCTGTCACTCTCCTCCCAGTGACCCCTCCCCATCTGTCACCTCCACCCCCTGTGAGTACTCCAGCTGTCATCTCTGGGTAGCCCCCTCATCTCCTCCTCCCCATGGGCACCCCCTCTGTCACCCCTTTTTCTCCGTGGGCAGTCACCCTCCCCCTCTGTCACCCCTCCTTCCGTGGCCCCACCCCGTACGCCACACCCCCCCACCCCACCACCCCCGCTGTCACCCTCCGCCGGCGGGCACCCTGTGGCAGGGAAGGCCCGTCAGAGCTTAGCGCCCCAGGTCCTCCCTGTCGCGGCGCCCTTTGTTCTGGCGGGCACGCCCCTTCCCCGGCACGGGCCTCGATTGGCCGTCCAGGTCACGTGAGTCCAGCCCCGCCCCCGTGGGAACTGGCCTCCCCGCGGCGCGGCTGGACCGCCTGGGTCTGCAGCTCGCAGCGCGCCCTCTGTAGTCGGCCAAGAGCGAGTCGGCCGAGCGGGCGCTGCCTCCGAGCTTGAAGGCGGCCCAGGCGGGCCCACCCCACAGGGTCGCTGTTCCCACCCGTGCGGATCCGTCGCAGGTATTTCTCAGGCTGGGATTTTGAAGAAAGCGACGCTCGGTTGCCGGAGCGAAGCTTGGCCGGAGGTTTGTCGCGGTCCAGCCACATCCTGAAAGCTGCTCTGAGAGAGGCAGTGGGTGTGGACAGCCCCAGCCCCCCAGCTAGTTCTGTTGGCTGCGCAGGACCGTAGACCGTCAGGACGGGTCTTCCCACCTGGAACCTAGGTGTGCTTCCGCTTCCAGGAGACCGTGTGTCCGTTTTGTGCTTGTAATTGCATGTCAGGTGCGTTTACAGAGGTAGGTTCTGATGTATGAAAAGCAAAGGCCCTTCCAGCGGTCTGAGGGGCCCATCCCAGGGAACATTTTCATTGGCAGACAATACAAGCAGTCCCCAACTATACGGAGTACAAAGTGACCATCCTCTTTCCTGATAACCCTCCTTCTGCCACAAGCAGGCAGTCCCTGGAGGTGGCCCTCGAGACCTCACATTTTATAGGTTTTCCTGGTTTTAATAAGAAGTGAGCCTGCCCCATTACTGTGCTATAAGTTTCCGGATTGGCTCTAGAGATCTGTCTTGTTGTTGGTAGGGCTCCCTACCATGTTTTCACTTGGCAGGCCCGGCACTTCTCCCCACAGCTCCCTCCCTCCTCACTGCATGTTGCCTGGGACCTCCCACCCGTGAATCTGGGCACTGTGGGAGCTTGCTGATGTACAGAAACTTTTCTACATGCCCAAGTCTTGGTGTGCCTGCTGTGTCATACTTGTCCTTAGTCTGACTTGTCTGTTGAGAGATGCTCCTGCAATGTTTAAATTTAAAAAGTCAGGTGTCCTAGGACCTAAGGCTTAGGTGAAAGTCTGTTCACTTCAGGATGGTTATAAACTGTTGCTGTTTAAACTGACCATATAAGTGAACTCTGCTTGGGCATTCGGGGTGAGGTGAAAGCCAAGGGCAGGCCATGTTAAAACATAATATTTAGGAGTCAGGGAGCTACTTAACAGTGTAGAGGAAGACACAGGCTTTACAAATCAGCCAACTTAAGGAAAGAAATTACAGTTAGGTGACTGAGTTGGACCTGTCAGAGACCAGTAGGTAGAAGACACAGAAGAACGTGAGAGTGATTGTAGCATTTCAGGCCCTCCTGCTTTGATTGAAGGGCCAGGGATGAGGAGGTGACTGGGAAGGAGCGCCTGGCACAGGGAGCTCTGGTGCTCCTTGGAGGCAAGTGGGGAGATGGCCTCAGCAGAGACAGGTTCCTCAGAGAGGGTGGCAGCTTTTTGGGCACAGAGGAGGGAGGTGGGCTTGTTGCCGAGCTGATGGTCCATGTTAGGGATTAATGAGGGGTCGCTGGCCTGGCTCGAGAGTCCAGAGCAGCCCTTGGAAGCAAGAGGCTGGGGGTGCCGGGCTGAATGGATGGGTGTGTGGTCCACATGGGGTTAACTGGCAACCCCCACCCCTAGTGTCAGAGAAGAGGGGGACACTCAAGCTTCTCCCCACAAGCCCCACCTTTTCGCCATCCCCAGTTGTCTGTGGCACACAGGTCTTCCTTTTCCCATTTTTCTGCTGCCACTCATTTTCCATATCCGCTGCTCGGTTCTGGTCCAGTTCACACCTCAGTTATTTCTGTGCTGTATTCTGGTCCCCACCTATGCCTGAGCTCCCTGAGGACTAGGAGAGAATCATGTTGTGCTTGAGTGTCCGTCTCAGCCCAGTGGTTCTCCCAGCGCGGCCCCCAGATCATCAGCAGCAGCAGCACCTGGGAATTTACCGGCAGTTTCTACCCAAGGTTTCTGCTCAGATCAGATGGTCTGGGGTTAGCAGACCCTCCAGGTGGTTGTGATGCGCTCCAGCCTGGCTTGCTGACCGATGTTGATGTATAGTGGAACTGAGTTTGTGGGTCCACCTTTGTTTTGGATGGGTTGCGGGAAGGAAAGGGATGATTTCTGGCTCTCCTGGAGACACAGGCAGCAGCCTCGAGTCCCTGCTGTGTTCCTCTTTACCCCTCCCTCCTAGTTTCAGTGGTTCCAGAGCATCATGGCAGACCTGTGTCTGGCATGTACTGCTGCATCACACCATCCATGGAGGCTTGTTTTAATTACACTGATTGGGTCACTAATTGTCATGGATGGTTTTGAGAACCACAGGTGCCACCCTGAATTTGGTGGGCTGTGGAACCGAATCACATTACAGGTGCTGCAGGGCTGTCAGTGGCCCCCGGGATGGATGAGTGAACTCCTGTGGCGAGGAAGCATCTGCACGCGGTATTGGACTGACCCCTGGGGTTCCCCCCAGCCTCTTCCCCGCTTCAGTGAGGGTCTACGTTCTGCCATTGTGTTTTCTCTAAGGTTTTCCCTTTTGCCTCTTAGATGTTCTTAGGTGAAGCCATTTTCTTTTCATTAAATGTCCTCCAATATTTTAATCTTAGCTTATGCTTTGAAGTCATGTAATAAGCAGAGGTGACATGCCCCTAGTGAAATAATAGTGCCTGTTCAGTGCTCAGTGCTGGCAAGAGGGGGAACCTTGGCTGGGCTCTGGTTGCCACAGTGATGGTACTGGCAAGGAAACGAAATGATGCTTAGAGCTGACCTGAGGGACCATTAGGGAACATGAGGAAATGGGGGAGGTGTCGCCCACCACATTCACTCCCTGGAGCTGTGGGGGTGCACGCAGCCTTTGCCACAGCCTGCAGTTAGCACATTGGCAATGCCTGTGGTCCGTGTGGTCCTGCTGCAGCACAGCTGTGCGGACTGGGTTCCATAGATAAAGCAACAGGCAGTGCCTCGGCTCTGATGTGCTGGTCCCCCTCTCCCCAGACTCTGGAATTCTTTTGCTTTAACTTATAGTAGATTGTGAGTGTTTCTGAAGATGGGAACTGTTTTTGCAAAATGGCCTTTTTCCTATTAAAGTCATTTTATTTTATTTTTATTGTAGTAAAACATACATAACGTTAAATTTATCATCTTAGCTTTTTTAACTGTACAGTTTAGTGGAGTTAAGTTTATTTGCAGTGTTGTGCAGCCATCACCACCATCCACCTCCAGAACTTTTCCATCTTCAAACTGAAACTCTGTCCCCATGAAACAATAGCTCCTCTCTCCATAATTTTTGATATAAGCAGACATATCTGTATTCTTGTTCCCCTCCCCCACCTTCCGATGTAAACCATAGGGTGCTACACTCCCTTTTCTTTTTTAAAAAATAAATTTATTTATTTAGTTAGTCATTTTATTTTTGGCTTTGTTGGGTCTTTGTTGCTGTGTGCAGGCTTTCTCTAGTTGCGGCGAGCGAAGACTACTCTTCGTTGTGGTGTGCGGGCTTCTCATTGCGGTGGCTTCTCTTGTGGAGCACGGGCTCTAGGCGCGTGGGCTTCAGTAATTGTGGCTCGTGGACTCTAGAGTGCAGGCTCAGTAATCGTGGTGCACGGGCTTAGTTGCTCCACATCATGTGGGATCTTCCCGGACCAGGGCTCAAAGCCACGTCCCTTGCATTGGCAGGCAGATTCTTAACCACTGTGCCACCAGGGAAGTCCTGCACTCCCTCTTCTTAGTGCTTTTCCCTCACGGTACCACCTGGCACCCCCTCCAAAGCCGTCCACACAGACTGCTCATTCCTCCAAGCCGCGCTGAGCTCCCTTGAAGTTTATCACACAACTCGGTTGTCTCCAGCCTTTGGTGATTATGAACAAAACATCTTTTTATCTCTGTGTGCCAGTCTGTCTTTGGGGATTGCTGGGACAGAGGGTAATGGCACCTGTCCTTTTGGTGCCTGTCACTTGGTGTTCTTGCCAGCAGCAGTGTTGCTTTACTATAGCCCTGGGGTTTTGCCAGGGAACAGGTGGGCCTCCAGGTGCATTTCTCTCATCAGAAGCAAGATGAGTGCCTCTCAGTGGTCCAGACCCTTTGCATTTTCTCTTTTGTAAGTTCCTTGTTTATTTTTCTAACCCATTGTTCTGTGAGTTCCTGGCCTCTCTATTTCTACCCGTTCTTTGATAGTGATATTAGTCTATATATTAATGTGAAAAGTGGGAGGGGGTTCCTTGTTCTAGAACAGGTTCCTTGGTGTGGCAGAGACTGCTCCATGACAGCCTCACCTCTCTGGGGACCCAGAGACTGAGTTACATACCAGTGCTTGTGAAGAGATGCACAGGAGCTCTTTTGGAGGAGCTTAAAACGTAAGATGTAACTCTGTAGTGAGGGATTTTAATCAAGGCTGCATCAATATATAGTAAAAATCCCAAGTAGATATTTGACCATTTCACTCACACGTCCTGAAAATGTTCCTTGGAACTTATCTTTGAGAACACGAAGGAGACAGCTCCTATTTGGGCACAGAGAGCACTGTCTGCACAGGCAGTGTTTCCTTTTTCTTGTCTGTATGTAATACAGTCATAATTCTTTAAGTTTTTTCTTTTCTCTTTTCACAAGGTGGGGACCAGCTTGTCTCGTAAACTGCTTTCTCCATCTTCCGCTTTTCCTTTTTCTCACGGATCTTTGGTGATTGGCAACGACAGCTGGGCTTGCCCCAGATGTGTTTATGCAGAGTTAATTGGAGGAATTGCCTCATTTTCAGTTCCCGCCACTCACAAGAAAGTGTAAGAGAGTGTAGTCCTCCCCCCCACCTCGTGCCCATGTGAGGGGCCCGAGGGGCTGGCTGTGTTCTGTCCTCTTGAACTGGGTGCTGTCACTCAGGTGTTGGTTTGTGAAATGCCACAGGCCATCCAGGTATGACCTGTGACATGCTTCCCTGTAAGTGTGGTGTATTTCAACACGAACATAGAGACCATCTCGCTCTCTCTCTTCTCTGTCTCCAATGGGCTTTGTTTAAAGTTGTGATAACATCCATAAAGTTTGCCATTTTAACCATCTTTTAAATTAATTAATTAATTTATTTATTTTTGGCTGAGTTGCATCTTCGTTGCTGCGTGCGGGCTTTCACTAGTTCTGGCGAGTGGGGGCTTCTCACTGCGGTGACTTCTCTTGTTGCGGAGCACGGGCTCTAGGCATGCAGGCTTCAGTAGTTGTGGCACACGGGCTCTAGAATGCAGGCTCAGTAGTTGTGGTGCACTTAACCATTTTTAAATGTGTGATTCAGTGGCATTAATTACATTCACAATGTTGTACAACCATGACTGCCATCTATTTCCAGATTCTTCCTCCCAGACAGAAATTCTGTCCCGTTACACACTTACTCCCCCTTTCCCTCCCCCAGCCCCTGGCACCCACCCTCTACTTTCTCTTTTTGTTTGTTTTGTTTTCTTTATTCTATTTATTATACTCACATATTTAATACATATTTATTGACTTAATAAAAATGAGAAAATGCTTAGTATAATTGTTTTCAAACAACTTTGAAACAGTAATATATTATTCTCTGTTTCATCAGCATGCTATAAAAAGATTTAGGTAGTACATGATATATATTTTCTCTTTTTTTGTCTTTTTTTTAACATCTTTATTAGAGTATAATTGCTTTACAATGGTGTGTCAGTTTCTGCTTTATAACAAAGTGAATCAGGTATCCATATACATATGTCTCCATATCTCTTCCCTCTTGCATCTCCCTCCCTCCCACCCTCCCTATCCTACCCCCACCCTCTACTTTCTGTTGCTATGAATTTGACTGCTTTAGGGACCTCATGGGAATGGACCCACACAGTATTTGTCCTTTTGTGTCTGGCTTCTTTAACTTAACAGAATATTTTCAAGGTTCATCCCTGTTGTAGCCTGTATCAGTGCTCATTCCACTGTCTGCATGGACCATGTTTTGTTCATCCATCCATCAGTTGGTGGACACTCGATTTATTTCCAGCTTTAAGCTCTTGTGACTCATGCTGCTGTGATCATGGGGGCACATGTATCTTCGAGACCCCAGCTCTTCTGGGAGTGCATCTGGATCTTCTGGGCCCACGGCATTTGCCTTTTGCTTGGTTGGCTCCAGGGGACCTGGGGACTTGCAGGGGCATGGCGTCCTCTGTCCCGCTCTCATGGCCTGCACACCCGAGGTGTTCCATAAGGTCTGAGGTGAGCTGTCCGAACTCTGAGCCTCTGTTTCTTCATCTTACCAGACAGGGGTTTAGACTGGTTGGTCCCTAAGTCGTTTTTTCTTTTACTTTTGGACTTGTCCATCAATCTGTGCTCTGCATGGGGAGCCCCCCACCCCCACAGGTGCTCCCAGCACCCAGGTCCACAGCCTGCCAGGCAGCGAGGTGAGAGTGGACCTTTCCCAAGCCCCACACAGTGCTCCCCAGCCATCTCTGGGGGTGATGGCCTTGTTTTTAGATCTGGGGACTTGCAGCTATGGTTCTGCCTTGGCCTTGGGCCACTCGGGGCTGCTCAGAGTCCTTTGTGTATCCCCTCTCATTCTTCTGTGTCTCTGGCTCTTGTCTGAAGGGACTGACCTTGAGGTGGGCTCAGTCCCCTGCCCCATGTCTGCTGGGGCAGAGCCACCTCTGCCACTGCCACCTCCCTGCAGCAGGAGCCCTCACCCTAACCCTAATCCTTGCTGCTCAGGGAGCTGCGTGTGGCTCTCCCTGGGAGTGCGTGGCTCCGGGCCTTTGTGTGGCCTGTGGGATGCTGTCCCATCCGTGCCTCCCCGCAGTTGCTTCTCCCTAGCCTGTCTCCCCCCAGCGTCCTCCTCCAGCCCTTCCAGGCTCCTCCACCTCCCTCGAGGGGTCCCTGAAAGCACCTGGACAGGGGATGGGAGAGGCCGCCAGCCCCTTACTTGATGGGGGAACTTTGTTTTCCACTTTATTCAAAAAATTATGAAGGGTGATTTTTGGGTAACTTGGGTGCTGTATTTTTCTCCCATGTGTAATTGAGGGATTTGTGGGGTTCTGAGTGCCGTGGGGGAAGGTCTGGAGCAGGGATGGGTGCTCTGTCCAGTGCTGTTCATCCTCCGACTAGAGCAGGTGTTTGGGAAAAGGAGACAAGAACCAGCTGCCGGGAGCAGGTTGACACCATGGTGACCCCAGGACCCAGACAGTGTGTGTCGTCTTCTGCTTCCCAGATGTCCGTACCTGCACCGGACGACCGGGGACACGGAGCGCAAGTATCACCTGCGCTACTACAAGACGGGCACGTGCATCCATGAGACGGATGCCCGGGGCCACTGCGTGAAGAATGGGCTGCACTGCGCCTTCGCGCACGGCCCTCTGGACCTGCGGCCGCCCGTGTGTGACATCAGGTGAGTGGCCGTCCTGCTGGGAGCCACTCTCCTCCCTGTGTTTCGGGCATTGCTTGCCTCAAGCAGCTCTTTCTGGGCCTTGATTTTACTCCTAATGAGAAAGTGACCCTTTTTCTCCCTCCTGACCCGGACCCGGGGGAGCTTGTGGTGTCTCACACGCTCGGCTCTGAGGCTCTTGGGATTTGGGCCAAGACTGTCACCCCGGGACGGGGGCCCCAAGGCCGTGGCCTGCATGTCCTGAACCCTCACGTAGATGGCTCCGTAAAGTGACAGAAGCGGTGGCTGTCTCGCCGTCGGAGGCTTCGGACAGGTTGCAGCACCGTGACCACGTGCCGTTTGGTTGCAGGGAGCTGCAGGCCCAGGAAGCCCTGCAGAACGGCCAGCTCAGTGCTGGGGATGGCGTCCCTGACCTGCAGCCTGGGGTCTTGGCCAGCCAGGCCCTGATGGAGAAGATCCTGGGCGAGGACCCCCGGTGGCAAGGTAACCCTGCAGCCGCTGCTGGGGCAGGGGGCTCGTCTCTGTCTGTAAAGTGCCCGCACGGTGTGGACCTCGTCGCCCCCTTTACAGGTCAGAAGGAGAGACCAAGGCTCCATTCGAGCACATCACCCTCAGCCCCTCCAGCAGCCCATCTGGTCCCCAGGCTGCTCTGGGGGAGGGGCCTGCATGGCTGGCACAGCTCCTGCCAGGTGTCTGGTTCCAGAGCCAGCCTGATCCCCAGCAGCCTCCACAGATGATGGCTATGGGCAGTGAGGTTTGTTTAATTGTAAAATACCCATCATGTAAATTTTCCATTTTAACCATCCGAAAGTCACAGGTCCGTGGCATTTGGTGCACCACAGTGTTGTGCAACCATCAACTCTGGTTCCAGAACATTTCCATCACCTCGAACAGAAACCTGGACAGACCACCCATCAGTGGTCTCCCCTTCCCAGCCCTGGCACTCACTAGCCTGGCTATGTCTCCTTGGAGCTGCCTGTTTGGATGTTTCCCGAGGGTGGTGCAGTTTTAAGAGAACCCCCCTCGGTAATGCCGTGTCTCCTTGGACCGACTTTGCTCTCGTGCGTAAACGCTTCAAGGCCGCACTTACTCCAGCGATGAATTCCCTACAAGGGTCTCTCTCCCACCTGCCGAATCCTATGCCACCCTGGGCCCAGGGACGAATTAACAAAGGTGGCTGCCCAGGCCTTCCTGATGCCCGGGCCTCAGGCGGGCCCAGCAGGAGCGCTGAGGAGCCTGGCCTTCCATTGTGCCTGCAGTGTGGGGGGCCTGGACCCACAGCATATATGGGGGTCCCAGCGTCGCCATGTCCCTCTGGGGAGAGGCTTGCACAGAGGGAGGGCTGTGCCCACCGCTCCCTGCCTCGGGACTTGTCCTTCTCATGTCGCAGCCCCTCGGTCTCCCTGGTCCTGGACCACAGGCTCCACCTGTGAGCTCTGGCTGGTGGTGCAGGTGGGGGTACAGGTCCTCTCTTGTCACTGTCAGGCAGGCTGAGCTTGAGGGAGGAAAGTGGGAGGAGGCACTGGGTCGGGTCTGGCCGGGTAACTAACCCTCAGCGCCCGTGGTTTGGATTTTTAATTAGTAGATTTTATTTTTTAGGGAAGTTTTTGGTTAACAGAAAAATTGCATATCATGAACGTCTTGTGTTGGTGAGGTAACATTTGTTACAATAGACAACCAATATTGCTACATGATTATTAACTAACGGCACAGTTTACTCCTGCATTGTGCATTCTCCGGGTTTGGGCAAATGTATAAAGACACGGATCCTCCATTATGATGTCATGCAGGTAGTGTCACTGCCCTAAGATCCTCTGTGCTCCACTGCTGGTGACCACTGATCTTTCACCCCATTGTTTTGTCAGACAGTTGGGATCACACAGTGTGTGTAGCCTTTGCACTTAGTGCTGTGTATTCAGGGTTCCCTGTGTCTGTTTGGGGCTTGGTAGTGCCTTTCTTCTTTTTTTTCTCATATTATCTTAGCACCTTTCTTCTTATTGCTGAATAATTCTCCCCATCTGGGTGGACCATTCATCCGTCACCCACTAAAGGGCGTCCCGGAGCCCCTGTGACTCATGGGCACTGCCACGCCTCTCACTTCTTTGTGGTTCATGCCACTTAGCGCAGGACCTCATGTCTGATGGAGGTCCTCTGTGAATGCTTGTGAACTTAAAATCATCTTTTCTGTTTAAACTCCTTTTGTCCTCTCTGTGCCCTGCTGTGTGGTTCACATTCCTTGTCATTTTATCAATTATTTGGAACTGAGTTTGGTGTGTGGGGGGTGGTGCCATTAAATGTGGGTGTGGAAGCGTGTCTTGGGTGTGGCGCTGCGGCTCTCAGTGTTGGCCAGGCAACACACCCTCCCTCCACCACTGTCTTCCCCTCCATGCCTTGAGGGTCAGCCCCGCTGGGCAAGTGTATTTAAAAACAATGTCACTTTGTAATTAAAAAAAAAAAATGGGGAGGGTCAATTATTAACCAACCCAAGCAAGAATGGGTATGATATTTAAGAATCTCCTTTCATCCCTTACTGCTTTTAAATGACCCCTGGTGGTTTTTTTGTTCAGGTAACATGAAATTAACTACTTAAAAAATAGACTTTATTTTTTTAGAGCAGTTTTAGGTTCCACATTGTGGAAAGTTCAGGGAGTCCTCACATATCTGGTACCTCCACACACACGGCAGCCCCCCTGCAGTGGGATATTTGTCACAGCTGAGAGCCTGCATTGACATGTCAGCATCACCCAGTGCCCATCATTACCTTGGGGTTAAAATGAGCCATTTTATTTATTTTTATTTATTTACTTTTAAAATTTGTATGGTACTTTATTGGGTGTAAAATGAGCCATTTTAAAGTGTATTTTGGAGGTTTTTAGTATGTTCACAGTGTTGTGCACCCATCACTTTTATCTGGTTCTAAAACTCTTATCTACTCTCCCCAAAGAAGCCCCGGCCCCTGATACCCACTAATCTACTTTCTGTCTATGGATTTGCCTGTTTTGGATGTTTCCTATAAGTAGAATCATACAACATGTGCCTTCTGTGTCTGCTTCTCTCACTGAGCATTGTGTGTTCAGATTGTTAAAGTCTCATCCACATTGTAGTGTGTGTCAGTGCTTCACTCCTCTTCATGGCCGAGTGATGCTCCACCACATGGATGGGCCACATGGCGTTTACCCATCATCTGCCGGTGGACACCTTTTGGCTGTATGGCTGCCGTGAGCACACGTGTGCACGTTTCCGTGTGGACCCCTGTTTTTCAGATACCAACTTCGTGCTAGGCAACTACAAGACAGAGCAGTGCCCCAAGCCGCCGCGCCTGTGCCGCCAGGGCTACGCATGCCCACACTTCCACAACAGCAGGGACCGGCGGCGGGATCCGCGGAGGTTCCAGTACAGGTGAGCCTAGGCCACGGGCACCGCAGGGCTCTGGCCAACTTCTCTGGTGTGGGCCCAGCCCGGCGGTCCCCTCTGTTCACACTCACGTCGGCTCGAGGCTCTAGTTTAGGCAGCCACCCCTCTGCTCCCTTCACTCTCCCCAGAGGCCCCGGTGTCCAGCCAGCTGGCAAATGCGGTCAGGGCGTGCCTCCTCCATTTCCCCCCCTCCCCCGGCCTCCCTCCTGTGACCTGTGTGTCCCTGCCAGCAAGAGCGCCTTCTGGCAAGGAACTGGCCCTTGCGAGCTGAGAGTCCCAGTGCCCACAGCCTGACTTCACACTCTCCGGGGGACTGATGTCCTCGGGGTGGTGGATTTGGGCCTCACCTGGTGTCATGCACCTGGCAGTCCTGGTCTCTTCCTAGGCCGTCTCCTCCTCACTCCAGCTGCCCTCACCTTGGTGCCCAGCTTAGCCTCAGGTTTGCCAACTTGCTGGATGGACCCAGCACTGGGTGCGGTGGGGGTCTGGGGACATGGAACCCCAGGGGCGCCTGGGCACCTTGGCCCTCACCTCGCTCCTCTCTTGGGTCCCGAGCTCTGTGTAGAGCTTGTTCTTGGAGCAAAGAGCCTCTCTCTAATAATTTGATGCCACCTCACCTGCCCGAGAGCCCTCACTTTCAGATAGAGAAAGTTGTTTTTATGACAGTCACTGTTCTGAGTAGTTTGAGTTGAGGGACAGAGAACCTTTGGCTTTTAGTCACCGATGTCATCTTGAGAAGATGAAGTTAATTTACTGCGTATCAAAGGGATAGAAAATTGTAAAAAGTAAAAGTTTTATTTCCCCCAGATGATAATTTTTAAAATAAATCCAGTACAATAAAGCTGCCAGGAAGTACGTGAAGAATAGAGGGTATTGGTTAGGGTTTTCATATTGTAGGACCAAAGTCTCAGGTTCAATTTTGAAACAGTCTCACGGGAAAACAGAGTGTGGTCCCCTTGTGGGCTGGGTGGGGACTGGGACTGGTCTCCTCCTGCTACTGGAGGCCTGACTGTATCTCCGAGGTGCTTGTCACAGTGACATCGGTGGCTCTGACTCAGACTCACTTCACATTTTGTAGAAAATGAAAACGGGCTCCCGAATGCCTTCTGGGTTCCACCATGCACCTGCACTGCTTTTTTTTTTTGGCCGCACTCTGCGGCATGTGGGATCTTAGTTCCCTGACCAGGGATCGAACCCCCGCCCCCTGCAGTGGAAGCGCAGAGTCCTAACCACTGGATGGCCAGGGAAATTGCCACCCTGCTTTTTTTTTTTTGCCTGTCCTGGTGAGGAAGGGGCCAGTGCTTCCAGGGCTGGCACCCATGTCCCCTGGTGGTGCACGTGTGCTCAGCACTGTGCGGACAGCCTGACGCCCCAGGGCATGTGGGGAGGACATCCATCCTCCGCTGACTCCTCCTTGTCCCCCAGGTCCACCCCCTGCCCCAGCGTGAAGCACGGTGACGAGTGGGGCGAGCCCTCCAGGTGCGAGAGCGGGGACAGCTGTCAGTACTGCCACTCGCGCACAGAGCAGCAGTTCCACCCCGAGGTACGGGAGCACCCCCGGTCCAGGGACGGGCTCAAAGGACTCGCAGGGCTCAGCACCTATGGTTCTTCACACGGAAAGAATGCAATTAAAATCAGCAAAGAATCGAGGCCATAGGGGCGGGTCCTGGGGAGACCAGGCACGCACTGTGGACGGTGTATCCTTCTCCTAGCCACCACGTTTGGCCATTTTTGTGGCCATACTCACAGTGCCACCAGCTGGGAAGTCACCCAAGCCTTGGCATCTAGGGTTTTTACTGGGGGGTCGGTCAGCAGATGTGGCTGACCTCAGTCTCTGGCCCCCTGCAGAGGCTGAGCCAATGCTGCATGGCCCAGGCCCACCTTAAGTCACTATGTGGCATGGCCCAGGGCCCCAGGTAAACAGAGACCCGACCAGGCAGGGCATTCCAGGGGCTCAGAGTCACCTCCCTGAGCCCATCAAAGCCAGTCCTTCCTTTGGGGCATGCGGGTGTGGACAGGGAAGCCATGGAGTTAACCCTTTGCTGCACACTAGGATTTGTGTTAAAAACGAACAAGCACACAAGGCCCCTGAGCCCACGGGAGAGCATCAGAGCACCGGGACCAGGAGGGTCAGGGCCAGGCTGGGAGCAGGCTCTGCAGTGAAGGAGTGCCCAGCTGTGCCCACTGGGGCACCTGGGCTCCAGGGAGGGGTGGGTTCCTGGTCTGAAATGCTGTGGTGTTTCCTTTCTTAAAAGTTTCTTCTGTCTAGAGATTCAGTGCTTCAAAGTGTGTATAAAACAACACTTAAGACTCCTGATATTTGTAGTTCTGAACTGGAGACCTTTTGAAATTGCTTTTGTTGGTGACTCTTAAAATTTCAGTGCAGGTGCTCAGGGGATGGTCAAAGAGCCACAGGGAACGAGCAGCGTTTCGGGCAGGGAAGGGGGCGGGTGGCAGCGCCCATGAGGGTGTCTGGGGCTTAGAGGACACTGTCCTTCCTGGGCAGTCTGTGCTGTGGGGCCACACCCAAATGAAGCAGCCTTGGGTCTGGCCATGGAGTGGACGCACGTGGTCACTTAACAGGCATTTCTTGCGCACCTGCTGTATACCAGGCACTGAACCAGGTGCATCTTTCAGGAAATGCCAAGTGGACAAGCTGACCTGTTATGTGATTTCAAGGACAGGCGCTGCAGGAGCAGCCTCAGGCCCACACGGTTTCCCAGGCTGACTGGCCCTGCGCAGACAGGGCGTCCCGGGACTGCTGGGAGGAGTGGGGATGGGGGGTGCGGTGTCCACATCCCTCTTTTTCAGGACCCCCTTGTGATTACCAGCTCTGGGCCTCCTGCTGGAAGGAGGAGGCCAGACCCAGCCAGCTCTGGGCCTCCCACGGAAACAGGTTTCCAGTCCAGCCTCTCTATTTTCTGTTTTATTTTCATTTCCTAGATCTATAAGTCTACGAAGTGCAACGACATGCGACAGACTGGGCACTGCCCTCGGGGCCCCTTCTGTGCTTTTGCGCACGTGGAGAGTGAGTACCTCGGTGCACCTGGAGCAAGCAGGGCTCAGCCTCGGTCGGGGGCAGCTGGGAGGGTCGGCGGGGCTCTGGGCTTCATGGGGTTCAGCATGGCCCTGCCTCTGGGCACCCCAGGGCCGTGAGTGTAGTAATTTTGATGGCCAGGTGAGCCCATAAAAAGTCCCCAAAGGCAGAAACCACATCGGTGACGGGAAATGTACGGACACGGCCCTTCCCCCGGTGTTCCTGAGAGCTTCCTCTTAAAGCTTTTTGATTTGGGGTTCCTGTTCTTATGAGCATAGTTGCAAATTCTGATTTTACTATTTTTTATTTTAATGGTGAGGGTGGCTTTTCCTGTTGAAATTTTCCATTATTTTCTGCTGTTGGAGTCGTTCATGATTCGCTCTGGAAGACACCAGGGTCCCATGCTGTCAGCTCGGCTTACAGCGTCTCTGGCCGACCCGTTAGAGACTAGCGCACGCTTGCCCTCCCTGATCTGTGGGGTCTCTTTAACCAAAGTCTCAGCCAGCAGCCACTCAAAGCCCGCCACCCCCTTTCTCGGCAGAGAGTCTTGGAATGGCCAGCGACTGGGGCTGCCGAGACCTCACCTCCACCAGTGGCCCCGTGGCCCCCAGTGGGCAGCCTGGACACGTAAGTGGACAGCGTCCCGAGGAGGGTGCCTGCTCTGCTGTTTGGTTTGAATCCAGTGTTAGGTACATGGATGGATGCGATCTCTGGGTGAGATGGTTGGAGGCGGCCTGCCTGCAGGGTTGGCGGCTCCTTATAGAAGAATCTAGAAGAATCCTGGCTGAGTCCTGGCCCGGGTGTACTTGCCCAGCCTTGCCTTTTGCCAGACACGCACATATTGGTCATGTGCGAGACACGGTCTCTGGCTGAGTGTGAAGAGGGGCCGCGAGTCCAGGGGGAACCCTGAAGGGCAGGAGAGGCGGGTCCCCAACGAGGTGCGAGGGCAGACCCAGGCATCTCAGTGAGATTTGGGCAGTGAGAGATGGGGGGCCTGGTGGGTTAGGACCCTTGTGCCCGTGCAGGTGGAGGGGACAATGGGGGGGCCCCATCCTGCGTCCCATCCGTCGCCCTGGCATGGTCGTGGGCATGGTTGTGGGCTCCTTGGCTCTGCCTTACGTCTCTGAGGATGATCCTCTTCCTCGCACATGTTTTTTTTTGTGGTACACGGGCCTCTCACTGTTGTGGCCTCTCCCATTGCGGAGCACAGGCTCCGGACATGCAGGCTCAGCGGCCATGGCTCATGGGACCAGCTGCTCTGCAGCATGTGGGATCTTCCCAGACCAGGGCACGAACCCGTGTCCCCTGCATCAGCAGGCGGACTCTCAACCACTGCGCCACCAGGGAAGCCCTCGCACGCGATTTTATCTGTTGTGTTGGTGTCATTGAGGAGGTGGCCGCCTGGGATTGGTTCTCGGAAGGAAACTGGAAAAAACCTCAGGTGTTTCCCCTCCCTGTCTTTCTTTCCACTTGGTGCTTTTCTGAAAAAAGAGAAGGACAGGAAAGGTGAGGACAGCTGAGGTGGGGTTTGCTTAGAGGAGCCCTCTGCTCCTTCAGCGCGGAGGAGCATTCGAGACCACCACTCTCTTCCAGTAGCAGAGCTGGCGCTTGGCAGAGGCAGAAGCTAGTCCCCTCCTCACCTTCTTGGTGGCTCCCAGGGGGTGTGACAGTTGTGGTTTCAGGTGGTGGTCAGAGGGCCACTGGCTTGGCTCCCATTGAGGGCCAGGGTGGATGGATCCTCTGTGTGGCTTGTACCTGAGGAAGCAACAACCAGGCTGTTTGGACAGGGAAGCTGGGACCCTGCAGGAGGTGCCTCTGGCCGCTGGGTGGTGCCAGAACAGTGCGCCCACCCCTGCAGACAGACTCTCAGGGCATCCTTTGTCTTCTGTTAATTATTTTGCAACTTAAAAGTCACCGTGCTAGAACACATAGTGGGTGTCAGGGCTGGGGGAGGGGTGGCAGTGAGAGCTCAGTGGGGAGGGTTTCTTTGTGGATGGAAATGTGGAACTGGATAGAGGTGGGGGTCGCACAACATCGTAAATGTGTCAAATGCCACTGAATCCTTCACTTTAAAAAAATTACTCTTGTGTGAATTTCGCCACAATTTTTAAAAAAACTAAAAAAAGTAATGAAGCATCCTGTTTGGGGCTGGCTCTGACTTTCGGGCCCAGGATGTGGATGGCCTCAGGGCTGGCATGGCAACACCATCTTCCAGCATGGTGTTGGGCCCCAGCTGTGTGTTGGGCGACTTCGGCTTTGTCTCTCTCAGGTCTCCTGTTGCAGCAGCCCCACAGGGAGGGCCTGGCAGCCCTGCCAGGTCTGAACGGGAAGATCGTGCAGGGGAGGGCATTGTGCTTGGGGCCCGGGGCGGGGGGGGGGGGGGTGAGGGCGAGGTTCTCATTCTCTACTGGTTGCCCCCTCCATCCTGAGTATATTTGTTTGTGAGGATTGTCACAAGTCCCGAATCCAGCCTTGTGCACAGTGGGTGTTCCTGCCACTTCCTTTTCAGTGTAGAGAGAGTCTGGTTGAACAGACAAACCATGAGCCTCACCACACATACTTCACCCTGGTAGGGGAGAGATGCCTGGAGTCTCATCACCTGTAGATGTGGTCCTGGGTTTGAGGAGTCTGTCTTGGGTTTGAATCCCTCCTCTACGACCGGGGAGAGGAAAGCGGCTTCCCCACTGCTTGCTCCCAGCTGTGAGGCCCACGTAGCTGTGGGTCGGCTTCCGCTGCCGGCACCCGCTCCTCACTGTGCCCAGAACTGGCCACATCACGTGACCTGCTGGCATCTCTCAACAGAAACACATTGTGGGGGCTTCCCTGGTGGCGCAGTGGTTGAGTGTCCACCTGCCGATGCAGGGGACACAGGTTCGTGCCCCAGTCTGGGAAGATCTCACATGTTGTGGAGCCGCTAGGCCCGTGAGCCATGGCTGGAGCCTGTGCTCTGCAACGGGAGAGACCACAGCAGTGAGAGGCCCACGTTACTGCAAAAAAAAAAAAAGAAACACATTGTGAAATAATAGAAAATATGTATTGGTCTCTTCTCCCCGCGGTTTCTCACATAGGACTCCAAGACCCTCATAATTCTTTTGTTCCAGTGAGGTGACTCTTGGTGGCCTCCTGGATGGGGCTGGTCACAAGAAAGACCAGGTCTGATTAGAAGCCTGGAACTTTCAGCCCTACCCCCATCCTCTGGGGAGGGGGAAGGGGCTGGAGATTGAGTCAATAATGGATCGTGCCCACGTGATGAGCCTCCATAAAAATCTCTAAAGTATGAGGTTTGGAGAGCATCCAGGTTGGGGAACACATCCATGTGTGGGAGGGTGACACACCCCAGCTCCACGGGGACAGAAGCTCCTGCACTTGGGACCCCTCTAGACCTTGCCCGGAGTGCCTCTTCACCTGGCTGTGCATCTGTGTCCTTTATCACATCCTCTATTACATAATGAGCCAGTAAACATAGTTATGTGTTTCCTTGAGTTCCGAGAGCTCTTGTATGTGTTTCCTGGAGTTCTGTGAGCTATAGTACAATGGCTTGGGTTCCATTGTAGATGGAACCCAAGGAGGGGGTCATGGAAACCCTGGTTTACAGCTGGTCGGTCAGGCGCACAGGTGACAACTTGGGACTTGGATTGGTGTCTGAGGTGCAGGCGTGTCTCGTGGAACAGCCCTCAGCCTGTGGGGTCTGCGCTGCCTCTGGGTAGCGAGAGGAGTTTTTCCTCTTCACCAGCCGTGACTTTAGCACAGCCTTTCTGTGTGCTGCCTCTCATGTCTGGCTGCAGACGCAGCTGAGTTCCTTTGGTGAGGCAGGGAGCTGGGCTGCTCTCCTGGGTGATGGCCACCCTGCTCCCCTGGTCAAGCTCCCAGCCCCACATCTGCTTTAGGCAGGGTGCACCTGGATTCGCCCACCTCCCCCACAGCTGCTTTAGGCACAGTACACCTGAATTCGCCCACCTCACAGGTCCTCAGTTACCCTGAGGTGGGACTCGAGTGTGTCAGTGTAACCGTTTCAGAATGAACAGCAGCACCTCGTGTGGCCAACACCTCTGCTCGTCCTTATGTGAGACAGAACTCACTCAGGTGGGCCTAAGGCCAGGACTGGAAATTGAGGGAGAAGTTAAAATCCTCCAAGAAGTTACCGAGTCCGTTGTACTGCTTGCTGCATGACAGGCCAGTAAGTCGAAAGATGAGTTGTTGGGGCAAGGTATATCAGCTTTATCTGGAAAGCCAGCAGACCAGGAGTACAGTGGACTAGTGTCCCAAAGAACCCAGTTAGAATTCAGGCTTCTTTTGTACTAAAAGGGGAGGGGTATGGTTAGTTGTTGCGAACTTCTTGGAATCCTTTGTTCTCAAAGCTGTCCACGTAGGTCTGGTCACTTTCTATAAACCTCCAACAAGATAAATGTTATGCTCTGTTTTGCAACTTTTTATCTCTGTGTGAATGGAAAAGTGATAAACCTTTAAAGGTCAGAACTTTGAGAATGGGCTATCCTGTGTATTTCAGGCTATAGGCAACATTCTTTTAGTGATTAACTTGTAGCAAAAGCAATAGAATACAAAGGTTAAAGCAAAAGAAACAATCCAATATGGAGTCAGATTTGTTTTTCCCTATTACAAAGTTTCCCTTAAAAAGATTCAAGCAAAGTGTTTCAGTGTGAAACACCCAGTCTTCCCCTGGAGGACCACGCAAGACATTGCAACTGGCTCATCCTTCTGCCTGACATTTTCAGCACATGCTCAAATAGATTTTGAGCATCCAAGAATCATGTGGGATCTGAGGTGCTGGGGTCAGCTCGGGCCGCCTCTGGGCATGGGTTCAGGGGCATGTGGTTTGGTCGTGACCCTAAGGGAATACGTCAGTTGGGGTGTTTGGAGAAGCTCAGACCTCAGCGTGGGTCTCGCTGTCCCAAATGATCCATTTTCGTTTAAAGTGGGGGTGAGAAATAGAGGACATCTTCCCTTCCCCATTTTCCTGAATCTCAGTCACCTTTGACAGCAGAACTGAACTTAAGTGAAAGAACTCTGTGCTCTGTCCAGGGCAAGCTGCTCTCACTGGCCTCCCTCTTGCCCCGTTCCAGAACATTCACGTACAGCTAGGTGCCTGCTCAGCACACCTGAAAGCTCCTGTGTGATGGTGGGTTGCTGACATTGCAGAGCATGAGCTCCCCTCCCCACCCAGCACAGGTGCAGGCACAGGGAATAGTCAGGAAGGGCCTTGGACGGGGACAAGGCCCCACGCAGGAGCTCTGGGACTTTATCCTGAAGGCGAGCAGAGGTGTTTCAGGGCAACCTGGTTTCTTCACAATGTAGCTTCTCCTTAGAGCGAGGGTCTCAGGTCTCTGGTCAGGGCCTTCGGAGGCCAACAACCAAATTGGGGTGGGGGGGTCACTTCTGGGTGAAAGGAATGCAAGGAAACCAGAGAAACCAGGATGGGCTCAGAGTTGAACTGGGTGTCGGGCATCAGGCAGGAGGAAGGGGCCCCAGTCAGGGCCTGTGTGGACATGGCTTCTTCTCTGACTTCTGTGAGTCTTCTGGGTCCTTCTACAAATCCAGAAATCAAACAAGGAAGGAAGGGATGACCTGAGCCACCACCACAAGTTCAAGTTCACTTATCATAAGATTAGGCACAAAAATCAGAATAATACTCAGATCTAAAGAACGTTTTGGTGCAGTTTTTTTGTTTGGTTTTTTGGTTTTTTTTTTTTTGGCTGTGTTGGGTCTTCATTGCTGCGTGTGGGCTTTCTCTAGTTGTGGCGAGCGGGGGCTACTTTTCATTGTGGTGCACGGACTTCTCATTGCGGTGGCGTCTCTTATGGAGCACGGGCTCTAGGAACATGGGCTTCGGTAGTTGTGGCATGCAGGCCCTAAGCGCGTGGGCTTCAGTAGTTGCATCACATGGGCTCTAGGGTGTGTGGGCTTCAGTGGTTGTGGTGTGTGGGCTCAGTAGCTGTGGCTCGCGGGCTCTAGAGTACAGGCTCAGTAGTCATGGCACACGGGCTTAGTTGCTCTGTGGCATATGGGATCTTCCTGGACCATGGATTGAACCCATGTCCCCTGCATTGGCAGGCAGATTCTTAACCACTGCACCACCAGGGAAGTACCTTGGTACAGTTTTCATGCTTATGTTTGACCTGAGAGTACAGGCCCTGAGCTCTGCAGGCAGAGCCATCCTCGTGCAGTTTCCCCAGAAGGTGGCTCATGGGAGTCAGGATTTTTACATGCGAGGGAGAGGAAAAAAACTGTTCCCTCTATCCATTTAGGTTTAGTGTCTGGGGTCCCGCAAATTAAACTGACCAAAGGCAAATTAACTGGAGAAAATATTTATTACTTATGCATTTGGAGGCTAGACTGGGGGCTTATCTACCCTTTTAACAAAGAGCGATAAATTGTGGAGAAGTGACAAGACAAAAGGGGTTTCTGCTTACAGGGAACTAAATTTGGGAAGGTAAAGATATGGGGGAAATAAGGGAAGATGAGGGTTATTTTAGTGAGTTTGTTGTGAGACTCAGTCTCCTGCAGTCCTTTGGGTGATTAGCGTTCTCAGGTGGTTAAGCTGTTCCCTTCCGCTTGGGAGGGAAGGGATCGCCTTTATGAAGGGGAATTTATAGGCTGTCTCCAGGCAGAAAGGGGGAGGGCAGAGAATAGCCTTCCAGGAAATCATCTGCCTCAGGTGTTGGACTTTCCACGACTTTCCCGGCTCTGGAGATGCAGCCCTGCCTGGGAGGCTCTGTTTGGGGTTCACCATTGTGGGTTCAGGGAGCTCTCACCTGCCTTCACACGGACCAGCCAGGAGCACAGAGATCCACATCAGGTGTAGGAACTTAGAATCCAAGAAAACTGATGCAGAGGCAGCAGATTTGAAAGCCTTTCTGTTTCATGGACTTCGGTCCTCGGCCTTTTCTCCCCCCCTTTTATTTATTTGTTTGTTTATTTATTTTTGGCTGTGTTGGGTCTTTGTTGTGGTGCACGGGCTTCTCACTATGGTGGCTTTTCTTGTTGAGGAGCACAGGCTCTAGGCGCGCAGGCTTCTAGAGCCGCAGGCTCAGTAGTTGTGGCGCACAGGCTTAGTTGCTCCACGGCATGTGGGATCTTCCTGGACCAGAGCTTGAACCCGTGTCCCCTGCATTGGCAGGCATATTCTCAACCACTACGCCACCAGGGAAGCCTCTCTGTGTGTTTTTAATCAGCTGCTCTTTCTTCCAACAGCCAGTGCTTTTTCTGTTGCAGGCAAAGCGGAGAGATTCACCTGCTGAAGGCAGCCAGAAGGCCAGCGAGCAGGACAGTAAGCAGGTACTACCCGTGGCGAGATTTGACATTCTCTTTGCAACTAGACCACTGCCTGTGTAGCCCGTCACTTACCCCTGACTCACGCCATGACCTGGTTAACATCCATTTGTAAAACAGCTACATTCTTATATTCTTCTTAAAGTCATCTGTTCCATGTGTCCTTTGTTTTAATGTTTTAAAAAGTGTGCTGTACCTTGGAAACAACAGAACCAAAACCTCTTAAAGTTTTCCCCACGGGGAAATAAGAGGTGCCCTTCATGGCCCTTCTGTGTGAGTGTCCCCGGGGCAGCCGTGACAAAGTTCCACAGACCGAGGCTTAAACAACACGCAGTGATTCCGTCCGGAGCCTGAAGTCGGAGACGAGGGTGTCAGCAAGGTTGGTTCCTTCTGGGGACCTCCGTTCTCAGCCTGCAGGCGCCGTCTTCCCTGTGTCTGTGTCTGTCTCCAGTGGTCCCTTTTCCATCAGAACATCAGTGCTATTGATCAGGACCCACCCTATCAACCTCATCTTAACTTGATTCCCTCGGTAAAGACCCTGACTCTAAGCAGGTCCCTTTCAGAGGTGCTGGGGGTCAGGACCCCAACATCTGAGTTCTGGGGGCACAGTTGAGCCTACGGCAGCGTCCAGGGTGAGGCTGGCTTGGTCTCCCTCTCTCGGGTCACAATCTGGAGTTGTTTTCACCTCTGAGGGAACTAGTGATCAGGAACTAGTGATCAACGCATTCTTTCTCCTCCAAGGGAGGCTACATGGGGGCTTCCCGCCATGCCCCCCCCGCCCCGTCCCTGCCCCCAGGCTTCTGCTGAGTCAGGCCCTTTCTCTCTGTTCTGTGCGACATAGCTTCCTGTATGCTTGGTAAACCAAGTTGTTTGAGAAACAGGTTTTTTTCTCTGGACACAAGGATGCTTGTTTTCCTATCACTGTAAAAAGGCAGAGGGAGCTTTACACGCTCTGGAAGGCCTGGGCTTGGCGGGATGCACCACGAGCACTCACTGTCTCTGGCCGCTTGTCACCTGTCTCTGCTCTGCGCTTTATTTTAAATTCCCAAGTGGACAGGCCCTCACAGTTCCTTTTCTTCTGGTTTTCTTAGTGCCCTGAGGGCACCTCCTGGGGGATTTTTCAGAGCAAGATGTTCAGCCACTTTTTTTCCATTAGAAGCTTCTGAAGCACATTTTTGAAATCAGCGGGGTGGTTGAAAGTAAAAATACAATCCAGTTATCATGTCATTCTTTTTTTTAAAGAGATTGAAATCGAGAAGTTGTTCATTAAGAATCTGAAACATGAAATGTTAACAGTAGTGTAGCCAACAAGGGTATGTGGCCACAGTCTCAGGGCTGAGGAGGAAGGGCCTGGAAAGGAGTGGGGCTCACGGCGGGGGGAGCCCAAGAGGGCTGGGAGGTTCCCGGTGTGCGAGCTGCCCTCCCCCTTGGGCGCTGTGAGTAGACTGGCCAAGTTCATCCACCAGCCAGCACTCACCTGCACCCAGAGATCCCCTCCATCCTGTCCTAAAGCCAGGCCCGGTTGGAAAGCCAGAGGGCCCCTAGCCCAGGTTAGCTGGTGCCAGCATTTCCCCTGGGACCCCTGAGGTTCCCACTCTGAAGGGTCAGCTGGAATGCCCAGTGGACGCCGTGACTGTGAGGCCAGCCTGGTGGCTCTCTTGGGTGAATGGTGCTCAGCTGCTGCTCCGGGGACCCCTTCCCTGCATGTAGGCGCCGTCTGCTCTGGCTGGAGGAGAATGCTGGCCACCTGTCCCTGGGACCTCCCATCTCCTCTGAGGGGGCCGCAGGACCCCGTGTCCCTGGGCCTCAGCAGCAGCTCTTGTTTCTGGGGCTTCGATCATTGGGTCAGAGTGGGGAGCACAGGGCGTGTGGTGTTTTCCTTGATAAACTGAGGTGGTTCAGTTAGCTAGTTAGCCTGGCCCACTCCCCAGTGTCCGTCTTCCTTCCCAGGGGGCCCCTTCCTTAGACACCCCCTGCTTGCCGGGCGGCAGTTGGTAGTTCCTGCCGAGGAAAGCAGCTCCATGCTGTGGCTGCCCATCGCTGCAGAGGCCAGGCTCCGAGACCATGGAGACAGTGTCCACGGTGCACAGACCCCAGCCCTCCAGGACTCACTCTGTCCCACCCTGAGAGGCAGCCAGTGGTGTCACCCTGTGAGAGCAGTGCAATTGGGGGACTCAGTTCTCAGTGAACAGGCGGGCTTTCCAAGTTGTCAGTCTGATGAGTCCCCAGGTCACCCCAAGCTTCCCCTAGCACAGTAGTGTGTCTCTGCTACTCAAAAACAGGCAGATGGGAAAGCTTCCTAACTTTGGGATTGGCAACAATTTCATGGATGTGACACCAAAAGCACAGGCAACAGAAGAGAAAATAGATAAATGAGACTTCATTGAAATTAAAAACTTTTGTGCATCAAAGGACACTGTCAACAGAGTGAAAAGACAGCTCATGGAATGGGAAAAATATCTGCAAATTATTTATCTGATAAGGGGTTAATATTCAGAACATAAAAAGAACTCCTACAACTCAACATCAACAAAACAAGTAACCTGATTAACAAATGGGCAAAGGACTTGAGTAGACATTTCTCCAAAGAAGATACACAAATAGCCCACAAGCACATGAAAAGATGCTCAATACCAGTGGTCTTTAGGAACATGCAAACCAAAACCACCATGAGGTACCACTTCATGCCCATTAGGGGACAGCTGCTATTTAAAAAGCAAAACAAAGAATAACAGGTGTTGACAATGATGTAGAGAAATTGAAGCTTTTTTGCATTGCTGGTAAGAATGTAAAATGGTGCAGCCTCTGTGGAAGACAGTATGGTGTTTCCTTGAAAAATTAAAAATAGAATTACCTTATGATCCAGCAAGCCCATTTCTGGGTATATACCCAAATGAATTGCAAGCAGTGTCTCGAAGAGGTATTTGTACACCCATTTTCACAGCAGCATTATTCATGAAGCCAGAAGGTGTGAGCAACCCAAGTGCCCATTGGCGGATGAATAGATGAGCATAATGTGGTCCATCCATACAGTGGAATATTATTCAGCCATAAAAAGGAAGGAAATCCCATCACATGCTACAACATGGATCAACCCTGAAGACTGTGTTAGCTCAGGCTGCCATAACAAAACACTAGACTGGCTGGCTAACATACCAGAAATTTATTTTCTCACAGTTCTGGAGGCTGGACATCCAAGATCAAAGTGTAGGCAGGTGTGGTGCAGACGGCTGGCGTCTTGCTGTGTGCCTGCACATCCTTTCCTCTGTGCCTGTGAATCCCTGGAGTCCCTCTTATAAGGACACCAGACCTATGGAATCAGAACCCCCTCTTATGACCTCATTTAACCTGTCACCTTAAAGGCCCTATCTCTAGATACAGTCACATTGGAGGTTAGGGCTTGAACACTTGGATTTTGGGGGGACACATTCAGTCCACAGCAAAGACATTATACTCAGTGAAATAAGCTGGACACAAAGGACAAATCCTGGGACTTCCCTGGCGGTCCAGTGGTTAAGACTCCTCACTTCCACTGCAGGGGGTGAGGGTTCGATCCCTGGTTGGGGAACCAAGATTCTACATGCTGCGAGGAGCAGCCATACAGTGGGATGCCCCCCACCCCATACAGTGGGATCCTGTATGATCCCACTTATATGAGGTCCCTGCAGCTGTCAAATTCATAGAGACAGAGAATGGAAGGGTGGGTGTCAGGGGCTCGGGGAGGGTTAGTGTTTAATAGGACAGAGTTTCAGTCTGGGAAGATGAGAAAGTTCTGGAGATGATGGTAGTGATGACTGCACAGCTCTCAATGTATTTAATGCTGCTGGATTGTACGCTTAACAGTGGTAAGATGGTCAGTGCTATGTTATGTGTATTTTACCACGAAAAAAGAGAAACTGCAGACAAAGCTGGCGTAAAGAGGGGCACGCCCCCCCCCCATTTTGCTGTGTCACATCTGGCTCTCCTGGTGACAGAGACCCCACTCTCCACCCATCCTGGTATATCTGTAACCACCGTAGGTGGCCTCAGGGAAAGGACCAACCAGGATGTTGTAATCGATTTTCAGGACAAAGTGTCACCTGATGTCTTCAAGGGGGCACATGCTCCTGCAGTATGAATTTTTTGGGTGGGTGAAGTCACAGCAGCTCCCAGCCAGGCTCCATGTGTGGTGTTTAACATGGGGTGTCTGCAGTGCCATGGGTAGGTTCCTGCCATTCCTGCCTCGCCCGGGGATGGGGCAGTGCCTGCGGCAGGAGAGAGGAGGAAGGCCTGTGGTCACACCTCCCACATGATGGAAAGCCGGGTTGTGGATGGGCAGGTGGGCCCACCTCTGAGCTGAAGTCCAGGGAGAGCTGGGGGACGTTGCTCTCCAGACTTCTGTATATTGAGTTACTATTTTAAAGTTTTAGTCTCAAGCATACAATGGCGATCAGTTCCAGGGTCTCTGCAGTCATGGAGTTATGGGTTGTCACCTGGGGCCTCTCTTGAGCAAAGCCAGTTGCTGGGGGTAGACCGTGAACTCCAAGGAGGCCTCAGGGCTGGGAACACTTGCTCGGAGAAGCTATTCTGTGCCAGATTGGTCTCTTACATACTGTTCAGTGACTTTCCTTTTTATTATGAGAATTTCACTAGGAACCCCACCTCCTGCACTTGGTCTAATGGCACCCCTTCCCTCCCCCCACCATGGTTAACTTTTCCTATATTATTTTGAGGCAAAACACAGACGACGTACCATTTTACTTTAGTATAGCTTCTGACTCCTGATTTCCTAGCAACCTGAGTGTGCACCCAGACAATGACTGTGTACAGTGTGGAAAGCCCTGAGGTCTGACTTCGTAGGTCTGTGCTGGTTCATTTTTATCACATCCTTTTCTGTGTACAGTGCCCTCCACGTTGCTGGCTATTCATCCAAAATTGTGCCAATTCTTTTAATCTATCAAATAAAGATAATATGAATTGCCCCAGTCTTTTTCTTTTGTTGGGTAACTAGGTCATAGGATTTTTTTTTAAAATAAATTTATTTTATTTATTTATTTATTTTTGGCTGCTGTGGGTCTTCGTTGTTGCACGCGGGCTTTCTCTAGTTGCGGTGAGCAGAGGCTACTCTTTGTTGTGGTGTGCAGGCTTCTCATTGCAGTGGCTTCTCTTGTTGTGGAGCACGGGCTCTAGGCACGCGGCTTTAGTAGTTGTGGCACGTGGGCTCTAGAGCTCAGGCTCAGTAGTTGTGGCGCACGGGCTTAGTTGCTCCCTGGCATGTGGGATCTTCCCGGACCAGGGCTCAAACCCGTGTTCCCTGCATTGGCAGGCAGATTCTTAACCACTGCGCAACCAGGGAAGCCCCTCACAGGATTATTTTATCAACGTCTTCAGAAGCAGTGCTGGCTGTCTGCTCACGTCTGTGGTGGGTTGCTTTTAGGCTGCCGCATCTGCTTGTGAACGTCCTTCTCTGAATCATTATTATCATGATTCTTATTATCATCATTAGATGGAACACTCCCTGGATACACTTGTTCCCGTCCCTGGGTGATCGACAGCTCATGATTCTGCTGTCACAGTTATTGTAACTAACCAGATGTTTAAAGCCCCTCTAGAATCTCTGGAAAAGTAGTCGACTTTCTTTGTTTTGTTTTGGGGATAAAAGTGGGCCAGCCCATCCATCTCGATTCTGTCATTCTCTGTCACTGTGCTGCCATCACATTGCTGTCCCCGAGCAGGGCGCTAGCTCATCTTGTTATGTCTTTGCACAGAGCCACCTGGCGGTGTTGGCGGTGGGTCACCCCCTCGCTCCCAGCGTGAGTTCCAGCCTCGCATCCAGCCTGGCATCCAGCACTGGCTCAGGCGGCTCCTCGCCCACCGCTCTGCCCACTGTCTCGGCTCGTGCCCACCCTCTTGACCCCACTGGCAGTGCCGTCGAGGCGGTCCCAGGTAAGTCCGGGGCTCTGCTCCCATCTCCCCGATGCCTCTTTGCACTTCCCTTGACGCCTTCCAGTGTGCATGGTGTATGCTCATGCTCAGTTTGTAGAAGAGTGTTTTCGGTCACCTGCCACTTTGGCTGTGTTGCCCGTGGTCTAGGAAATGCCTGCCTTGCTGGGGGCCTTGGGCTGCAGAGGGGATGAGGAGCCCTCAGGCGGGGCAGCTGGACGGGCCCCACAGGGCAAGGCAGGGCGGGCATTGCCACCCAGCCTGAGACCACCAAGAACAGGAGGCTTCAGAGAAATGCAATGGGGGTTGTGAGGGGTGGTGAGGACACCTGAAGATGGGGGACGGTGACAAGAGTGAGGAGCGGGGATGAAGTCACAAGGCATGGGCACGGCTACCGGCTGCAGAGGGGTCCTTGGCCGCTGGGAGTCCTTGAGGGTTTGTGGACTAATGACTGGTGTGATTGGACCCGGGGGACCTGTCTGGCAGCTGGATGGAGGCGCAGAGCCCAGGTTGGGGCTGTCGTGAAAGCTAAGGGAAGAGTGGAGCTGGCGGGCGAGACGGTGCCTGCCAGGGCCATACAGGTCACCTGGCCCTCTCAGGCCACATATGGGTGCACCTGGCTACACCAATAATGCTAGCCAGTTTGGGGAAGTAACGGAATCCTCAGAACTGCCCTCTGGTCCCAGGTGGAGGGCCTTAGCTGGCCTTTCTGCTGTTAGGACCCAGGACCCAGAGTGCACACCCCACCCGCTTTGGAGCTAACAGGTGGATTGTTTTTCCATGTAGTTTCATTCAGGTTGTATCCTTACTAATGCACTGCATGCATAGAAGGGGTAAACTCTGAAATAAACAGATGCTGGTTCCAGATTTTCTGTGTTTAATGGATTCAGTGGAATCATTTCAGGGCCACTGGGCAGGTTCCTTTCTTTTGCCTTCCACTTCATATGAACAGGTGGGGAACCTCCGGAGTTCATTGCCGGGTGGCTGGCAAAGGGTGGAAAGACTAGATCGACTGTGGAGGGACCTCCGGGCTGTGGGCAGCTGACTCTAAGTGACCTCCGAGGCCAGGGTCACGGCCTGTTCCTCCTGACCCGCATAGCGTTGGGTTGGGCGTGTTTTACCTAAGTGGGGCCCGTCCTGAGCCGCGGCAAGTGGGCAGGGTAGGAGCAACCGGCCGGCGGCAGGGCTCAGGACTTGCCGCGGAGACGCCACTTTAACCTGAACAAAGCAGCCCGGCCCGGCGATGGTTTTCGCACAACCTGGGTCCGGGGTCCCGGCACGCCGCCTCGCAGCGCCGGGAGGGGCAGGTGCTGGTAGAGGAGGTGGCACGCCCCGCCGGGGGCCCATACACCGGGCCTTGGAGACGCGGGGATCAGAGGACAGGGAGCCGCGGAGCCCGAACACTCTCACCAGCCCGCACAGCGCCAGCCAGGGGCGACGGGGCGGGGCCAGGGGCGGGGCAGCCTAAGGCTTGCGTCACCTGGGTGGGGCGGAGTATGTCGGGGGCGGGGCATCCCGAGGCTTGCGTCACCGGGGCGGGGAAAGTCGGGGGCGGGGCGATATAGCATTTGCGTCACCAGGGGCGGGGCCGGCGCGGGCCGTGTTTGAATCGGCGGCGGCGGCGGCGGCAGCATCGCTGGGCGCCGGATGCCGGGACGGTGAGTCAGCATCATCAGTCCCGCGCTGTCAGGGTGCGGGTCGTCGTTACCCGGAGCTGCAGATAGAGCGGTGCGCCAACTTCCTGTGCTAGGTGCGCCTTCCTCCGCCCCAGGTGCGCCTTCCCTTCTCCCTAGGTGGGCCAAATCCGCTCCCATGTGAGGTGCGTCTCCCCCTCCTCCCCTCCCCCCGATCTTTCGCCTCCCCTCCCGGTGCTCCTCTTACCGGTCTGCGGTACCCGCGCCCCGGGCGAGGTGTGACAGCCAGGGGTTGGTACCAAGATCTTCGGGGTTGCGGAATGAGGCGAATACAAACATCCCCCCTTTAGGAACCTGCTCTGCAGAGGCGCCCGCTGCTTCCCTGCGTGGGCGCCAGCCGCGGGCTTCTCCAGGGAAGCCTGCATCGCCTAGCGGAGGTGGGTGTCTCGCTCCCCGATGAGGACGGGGTTCCTGCCTTGTCCTGCTGCGAATCGAATCGCCACCTGCACCGTTGGAAACTCAGACCAGCAGTGAGCGTGTTTGCCAGGTGTTTCTCCATCTTCTAGTTAGGGGAAGGACAGCCCGCCAGGGGGCATCCTGCCCCCTCCCCCTGGGTGCAGTGGAGCACCCCCACGTCAGGGGTTCCTGATTCTGACCTCTAATTCGAGCACTGACTGTGTGCATTGTTCCCGTGTGTCCCATGGTCCTGGGGACCTGGGCACCTCTTGAATGTGCTATGTCACGTCGGGAACCGAGCTTTGCCACGGCCATTACTCAGCAGCTTTCAGCTAATTGCTCGTTAACATCTGGGCGGTTACTGGTACTTTGGCAAGGCGGGCTCCGGGTCACATGGCACAGTTTACCTAACTGGGTTCACATAGCTTTTGAGTGTTAAGTCAATTCTTCCTTTAAGAGAACATCTCAGAAGACCTGGGTCTGATCTCAGGGAACAGTGGGGTGTGTAATAGGATAAGAAACATAGTGCTGGTGAAAAAGTGGGCCAGGACACCTCCTCGGAGCGCCAGTGACCGCCGCCACCCCCCCAACCCCCACCTCCGCAACACAGGCTGTGGTTTGTCAGGTGAGAGTTGGTCCCTGTTGTGCCCTGCCCACACCTGAGTGGGGCAGGGCAACAGGGGTGCCCCTTTATGCTGAGTCATTGGGTGGGGGTGGGGCAGTGGGATGAGATAAATCACTTCAAGATGAGAAAAGACTCCTGCACTCAGTTTATTTCCATCCATCCGTCCATCCCTTCCTTCATTTTATGTGCCTTTGTTATTCAAAAAATGTTTCTGGAACTCTGCAGCTTTGAGGCAGACCACCCCTAACCTGATCCCACCACTCCAGGTGCGAAGGGCTAAGTCCATGTTGTCAGGTCCTCCTGACCTGCATGTCCAGGACAGGAGCTCAGGACCCCAGGCAGAGCAGATGTGCCAGGCCAGCACAGGGAGCGTGGGTGGTGGTGGCAGGTCAGGAGTGCAGTGAGCGGGTCAAGGTGCTTGCTGTCAGTGGGTGAGTCTGCACATCGGCCAGCAGTGGTCCAGGCCTGGGCTGGACCGCACAGTCCAGGTGACATGCAGGGATGGAGCAGGGGGTGATTCTGAGAAGGGTTTTGGAGGCTGGGCAGGAGTTTTCTCAGGACTAATGGGGCTAATGGAAGCTGTGGCAGGCTGTAGCCCACAGCAGTGTCATGGCTTAAAGACAAAGGAGGAGCCATTGCTGGGGTGGGGAGGGGCAAGGTGGGAAAGGGTCCTGCTGGGGAAGTGTGGAGTGGCTCGCCGAGGGGTACATCCTTTCTGGGAGGCAGGACTCAGGACATGAAGGGGTTGGCATCACAGAAAGGTTACTCCTGGGACAGAGCAGGTCGGGGTGAGGGGGCAGCCTGCAGAGATGGCTAGAGCTGGGAGCCCTAACTGGTGTGGGTCAGGGGATGAGGAGTTGAGGGCTCTGCTGGGCTTCTGCTTAGCATGTGGGCCCAGGTGCACCAGCTCAAAGGAGACACCTGTGTGCGGTTTGATAAGGAGCCAGTGCTGCAGTGGGGCCACTCCTGCTAGGAGGAGGCAGTGTGGCCGTGCTGGGGGACGGCTGGGGCGTCTGCAGGTGAGCACTGCAGAAGTCACCTGTGTCCGGGTGTAGACCAGGCACAGGTGGGGCTGCCGGGCTCCCATGGAGGGTGGGAGGGCCAGGAGGTGGCCCCAGGCAGGGGAGGGAAGAGGGACAGGGCCGCCTTTGACCGGAGGGGTTTGGGAGTACAGGGCTAGAAGGAAAGGCTGGGGTGACAGTTTAAAGAGTGAGCCGGAAACTGGGGACAGCAAGAAGGAGGGGATCACCCGACTAGGGGAGGATTTGGGTGAGGGGCTGTGGGGCCTGTGGTCATGTCCTGGGGAGCAGGTGGGAGCCAGAGGCTGTACCCTCTGTGCAGAGTTCACATTAACAGGAGACAGGTCTGTCTGTGGAGGGGTCCTGACAGGTCTGGGCCCCTAGGTCTGCAGGAGGCACCACAGCATGGCCTGGGGAGGACAGGTCGGTGTGTGTGTGGGGGGTGTTTCCAGGTGGTCTCGATTGTTGTGAGTTAAATTATGTGCTCCCTAAAAGATATGCCTCCGCCCTAAACTCCCTGTCCCTGTACCTGGGAATGTGACCTTATTTAGAAACAAGTCTTTGCAGGGAATTCCTTGGTGGTCCAGTGGTTAGGACTCCACGCTTTCACTGCCACGGGCCTGGGTTCAATCCCTGTTTGGGGAACTAAGATCCTGCAAGCTGTGCAGTGCTGCCAAAAAAAAGAAACAAGTCTCTGCAGATGTAATTAAGGTAAAATGAGGCCATTAGGATGGGCCCTAATTTGATATGACCAGTGTCCTTATAAGAAGGAAATTTGGACACAAACACAGGGCAGGGAAGACCACATGAGGACAGAGGCAGAGGTGGGGCTGGTGTGTCCACAAGCCAAGGAACGCCAAGGATTGCCAGCAGAAGAGGCAGGAGGGAGGGTCCCTGGAGCCTCAGAGGGAGCCCAGCCCTGTGCACCTTGACCTCAGCCTCTGGCCCCAGAGTGGATTTGCATGAGTGGAATTGTGTTGCTTGAGGCCGCCTGGTGTATGGTGCTTGGTTTTGGCAGCTCCTGGACACGAATGGCCCTGCGTGCTTCTAGATGTCAGGAGGAGGCTTCCTGGGGAGCAGAAGGCACTTGCTGCAAAGAAGCGTTGAGAAGCAGGGCTGGGAGGGGGTGCCTACAGAGGGGAGTGGAGCCCCCAGGAGGAAAGGGGGACTGTGCAGGCCAGAGGCGGGTGCTGCCCCCAAGGTCCCAGCCCCGCTGTCTCCCTGAGGGGCTCGGGTCGGTCTTTTCTTCCTGTCACCACTTTTGCATCAGGCCACCTTTCAGTCGCCTCTATCCTTGGATATGGCCATCGGGTGCGTCACATGAAACTGTTGGTGGGGCTGGTCCAGCTGTGCAGGCGCTATTGTCACAGTTGGGACAGCGCTGTGAGCAGCGCTTCACGTCTTCCTGCTGCTCCCCCAGGACTGAGGAGCTTGGGGTGTTGCCAGCCCAGGGCCTGCATCGATGTCCACAGCGTCCGGTGTCACAGGCTCAGCCCCTTTGGCCTCCTCACACCCCAGAGCAGAGGTGGAAACTCCAGGGGCCCTGGCCCGATTGCCACCCTGTGTGTTCACCAGCCCTTCAAATAGTTCTTCCTGCAGTGTGGTACAGTCGGGGGATCCCTCCGGGCTGAAGGAGCCTGTGCCCCATTCCGTGCTCCTGGCTGTTGTTGCCAGTGGGGCCAGGACTAGGTCGTGTCTTCAGGCGGCGGGGATGAAACAGGGAAGGAAACAGACGCGGGGCCCCCTCGTCCGCCTTCCCGGGTGAGCATGGCAGCCTCGCCCTGGGGCAGAAGCTGCACTGGGACCCCAGTGGGCCACTAAGCGCTGGCATAGGGTGGGAGCCCTCCCCGTGGTTGGCTCAGTGGTTCCCATGGGGGCCAGGCAGGGAGGGCATGGGGCTGTCCATTGGGCTGAACCCCAAGTCTGCTCTGCATTTGTCTGGCTCCCGACTCCTCAGAAGTCACACGTCTCCTGCCCTGTTTTTTCCCGAGTGTGGTAGAGGGTCTTTCATTTGAAAGGCAGCAGCCCCCTCCCTGGGCGTGGGTCTCTCTGTTCCAGAGCCACAGTCTCATCCCCTTGCTTTTTTTTTAAAAAAATAAATTTATTTGTTTATTTATTTTTGGCTGTGTTGGGTCTTCATTGCTGCCATGGACTTTCTCTAGTTGTGGTGAGCAGTGGCTTCTCTTGTGTGGAGCATGGACTCTAGGCACATGGGTTTCAGTAGTTGTGGTGTGCAGGCTTCAGTAGTTGTGGCTCAAGGGCTCTAGAGCGCAGGCTCAGTAGTTGTGGTGCATAGGCTTAGTTGCTCCGCGACATATGGGATCTTCCTGGACCAGGGATTGAACCCATGTCCCCTGCATTAGCAGGCGGATTCTTAACCACTGCACCATCAGGGAAGTCCCCACCTTGCCCTCTTGACTCTTGGATCAAATGCGGCCACCCCAGCCTTCCGGCTTCTCCTTCCTCTGCTCCTGGGGGTCTGGCGGAGCCCCAGGGGGTGGGGGGCATGGTAAGAGCTGAGCTTCCTCCTCTCTGGGGTGGGTCTGACTTGATGCTGCTCATTGGGTTGGACACTGTCCAGGGACTCTGACACTTGGCACCAGGCAGCTGGGGGCGGGGCAGAGGTGGGAGGCTGACCCAGAGCAGGCAGTTCTGATGAGGGTCCCTGTGGTCCACCCCTGGGCTGGGGGCATTGAGTGCCTTTGTGGCCTCTTGAAATGGGACTTGGTGCATCTGACCAGGCTTCATGGGGCACTGAGGGGCCCTGCGGCCAGCAGGGGGCATGGGACTGGGCCACACAGGAGAGGCCACCCGCCTCCTGGAAGGGGTGCTCTGGGAGAGCAGACCCCAGAGGGGGGTTGGGGAGAAAGGTTCTGAGGTGGCAGCGCTCCTGTGTGCTGTGCCTTCGATGTCACCACGGTTTGCTGCGGACCTGCCTGTGACTTTGTGCTAGGGAGGTCTCTCTGGCCCCATGCTGTGTCCCAGGAGCTCCTGCAGCCCCTCCCCTCGGTTCCCAGGCCACAACTTCCCTGAGTCGACCCTGTGGGGCCGTGGGAACTTTGGGGGTTGGCAGGCCTGACCTCGGCCACCCAAGACAGCTTCCTGCTTGGTGTCAGGTCTGCACGGTACAGGATCCCAGGAGGGAGTGTCAAGTGGGGTCAGCACCGAGAGGGCCATGTTCCATTCCCCTGTCCCTTTAACAGACAGACCTGGGGGGCACCGAGGGCCGCAGCAGAACACCCAGCTCAGTGTCCCAGGGGAGAACGGATGTGGGTCTCTGCTGTGACCTGGCTGAGAAGGTCAGCGCAGGTGCCACCTGAGTTGTCTGTGTGCCGCTTTCCCCTGGATGTCGCCATCTTGGAAGTTTCTTTACTAGTCAAGCATGTTTATTTGGTCAGATTTTACCAAATGATTAGAAGTTGAGTCAGTGAGATGAGGGCTGTGTTGCTGAGGCTAGTAGATTGGCCCCAAGCCCAGATGGGTCCCCTCCACCACGAGAGCTTGGCTTTCCCCCACGATGACGCCGGTTCTGTTCTGCAGGATCCTCTTTAGACCTTCACCTCGGCGACATCAGCCTCGTGCCCCCAGATAAGGACCTGGAGGAGCACGACAGCCGTGACCTTGGACCCACAGGTAGTGCCTGCACCCGATGCTTTCCAGAACCTTCTGTTGTGGCTCTAAGGTGGGAGGGGTCGTGTCTCCCTCCCTGCCCCCCCAACCCTGAGGTCCCTGCAGAGGTGGGGGTCAGGGCTTCGTGGCCCTTCTGAGATGTTTAACCACTGCATTGGCATGAAGACAAATGTGTTCACATTAGATACTGAATCATTCTGTTTGACCTAAAAGTTTATCTTTTTTCTTGTTATTTTTTTAAAGACTTATTATTTATTCAATTAATTTATTTTTGGCTGTGTCGGGTCTTAGTTGAGGCATGCGGGATATCTCGTTGCTGCACACAGGCTTTTCTCTAGTTGTGGCGTGTGGGTTTTCTCTCTCTAGTTGTGGTGCATGGGCTCTGTAGTTTGCGGCATGGAGGCTCTCTAGTTGAGGCGCCCGGGCTCAGTAATTGTGGCGCGAGGGCTTAGTTGCCCTGAGGCATGTGGGATCTTAGTCCCCTGACCAGGGATCCAACCCACGTCTCCTGCATTGTAAGGTAGATTCTTTACCACTGGACCACCAAGGAAATCCTTCTTCTATTATTAAAAGAAACCATTTCTGGGAGGCCCAAAAAGTACTGGGACCACCATGCCCATGGACAGGTCGGCCGGGCAGGGCCTTGTGGGTGTCTGAGCAGTGAGGGGTGCAGCCACGCCTCCCTGGGTTGGGGGTACCCCCAGCACCCCCACCCCGGTGTCCACCTGCTTCATTAGCTCGGAGCGGTGCTGGGGGATTCCTGGGGCAGAGGATCTTGCTCCGCCCCTCGCTAACCCAGCCCCTCCGCCCCACGCAGGTCAGCGGTCGCTGGGGGGCTCGGCGCCTGTGGCCATCCCAGGCTGCCTGCCCCGCTCCCCGTCCCTGCAGTCCTCGTCGTCCCTGTCCGCCTCCCCACTCGGCTCCTTCTCCCAGTCCCTGTCGGGGCCACTCGTCTCCTCAGCCATGACGCCCCCCCAGCAGCCGCCAGCCCTCAAGTCGGAGCCCCGAGCACTGGGCCCCCCAGCCCCGTCCTACAACTCCTTCGGTGAGTGGAGCTCTTGGGGCTCCAGGTGCGGGAGGCAGCCACAGCATGGCCCATCCCGTCCCCGTGTCTGCTGCTTGGCGGAAGGTGCCCTGGGCAGGGGGCCTGGGGTTTGCACCTGAACCTCTGTGGGGGTGTCAGTGTGCCTGGGACCCCGAGCCGCTCTCGTGACACCACCACGGCGAGACCTGCCTCACTCACCTGCAGGCTGTGGGGGTGTGACATCACCAGAGACCAAGCGCAGAACCAGACGGATTTGCAAAAACAGGAAACTTGATTTAAGTTTCTTTCCTTGAAAAATGTTATCTTATGCCATCTGTTTTGTTTTAAAAGAGTTGATATTTTAAAGTATCTGTTTTACTTTCCAATGACACATGTATTTCAATGGATGTCACCCATGCAAACAAAAACCCTTTGGGGTCCTGTAGATTCTAAGTGGGTAAAGGGTTCTGGGACGAGAATCTGAGCACTGCTGCCCCCAGGATGCAGCCACAGAAATGGATTTGTTTCCTTTTCTGGTGGAGAAATCGGGGTCCCCAGAGCTTGCTGGGGAGATGCTTGTGAGGTCCCAGCACAAGCAGGCTGACATCTGGCTCCTCCACACTCAGGCTTGAATGGCGTCCCCGGCAGCATCTGGGACTTTGTCTCTGGCAGCTTCTCTCCTAGCCCGTCCCCCATCCTGAATGCTGGCCCCACGGCCCCTTCAGGCGCGAGTCCAAACAGTGCCGAGCTGGCCCGGGTCAGGCGGCAGCTGGATGAGGCCAAGAGGAAGATCCGGCAGTGGGAGGAATCCTGGCAACAGGTGAAGCAGGTGAGCCTGGGGAGGGGCTGCTGCGCAGGTGACACAGGCGCGTGTGGCGGCTGCCGGCCCCATCACTGCAGCCCCTGGATTTCAGGCCTGTGACGCGTGGCAGCGGGAGGCCAAGGAGGCCAAGGAGCGGGCGCTCGCGGCCGACAGCGCCCGGCAGCTGGCGCTGCAGAAGAAGGAGGAGGTGGAGGCCCAGTTCCGACGGCTGCAGGAGGAGCTGGAGGGCCGGGGCTTGGCCTCCGTGCTACCCGGGCTGCGTGGCTGTGGTGACATTGGCGCCATCCCCCTGCCGAAGCTGCATTCGCTGCAGAGTCAGCTGCGCCTCGATTTGGAAGCAGTGGATGGGGTGAGTCCAGGTCTCGTTTTCAAGGCACTGGAGGGGGTGCATGGAGGTGGTGGGGAGCCAGCCAAGCAGCTTCCGTCCACTCCCACCTCACCTCCTCTTGGTGGCCGTGCCCTCGTGGACAGGGGCCGCGTTGCCTCACATGGCTGGAGCTCTGGTGTTGTCTGGGGCACCTCCCTGGGTTGCCCTCCAGGGTCCCTGGTCACCCCCTTGCCTGGTGTAGCGTGAAAGCCGCTGCCCTCAGCTTAGTGGGAAAATCCTTCCACACCCAGGCATTTTGTTAGAACCTGGGGCAATGGGAAGGCTCCACAGCCCTGCCTCTCACACACCGTCCCCTCCCCGGCTCACAGCCCAGGCCGCTGGGATACACACCTCTCATTCGTCTCCAAGGTGCTATCATCCAGGTTTTGGCTGCTGTCGGCCGGAGACTGGGTCCCAAGTCGGGTTCCATCCTGACCCGGCCCCTCTGTGTGGCCGCCTGTCTGGCTACCCTTCCCACACCATGTGGTGGCTCTGGCCCCGGGAGCCCAACCCCACCCAAGGGTCTCGTGGTGAAGCCTCTCCCACCCCATCTTTTTGTTCCTGGGTGGCCCTCAGCAGGGGAGTCCACCCCACCCTGACCGTGGGCCCGGCCTGGGTGGGGGCGGGGTACCCCCTGACTGCGTCTCCCCCGCAGGTGATCTTCCAGCTGCGAGCGAAGCAGTGCGGGGTGTGCGGGGAGCGGGCCCGCGGCGCTGTCCTGCGGCCCTGCCAGCATCGTGTGCTCTGCGAGCCGTGCACGGCCAGCGCACCCGAGTGCCCCTACTGCGCGGGCCAGCCCCTGCCCTGGTGACGGCCGCCTTGTCGCCCACCTCCTGGTGCCACCGACGTCGGGACCCCAGCCCCAAACAGACCACCCACGGTCTCGTACTCTCCTCACAGACCCTGAAGGCCCTGTGGGGCTCGGTGGGCAGAGTGACTCTGCGGGGTTTGTGGTTCTGACGCCACTGTGACCGGATCCTGGGAGTTCACATCCCGAGAAGCACTTTGTAGACGGAAGAGTTTAGGCAGACGTTCCGAGTTGCTATAAGCTGCTTTGAGGTTCATGTTTTTAATATGCGATAATATGAAGCTTTATACGTGTACTGTGAACAGAGTATTTCCTATCGGTCTATTGTTAATCCATAGTACGGTAAACACATTAGGTTTCATATCTGAAATTAGTACTTATGAAGTGAGCATTTATCTAGTAGTGAGAAATGCCTAGGATTTTTACAGTTTCCAAATTAAGTGCAAACTAATAGTATTTATAGCAGAGTGATTATTGAGAGACACATATACATGTAGATGTTTTTAATTTTATGAAGGGAACTCATTTCCTGAACACGTGCACATTAACTGGAGCGTCAGTGACAGCGCCCCACGCCTGCGGCCTCCCGCTCAAGTGCCTGCGCCTAGGAAAGCCAAGGAGCTGCGTGCTGTCCTTTCTCCCCTGGACTTGGTCAGCGCGGTGACAGTGAGCAGGGCAGTGGGGTGGGGGACCCGACGGGGCGGGCGTCACATTGACTGTGCAGAGCCTTGTGGTGCTCCCCCTTCCCAGAGCTTGCTGGTGGGCGTCCTGAGTGGAGCCTCTCTCCACCCATGTGGGAGACCCTAGCCAGCCTCCAGGGCAACACTGCACTGGATCTGTTTGTCTAGGTGTTATGTTCGAGGAACCCTGGGGTTGGGGAGGACCCGACCGCCATGTGGGGACGGGGTGGCAGAAAGGCTGTTGGGAATGGGTCAGATTTTAGTGCCGGCTTCAGTCCTTTCTGTCTGCATTGGGTCACTTTCCCTAGGAATCTGGGAGGAAGCAAAACCTGTCTGTAGTTGACCCAGACTTTGCTCGTGGCAGATCCAGATTGGCATGAGAATCTTCCCAGAGTCTGCCGCCAGGCGCGGAGCAGGGGCTGGACCCTGGCCCGGAAGGGACGGGATGCCCCCTGCTTGGGGCTGTGCCAAAGACTTTATATAGCATTTTTTAAGTGCAAGGTGACTAGGTAAAAATTTTTATCAGTGACCAAATTAGAATGTATTTACTATAGTGAGAAGTTTAAGACCTTTTTTTTTTTTAACATAAGACAAACATAGGAAAGCTGTCATTTTTTTAAGGTGGGTCCATGGCATCGTGCGGCTCGCCCGTTGCTAAAAGTAACTATATGACTTGGTGGTAGTGAATCTACTTTGTTTCTAATTATACTGATAATGATTTATTAGCTCTTAGAAATTACGTATATTTTGTGCTACTGTTATCACTGTTTAAAATTATTTTATTAATATTTATGCACTTGTTTCCCATTTCAGGCCTTTGGTCTTTTGGGGGGAAAACAGGACAATGTTTGTTATTGACATCTAGCCTAGATATTTTCAAATTATAAACAAGAACAATTAAGCTTTAGATGTATTATAAGCTATTCCGGTCAGTTCTTTCTGTGGGGTTCGGGGGGGTGGAGGCGCCCCCTCCCAGGCACTCGCTGGCTCTGAGGACAGGTGTGCGGTGGGAAGACCAAAGAACCACCCAGAGTGGAGCTCCCGGGGCTACCTCGGGGCCCTCCCACCCCTGCTGCCTGGCTGCGGTGGCCCTGGTTTTCTGAGGGGGCCACCCATGCTGGGCTCGGCCAGGCTCGGCATCTCAGGGTGTCACCGCCCCGCACTCGGGTGATGAAGTGGGGCGCTGGGTGTAGCAGCTGAAGCTGCGTGGTGCTCGGCGAGGCCATTCTTGTTGCCGAATCTGTCAGCTCCTGAGTGTTCAGTATTAGCGGTGATGTTACATTGTCACACCATTTGTGTAACTGTGGTCAGCAGAAGACCACGACTCAGTGTGGATGCTTCATGTGGATTAATTTATGGAAGCCCCAATCTGTATGTCTGTTTTGAGTATTTAGAGGAGAATGTTATTGGAATGGAATTTTCTTAACCCAGAAGGTAGTATTTATAATGCATAATCATTTACTTGTAGTGAATTGTTTAAAGTTAACACTTGTTCAAATTTTTTTACACTATAGCATTTATGCAATGGTTTACAGAATTCATGGAATTATTTTTATCAGTAGGGAAATTAATTAAAACTTTGAATCTTTATTTTGTCTGCATCTTTGGGCACAACCCCGAGAGCCTGCTGGCACAGAAGGAACGGAGGAAGGTGTCCTCTGGCTGAGACCTGTCGCCCTGCTCCTCCTGCCCCAGATCACAGGGTGTTCCCACGCAGTCCAGGGTCACCTCGTAGCAGCTCTGCTGTCTTGTCCGTGGGTGTCCTGGGACCCAAGTGCTCAGAGCTGGAAGTTTCTACCAAAACACCAGGCGGCAGGAGGTCAGGACCTGACCTGCAGGGCAACAGGTCCCAAGGTGGTCTCAGCCCCAACCCCCGGGCACAACTGACCTGCAGGCTTCACGTAGGGGAGGCCATGCTGGGTCAGTATGCTTTTAAGTCTTTTCATCTCCTTTGACAGGGCTTTATGTGCCTAGAACAGGAGTTGAAATGGAGCAGTCAGGCCCTTGGTGGAAGGCCGGTCCCAGGCCTGGGAGCACCGTCTGTACCTCGTTACAGCTCTCCAGTGTCTGAAACACCAGGCTCTTGGCACCTCCTTCCTGCTGCACCGATTCACTTTGTTCTGGGGTCTTTAAATAACCAGCATCCTCAAAAATCGCCCTGAGTGACTTCTCATAGCCCTGCAGGTGGAGGACAAGAAGGGAGCACTGCTGCAGCTGCACTGCTCCCTGCCCAAGCAGTGCCTGCCCTGTCGCTCACCTGGGATGTGATCAGCTCATCTGCCAGGTCCTGCTCCACCCGGTCCCACCTCTGCTGCAGGGCCATGGGCAGGGCCGGGTACACTGAGAAGCCAACAGAAACCAGACTGAACTGAGCCCCTCTGCCCCCCACGCCCCCCAGTGCCCCCCACCGGCCCTGGCGCCCACCTAACAAGGAGTGGGGGTGGCAGACGAGGGGCGTCTCAAACGTCAGTGCGTAGACACAGGTGCTTGGCTCAGACACGTGGGCCAACCGGTTGGTTTTGCCACAGGTGAGCTCCACCTGGGGGGAAACCTTGGTGAGCAGGTGGGGGGAGTGGGCCCCAATCCCACCCTCTCGCCCAGCCCACCTTGCTCTGCCGGCTCCGGGAGTGGCAGGAGTCACCATCCCTCATCCACATGCCCCTGAAGGTGTTGTTGGCGATTTCCCACTCATGCCAGATGCTGGGGAGGAGCAGAGTGGGTGAGGCTGGGTGTGGGGGACGGTGGACAGGTAGAGCCACAGCCGCCCCCAGCTCCACTCACCCGAGGATTCCACTGTAGGCGTTCCAGCGGAAGGTCTGCTCGTGCTGCGTCACGTTGTGGAACGGGCAGAGCTCGTACTTGTACCTGGGGGCACAGCGCTGTCAGGGGGTGTCCCAGGCCCTGGCCACACCTGCCCCTGCCCTCACTCACGTGGACTCCACCAGGCTGAAGCACTTGCCAGAAAGTCTGGAGAGATGCACGGGCCCTGGAAGGGGAGAGCACGGCCCACTGAGCACGGTGCAAAGAGCAGGCGTGCAGAAACCCACAGAACCAGGGCCATTTAGGAAAAGATCCAGTGGTTTAAACTTTAAAACTGGAGCAAAAGAGTTGGAGCAACATCAGCAAAGTACCAGAGTAGGAAGCTCCAAGCTCATATCCCTGTGAAAACATCAACTCAACCACTACAAACCAGCTGAGCTAACCCAGTTCTGGAAATCAGGTCTACAACAGCCAAGTGAGCACCATGCAGCAAAGCCACCACCCCAGTGTGGTCGTGAGGAGCAGGCTGACCTCATCTGCAACATCCCAGCCTAGCTGGGGACTGCCACGAGGACTGGTCTCTGTTTTGCTGAACTCAGATCACCAGGCAGGAAAGGGAGCTGCTCATGAAGGCTGCAGGGGGCAAGGGGTTATGGTTGGACACACACAACAGGCCATCCAGGACCTGAGGAGGAGCTGGGGTGAGACTCTTGGAGAACCAAAGACATCCAGGAGCAGCCTGCACACAGCTGCCCCTAGACTCCGAACACACCCAGCCTGGTGGTGAAGGCCACGCCAGCACGGGGCCAGGCTGCAAAGGAACCGTAGCCTCTTCAAAGGAAAACCCAATAGAACCACCTGGGGGAAGCTCAGACACTGGACTGATAGAAGACTTCAGTTAAACAAATGTCTGAAATATGCTTAAGGACCTGGAGGGAAACACAAAGAACTAAAGTATCAGGCAAATGACATGTAGGCATAGAGACAAACAGTATCAAAAGGAACCAAAAAAATCTGGAGCTGAAAAATACAACTGAAATAAATCCACAAAAGGGGTTAACAGAGTTTGAGCAGAGAAAAGAAGCAGTGAAGAGACGGCAGGACACACAGTGGGAGTCCCTGAAGGAAGAGAGGGGCAGAGAGAGTATCTGAGGAAATGACTCTCCCAACTTGACAAAACACATGAATCTACACATCCAAGCAGCTCACTGAACTCCAAGTACAATAAACTCAGAGAGACCCACACCAAGACACAGAAGAAAACTGTCAAAAACCAAGTCCAAAGCAGCAAGAAGTGACTCATCACATCAAGGGATCCTTAATAAGATTATCCGCCCATTTTTCTGCCACACTTCAGAGGCCAGAAAGCTGTGGGATGGAAGAAAAAACTGTCCACTGAGGAGTCTACATCCAGGAAACTATCCTCCAAAAATGAGGGCAAAATCAAGACACTCCCAGATAAACAAAAGCTGAGGGATTTCATTACCACGAGGCCTGCCCTGGAGGGAGTCCTTCCAGTAAAAGCAAATAACACTGGCAAACCCAAAGCAGTATGTGATTCTGATCTGCAAATCTACAGGATTTAAAAAGATGCATAAAAATAATTACAATTCTACATTTAAAGAGGTAATTTCTGAAATCAATAACAAAGTTGGGGGAGGAACAGAGCTATACAGGAGAAGTCTTTGAATGTATACCAATTTCAATCATGTACAAATTAGACTTAACAGCTTTATAATCGTATGTAATCCCCTGGCAACCATAGAGGAAACAGCTACACAGAATAATACACAAAAGTAAAAAGGACGTCAAAACATGTCACTTAAAAGTAAGCCAACAAAAAGGAATGGAGGGAATGAGGGACAAAAAAACTATAAGACAAATTTTGCTGTTTTGTTTCCTCTAAATCCTTATCAATGACTACTTTAAATGTAAACATTAAATTCTCCCATTCAAAAGGCACAGATTGGTCAAATGGGTAAAAAAAATGTGATCCAACTATATATACTGTTTGTAAGAGATGCATTTAAGATCAAAGGCACAAGCAGGCTGAAAGTGAAAGGATGGAAAAAGATATGCAAATAATGAGAGAGCGCGGGGATAGCCACACTAATACCAGACAAAATAGACTATCAGGGACTTCCCTGCTCGTCCAGTGGTTAGGAATCCGCCTTCCAATGCAGGGGATGCGGGTTCGATCCCTGGTCAGGGAACTAAGATCCCACATGCCTCAGGGCAACTAAGCCTGCGTGCCACAACTACTGAGCCTGTGCACCACAACTAGAGAGAGGCTTGCGCTGCAACAAAGAGCTCACTCGCTGCAACAAAAGATCCTGCATGCCAAAATGAAGATCCCTGCCGCAACTGTGGCCTGACAGACCTGATGCAGCCAAAACAAAACAAAACAACAAAAAAACTATCAGTCAAACACTGTTAAAGGAGATAAAGGAAGACATTATTTATTGATAAAAAGGTCCAGGGCTTCCCTGGTGGCGCAGTGGTTGAGAGTCCGCCTGCCGATGCAGGGGACACGGGCTTGTGCCCCGGTCCGGGAAGATCCCAACATGCTGCGGAGTGGTTGGGCCCGTGACCCATGGCCACTGAGCCTGCGCGTCCGGAGCCGGTGCTCCGCAACAGGAGAAACCACAACAGTGAGAGGCCCGTGTACCAAAAAAAAAAAAAAAAAAAAAGGTCCATTCACCAAGATTATAACAATTACAAACATATGGGCTCCAAACAAAAGAGCTCGAAAACAATGCAAGCATTGACAACTGAAGGGAGAAACAGGCAGTTCTACAATCCTTGGACATTCAACACCCCACTTCTAAGGACACAGAGGACCTGAACAACACTAAAACCACCAGACCTAATCAACATATACAGAATATCCCACCCAACAACAGCAGAAATTACATTTTTTAAGTGTACGTGGAACATTCTCCAGGACACACCATATGTTAGGCCACTTAATAAACTTAAAAAGACTGAAATCATAGTTTCTTTTCTGAACACAATGGAAACCAGAAGTCAATAGCAAAAGCAATGTGGGAAATCTACAAACATATGGAAATCAACACAATCTTAAAGAACCAATGGCTCAAAGAATTTACAAGGGAAACTTGTTTTTGTTTCAAAATATTTTCTAGGGCTTCCCTGGTGGCGCAGTGGTTGAGAGTCCGCCTGCCGATTCAGGGGACATGGGTTCGTGCCCCAGTCCAGGAAGATCCCACATGCCGCAGAGCGGCTGGGCCCGTGAGCCATGGCCGCTGAGGCTGTGCTCCGCAACGGGCGAGGACACAACAGTGAGAGGCCCACGTACTGCACACACACACACAAAATTTCTAAATACAAGCTACCAAAAATTATCAGATACAGTGAAAGCAATGCTAAGAGGGAAATTAACAGCTGTAAACATATTCAAAACAAGATCTCAAATCAATAACCTAGCTTTTACACTTTAAGAAACTAGAAAAGAAAGCTAGCAAGCTAGACTTCCCTGGTGGTCCAGTGGTTAAGACTCCACACATCCAATGCAGGGGGTGTGGGTTCAATCCCTGGTTGGGAAACTAAGATCCCACATACTGCATGGCACATCAAAAAACAAAAACAAAAACAAACTAGCAAGCAAAAGGAAGAAAATAAAGATTAGAGCAGAGATAAATAAAACAAAGAAAAATCAGTAAAACCAGAAGTTGGTTCTTTGAAAAGATCAACAAAATCCACAAACCTTTACACTAGATATACTGTAACAAAAAAGAAGATGGGCTCCCCTGGTGGAGCAGTGGTTAAAAATCCCCCTCCCAATGCAAGAGACACAGGTTCAAGCCCTGGTCTGGGAAGATCCCACATGCTGCAGAGCAACTAAGCCTGTGCGCCACAACTACTGAGCCTGCGCTCTAGAGCCCATGAGCCACAACTATTGAAGCAAGCCTGCGTGCCTAGAGCCCATGCTCTGCGATCAGAAGCCACCACAATGAGAAGCCCACATACCACAACGAAGAGTAGCCCCACTTGCTGCAACTAGAGAAAGACCATGTGCAGCAACAAAGACCCAACACAGCCCAAAATAATTAATTTTTTAAAAAGATTCAAATTACTAAAATCATAAACAAAAGGAGGGACATTACTACCAATTTTACAGAAATAAAAAGGATTACAAGAAAATACTATAAAAATTGAAGAAGGGGGAACACCTCCTGACTCAATTCTATGAGGCCAGCATTCTCCTGATACCAAAGCCAAAAAGACACCTAACAAGAAAGGAAAACTACAGACGTCAACATCCCTTGTGAATGTCAGTGCAAAAATCCTGAACAAAATATCTGCAAACTGAAATCAGCAGCACATTAAAAGGATTCTACAGTGTGAAGAAGTGGGGTTTGTTCCTGGAATGTAAGGATGGTTCAAAATTTAAAAAAATTTTTTTTAATGTAATACACCCCATTAACAGAATAAAGGGGGGGGAATTATCATCTAAATTGTTGCAGAAAAAAGCACCTATCAAAATTCAACACTCTTTCATGATGAAAACACTCAACAAAGGAGGATTAGGAGGAAACTTCCTCAACGCAATAAAGGCCATATATGCAAAACCCACAGGGAATATCTTACTGAACAGTGAAAGACTGAAAAAGCTTTCCTCCCAAAAGCGGGAACAACACAAGGAAGCTCTCAGCACTGCTATTCACTATTTGACATTGTACTGGAGGTTCCAGCCAGAGCAATTAGGCAAAAAAAAAGGAAAGGCATCCTAATTAGGAAGGAAGAAATAAAATTACAATGTGGTTTGCAGATGACATGATTATGTATATAGAAAACCCTAGAGTCCACAGAAATCTATTAGAGCTACTAAATTCAGCAAAGTTGTAGGACACAGAAGTGACACTAAAAACCAGTTGTGTTTCTATACAACAACCCAACAGACAACCCAAAAAGGAAATTCAATGAAACAATTCCAGGGATTTCCCTGGTGGTCCAGTGGTTAAGACTCTGCACTCCCAAGGCAGGGGACCTGGGTTCGATCCCTGGTCAGGGAACTAGATCCCGCATGCCACAATGAAGATCCCACACGCAGCAACAAAAGATGGATTCCCAAAGGACCCCAAATAGTCAAAACTATATTGAAATAAAAAAGTTGAAGGACTCACAATTACTGATTTCAAAGCTTACTTCAAGGGGAATTCCCTGGTGGTCTAGTGGTTAGGACTTGGTGCTCCCACTGCCAGGAGCCCAGGTTTGATCCCTGGTTGAGGAACTAAGATCCCACAAGATGCACAACACCGTCAAAAAAACCCAAACAAACCCACAAAGCTTATTTCAAAGCTACAGTAATTAAACCAGTGCAGTAACAGTATAAAGACAGACATGTAGACCAACGAAACAGAACAGAGAGCCCAGAAACAAATCCTTGAATGTATGCTCAAAGGATCTGTCACGGTGCTGAGACCATTCAGTGGGGGAAAGGACAGACTTTTCAACAAATGGAGTCGGGAAGCTGGATGTTCCTATGCACAGGAATGAAAGTGGACCCTTACACCATGTACAGAAATTAACTTAAAATGGATCAGAGGCTGAAACTACAAAACATAAGGGGAAATCTTTGACATTGGCTTTGTGCTTTGGAAATGATTTCTTGGATATGACATCAAAGACAAAGGCACCAAAAGGCAAACTAGATAAATGGGACTTCAGAATTTAAAACTGCAAGGAAGTGTTGAAAGACAACCTACAGAAAGTGAGAAAGTATTTGCAAATCACATTTCTAACGAGAGTAATATCCAGAACATATAAAGAACTCCTATTAACAACAGCAATGCCCCAAACAACCCAATTAAAAAATGGACCAAGGATTACTAGACGTTTTTCTGAAGAAGTGAAAAATAAGTAAATACAAATAAAATCCACAATGAGATATCACCTCACATCCATTAGGATGGCTACTATCCAACAACAACAACACAGAAAAGAATAAATGTTGGTTAGGATGTGGAGAAATTGAAACTTTTGTGCACTGCTGGCGGGAATGTAAAACGGTGCAGCGCTGTTGAAGGAACCACGCTGTTGGTGGTTCCTCATAAAGCTTAAACGTAGATTTATATGATACAACAAATCGACTCCTGGGTATGTGAACTGAAAGCAGGAACTCAGATGCTGCACACCCATGTTCAGATCAGCATTATTCACAGTAACCAAAAAGTAAAAACAACCCAAGTGTACACTGACAGATGAATAAGCAGAATGTACTATATCTGTGCAATGGAATATTACTCAGCCTTAAAAAGGAAGGAAATCCTGCCACATAAATAAACCTTCAAGATACTGTGCTAAGTGAAACATGCCAGTCACAAAAGGACAAGAATTATATGATTCCACTTACATGAGGTACTTAGTTCATTCGAGCTGCTATAACAAAATACCACTGAGTAATTTTACAACTACAGAAATTTATTTTTCACAGTTCTGTGGGGGTTTGAAGCCCAAGATCAGGGCACCAGCACAGTCGAGTTCTAGTTCACAGAGAGTGCCTTCTCACAGTGTCTTCACATGGTAGAAGGGACTAGGGATCTCTGAAGCCTCTTTATATTATAAGGGCATCAATCCCATTCTTGAGGGCTCCACCCGCATGACTTAAGCATCTTCCAAAGACCTCAACTCCTAACACCATCATCTTTTTCAGTTACGATTTCAACCTGTGAATTTCAACCTGCATACACATAGTGACCACAGCAGGGATCTAGAGTCATTAAATTCATAGAGACAGAAAGTAGAATGTCGGGGGCCAGAGACTGGGAGGGGTGGGGAGTTGTTTAATGGGGACAGAGGTTCAATTTGGGAAGATGAAAAAGTTCTGGGGATGATAGAGGTGATATTTGACGAACAATATGGATGTGCTTAATGCCTCTTAACTGAACATCTAATAATGGTTAAAATGGTAAATTTTATGTATATTTTACCACAGTAAAAAGAGGGCAATTCTTATTTTCTTATACTAGCAAAAAGAAACACCAGAAGACTAAACATAAAATTACAACAAACAGGGCTTCCCTGGTGGCGCAGTGGTTGAGAATCTGCCTGCTAATGCAGGGGACATGGGTTCGAGCTCCGGTCTGGGAGGATCCCACATGCCGCGGAGCAACTAGGCCCGTGAGCCACAACTACTGAGCCTGCGCGTCTGAAGCCTGTGCTCCACAACAAGAGAGCCCGCGATAATAAGAGGCCCGCGCACCCCTGCTTGCCACAACTAGAGAAAGCCCTCACACAAAAACGAAGACCCAACACAGCAAAAATAAATAAATTAATAAAATCCTACCCCCAACATCATCTTAAAAAACAACAACAACAACAACAACAAACAGAATCAAGGCAGTATGGGATTTCCCTGGTGATACAGTAGTTAAGAATCCACCTGCCAATGCAGGGGCCACAGGTTTGATCCCTGGTCTGGGAAGATCCCACATGCCTCGGAGCAACTGAGCCCATGCACTGCAACTACTGAGCCTGCGCTCCGCAATAAGAGAAGCCACTGCCATGAGAAGCCCGCACACCGCAACAAAGAGTAGCCCCTGCTCACTGCAACTAGAGAAAGCCCACATGCAGCAACGAAGACCCAATGCAGCCAGATAAATTTATTTATTTATTTAATTTATTTAATAAATAAAGAGTCTAGAAATAAAGCCACACATATACAGTCAATTAATTTACAACAAAGGAGCCAAGGATATACAATGAGGAAAGGATAGTCTCTTCAATAAACGGTGCTGGTTAAACTGGACCACTATCTTACACCATACACAAAAATTTAAGTTGAATGTAAGACCAGAAACTATGAAACTCCTAGAAGAAAGCATAAGATAGGGCTTCCCTGGTGGCGCAGTGGTTGAGAATCCGCCTGCCGTTGCAGGGGACACGGGTTCGTGCCCCGGTCCGGGAAGATCCCACATGCCGCAGAGCGGCTGGGCCCGTGAGCCATGGCCGCTGAGCCTGCGCGTCCAGAGCCTGTGCTCCGCAATGGGAGAGGCCACAACAGTGAGAGGCCCGCGTACCACAAAAAAAAAAAAAAAAGAAAACATAAGATGGTAAGCTCTTTGACATCGGTCTCAGAGATGATTTTCAAAATCTGACTCCACAAACAAAAGCAAAAATAAACAAATGGGAAGATATCGAACTACAAAGGTCTGCACAGCCAACAAAACCATCAGCAAAATGAAAGGCAACCTACTGAATGGGATAAAACATCTAGCAAATCATATACATAAGGGGCTAACATCCAAAATGTATAAAGAACTCACACAATTCAATAGCAAAAAAACAAACAATCCAATTAAAAAATGGGCAGAGGGTCTGAATAGACATTTTTCCAAAGAAGACAAAGAGATGGCCAACAGGCACATGAAAAGATGCTCAACATCATTAATCATCAGGGAAATGCAAACCAAAACCACAATGAGATATCACCACACCTGTCGGAACAGCCACTATAAAAAAGACAAATAACAAGTGTTGGCGAGGATGTGGAGAAAAGGAAAACTTGCACACTGTTGGTAGGAATGGAAATTGGTGTGGCCATTATGGAAAACAGGATGGAGGTTCCAACCAAAATTAAATATAGAACTACCATATAATCCAGCAATTCCACTTCTGGGTATTTATCCAAAGAAAACAAAATCACTAACTCGGAAAGGTATCTCCACCCCGCTGTTCACAGCAGCATTATTTACAATAGTCAAGATATAGAAACTACCTAAGTGTCCACTGATGGATAAAGAAGGTGGGGCACACATATACAACAGAGTATTATTCAGCCATAAAACAAGAAATAGCCATCTGCAACACGGATGGACCTTCAGGGCATTATCCTAAGTGAAATATGTCAGAGAAAGACAAATACATTATGATCTCACTTATGTGGAAAACAAAACACCAAGCTTATAGATACAAAGAACAGATCAGTGTTTGCCAGAAGCAGGGGATTGGGGGGGGACACAAAGTGAGTGAAAATGGTCAAAAGATATAAACTTCCAGTAATAAATAACTCCTGAGGATATAATGTACAGCACAGTGACTACAGTTAATAATACTGAATTGCGTATCTGAAAGTTGCTAAAAAAGTAAACTTTTTTTAAAAATTGAAGTATAGTCGATTTACAATGTTGTGCTAAATTTCTGCTGTACAGCAAAGTGATTCAGTTATACATATATATACATTCTTTTCCATTATGCTTTATCATAGGATATTGAAGATAGTTCTCTGTGTTACACAGTAGGACCTTGTTGTTTATCCATTCTATATATAAAAGCTTACATCTGCTAACCCCAAACTCCATTTCTCCCCCAACACCCCCGCCCTTAGCAACCACAACTCTATTCTCTATGTTTGAGTCTGTTTCTGTTGTGTAGATATGTTCATTTGTGTCATATTTAGATTCCACATATAAGTGATATCATATCTCTTTCTGACTTAACTTCACTTAGTATGATAACCTCTAGTTGCATCCATGTTGCTACAAATGGCATTATTTCATTTTTTTTATAGCTGAGTAGTATTCCATTGTATATATGTGCCACATCTTAAGAAAGTAAATCTTAAACATCCTCTCCAAAGAAGACATACAGATGCCCAAGAGGCACGTGAAAAGCTGCTCAACATCACTAATTATTAGAGAAATGCAAATCAAAACTACAATGAAGGGGGCTTCCCAGGTGGCACAGTGGTTGAGAGTCCGCCAGCCGATGCAGGGGACATGGGTTCGTGCCCTGGTCCTGGAGAATCCCACATGCCCCGGAGCGGCTGGGCCCGTGGGCCATGACCCGCTGAGCCTGCACGTCCGTCCGGAGCCACAACAGTGAGAGGCCCGTGTACCGCAAAAAACAAACAAACAAACAAACAAAAAAACACTACAATGAGGTATCACCTCCCACCCGTTAGAATGGGCATCATCAGAAAATCTACAAATGCTGGAAAGGGTGTGGAGAAAAGGGAACCCTCTTGCACCGTTGGTGGGAATGTAAACTGATACAGCCACTATGGAGAACAGTAGAATCACCATATGACCCAGCAATCTTACTACTGGGCATATACCCAGAGAAAACCATAATTCAAAAAGACACATGCACCCCAGTGTTCACTGCAGCACTGTTTACAATAGCCAGGTCATGGAAGCAACCTAAATGTCCATCGACAGATGAATGGATAAAGAAGATGTGGTACATACATACAATGGAACATTACTCAGCCATAAAAAGGAACGAAATTGGGTCATTTTAGAGACGTGGATGGACCTAGAGATGGCCAGAGTGAAATAAGTCAAAAAAACAAATATTGTATATTAACGCATATATGTGGAATCTAGAAAAATGGTTATAGATGAACTGGTTTGCAAGGCAAAAACAGAGACACGCAGTTTCCCTGGTGGTGCAGTGGATAGGAATCTGTCTGCCAATGCAGGGGACACAGGTTCGATCCCTGGTCCGGGAGGATGCCACATGCCACGGAGCAACTAGGCCTGTGCACCATGACTGCTGAGCCTGCGCTCTGGAGCCCGTGAGCCACAGCTACTGAAGCCTGTGTGTCTAGAGCCCGTGCTCTGCAACAGGAGAGGCCACCGCAACAAGGGGCCCATGCACCACAACGAGGAGTGGCCCCCCCTTGCCGAAGCTGGAGAGGGCCCGCACACAGCAACAAAGACCGAACGCAGCCGAAAATAAATAAATTAAAAAAAAAAGAGAGAGAGACACAGATGTAGAGAACATATGGACACCAAGGGGGGAAAGCGGGTGGGGTGTGGGCGGTGGTAGTGGGATAAAGTGGGAGATTGGGATTGACATGTATACACTAATATGTATAAAATGTAAGTAATAACCTGCTGTATAAAAAAATTTTTTTTTAAATCTTAAACGTCTTCATCACAAGAAGAAAAAAAGTTTTTGGTAACTATGTGTGGTGTCAGAGAATAACTAGACTTATTCCCATCATTTTGCAAAATATACAAATAGTGAATCATGTTGTATACCTGAAACTAATATGTCAATTATACCTTAAAACAAACAAACAAACAAACAAACAAAACAGCAAATGGCCCTGGACAGGGAGCACAAGGCAGGAAGGAGAGCTCGGGGCGTATCTGTCCTAAGGTTTACATGTGAACCATGTAGGCATGCTAACGTGCTCAAAGGTAAAATAAAAGGATGACATTAAAGCCCCTACAGCTGAAATCAAAGCAGACGAACCCAACTATACACAGTTAGTAACGTCACTTCACCGGAAAAAGAATCACTCTCAGTGACTTAAGAACAAGTACTGTTAATGAGTTAGTAGCAGTAATGCCATATTAGTTTTCAGGCCATTATATATGTGCTGTAGAATAGAGCAAATGACCATGTGACGATACCAGGTATCAGAAGCCACAGCCACTAACATGGGACCAAGTCTCCTACAGGTCCCACTGTAGAGAAGTCTGAAGGCCTGAGGCTGTGAAGGGGACTGAGGGGCTGGCTTGGAAGAAGAGGGCACTGATTCCTGTGGGTTCCTGCCTGGGGCAGGCAATGGCATAACCTGCCCCAGTCTCTGGCCATAGGATCTGGGACAGAGGGAGCCAACCCAGCAGCTGGAAAGCATGGGGTGGTATCAAAAAGGACGGCAGGGGTGGAGGGAGGGAAGCCTGCCCAGCTCTCTGGCTAAGCCCTGCATGCATGAACCACCAAGCAGGGAGGTCGGTCCTGGGTAAGCTCCGCCCAGCTAGCTGCCTCAGCACACCACATTCTCCCAAGGGGAGAGCCGGGTCAAGGGTGTATCCAAAAGTATCAGACATACAACAAAGCAGGCAAATGCGACCCATCCCCAAGAGAACAGGCAAACATAGGAGACTGACCCCAACAAACAGATGATGTTGGAAGTAGAAGAGGATTTTAAAGCAGCTATTGCAACTATGTTCCAGGGTGTAAAGTAAAACATGGTAATAAAGAGATAGGGAATCTCAGCAGATAAATAGAAATTAGAAAAAGAACAGAAACTCTAGAAATGAAAAAAGTAAGAAATAATTAGCAATTTAAATCCAGCAATATATAAAACATATGTATTCACTGTGCCCAAGTGGAGCTTACTCCAAGCACACAGTGTTGGCTCAACATTCAAAAACCAATGCTACCCACTAGGTAAACAGCCTAAATGAGAAAACCCATCATCCTCTCGATAGGTTTAAAAAAAGCATTTGACAGAACCCAACACCCATTCATGGTAAAAACTCAGCAACCAGGAACAGCAGGAAAGGTCCTCCACCTGAGAAAGGGCTACAAATGCCCCTCTGCAGACCCTAAACTGAAGGTGGAAGACCAAGGCCAGGTGGGGGGGACGCCTCTCCCCACTGCTCTCCCGAAATTGGAAGCCCAGCCAGGGTGAAGGCACACAACTGTACTCCAGCTAATAGATGAAGAAACGTTAAACACCACGGGAATGCAATGAACAAAATCCAGAATGTGGGAAACAAGTGACCTAGTTTCCTCAATAAATTGCAAGGAAATGGAGAGCATCTATAGATTCAAGGAAACTGAAGCACACACACCCAACACAAAGACCTTCCATACTGACTCAGACAAACCAACCACCTATTAAAAATTATGAGACTGGGACTTCCCCGGTGGCCCAGGGGTTGAGAATCCGCCTGCCAATGCAGGGGACACGAGTTTGATCCCCGGTCCGGGAAGATCCCACATGCTGCGGAGCAACTAAGCTCGTGTGCCACAACTACTGAGCCTGTGCTCTAGAGCCCGTGAGCCACAAATACTGAGCCCGCATGCCACAACTACTGAAGCCCGTGCGCCTAGAGCCCGTGCTCCACAACAAGAGAAGCCACTGCAATGAGAAGCCTGCACACCACAACAAAGAGTAGCCCCCACTCGCCGCAACTAGAGAAAGCCCGTGCGCAGCAACAGACTCAATGCAGCCAAAAATAAATAAATTTATATTAAAAAATTATGAGAAAGTATTAGCAACATACGGGAACACAGAGGGGATTTTTGTTGCTTGATACTGTAGCTATGCCCTTGAAGAGACACATACCAAATTATTTACAAATGAAATAAGTTGTGGGAAATTTGTTTCTAAGTAACCAGGGTGGCTGGGTGAGGGTGCCTGGTGCCTCACATACCCTTTCTCCACTTTTTCATGTGCTTGAAATTGTAACACACTATTTTTTTTTTTAAGTTAAGGAGAAAAAAGTAAAAATATGTATGGCAAGCACTAAAACTGAACACAAGCAGAAATGTTATGGATCCAACTGCAAGTCAAATTGATGACAAAGAAAATAATGACCTGGTGAAGGTTGGACCACAGTGCCCTACTGTCCATTTTTGGCTGGAAACACTCCAAAATAAACTGCAAAAAAACCTCACTCATTTCATGGTTAGTAGTAATATTGCTATTTTAAATCTGAAACTATTTTAAGGAAAAAGCCAGTAACTATATTTATGTGACTAAAGAACCCAGCTTTTTAGTGTTAGGGGAAAAGACAGGAGTAGAAGATAAAGGGGAGGGCTTCCCTGGTGGCACAGTGGTTAAGAATCCGCCTGCCAATGCAGGGGACACAGGTTCAAGCCCTGTTCCGGGAAGATCCCACATGCCGCCGAGCAACTAAGCCTGTGAGCCACAACTACTGAGCCTGCGCTCTAGAGCCCGTGAGCCACAACTATTGAGCCCGCGTGCCTAGAGCCCATGCTCCGCAACAAGAGAAGCCACCGCAATGAGAAGCCTGCGCACCACAACGAAGAGTAACTCGCTACAACTAGAGAAAGCCCACGCACAGCAATGAAGACCGAAGGCAGCCAAAATAAATAATTTTTAAAAGTAAAAAAAAAGAAAGGGGAAAATAAAAACCCTGTAATACTGCATTTTAATTTGAAACTTAAAATCACATAAGTTTTATCTATTCTTCCAGCACAAATACATCTGTGTGTGTATGTGTGTGCGTGCTTTTTACCTTGAAATAATCATAGACTTATAACCGTAGTACATCACCAAAACTCGGAAACTGACGTTGGCACAATACAACTAGACTACAAACCATACTCGGATTTCAGTTTTTGTATGTGTTCAGCAATAAAAAAAGCACATGCAACAACACAGATGAATCCCAAAAACATGATGCTGAGGAAGACTCCAGACGTGGAAGTGTATGCTGACTTGTTCAGCTGAAATCCAAGCACGGATGACACTATTCTAAAGCAATAGAAGCCAGAGAGTGAAGGGGTGGGGGATTTAAAAGGGACACAGGAATCTTCTGAGTGGTGGAAATGTTCTTAGTCTTGTTTGGGGGTGGTGATTACATGCATGTGCTCAATTTACAAACTTTATCAAACTGAACATGTCAATTTTACCTCAATAAAAACAGGGTTTGAGGGACTTCCCTGGTGGCACAGTGGTTAAGAATCCGCCTGCCAATGCAGGGGACACAGGTTCGATCCCTGGTCCGGGAAGATCCCACATGTCGCAGAGCAACTAAGCCCGTGCAACATAACTACTGAGCCTGCGCCTGCACTCTAGAGTCCACAAGCCACAACTATTGAAGCCCGTGCACCTAGAGCCCATGCTCTGCAACAAGAGAAGCCACTGCAGGGAGAAGCCCACACACTGCAACGAAGAGTAGCCCCCGCTCGCTGCAACTAGAGAAAGCCCACGCAGAGCAACGAAGACCCATCGCAGCCAAAAATAAATAAAATTTTTAAAAATAAAAAAACAGGGTTTGAATCTGAGCCAGAAAGTGATGGGTGGGGAGATTTAAAAGGGACACGTAGGAATCTTCTGGGTGGCGGAAATGTTCTCAGTCTTGTTTGGGGGTAGTGATTACCATTCATGTGCTCAATTTACAAACTTTATCAAACTAAACATGTCAATTATACCTCAATAAAAATAGAGTTTAAATCTGAACCAATGATGTTCAAAAAGGAGAGAGAAAGAAAGGCAGGGGGAGGAACACTCCTCTTTACCAGAGATCACCAGCGAACAATAAATGCAGAAGGCATGAGAAGCAGAGCTCTACACTCCTCCACCCCATCAGACTGAACCAGGCCACCGGGGGCAGCATGTCCACTCAGCACCAAAGGAGTGCTCACAGAGGGCACGCTGAGGGCTGAGGGAGAAACCTGCCTCCCACCGCTAGACCCTGGCAGCACTCAGCCACAGTCGACTGCAGCCCTCTGACATGATACCTACCTACAAAGTATTGGTGCCCAAACTGCTTAAGCTGACTGTAATCAAGCTTCCAGACCATTTACAGAATATAATGGGGAAAGCAGAACAAGCTAATGACCTCATAAACCAGACAGATCTGGTCAAACATCCTGTAAGACAACTGGCCTGGCACATAACCACTTGACTGATTCCCGTGTGGGGTGGGTCCTGGGACAGCTGTAGAAGGCATTCCTGAGACAACAAGGATATGTGGATGTGAACTGGTTATATTATAGAACTTCTGCTAACTTGGGGAGTGGGAGATCCATACTGTAAATATTTAGGAATAAAGCGTCATGATGTCTGTAACTGACTTTAAAATGGTTCAGCAAAATGAAAGTTCACTTTTTTCAAAGTGAAAACGAGAAGAAGATAAAGCAAGCATGGCAAAATGTCAACCCTTGTACTGAGGCGGAGAGTATGCTGCTATTCACAGCCACATTCCTCCATTTTTCTATTCAATATTTTCACAGTAAAAAGCTGGAATCGATTTGTTTAGTGTGAAAGCTCACAGCTGGTATCCTCTATCTCTGATCTCACCGTATCCCTGCGGCCAATGCCTCTGGCCCTGGCATCCTTGCTCAAGGCCCTTATTTGGCCACTCCTTTTGCTAGACCCCTCCTTCCCCAGATATCCACATCCCTTACTCCTGTTCCCCTTCAATTTTTGCACAAAATTTCACTTCTCAGTCTTTTCCTGAACCCATTTAAAATGGCAATCCCCAAAACAACACCCCCAAACACTCACTCTTCTCTGCTTTCCATACCTACAGAGTGTTTTTCACCATCAAGCATTCTACATTTTACCTACTTTTTGGTTTATGGCCTACCTATCCCCCCCATTAGACTGTCAACTCCATGAGGACACTGTATGTTTTCTTCATTTCTACATCCCCAGCACAGACACACCCTGACATGTGGTAGTATTCAAGAAAAAAAGATCTTGGGACTTCCCTTGTGGTGCAGTGGTTAAGAATCTGCCTGCCAATGCAGGGGACATGGGTTCGAGCCCTTGTCCGGGAAGACCCCACATGCCACGGAGCAACTAAGCCTGTGTGCCACAACTACTGAAGCTCGCGCTCCTAGAGCCTGTGCTCTGCAACAAGAGAAGCCACTGCAATGAGAAGCTTGAGCACTGCAACTAACAGTAGACCCCAATCACCACAACTAGAGAAAGTCCTCACACAGCAACGAAGACCCAACTCAGCCAAAAAAATTCTTGGATTTTTGTTTGTTATATTTAACACTGATTTAACAACCCAGCAGTTCCACTTCTTAGATCTTGTCTCAGGAAACCACTCACAAAGAGTAGAAGGAGGCAGTCCCTGGAGGGATGTTCTCCTCAGCAATGTTTCTAGTGACCAAAAACCATAAACAACACTTTGCTGGACAACACAAGAATGCAGAGCCATCCTATGGAATACTAAATACCAAGTGAAAAGAATGAAGACCCACATCCACCACGAAGAAACACCGGGAGCGACAACAGCAAATGAGCACACCTGTATAGTAGTACTGCTCAAAAAAAAGCAAACATCACAAGAAAAATTTACACAAACACCCAAAACTACACGTTTTTTTCTCGTAAAAGCATAAAAAACATTTAGAAAAACAAACACGGAACTATAACAAAAATCACCTCTAGCGAAAAAAATTAAGGACTATATCCAGGATAACTACTCAACTTGGTACAATCACTATCTGGAATGTTAAAGCGCACTTTAAAATAGTTTTAGAATTATCGACAAAAGACAACATGAGCCTCCAGGCCCTAGCTTTCAGGGCCTCTCATCCGAGGCTTCCCTCCCTCCCTGGCGCCCCTGGAGCAGGCTCCCGAGAGCTGAGGAGGCCCACCGGTCGGGAAGCCAGGTGAGCTCCCTGCTCCCTCCCAGGCCCCCAGCACGGCCCGCGGCCAGGGCCCCGAACTCACCAGACACGGGTGAAGGATCCCTCCTGGGCTGGAGGCGACTGGTCTGGGGCAGGAACGGGTTGTTGAGCCTGAGAGAAGCGGCACAGTCAGGGGGAACCGGGGCCGGACCGCCGCGGGAACCCCCCGCCGCCGCTCCCCGCGAGGCCGCTCACCCGAACGTGTTGGGCTCCTCCACCACCTTCATCTTGGCGGCACCGGCGGGCGCGGGCCCTACGGGGAACAGGCAGTGAGGAGGCGGGCGTGCGGCCAGGCCGCGGGGATGGGAAGGAGGGGGCTCCGGGACGCAGGGGCCTGGGCATGGGTGGGGGGGCGCAGGAGTCAGCAGCCCGGACACTAACCGCGCGCTGCGAGCCCAAGCACCAGCACGAAACGCGCCAACCTGCCCACCATCTCGCGCCGCCGCCGCCGCCGCCGCCGCCGCGCGTGGTCACGTGAGCGCACTTGTAACAAGAACGCCGGAACCGGAAATGGCGTCAGGCTCCTGCGCAGAGCCGCGCTTCGGCTGCCTGAGAAGTTGAGAGCGGGCAGGGCTACCGGGACCTGTTCCCAGCCATGGGCCGCCGCAGGGCCTCGCGTGGGCCGGGGGCCGAAGGTGGCCGCACTCGCCGCCCCGCGGGCCGCTCTCTGGAGGCTTTCGCCGAGGAGGTGGGCGCCGCGCTGCGCGGTGAGTGGGGCGTGATCCGGAGCAGGGGCGGGAGTCGGAGGCCCAGGGTCGGGTCGCGGAGCCGCGGCTGAGGCCGGGTCCCCTTCTGTGCCCGGTGTAGCGTCCATGGAGCCAGAGGCGGCCGAGGACCAGGGCGCCCCGGGCCCTGCGCACCTGCCCTGCGCTCTAGCCATGTGGGAGCTGGGCCACTGCGACCCCCGGCGCTGCACCGGCCGCAAGCTGGCGCGCCTGGGACTGGTGCGCTGCCTACGTCTGGGCCACAGGTTCGGCGGCCTCGTGCTTAGCCCCGTGGGCTCCCAGTACGTGTCCCCCGCAGACAGGTAGGCGGGAGAGGACAGGGTGTGGGGGTGGGGAGGGCGGGGTGCCTCCCGGGACTTTTCTTAATGAGTCCCCTACTCTGGCGTATCTTTCTTTTCAGGGCTTACCTATTTGCTCTGATCTGTCTAGTTTGCCCCCATTACCTAGGGCAGAGTCCAGGATGCAGCAGGTTTCGATAAACGTTTGAGTGAATAAATGAGCTTTATCGAGGAACACCTCCCCCCCAGCTGCCTCAAAAGCTTGGCCCATGAGAGTCCTTGGGGTCATTGGGATGGGGAAATGATGCCCCTGAATCTCCAGTGGGGCCAGCACCAAGTTGACCCCAGAACCAAGCCCTACGCTGCTCCTGGCAGACAGTTGGTGGCACAGTCCGGGGTCGCCGTCATTGACTGCTCTTGGGCCAGACTGGATGAGACTCCGTTTGGGAAGATGCGAGGGAGCCACTTGCGGATCCTGCCCCACCTGGTGGCTGCCAACCCTGTGAACTATGGCCGGCCTTGCAGGCTCTCCTGCGTGGAGGCCTTTGCTGCCACCTTCTGCATCCTGGGTGAGTGTTGGGGCCTGGCAGCCTGGAGTCTGGCTGTGCTCCCAGCAGTGTGTTTTCTGCTGCAAGTCCCAGGAGGAGCATGACCATGTATGGGGAGGTGGCCAGGGTTTCATCCTAACTCCCAGTTAAGTCCTCTCCACGTGGGGTTGAGGTGGAGACAGAACACATCGCTGGCCTACAAGCACCCGTATTTGGCCCTCGTTGTCAGGGCACCACCACCCTGAGAGTCCTTTGTTACCACAGTTCACCCCCAGAGACCTTATGGTCCACATGGAGGCCCAGGTGGGTGGCCCTGTGAGACTCCCTATGGGGAGAGGGACTTAATGGGCTACTGAGGCAGAGGCTGGTGAGTGAGCATGGGCTGTCTGGACCGTGGGAAAGTGTCAGCGGGACTTTTAGTTCCTGGGACAGAAGGAATCAGCAGCAAGGGTGACAAGGAGAGGGATTGTCCACATCCTTGGAATTTCTGTTTCCTGCATCAACAGGTTTTTCAGACCTTGCTGTCATTTTGCTACAGAAGTTCAAGTGGGGCAAGGGTTTCCTAGACCTGAACCGCCCGCTCCTGGACAAGTATGCAGCCTGCAGTGGCCCAGAGGAGGTGCTGCAGGCAGAGCAGGAGTTCCTGGCCCACACCAAGGAGCACCCCAAGGAAGAGGAGGAAATCGGTGAGGCCTGGCACAGACCCAAGCCCTCTGGGTGGGAGCCAGCACCCTCCAGGCCTGCCACCTCCTTCGAGAAGCCTGGGGGTTGGGGGGAGCCTTCCTGCCACAGCTGTGGGACACTTGGTTCTGCTCCAGGCTCACCTACAGGTCGCTTTTCTCTTTGATTCCTCGATTCAGATCCCTTTGATGTGGATTCAGGGCGAGAGTTTGCAAACCCCAACAGGCCCGTGTTTGGCCCCCGGTAGGTCCTCGGGCTTCCCAAGTTTCATGACAGCTCAGACCCAGGGCTCCCCTCCGCCTCTGGCCTCAGCCACTCCTTCTGCAGGGTGGGGTGGTGTCCTAAACAACACCGGGATGCCTTTCCGAATGTGGAGAAGGGAAGGTGGATGTCCTGATAGAGAGACTTCAGTTTTGAGAGGACAGGGAATAGGAATCTGTCCTCAGCCTGGGGGCTTTGGTGAGTGAGTGGGGAAGGGTGTTACCTCAGACTGGCCAGTGAACGCACCCCTCCCTCCCAGGCTACCCAGAGACAGGGCTGACAGTGACACCGAGGAGGAGTCTGAGGAACTTTGGCCTGACCCCGAGGACAGGGGAGGCAGCAGCAGCAGCCCTGAAGAAACGGAGACCAGGGTCCCCACAGAGATTTGGAAAGGAATCAAGAAACGGCAGAGAGATTAAAAGTTGCAGACATGTATATTTTCCAAGGCGGAGTGACGAGGACATCTAGAGATGGCAGTGGAACTTGCGGGAACACACACAGGCCTGGTGGCCTCAGCCCCTGCAGCTGCCAGCAGGACTGGACTCTGTCTGGGTTTTCTCCCTGTGCTTCTAACCTGGCCTTGCTCTGGGTCCTGCCTCAGAGCCCTCCCAATGAAGCTGCAAGCCAAGGAGCCCCCTGTGAACCTCTGCTTCTCTGCGCTTGGCCTGGGGGTTTGGGGGGACCCTCAGCCTCTAGTGAGGCAGACCCTGCCTAGAAGAGTCTAGGGTGTGGGGATGGGGCTGCGGGCTAGGTCTTGTGTGGGCACCCACGCGTTCGTGAAAAGAAATGCCAGATAGCTGGCCAGTTGGCATGGAGCCCCTTACACTGACCAGCATTGAGTGACATCCTCAGCCAGAGACCCTGGGCCTGTCAGCTGGGTGGGGACTGGAGACCTGCGCAGCTCTCAGGGCAAACCACCCTCCACATGCCCTCTGGGGTGGAGGGTTCCTGGAGAAGGGTGGGGACACTGCACGTTTACCCTCTCCCTCCAAAGCCTGGATTGTCCAGACTCAAAACACTGACCTTCCTGCCTCTCCGCCTAGTGAGGCCTTGCCCAAGCCCTGGAGACGAGGACAGAACTTCCTTTAGGACAGGGCTCTCCTGTGTAGCACTGGTGACATTTAGGGGTGAACCATTCTTTGTTTGGGGGGGGGTTCATGGCAGGATGTCAAGCCTGGTCTCTACCCACTGGTGCTAATAGCACAGCCTTCACCCACTCCCCAGTTGTGACTGACTACCAAAAATGTCTCCAGACAGCACCTAATGTCCCCTGGGGGGCAAGGCTGCCCCACTGACAGCCCTGCTTGAAGACTAGCGCCCTCCTGCCCTGTGGCTGTGGAACCTGAGGGAAGGTGGGAAGCTCACCTGGTGGCCAGGCCTGCTCTCGCTGCTCCAGGGTGGGGGTGGGCAGCTGCTGGCCAGGCCTTGCCCAGTCGGCTGTCCAGATCCAGTGGGGTGGGGCTTACTGGGCACAGGGGGTTCACAACACACACCACAGAGACATGGCCAGGGCAAAAGGGAGTCCAGCCACAGCATATACACCATGAAGCAGGGGAAGGGGCACCACGAGCCCGGCTGCACAAAGCTGACCACGGCGAGAGAACAACACGGGGACTTGGGGAGGGCCTGGCTGGTTGCCGCAGGGGCTCAGGGGTCCGCCTCCATGTACTTCTCCAGCTCCTTGAGTCTCTTGACAAACTCCTGCGCCTCCTTGTTGTTGCGGCCCTCCAGCATCCTAAGCGCCGATCTCACTGCGGGCAGGTGGCGGGGTCGGGGGGCCGGGGACGGGGTGTGGGGCGGGGACGGACGGGACGGGGCCAAAGTCAGCTCCGGCTGGCCCCAACCTCAGCCCCGCCCCCGCCCCGCCCCTCACTCACCCTGGGCTCTGGGCCGGCGCAGGTGCAGGGTGACCGGCTGCCCGGCCCTCGCGCTCCCTCCCACCTGGGGCCTCGCGACGCCTACAATGCTGCCCAGGCCTAGGGCTGCCTCCCCCGCGAAGTCGTTGGTGGAGAGCCAGTCGTGGTCCATGACGGTGAACAGCACGCAGGCGCCCCGGCGGCGGCAGGCCTCTGCGGGCACGGAGCTGGGGGCGGGGGAGGCGGGCGGTGGTCACCTGGAACCCTGCTTCCGGCTCCGGACGGGCAGGGCAGGGAGGGACACTCACAAGTAGAAGAGCTCGTCGTACACGGGGTGCAGCGTCCGGCTCTTGACCTGGGTCCTCTGACTGCGGACCAGAGGGAAAAGGTGCGGCGGGCCCAGCTCCACGATCACAAAGGGGTCGCTCAGGCCTAGGGACACGGCTGTGAGCGGACCACGCCGCCGTCCCCGCCAGCCCTGCCTCGCCCCGCCCCGCCGCACCCCTCCCCCGCACCGTTGGCGTCCAGGGGGAGCAGGTCGGCGGCGTGTAGCACCTCCACCGCCAGCCGCTGTTCGGCCGCCTCGTAGTGGCAGCGGACGCTCAGGCGCCCAAACCGGTTGTGCTCCAGGGACCTCTGTGGTAAGGCGGGGAGGCCGGTGAGCCGAAGCCCGGGGACTCCCGAAGGCGGGGCCTCGTGCCGACACCTGGGCCGCACTACCTGCTTGAGCTTGTCCAAGTAGTACTGCTCGATACACTCCCGGGTGGAGCACTGGTGCAGGCGCAGCTCCTCCTCCAGCCTCTGCAGGAAGGAGGAGGCCTCTGGTGATGCCGGCAGCTCCTCACGGCCCCATTTCACGTGTGGGGCGTGGATGAACTCAAACTTGGGTCTCTGGTGTCCGCCCCTCCCCCTTCCTCTGTCAGAGGCCCCAGGGCCAAACTTCACCTTGTAGCTTCCGTCCCTCAGGCTCTCCAGGGGCAAACCCTGGCCCTCAGCGTGGAAAAAATTGACCAGGGCCTGCGGCGGGGCAATAAGGGAGAGATATCAGGGGCGAGGTGGGTACTGGGTACCGAGAGTGGAGACAAATGGAGCCTTGAGCACCAGCCGGCTCGGGCTCTCGGGTGCCCAGGGCAGAGCCACTCACACCTGGGGCGCATCAGAAGCCGCCAGGAAGCTTGGGAAAATGTCGGTGCCTGAGGCCAGATAGCTGTGTTAACAGGCGGCCCAGATGCTTCTGACACAGGTGGGCTGGGGAAAGGAGATGCTGCCCTGGTGGGTTCCCAGAGGAGGGGTGTCCAGGGAAGGCCTGGCATCCCAGCAGGGTGCAGCAGGGCAGCTGGGAAGGGTCAGCAGCCTTATCGCCCTGAGCCTGGGGTTGGGGGGAGCCAGGAACTGGGAGCTGCAGCAGGAAAGGCTCTTCCACATGGCCCTACCTCCAGCGTGAAGTGGAAGCGCCCATAGAAGTCGGCAGACACGTCACGGTTTGCACCCAGAGCCTGCAGAATAGCCTGTAGCAGCAGCTCCCAGAGGGCCTCCAGCACCCTGTAGGGACACTCGGCATCTGTGACTGGACACTGGGCCACCCCTGCTCTACCTGCCCGGGACCATACCTGCTCAGGTTCTCCTTCACCAGCGAGGCATTCAGCAGAGCCAGCTTCTCGTCCAGGTACTTCAGAAGTGGGGCCATGGCCTGTAGGCAGGGTCCTCAGGCTGGGACTGAGCCTGGGCCCCCACCCCACACACGCATTCCCTGCCATGCCCAAGCCCTCACCTGGCCGGGCACTCACCTCCTCATTCTGGATGGAGTCAGGCGAGAGGCTGATGTGCTGCACGTACTTCCTTATGTCACCCACCATCTGTGGGAGGACAGCGTTCAGAACCAAGTTGGGGTGCAGGGAGGGGACAGCCAGGTCTCACCCCAGCATCCCTGCCCACCTTGGAGGTCAGGTGTGCCGTCACGGTTCGGGCCTCCCGCTGCAGGTCCTCATCCAGGGCCTGCATGCAGCTGAGCAGGGGGCGCGGGAGCACACCCTCGAGCCCTGGAGCCCCCTCTGGCCACGCCAGGCCACGCAGAGCCTGGCCAGCAGCCTTACGCAGGAGCTCCACGTCATTGAGGACCACGCAGAGCTGGGGAGGTGTGCCGGACGTGTGGGTTAGCAGTTGGGTGGTGGCCCCACCGCGCCTCCTCCTCCCCCCAACTGGCCCCTCCCCACCCGCCTGTCGGCTCACTGGCTCGCTCACTGCCTCGCCTGCTGCCCCAGGCTGAGTGTCCACCTTCTTCCGCAGCAGCTCTGTGTAGAAGAGGGTGGCTTCACACAGGTCCTGGGGTGGAAGATGGGGGCTCAGGAGCTGTGGGCCATGTCCCCTGGCCCTGTTGCCCCTCTAGACCCCGATCTCCTCCCAGGAGTCCCCACCTGGCTGAGCTGGGTGCCCAGCCCCTGGGCCTGGGCAGGGTCTGGCCATGCCAGGCGGGCCCACAGCTCCTGGATGTGGCTGAAGCAGAGGCTTGCAGTGGCTGCGGAGCTGCTGTGCTTGGAGGAGGAATCCATGGGCTCCATCTAGGAAGCAGAAGGAAGCCTTGGTTGTGAGGGTGCCCCGGATGAGCCCAGAACCCTCAGGCCTGGGTGCTCACTCACCGTGTCCACATCCACAGCTCCCTGAAGCCTCCACTTGGCTTGGTCCCGCAGCACCTGCAGCCAAAGCTTCACAGCGGGCAGGAATGGGGCATGGATGCCAGCCAGGGCAAGGGAGCGGCTGTCCCTGCAGCGGGAGGCCAGTCAGAGCTCACCCCAATTCAGACACCTTGAGCCAACATGTCCCAGGTTCCTAGCCTAAGGAGGCCCCAGGGAAAGTCTCTTGCACAGAGCCCTCCTAGAGGAGACTGGAGGACAGGTGGAAGCAGGACACCCACCGGCCTGGGATGCTGCTCCAGAAATGCTGGATGTCTGCCAGGGTCAGGTAGAGCTCAAAAAGCCCTGAGGCCACCTCGAGGGTCATCTTCGGACTCAGCTCCTCCGTCAGCACCCACGCCTCTTCAGCCACCTGCCCAGGAGGGTGGAGTCAGACTGCCAACAACAGGAAACCCAGGCCCCTTCCCAGCCAGGGGGCTCTCCCCAGGCCGCCTCCTCACCAGACGTTCCAGCTGCCGAAAGGTGAGAGTGAAGAAGTCGATCTTGATGATGCTGCAAAGGACACACCTCAGACGTCTGCTCTCCCTGCTCCCCAGCCCAGCGGCAGCACTTGAGGGGCTGGATGCAGGAGCAGCAGGGAGAGCGCTGGCCCCACCTGTGGAAGAGGCTGGCATAGATGCCATAGCAGGACTGCAGGTCCTCGTAGACAGTGTCAGCCAGCTTGACCAGCCCCGCAAGGCGCTGTGGCCCCGGCTGCAAGGAAGCCCAGCACACTGACCTTCTGGCCTGCACCCACATGTTGCCCCCCTCCTCTCCCCTGAGCCACACCTGCTCTCCCTGACCCATGCCCCCCAAGTCACACCTGCTCACGAGGACTCTGGGAGTTCAGGAGCTTGTCAAACCATTCACGGTTCCCTCTCTGCAAAGGAAGCCACCAAGGCAGCATGGTGGGTGGGAGGGAAGAAGGACAACAAAGTGTGTGTGGTACAGCAGGTCCAGGTGGGGGCAGGGGCATGGGCAGGGCCGGAGCAGTTAGCCCAGACCAAGCTACCAGACACACCTTCAGGGCAGCAGCAATGTCCATGTTTAGCTCCGTCTCGAAGGGGCAGATCTCAAAGGAAGGCTGGAAGAGCTGCAGCTTGCCAAGACACCTGGGCGACCGGTCACCCGCTGACTGGGGGTGCCCCACCCAGTCCCCTACCCCTACCCCTACCCCCACCCCTCATGCCAGCGGCTGCACCCACTTCAACAGCAGCTCCAGACGGTAGACGGCTGTGCTGTTGGTGGCAGGGAAGTAGTCTCGGAGCTGGCGCAGCAACCGAAGCCCAAACTCAGAGAAGGCGGAGAAGCTGTCTGCAAGTCCCTCCTCCTGGGGGACAGGGCCCTTAAGAACTGACTCTCCACGGCAGAACCAGCCAGTCTACAAAGCTCTGCCCTGAGGAGCACCCTCCCTACCACCACCTCCAATCCCCCTGGCCTTGCAGTGATAACCTCTTCAGCCCCTGCCTCCGCAGCTCCCCCTGGAGGCACAGACGCCCTCAGGGCCTTTGCACCACCAGCTGTGCCTCCTGCGAGCTGGCCCACTCCCTCTGTTGCTCGCGGAAGCGGCATGGCCTCCCTCCCTCGGGACTCCATCAAGGTATCACACACCCCCATCAAGGTATCACACACCCGATCCTGGGACCGCACAGCACATGCTCTCTCCTAGGTCCCGCAGTTTGTCCGTTTGTTTTTAACCACCTACCGCACCCGCAGGCTGTGCACCCCACCAGGGCAGGACTCTGGCCGTCCCTGCCTGCCCCAGCCCGAGCAGTTCCACAGCACACCCCCCAGGAACAGCATTTTCAGCCGAGCCCACCTGCTCCTGGGGCAGCGAGGCCGCCTCCTCCCAATGTGCCTGCATATCCTCCAGCAGCCCCAGCAGGTAGCCATAGTCCAGGGTGCGGATCTGATGGTGGCGGCTGCTGACCTGCCAGTGCCTGCGGGGTCCCAGCCCAGGGTCAGGGCAGCGGTCTTGGGGCCGGGACCAGGAAGAAACCGGCGACCCTCCAACTCACAGCACAGCCCCTTTCCGGGACCCGCCCCTCCAGTGCCCCACCCCTCGCGACACGGCCCCGCCCATATACTTGCAGTTTCGCCCGCTGAAGCTCCGCCCCTCCCACCGCCCTTCCGCCTCGTCGGGGCCCTGCCCTCTTGCGGTGCGCCCTCGCCCACTCACAGCACAGCCAGCTGCAGCGCCGACAGGTTGCTCTGCGCGCCGTGCAGGCAGAGCACGGTGACCGCAGGCCCGCTGAGCTCACCACGCCAGCTGCTCGAGTTGGGCTGTGGGACGGGCCGGGAGTGGGTGGAGGCGGGAGACCCCCCCATACCCTCTCGTCCCCCAGGTCCCCGGTCTCCCCGTTTCGCCCTCCCCACGCCGCGCCTGGCTGCCTCGGGGGCCCGAGGGCGGCGCTACCTCCTCGGCTCGGTGCTCGAACTGCAGCAGACGGCTGAGCAGCAGCAGGTAGGACAGGAAGCCCGAGCGCCCGCGCTGGCTCATGCTCGTGTCCCTCTGGAACGCAGGGCCCGCCGGTAACCAGCCCTGCCCAAGCCCATGGACTGGGGCGCAGGGCCGCAGGGCGGGGGTCCCCCTTGGCTTCCCACCTGTGTGGTGATCAGCTTGAGGACCAGCTGGCAGTCCCCCTGCACGCGGGAGGCGCTGGAGCGTGGTTCCAGTTTGAACCAGCGGTCCTCACCAGCCACGGGCACCTCCTGGGGAAAGGGGGTTCAGATTGGCGATTCTGTCTCCCTCTTCCTCCCGCACAGACTGTCTGCAGGACCGTGGGGAGAAAACAGGCCTCCGCTTCCCACTGAACACGGGTAACCAGCACAGGGAGTGCTTAGGGGTGCCTGGACCCCTGGAGGCTGTCCCTCCCCCACTCCTCCCAGCATGGTGCCCCCCCAGCCCCAGAAAGATGGGAGATTGTTGGGGGAATCACAGGACAGCCAGCAGCGGTATCGCAGGAAGGCGGGGCACCCATGAGCAGGTGTTCCATGAGTGACGCCCCGACACCTACTCACCCGGATGGGTATGTTGAGGCACCCCAGGAAGTCATCGGTGTGGTCCTCCGTGGGCCCTGATGTCCCATTTGCGCGTGCAGACTTGACAATCTGTTTGAAATACCTGAGGGCAGTAGGGTGGGCATCACACCTGTGGTCCCTGAGGAGCCACCACCTAATGGCCCCCGTGGCTGAGCTGTGAGTGTCAGGGGCACAAGAGTCCCACCTGCCATACCTGCTCATGCCCTTTAGGCCAATGACTTCATTCAGCTTCCTGCACGCTTCCACCAGGGACACGTCATCATCATGATCCCTAAGGGTGGGGCGAGGTGGGGGTACCTGGCTGGTCTGGAGCCCAGCCTGGCCCTGACTGCCCCTTCCCGCTCTCCCCAGACCAGAGGCGCCCACATCCCTTGCCCTGCAGGGCACAGGGACCTATACCAGATGTCCAGGTGCAGCTGGTCGGTGCTGACATCCTCAATCTCACTATAAGGAGAACAGAGAGATACCCTTTAGGGTCCAGGTGATCCTCTGCCTGGAGCTGGGGCAGGGACCATTTCTGAGCCTCAGTCTCCTCCTCGGGGAAATGGGCATAGGACCAGCCCCTCAGTTCCCTGGGGCAGGCAATGAGAATGCATACAGGCACAGCTGCCACATGCAACCCCTGGACCAGCCTGCCTGGCACCGCAGCAGACCCTGCCCAACCACCCTGCCACCCAACTGGACGAGGGGCCTTACAAGAGGAAGTGCTCCTTCCACACGGGGTTCAGGGTACTGCTCTTGACCTCGGTGACTTGGATGCACTTGGCCGGCAGTGGGCCACCACGCTTGCTGCCCTTGCGGAAGCTGAAGCGCTGCTCCTTGTGTGGGCCCGGCTCCCTCAGGGTGCCTGAGGCCGGCAGGATGCCCAGCATGCAGTACGGGTCACTGAAACCTGGGACACGGCAGGTGCCTCAGCCCCTGACCCCTGACCCCAGGCCCCCCTGTGACCCCCAGACCTGAGCTAGCCAACGTCCCAGCTGAGTTAGCCAACCCCACTCACCGTTGGGGTCTTTGGCCAGCAGGTTCTTGGCACGCATGACGGAGACTTTTAGGGCATATGTGGGAGCCTGTGGGTGGGTGGGGATGTGAGGGCCTCTCAGGGCTCAGCATGGACCCAGCTCTGTGCCCCCTCAACCCCAAGCCCCTGCACACGAGCACTGGTCAGCGTCTGCCCAGGTGGGTGGCAGCCTCACCTTGGCCTTCTTCACACGCTCCATGGCCTCAGCATGTTCCTCGGGGCTGGTGCCGAACACCTGCACAGGGCGGGCAGGTGTGAGGGCCCAGGTACCGCTGAAGCAGGGCTGACTATTGTCCTGGGGGCCTCATGGGGTTGGGGAAGCACACAGGTGAGGAATAAAGGTGTCTGTCCATCTGTTGGTTTGTCCTTTCTACTTTTTTTCTGTGTGTCTGTCTGTCCATCCTTCTTTGTATGTCCTATATCTGTCTGTCTACCTGTCCTTTCCTGTGTTCCTTATATCTGTCTCTGTGTTCATCTGTCTGTCTTTGTGTTCTTCTGTTTGAATGTGTCTGTGCGTCTGTCCATCACTCCATCTTTCTGGGCATGCCTGGCAGCCTATTTGTGTCTGCCTGTGTGTGTCTTGTGTACATGGGGCAAATCTGTGTGTGTTGTTCAGGTGACAGTGACATAAGCAGATGGGGGAAAGTGTCTCAGTCCTCCCCAGAGAGGGGGAGGGGCCAGGCCAGGAGGGTGGGTGGGGTCAATGGGGCTCACCTGCTGCAGGTAGCTCAGTAGGGCCTCCTGGTCATCCACCTGGTCGGGGCCCATGGTCCCTGCGCGATAAAGGACTGTGTACAAGGCTTCCTCATAGAGCATCTCCACCTGCAGGTGGGGAGGGGAGCACATGCTGAGTCCCGGCCACCCTGTCCCTGTCTCTCCTCAGCCCCGGGCTCTGGCCACAGGGGGTCTCAGGCTCCTCAGTCCACACTGTGTGCCCAGCCCCCAGCAGCTCCTCCCACTGGCAGAGCCCAATCCCTGCCTCTGTGCCTTTGTACCTAGCAGGCCCTCCACTGGGGGTCCCTCCTCACCCCTGACCTCTGCTCGCTTCCATAGGGAGGCCTGGCCCACCCACCCCAGACCCTAAGTCTGGCACACAGAGGTACTTACAGCCGCTCCTGGGGCCAGGCACCCTTCCCCCTTACCTCCTCTTGGGTCAGGGCTCTAAGGCCACGGCTGGGGTCCACGGGTTCTGTGGGGGCTGGGGAGCTACTGCGCAGGAGGACCTGTGAAGGGCACCAGGTGAGGGCCTCTGTGGCTTCCGGGACCAGTGGAGCGGGGAGTGCTCCAAGGAGGGAGGGAGTGGAGGGCGGAGGGGCAGGTGGGGAGGCCTGGCCCAGCGCCCCATGCCAGGCAGCAGTGCCTGTGCTATCCACACCTCGGGGCATGGCAGACCCTGTCTGCTTTCCCCCTTCTTCAGGATGAGGCGCATCTGGGCGAAGAACTCCACACCATCTCCGGGTTTCCTGCCAAGAAAGCCCAGACTCGGGGTCAGCAGACCATCCCCGAAGCTACAGCTCACAGCACATGCTGGCCCACACGACTCAAGGGTCTCTGCATGTCTGGGGGTGAGGTATGATGCCCCCCATGGTCTTGGGTTCAGAACCTCCTGGGCTTCCCCCAGGGGCCATGCTGGGAAGCTGGTGTGTGAGGTCAGCGAAGGAACGGGGGCCAGGTGCAGGTGACCATGACCGTGCCGAGCAGGCTGTGGGGTACCCACCAGGCCGCAGCCGCGGGCTCCTGCACTTCAGTGCTGCTGCTCGCCGGCTCCTCCTCAGTCCTCCGGCGGAAGGACGGGCACACCTGCACCTGCCTGAGCACGCTGCTCTTGATCTCCAGCAAGGTGGACATGGTGTGTGGCCTGCGGGTAGAGAGCACAGCCACGGCCTCCGGTCGGGCCACTTGTTTATTCGCTGGTGTTGCCATACTGTCCCCAATGATCAAATCAGACGCCACCCTGAGCAATAACTGAGGTGTCCCCAGTTTACTCAGAGGTGCCCACTGCTGGGGTCATGGGCTCCAGCCCCTCCCACGGCTGCAGACTTGCTCAGTCCAAGCCCTATCCCTTCCCACAGGTTCTGGCCACCCAGACCAGAATGACTAGTACTGAGCTGGCTTCAGGGGATGCCCGGGGCCCATTCCTCACTCGACACAGAGGATCCCTCTTTGTCCCAGCGTGGTATCTGGGCTGCTCCAGGCAGGATGCTACATGGCGGCTCAGCTGCCATGGCAACATGGGCAACTGGAGCCGGACAGGAGAGTGAGCGGGAGCTGTGGCCCCACAACCCACACTTGCCAGAAGAGGAGTAGGCCCTGCTCTGGGGACACCTTTCTGTCCAGGTGGCTAGGCCCTGGGATGCCCCTGAAGGGCAAGTGGCTCTCACTGCCAACTCCAGTTCCCCCAGCCTGACCAGCTTTTGCTGTTACACCCACACACGTCCTCCAGGGTTCTCAGTGTCCCCTGCAAACCCCGCTGGGAAGGGCAAGATGAAAGCTAAGCCACCAAGGGCCCCTGAGCCTGCCTCTTCCACCCCATGGCCCGGCCCAGGCACCCACCTCTCCCCTGGGTCAGGCAACAACCTCCAGCCCTGGGCCCCCTGAAGCCCCAGGGTGGTCTTCTGTTCCCCCATTGAAAACCATCAGTACAAAGTGAAGACCCTTTCCCGGGCCACCTCTGCCACTCGGTGCCACCCCTCAGGCTCCCTGCCCCAGGCTTGCCAGGCTCTTGTGCAGGACACACCGTGCTCCCCTCGGCCCACCTGGGGGCCTTCCCACTGTCTGGGTCCCCTCATTGTCCACTCTTGAGCCCCCCCACCCCCGCAGGGCCAGGCACATCAGCCTGAGCCTGCCATTTTCATTTGACGAAATAGGAAATGGGGACCCAGTCAGATCCAACTCTACTTGCCCCGATCTCACAGGCACTTAGCAATGGGAGAGCCAGGTGAGACCCGCCCCTGCCCTGTGTGCCCACTGCTCAGGGGCTGGGCCTGTGCTTGTGCAAGTCTCCGTTTACCAGCGCTGCCCCTTCCTGGACTCTTATGCTCTGCTGGGAGAGCCGGGGCCAGGCACACCTGCCACCTCGTCGGTCCTAAACACTTTTTGAGCAAACCAGGTCTGTCTCTGGGTGGGCCCGGGCTGCCATCCCTGGTCTGCGACCCCCACCAGCTCTCAGCTCCTCATCCTGCTCCCTGATCCTCCAACCCCGGACCTGTGGGGCCCAGGGGAACTGGGCTCAGAGGGTCTCATCTGGCCAGACACGAGAGCTGGGGACAGGGAAGGCAGGTGGCTCGGCCCCCACGGGATCCCCCCACCATACCTGTCAGCGCCTGCCCCTGGGGGCCTCTACCCAAGATGGGGGCTCCGTAGCCTCTGCACGCACTTCCCGAAGCTATCACTCTACAGCCGGCAGTGAGGTCCTGAGGGGCCTGAGCGTCATGGGCCCCCTTTTCCTCTCTGAGTGGAAGAGGCTGCTCCCCCCACGGCCCCCCAAAGCCAGGGAGCAGCCACTGCTTTAGCTGTTGCCAAGGCAACCGCCAGCTGCGTCTGCATGTGACAGGGGCTCCGGGGCGCACATTCCCAGAGATGAAGATGACGCAGAAGCCAAGTGGCCTGAGCTGCAGGGTGGGGGGCTTTCTCTGTGAGAACGAAATGTTCAAGGAAAGGCAGGCCACCTCCCCTGATAATCCTCAGACTAGCCCTGGAGAGGGGGTGCCACTCTTCTCCCCCACCTAGACGAGGAAACTGAGGCCCCAGGGTTAGGAACCCACCCAAGGCCACAGAGCCAGCAGGAGGCCCGGGATGGAGTCGAGGTCTCCCCAGCTCTGGTGTCCGAGCGCTAAGGTCTTGGCTCGGCTTGAGTTTCGGGGTCCATCCAGATGGGCTGGCCTTCCGCTGTGCTGCACAGCCCCTCCCTGCTCCCTTCCTCAGCCCATTGCCAGGATGGGGCAATAGTGGCGTCTGGGTGCAGGGGTCCAGGAGAGATGGCTCATCCTGAGAGCCCATAAATTCCCTGTTCCCCTGGAAACCCTGGGCCGCCTGAGCAGTGATGACCTCACTGCACCCAACAGCCTGGGAGCCAGCCAGCACCTCCCCCAGAGCTGCCTTTGACAGTGGGCATGTGGCCGACCCCCAGGAAGCAGTCACTGGCTGCAGGGGCCCTCAGCCTGTACAGGGCATAGTGAGCTGGGTACAGGGCTGCGGGTGACCCCCCATATGTCTGACAGGCCCCATGGGACTCTTTCCTGAACTCTCCATTTCTCGGTCCCAGATCTGGCCGGCAGCTCAGAGCAGGACATGCCTGCACCCCTGCACATGCCTGGCCACCAGTTCCCATTTATCCAACGAACAAAGTGACGCAGGCCAAGGAGTTGAACGCCACACAGGCACCGGGCCCAGCTGAAAGTGACAGGCCCGCCGTGTTCCCGGGCTGTGCCAAGGACCAGGGTTGAATGGGAAATGATAATTTGCAAAGTGGATGTCACTGTCCCATTTCACATCCCAGGGCTGGGGTAAGCTGCCCTTGAGCCAGGCCTCGAGCCCAGGACTCAAAGCCAAGCTGTCTCCTGCTAGCCCACTGGGGAGTCTGGTGGCACTGAAGCAGGTAGGTCTTGGGCAGCTCTCTCTCTAGTCAGAGTCCCCAGTGGCCAGCTGGCCACCCTTGGAGTGAATAAACACTTTCAGGGCGCTGGGGCCTTCTTACTGAAATCAGTCCCTGGAGACTTAGGGGTCGGGGGTCCACTGATGCCGCCGTGGGCATGTGTAAGGGGGTGGCAGGATGTCTGGCCCCACCAGCTAGCTGTCCCTACTGCCCTCTTGGTCTTCTCTTCCCAGCTCAGCCCCCACCTGACCCCCCTCACCCTTCCTATAGGATTTCTGGCTCCCACCTCTCCGTGTCCTCATTGACTCTGCACACAGTGCTCCCCTGCACACAGCACAGCTGCAGTGAGTGCCTCATTGCAAGTCAACTGGCGTGCCCATTACAAATATTAGGGTGGCATCCCCACTTAATCCCCAGGGAGGGACCTGGGAATCTGTATTGTAACCAACTCTGTAGGTGGACCTAGAGCTCTGAAGCTTGAGACCAGCTGTAAAAGGCTAGCTAGATGCTTCTAGAATGAACGCATTTAAAATGAAATCCTCCGAGGTCCCCTCCCACTCGGCCAGGCTGGCCCCCACTTACCTGTCTTCCCTCACCTGTTCACGCGGCGTTCCTCCCTCCCAATTCTCTCAGTGACATCCCCTCTCGCCCCTTCCTCCCGTCCCCCCTCTTCCCAAAGCTCCCCGTGGGAACCTCGGGCCCCCCAGTTCTGTCGGGGTGCTTCTCTCATTGGTGGGCGCTCGGTTCGGGGGCAGTTTGGAAACCTGGTGAGGTGTATTTTTTTTGGACCCACCCAGACGTCTGGAGGGATTTGGGGAAAGCAAGGGGTCCTGCCAGGATCGGCAGGAGGGGGACGGAACTGGGCTCTAGGGGCGTCTTCCTCCCTGGAGGGTTGGCTGGGAAACCCCGCGGAGCGTCTCGGAGCAGGGCGGGGGGGCCTCGGCCCCGGCACACCTGCAGCTTCCCCCGGGGATGGCGCGCCGGGTAGGAGCGGGGTCACCCTGCGCATCCCGCGGGCCGGCGGCGTACGGTGGTCCTGGAGTCCCGCGTCCCCCGCGGCAGGGAGGTCTGGTCCCCCAGCCCCTGCGCAGTGCGCACCCCGCTCCCCGCTCCCGCCAGGTCCTGCTTCCGCGCTCCAAGGGCCGCTCTTCCAAGCGCACGCCGGCCTCCGTCTCCCCGGGGTAGACGGCGCGTCTTCTCGACCTCCCGGGGCCCGGGGTGGCGGCGAGCGCGGCGCGGGAGCTGGACCGGCGGCTCTCCTGTACGTCGGCGGGGCGCCGGACCGAGCTTCGACGGCCGGGAGGGAGCCCGCGGCACTCACCGTGGGCCGGGCGGCTGAGGAGTGCGGACAGTGCTCCTGCGGGCGCCGCGCTCAGCACCAGCTCCGGGGACGCTTTGGCTGCGCAACCGCTCGCAGCTGCCGGAGCAGACAACACAGCGCGGGCGCAGCGGCTGCAGGGGCCGGGGGCGGGGCCGGGCCTGCTCGCCCCGCCCCGCCCCGCCGCTCCGGGCCCAATTCCGCCCCGCCCCCGCCTCCCTAGAGTCCCACCACCGCGCCCCCGCCGCAAGGGGCGCCGGGCCAGGATCCTCGCGCCCCCCGTGCTTTGCCGGGCACCCACTCCCCCAAGGGGCGGGGTTCGGGGCTGTCAGTCAACCCACAGGTGGGTGCAGCGCGAGAGCAGGATCTGCTCTGCGTCAGGACCACCTCCTGGGGGCCCCAGGGAAGCCAGAGTCGCCGAAACAGGTCCGCAGCGCAGACTTTTCTGGAAAGCCTGCGCAGTCATCTCCGAAGTCGCCCTACCAGCCCAGCGCTGTCCCCAACACAAACATGGAGCGGTCCTTGGTCTGGGGACTCCTCCACCGCGAGCCTAATCACTCTTCTTCTCAGAAGGGACAGTCCGCACCCGGGGCAAGGGGGTGCTGCAGGCACCAACCCGGGATGCCCACAACAATCCTGATCAACTGTTGGGGTGATCTACCCCATGGCCCATGCTGGGTCGCTTGCTGGGTTGCCCCTCTGGCTGGAACCGCCGTCATGGGCTGGACCCCCTCTAGCGCCGTTCCCAGCCCATCCTCGGTGCCCCTCCACCGCACCGTGGTCACCTGGAGAGCTTGTAAAAACAGATTGCTCGGACCACCCCGGACCTGCTGATTCCCAAAGTCTGGGCTGGGGCCCCATCATCTGAGGCTCCTCCCACCACACTTGGAGAACCCTGGGGGCTGCTCAGAGGTTCTGAACTTGTCAGAGATGCACAGGGTCCCTGTATCCCAGCCCTGCCTTTGGCGGATCCTGCTGGACCCTCAGAGCACCTTTTACTTGGAGATCAAGACTGTGGTTTGGAGAAGTTTTCACCCCAAAGACTTCGTCTCTAATGGAGGGACTCCAGGCCAGTTGGGGAATAGACAGACCTGGAACCCACTTCAGCTCAGACCCAGAGGCAAAAGACAGTTGGCTCTGGGGAGGCCAGGGGTCAGCTGACCTTAGGAGAGGGCCAGAGTCTGGAGAAGCAGGGTTCCAGAACAGAGCTGCATGCTGGGAGGCAGCCCACCTGTGCTTTCTTCATTCCCCAGTCCAGAGGAGACGAGGCGCTTCCCCTCGCCCCAGGATGGGGCCACCACCTGTCTCAATTTCTAGACCCAGACTCACAGCCATACCATGCGTGCCTGTCTGCAGGATGAGACACAGAACCACCTGGTTCAGGGAAGACAGCCCTGCAGGGTGGGAGACAGCACCCTGTCTGTGGGTTCTCCTTCTGGAAGTTCTGGCCCCAGGCCCTGCTTCCACCCTGACCCAGCACAGCCAGGCAGATGGGGGCGGGGGTGCTCAGGAAATGCACAATGGCTTGGGACAGATGAGTCAGGTGAGCAGGGGGAGGGGCCTGGATCCCACGCCACCAGCTGCCCCTTGGCTTCCTTCTGCAGGGGATGGGAATGGGTTGGGGACAGCTAATGTCCTTCCCTGGGGATTTGGCAGGTCCTGATCCTGAGCCAGGGTCTTGTAACTGATGACCCCCACCTCTGCAGTCTTGCATCAGGTTCTGCCAACCTGTTGGAACAAACACCGCCTGGTTGCCATGGTGATCCTAATGGCTTTGGGGTGAAGAGAGGAGAGTCTGCAGCTACTGTAAACAGGAAGTTAGGAGGGGCAGCTGACAGTGGAGGGGGCCCCTACTCACACCCCCATCCCAGGCTCTGACGGGAGCTAAGGGGCTGGGGGCCAGCGACGTCACAAAGATGCACCAGCCCCTAAGACTAACACTACGCAGCCTGTCGGCGCAGAGGGCGCCTGGAGACCTCACCACTCTCTTTTGCAGGTAGGGAAACTGAGGCCCAGAGGGGCCCAGAGAGGCGAAAGGGCTTGTCCAGGGCTACACAACAACAGGCTGGGTCCCAAACCCAGCTCAGGGCCTCTGTTTCCCCAGGAAAGCATAATCCTCAGGGTCCTTCCCTCCACAAACATTTCCTGGGGAGGGAGTAATGGTCCCGTTCGTGCACCTCCTGGATCAGACTCCTGCCCTGCCACACTCCTCCACTGCCTTGGGCCTCAGTTTCCCTCATTAGTAAAACGGAGATAGCAGCAGCAGAGCCCACCTCTCAGCAGGGGAAGGGGATGGTCTTACCGCGGAACAAGTGCTGGTTAGAGTCAGCTGCAGCTCCTCCAGTCCACGGGGGATGGGAACTGGAGCCACCATTGCCGAGGACCCTCCAGTGGCCTTGGGAGGGGCTCTTTCCTTCAGGGACTTAGTTTTGGCCTCCGCAGGTTGGAGGTTTAAGCTCATCCTTGTGTGATCCCACAGCCAGGAGAGGACAGGGAGGGATGCCTCTTGCCCTGTGCCTGCACCTCAGGCCTCGAGCTGAAGGATTTACCTTGGCCTCCTTGCCCCAGGCCCCCCACGGTGGTTCTGAGCTCGATGGGCTGTGAGGGGGCAGCTCGGGGCATGCACAGGAGTTAGGGGACAAGACACCCTGCCTATGGGGATCAGGGCTCTGTGGGTCTTGTGGGGAGGTGGGTTTACTCCTGGAGCTTCCAGCTGGAAAGGGGCTGGCAGACAGGGTGAGTGGCTTTTCCTCCTTAGGGCCAGGAGAAAATCACCAGGCTCTGGGCAAACACTCTGATGGCTGCTGATGGGCAGGGAGAAGGGGCCTCAGAGGTGAGAGGCATCCTGGTAAGTCCAGGGCACTGCCATCACTTTTAATAATGCATGAAATCACGCCCTATGGTGGCAGCCCTTGAAATTGCAGGCACAGCCTCCTAGCAGTCAGTCTCCTCCCACAGCTCTCTGACCCCCCATAGCACCTGTCAGAGGACAATGGCAGGAAAAGCGGGAAGGGAGGTGGATCACAGGGAACTCATGGGCACATAGCCCGGGGAATCAGGTCAGGGTCCCTGCCTGCCCTGGGCTGGAGGACCCTGAGGGACTGCAGGAATCTGTCCCATTGCTTGTGCTATCCTGGGTGCTTCTGCCAGCAGAAGTGGTGGCTCCAGGGTGAGAGGGGGTCTGGTCCACATGTGATTGCTTGGGGCACTTAACCAGAAGCCCAGTGGGGGTCCTGCTTCCAGCACCTGCCCAGGTGGAGCCTGTGCCAGGCTGGGTGCTCTGGGGCTTCAGGCCTGAGGTTTTTGTGGGGCTGGGGGTGGGGACAGAGCAGCAGCCCAGCCAGGGCTCTGCAGGTCTCCGTGAGGCCCAGGAGACTGGCGGCAGAGCTGGGAATGGGTCAGATGCCTGGCTCCTCCATGCACATCCCTCTGCACACAGGAGGCTGAGGCACTCGTCCTGGCTCTGGGGCCCCAGATTCCTTCCTCAAGACAAGAAAGACCCCCTTGGGATGGGTCACCTGTAAGAGCAGAGGCTGGGAGGGAAGGACCCAGGCTGAGGCCCTGCAACTTTCTTTTGCTGCTCCCTCATTATTTTCTTCTAAAAGCTCAGATAAAACAGCTTCCTGACTGAGGCCCGAGGCTTTGGGCAAGTGGCAAAGTCCGTAGGGCCTGAGGAACTAAGGGTGGATGGGACCCAGTGCTCTAGCTCCTCCACCAGGCCCATGGCCTCTGTAGATGGGGTCACAGTAGTCTGGAGGCCTCCAGATGAGCCTCCTGACCACTGAGGCAGGACAACCCCAGGCTCAGCGCCAGGGTCAGCTGGGGACAGATCTGGACCAGCACTCCTTGGTCCCCTCCCTGCTGGAGCTGGCTTAGACCAGTTGGAGCCAGCCCAAGTCAGTGCTGGGGTGGGGGGCCTCCAACCTGGCAACATGTTGCCATGGAAACCTCAAACTGGAGGCAGGGCCTGATATATGGTAGGAGGGCTTTGGGCCACCTGGTCAGGGAGCAAGGTGGCCTCATGGGGGTGGGCAGGTGTGAGGACATGGTGCTGACTTGGCCAGGACAGTCCAGGGAGGCCGGGGGGGACCCCCAGGGACCCAGAGCCCAGCCAGGAGCCTATCTGGGCTCCAGGCAGAGTGGTTCCTGGGGAGATAGGCTCCAGCTTGTCCTACCTGTAGTCAAGTTCTCCTAGAAGCCCCAATGCTGGGTTCCTTGCTCCGCACCTGTGTAACAGCCTGGCCCAAGTCAGTCCTGGACACACTATCCCAGGGGCCTGGTCAGGGTCTGAGCCAAGGGCTCACAGGCACCTTGACACAGTGAGGACGGCATCCTGGTGCCCCGGGGAGGTCCGCCCTGGCAGTGAGAAGGAGGTCCCCATGGGGGGAACACTGCTCCAGCAGGCCAGGGAGGTACAGGCGAGACTTGCGGGACAGGGCCAGGGGTCAGTGCAGGATGTGGGCCCAGCCTTGGCTGCCCACGCCCCAGCCTCAGAGGCACAGACCGGGGGATTCAACCTTGGCTCTAGGGAATGTCACCCTTTGCCATTTGCAGGTCACTGAGTCTGATGCTGGAAGCCTAGGGAGGAGGCGGCTCCAGCAGCTCCTGGGCCAGCAGCACAGGACCCTGGAATTGGCCAGCCTGGCTCCCCTGACACTGACCATGAGGCAGCCTGTGCAGACGGAGCAGGAAAAGGACACCCTGCAGGCAGCAGTTAGTGGAAATATTTTAATTAGAGGATTTTTAGATACAGTGGTTAATCTATTGCCCACAATTCCTTACTAATTATTAGGCGCTTCATGCTGGGAACACACGCTTTTCCCTTACAGTAGAAACAGGATCATCGCATTTCATAGTTCTTGTGTTACAAGATTCACATCTTTGTTAAGCCAAGGACTGTGCCACCAAAGGACATTTCATTAGCCGAAGTCACTACAATTTGCTAGAAACACTGATTACTTTAGAATGCTTTAACTAGAAAATATATTGAATTTCCATATATATTAACCATATACATGTATAACTATTACTAAGAGTAGTTCGGTCATTACAAAATAAGACATTCTGGGAGAGGCTACAAGTACACAACCCATTGGATCCCCGCAAGGCTCTCTGTGCCCAACACATTGAATACATCAAACTGGGAGCTCAGCAACTCGACACATCCAGCTCAGTGAGTTGGGAAGGAAGGCACTGGGGCCTTGAGCCACATGTGCTATGGGCTCAGGGGCCCCCAACTTCCACCACGATCCTGTTGCTGGGCCACACGTTTCCCAAGGCGAGCCTTGGCCCTTCCTGACCAGGGGCCTGGGTGACCAGTCCTCCTTGAGCTCCTATGGGGATCACCCTGCCCCTGGGTCTGTGGGCCAGAGCCACAGGTGCAGGGGTCCCCCAGCAAGGGTCTTCAGAGTGGGAGGGCAGGCCGGCTCCAGGCCTCGTTGGGACCTGGAGGCCAAGTACCCGCCTTGGCAGTGCCGGGGTGCAGGACATGGGCCCGGCCCCCTCTGCCACTTCCCGGCTCCATCTTCAGCACCTCCTGCTGAGCCAGGACCCAGGCCTGCTTCTGACAGCGTCGAGGATGTCGAGGAAGTTCTGCAGCTTCAGTGGCCTCATGGTGCTTTGGAGAGCGGCCTCCGGGCAGAGCAGGATCAGATGCTTCTGGAAAAGGGAAGAGCCTGATGGGCAGGCGGTAGCTGGGTTGTTCTTTCAGGGTGTCCTGGTGCCAGGACCACCTGCGCCTGGCGGGGACAGGGGGACACTGATGCACAAGCACAGGAGTGGGGGATGGTGGGAGTTATGGGGAAGGATGGCACAGGTGCTACATGTAAAGGCTGGGGCAGCTGCTGAGGCCAGGGCGCTGATGGGCAAGAGGAGGCCACACGCCTCACCCGCAGGCTGCGCTCCATTGCCAGGGCCCAGCCACCCTCAACCGCCTGCGATGGCACTGAGGGGGCGAGCTGCTTGAACAGCAGTCTCCCTGGGCCCACCTGGCCTGGGTTAGGCACCTCATCCTCCTAATGGCCCAGGCGGTGCGAGCTTTACAAGGGTCTTGATGCCAGTTCCAACCTGACCAGACCAGAACTCTAGCACTCTGCAACCCAGAGCCCCGGCATCGGGGGGACAGAATACACAGCACTATTTACAGAGGATGGGGCCAAGTGGGGGGTGCTGGGCACACTGAGGTCACCTCCTCACTTTTAATGATGATAATGCAACAAAAACCTTTATATAAACAGTTTATTTACTCTAAACAGCAACACAGACAAACGCCATATAAACACAAAGGAAGTGATGCGGAAACGCGACGCTGGCTGACTGTGGATCTGAGGCTCGTAAGCAACACAAGCCGGGCTCTTGGGAGAGGAGGCGGCGGGGCAGGTCTGATTTTCTGTTTCGTGCAGCCAGCTGAAGGCTAAGTGCAGCTCTAGACGGCGTGAAGCATGCCTGCATCCACGAGCAAAGGAACTAGCTCCTTGGGACTCATTGAAGTATAAAAGTTTATAATTTTACAGCAGTTGAAATACTGACATCAATATTAAAATAAAAGCAAGTTTTACATAACAATCAAAAATACAAAAGACTGAAGGAAGAGACCCTGTATGAAAAACTGGGCGATTCAGCGAGCCGAGACTGTACCAGTGGCGGAAATGGAAAATGGCGCCCGCCCAACCCTCCCCAGGTGACCAGTAATTGTAGAGAGCAACGTTAGATTTGCAAAAATGTTGTAAACAAGTTCTTGCCACACCAATCCCTTCCTTTTTATGATGCCACAGGTCGCTGCTTATGAGGGAGCAAACTTCTTGGCTTGTGCTCGAACCCTTTTCTCGTATTCCACTCTGTTTTGGCTGAGGAGGTCAAAAGAAAGACATGTTAGAAGGTGTGGCTGCTGCCCGAGGGCGCCCAGGAAGCCTGGAGCGCATGGGCTAGGAGGTCTCAGGGGTACCGGTCCTGGGCCAAACTGGGAGGAGGGTGAGCCCTGTGGGTTTACCGGTCTAGCCAGCGACCAGCAGCTTCTTTCCCTACCTCTGAGGCAGCATCCATCATACTTGTCACTGGAGGAAACAGATCTCCCAGTACCACCTGCTTCAAAACCAGACACAAACCTCTGCGGGGTTTGCCCTCGGCTCTCAGTACCGCGGGAGAAGGTGCAGGCAGCTTACGGCGGCCAGACAGGACCCCAGCTGGGGCTCTAGGGTGAGAACCACTGCTGATAAAAGGGGCCAGTGTGAATTGCCCAGAGGGGAGACATTTGCAGACAGGGTTCCTGGACACCCAGTGCTGGGGCTGGTCAGCGACCCTCACGAAGGTGTGCAAAGCCCCCAGTAAGAAAGTCAGGGGTCCTTCCAAGCTGTGCTGTGTAACCAGCGAGGCCCCTCAGAGCATAGCCCATGACCTGAGGCCCAGCTGTAACCAACCACAGCCCAGGCGTGGGGTGGCAGAAGCTCCTCAGCTGCACCACGGCGCCGACAGCTCCAGTGCCCAGGACCCTGCCTGTGGCCTCCCTGGGGAATAGCTGCAGCGCCAGCAGTGGGAGAAGCAGAGCTGCTGGTGCGGCCCTGTGCTGGCCCAGCGCCAAGGAGGCTGGTGTGGCCCTGAGAGCTGGAGAGCGAGGTCACAGGACCAGCGCCTACAGTGGTCTGAGCGCACCCAGAGCGCACCCACCCCCGGCCCCTGACCTTTGACCAAGGCTCCCAGTGTTGTGTCAAGCTCAGGCCACCACAGCCCCAGGGCGGAAGCAGTGGCCAGGGGGCTGTGGAAGGAGTGGGCGTAACAATCAAGTCCAGCTCCACCACTGACCAGGTGAAGGCCAGGATGGGGCTGCAGGCACCTGCCAGCGTAGGACATGCCCTGTGACCTTTTGGATGCAAGGTGGGAATGCGGACAGACGCCACCAGCCTGGGCCAGCACCGACCACATAACCAGAAGAGCCTCGGCGCCTGACGGTGCAGAACAGTGTCCCATGGTACCTCAGCCACATGCCACTGCCACCAACACAGGAAAACCCAGCTCTGCTCTATGAGCAGCAAGGAGACATCTCAGGCTCGAGGGCCACACGCCTCCGTCACAAGAGCTCAGCTCAAATGAGTACCCCAGTGGCCTTATTTACAAAGGGTGCGGGCCAACGGGGCGCAGCAGTGAAAGCACACAGCGCCCAGCTTGAGGTCAGGGCAGGAGTCGCTGACGCTCCACTCGAACCACTGAGCAATGCCCCCCTGGTGGGAAGCCCCAGGGAGGCGGCCAGATTGAAGTCCAGAGGGGGTGGGCCAGGGGGCTCTGGGACCTTGGCCCTGCCGGGGTATGTCTTCTGCCCTTAGACAACACTGGGCTGGGCCCAGAGACCTGAGCCATCTTGGGAAGAGAAATACCTCTCCTGCAATGTGGTGCTTCTCTCGGGTGGACTTGGAACAGCTGGGGTGCCAGCTGCTCAGAGCAGCCCGAGGAGAGTCTCAGCCTCCGCTTTACCCTCCACCTCTCACTCCAGATGCCCTCTAGGAAGGAACAGGCCCCTGCCTGGTCTCTCCCGAGGGCCAGCCCCTTGGGTCCCAGGCCACTGGGGCACCTGGGCACTGCCCTCAGAAAACGCTATGCTCCGTTCCCCTATTCTCCTCAGGTGTGGGCCTGGGTTTCTAAACGTGGTCAGATGGAGCAGTGGGCGTCAGAGCCCCAGCCTAGCTTAAGGCCCCATCCAGACCAGCCTGGGGAGGACCACAGGCCCACATGCCACATTTAACCACTGCTCACCACAACTACGTCATACCAGGCCTCCTCCCTCATCATGGAGAGTGGAAGCAGGACCCACATGCCATGTGGGGAAGAGCCAGGCATGGAGTGGACACCTGGCACTGGGGGTTTGGGGGGTAGGGATCACAGCAGCTGGGTGGCCAAGAGCAACCTGATCATCACACCCCCACTGACCACCCCCATGGGAGGCACCACACCCAGGTGGGACCAAGAAGAGGAGATGGGGAGAGCAGCAAGAGGGCCAAGGTGGGAGGTCTGGGGTCCCTGGTTGAGCTGAGTTGTTGGACATCCCTCCCTCAGGGCCCCACTCAGGGGGACGTTCCCTCTGAGCTAGACCAGAGTCCCAGGGCCAGCCCGGCCACAGCTCAGACACAAAGTGGCCAACACCTGAGCTCTGCTTCCTGACACACACACCCCCGCGGGTCACCTGTTTCTGCACACGCAGCTCCCGTGGCTGCAGGACAGCCCGGCTGCCGTGTCTCACCCCCACCACTGCTGCCTCCCAGCCAGGCTGTCAGGGGCAGCCTAGACCAGACTTCAGGGAGGCCAAGAAGTTGCAGCAAACGGGGTTGGATTGCTACTAACCAGTAGATCGTGTAGGCCTCTGCTTGAGCTGGGTCTTGGATATTTGGTTCATTTAGAAGTTCCTGTATTCCTAATAAGATCTGCGTAAGAGACAAAACAAGCACAGCAAGGTGGGAGGCCGGCGGGTTCAAAGGCAAACTTTCCCAGGATGGAGGACCACTGGCCCTCGGGCCCTGAAGGGTGGAGGGAGCTCACACTCCATACCTGCTTAATCGTGATGGCTGGCCTCCAGTCCTTGTCCTCCTCCAGGATGGACAGGCAAACTGTGCCCGAGGGGTACACGTTTGGATGAAATAACGGTGGTTCAAACTTGCCTGGAGCAAAGGGAATGAAAGAAACATGTTTCTGGTGGCAGGTGTCTTCCTACCAAGTAATGTCCTGCGCCCCGACGCTGCCTCTCCCCCTACACTGGGGCACCTGGCTGGTCACCAGACACCTGGCTAAGAACTACTTAGAAAAACGAAACTGGCCCCGAGGTGGGAGGAGTAAGCAGCCGCCTTCCTGACAGACTCAGAAAGGAAGCCATGTGCTCCCAGGACCCCACCCGGGGTGGCTGGCAGTCAGAGCACAGAGCCCCGGATGGCTGCCCCCATGTCCTCCCAGCCGGGCTGTGGCCTGACTCAGAAAGATGGGAAGGGGCTGCTGCAGCAGGTGAGGAGGGACCTGCGGGAGAGCCAAGGGCAGAAACTCAGAGGCCCTTCCAAACAAGTGGCCATTTTCAAAGCAGATCATCCTGCTTCAAAACAGAGGCTTTTGACCCCACATTCTTTCTTCAAAAACAAAATAACACAAAGCAAAAAAGGGTAATTTTCTTTAAAAAAAAAAAAGAAAAAAAAAGAAAAAGAAAAAATACATGTAGGAAATTTGAAAACATAAGAGAGCATGAGGGACTTCCCTGATGGTCCAGTGGTTAGGACTCTGCGCTTCCACTGCAGGAGACGTGGTTCCCCTGGTTGGGGAACTAAGATCCTACATGCCTTGTGACACTGACAAAAAGAATAAAGAAAAAAGGGGAAAAAAAAAGGGCAGGAAAAAATTGCCATAATGAGCCCCACCCAGGGTCCGTTAACTCACTTAACGTGTTAGTGTTTTTCTCTCATCTGGGCACTTTCCCCCTTTCTCTTGATTTTTAAAACATTATTTAATTATACCCAGAAAAGTTCAGCAAGTGTAGTACACTTGATGAATTACCAAAAATGAACACACCCACTCATACCAACAGCTTCCAGAAAACTCCCTCCCTCAACTGCCTCATTATCCCAACTTGTACACCCGCCCCCAGACCAGGACTTGCGGCTCTACACCCAGGGGTCAGTTTGCACCTTGCTACCACACAGGCCTCGCTGGGAGAAGCTGCCCATGGACCTGCCCACCCCACCATAGGTGCACATGTGAGCTACTACAACTGAAGCTGCAAACATTCCTGAACGTGAATTCTAGTGCACGTATTTCAACGTGAAAATGCTGGACTGCAAGGTGTCCGTGTTGAACTTGAGTAGATACTGCTTATTTCCACAGCGGCTGTACCAACTTACATGCCGCCAGCAGGGTCTGCATGTTCCCACGCTTTGTGACTTTGCCAGCCCCTGGTAGTGTCAGCCATGGAATTCAGCCACCCTGATGACAGTGGCTGCCTCTCATGGTTCTGATTTGCATTTCCTTTCACTCCCTGAGATGCACTTGCTGCTTCTTTGGAGAAGCTCTTCTTTAAACCTCTCACACTTTTCTTGTTGACTTGCAGATGCTCTTTATATACACAGGACACAGGCCCTTTGTCAGTTATTTGTCTCCCAGCACCTCCCAGCTCCTCAGCCCCATCTCAGGTCACTGGCTGCCTTCCCTCTGCACCAGGTCACTCTCATGACTCCTAACACTGCCATCACATGGACTGCTGACCTCCACAAATGGAACCTGGTCCAGCTCCTTGGCATCTGGGAGACTCACTCATGTCACGAACACTCATAGACTCTTCCTTCTCTCTGTTGCAGACTGTCCCACTGTTCATCTGTCCATTCTACTGTGACCAGACACCTGCTCTGCCCCCAGCTTTTTCTGGACACACGCTGCCCAGGCCTTTTGGTGTGCACACTTGCACTGGGTCTCTCCTCAGTGAACAGCCCGTCCCAGGGCAGGCATTAACTGTGGCCTCAGTAGACAAACCGAGAGCTTTCTGAGGGAAGTGTTCTCTAGAGCTGGGCCCCTCCCTCCCCACTGCCTGCTTGTTCCCGCTGGGTTGTCACTTGCAGTGTCTGGTGATGAGGTCAGGCACCTTCTCCTGTGCCCACTGGCTGGGTGGAGAGCCTCTTTTGTGAAGGGCCTGAGCTAATGGTGGTCTGCCCTTTCTCACTGAAGTTCAGATGCTCTTGATCTATTTGGAACGAGAACTGACAAACACATCCCATCTCTGTCCTCCTCACTCTCACTGGTGTCTCCTGGTGAGGAGATGGTCTTGATTTAAATGCAGTCCAGCTCATCCTTTCTCTCCTTATGGTTGAAGTGCTCTCAGCCCGCCCACGTGATGGAGAGATCCTCCCGTCTCCTCCACAGCTGTACTTCCCACTGGGCACCAAGATCCGCAGGAGAGCGAGCTCTCCTTCCACTGGGCCCCCCATGCCTCCCAAAGTTGCCTCTGTCATCAGCCAAGCTTGTACACGGCTGGCCTCTCTGGACTCTGCCTTGCAGCCCTGCGTCTCAGTGTCCCTGCAGCAGGTCTCAGCCCACTTTCCATCTTGCCGTCCTACGGGTCTGGGTGCTCTCCTCACCCAAGCAGCCTCAGCCTAGGCCTCACAATCCCCCTCGCAGATCTCCAAGGGCATGGCTGTTCTCAGCACCCTGCATTTCCTGCATGTTAGAGTCTGCATGACAGTTTCCAAAAAAGTCTGCTTGTGTTGTGACTGGGATCACACTGAACCTGCAGAAGAGCTGGGAGAGAAGAGGCACATGCACTCACAGTCTTCTGAGCTGTGCACACAGCCTGTCCTGCCAGGGATCAAGGCTGTCCCTGATCCTTGCAGAAACATCTGATCATTTTCAGCAGAGAGGTCTTTTTTTTGGCCACGCCTCGGGGCTTGTGGGATCTTAGTTCCCCGACCAGGGATTGAACCCACGCTCTTGGCAGTGCAAGTTGGACCAGAGAATTCCCTTTTAAATTTTTATTTATTTTATTATTTTTTTGGCTACATTGGGTCTTAGTTGCAGCACGTGGGATCTTTGTTGGGCATGCAAGATATTTCGTTGCAGCATGCAGGCTTCTCTCTAGTTGTGGTGTGCGGGTTTTCTCTCTCTAGCTGTGGCACGTGGGCTCCAGAGGGCGTGGCTCTGTAGTTTGCGGCACGCAGGCTCAGTAGTTGTGGTGCGCAGGCTTAGCTGCCCCGCGTCATGTGGGATCTTAGCTCCCTGACCAGAGTTTGAACCCATGTCCCCTGCATCGGAATGTGGATTCTTTACCACTGGACCACCACGGAAATCCCCCCTTTCAAATTAAATAAAAAATTTTGTGAATTAGTCTTTTATTTAGCAATCATGAGACTCAGAGAAAGATTGTCTGCAGCCCTGTCTTCCAGTTCTTCTGCTGAGATTTCTTTTTCTTGCCTGGCTTTATCTTCTTGGAATTCCAATACAACGTAGAATAGAAGTGATGAAAGTAGCTACAATGTCTCATTTCTTGATTAAAGATATTCTTTTTTAAAAAAATTAATTTTGGGGGGCAGCATTGGGTCTTTGTTGCCAGCACGGGCTTTCTCTAGTTGTGGCGAGAGGGGGCTACTCTTTCGTTGCAGTGCGCAGGCTTCTCATTGTGGTGGCTTCTCTTGTTGCGGAGCATGGGCTCCAGGCACGCGGGCTCCAGGGTGCAGGCTCAGTAGTTGTGGCACATGGGCTTAGTTGCTCCACAGCATGTGGGATCTTCCCAGACCAGGGATCAAACCCATGTCCCCTGCATTGGCAGGCAGATTCTTAACCACTGTGCCACCAGGGAAGTCCCTCATTACAGATATTCTTTAAGGTAATACCTGTACGTGGCAAAAAAATTCAAACAGCAAAGAACCACCCCAAATGAAACAAGTCTCCATCCCAGTGGTTAACTGTTACGTTTTAGAAACTCTTCTGGTTGTGCCTTTATAACAGACATCTTGAATTACTGACCACCAGAGTGAACGCTGACACAGTCTTGGTGCCGGGGGCACTCTTCACATGCTGGGGCATGCGTTAACACACCCAATTAACCAGACACAGATAGCATTTGCTGATTTCCAGCTACAAAAGGGGAGGGACCTGGGGCCCCTTCTGAGTTTTGCTGAAATGTGTTCCGACAGTCTGGCCATAGCACTATCTCAGATGCAGCCTCAGCCCTTTCTTCCTGCCGCCTTCTCTGGAGACTTCAGCACGCTATCCACCCAGGGTGCACACGCTGCACCACGTAAGTATCAAATTCTAACAGGCAACAAAACCCTCTGGGGGGTGAGGCTCTGGACCGCGGTCCTTCTGCATGGCCACCCCATCCAGAGCTGGAACTTGGTGGCACTAAGGGCCCACCTCCCAGTGATGAGAGCTGGGATTCTGGGTCTGAGACTGGGACTATTATGTGCACCTCCAGCCACTGGAGGTACAAACAGACTCAAATTCACAACCAGCCCCAGGGATCAGAGTCCCTGGAGCCACCCCAGGAGCAGAGCAGGACATAACTGAAGCTCCATAGGCCCAAGCTCTCTGAAGAGGACCTTAGATCTCTCTGCTGGAACAGGCAGAAGCCAACCGACTTCTGAGGACTGCGTTCTACTCACATTTCGGAGGTGAGGATGGATAATCGTCTTTGAACAGCATCCGTAGTTTAAACAAGCCTCCTTCCCACGGAGTCTGTTGGGAAATAAAACTGTGATCAGGTGTGCTGCAGGCCTTTGCGGTGGGCTGGGCCCAGGAGGGGCAAGGAGCTTGCTCCGGCTGCACCCCAGGACGGTGAGGGCCCCCCAGAGGCGGCTCCTAATGGCTCACAGCCCACCACCAGGACTGCTGGGGCCTCCGTGACCCCCAAGTTGGAAAGGGGTTTCCCTGGAGAGACAGGAGGCCCTGGGGGGCTCCCCCCGACACTGAGTGGGTACAGCAAAGACTTGGCGGGAGACTCCCGTGGGGGGCATTCTGCAAGGCTCCTCCCTCAGGTCCCATGGGTGGGCAACCTCCCAGTTCCACGGCCCAACACCCCTCCTCACCCGCCACCCCCAGGCCTACTCATGCTGTATGTTTACAACCATGGGTAGGAGAAAATGGAGACAATGAAGCCCTGTCATCACCCAGACACCTCAGGAGTCTCCTCCTTCCTTCCAGTTCACCCAAGAAGAGACCCTCCCTCCCAAATGCTTCCAACGTGCCAGTCCTAACGGACCCAGAAACACTCAGGTGAGCGGAGGAGGCAGCACCGTGGCCCATGAGTGTAGGATACGCGGGGCCCCACATGGCTGTCTTAGGTGGCTGATGCCGGGCCTGTGTGTCTAAGGATCTGCAGGTGTCCCAGACTCAAGACCCACACCCCCTGCACCCCAGAGCATCGCCATGTCCGTGCTGCTTCAACCTCAGCCCCTCTCCACCCCCTCCAGGGCTCCTCCTGCTCCTGGGACGTGGCAGGGGGGGCTGCATGACGCCACCCCTCCCCATCTGCTACAGCCCAGCTCCTTTCTGAATTAAAACTGCCAGGAGGGCCACATGTCACCCTAACCTTGTCCCCCTGGCCAGGGGATGGGACCACGGCCTGTGTGACCATCACAATCATCACACACACTTGAACCTGAGTCCTTCTGAAGGGGGGCAGCCCCTCTTACCCCCTTCTTCCCGGGAATGGCGCACTCCCAGTTCATGAGGTTCATCGTGCCGTCGGGATTTTTTGTTGGGACGGCCACAAAACCCTGAGAGGAAACAACACAGGGCACATCAGTGCCATGGCAGCTGGTTCCCTGCTCCCGGGATAAACCCGCCAGCATCAGCCCAGAGGCCAAATGGCCAACCCGCAGGGATCTGATGTTCTTGTCAAGGGGAAACCATCACCCTGCCACACGCAGAAGTAAAGCTTTCCTTACAAATGGGTGGTCTTTTCTCCAAGCTTTCCTCTCCTGGGCGAGTCTGCTGAGGGCGATCCCCGACATGTTTGCGTCCCTAGAAGAGACGGGCAGAGTGTGCGATGAGCACTGGCAGCCATGGGCCCTCTGCCCCCTCACCCCATGCCTGGCCCAGCCCAACAGACTCGCTTCCAAGAAGCAGGGAAACCAAGGTTCCCACCCGGCCCCACACACCGCTCTGGACAAGCTGTCACAGCTCCCCACACCCCGGGGGTGAGGGGGCACTCCCAGCCTCCTGGTGTAGGCAGCTCACCAGGGAAGAGGGAGTGGGTCTCCCATCCCCAGGCCCCCATGGCATGTGCTGTGACTTGCATTTCATGATGACACAGAGCTCCAGAGAAGCAAAGCCCCAGGCCCAAGTCACACAGCTGCCAGGTGCTGCGTGGGGAGGGGGCGCCGTGCACTCCCAGCAGCCACCTGCCCACTAGCCCTGCCCTCTTTGTCCTGTGGCACCTGCTGGAGTGACAGGGACCCTAATTCCACCAGACTCTTTAGCAAAGACAGGGACAAGATGGGGACGTCCAGAGCGCAGGCCTGAGACCTGGGAGGGGCAGTCACTGAGCACTCCCCTTTGCCAGTGCTGGGACGTGGGGGTGCTGGCAGCCCTCCGGCCCAGAATCGGGGGCTCAGAATCTAGACTCAGGCCCGGCCAGGAGGAGAACCCTGGTCCTGGAAGGCAACCAAGAGGAAGGCAGCCCTGGTCAGAGAGCAGTTTAACCATGCAAGGGATGGGGGCTGCACAAGTCCAGAGGCAGCACCACCCTCCACCAGCATCCAACAGACCCACCTGTCACCAGGCCTGGGGGTTCGGGCCTTCCCTGGCCCCTGCCACTTTCTCATCCTATAGCCCCACCCTAGGACCTGCTGCCACTCCGCCTGTTGTGAGTGGGCCAAGACCTGTCTCCCAGTGACTTTGGAAAGTCAGCAAAAGGGGGAGCAGGCCTTGAAGCCAAGCTACTCAAACTCCTGGTCTCTCCCGAATATCGGCTCCCCTGCACGTCTGGACCACAGACCCTCAGGGGCTTGGCGGCATCAACCATTCAGATTCATCGACCGGAGCTGTTAGCCCATCTCCCAGGTGCTCCTGATGCAGCACGCAGACCAGGCATGTGGCACTCTATCGTAACCCCTGCTGCCCTCAACCTCCTTCTGCCCAAGAGAACGCGACCCTTTGGGACTTCCCTGATGATCCAGTGGTTAAGAATCTGCTTTCCAATGCACAGGACGCGGGTTCAATCCCTGATGAGGGAACTAAGGTCCCATGTGCCGTGGGGCAACTAAGCCCACACGCCACAACTAAGACCTGAAAACTTGCTGGAGAATCTGACCCCAAGTGTGTTTGCTGGTCTTCAGAGTCCATGGGAACATTAAAGATACCCTGAATCAAATATTTCCAATAAGCAAGCCTTTAACAAGACAGAGGAGAGTGTATCCTACACATGCATGGCCGGTGGCTTGCCTCCACCCTGCAGGCTTGCACTGGAGGGCCTGGGGACAGGCCCCCTCTGCACCTCTGGCAGGGAAGAGGTCCAGCACCTTGAGTTCCCTAGGACAACATGGTGCACCCTCTGCAACCACACCATGGCTCTCAACCAGGCACAGAAGAACAAACTTCTGCCAAAAACAGAACTGGAAACCAGCCGTGCTTCCCAGCTGTGCTGGCCCTGACCCAGAGCTGGGGACCACCAAGCCCGTTTTAGACCTGAGAAGGGAAGATCAGAAGTAACCTGCCCACTGAGGGAGGAGCCTCAACTCAAACCCAGGGGGTCTTCCCACTCCCAGCAGGAGGGCTGCTCCTCTCTGCAGCCCCTGCCTCATAATCACTCCTGCAGCCCCCTCCCTTGGCTCAAGCTGACCCCCAAGTGCTCCAGCAATCCAAATCAAAACCTTGTCCTAGCATCTGCTGGGACACTCTGCCCCCAGGCCTCAAACAACACAAACACACCCACGTTCCTGCAGGAGAGGTAGGATCAGGTCAACAATGCAACAGCAGACCAGCCGATCAGTGGGGCCCTGGGCAGCTACCTCACTGGGCACCGGTTACAAGGGCACGTCCCCAGGCCCAGTGGCCCCATGGAGCCAGGAACTCTGTGGGGATCTGGCTCTTGGACAACTCCCCAAGAAGTAAGCATAGTGGGGACGGGGGGGTGGGACGGGTTTGGGATGGCCACCGCAGCCTCCAGCATCACCCAGGAGCCCAGGTCTCAGGAAGTGGGGTGAGTTACTGCAAAACACCAGAGCAACGGGATGTGGTGTGTCATCAAGAAACACATATACTCATGTCATCATGAAAAAAAGTGAGGGTCAAAAATCAAAGCCCAGGCTTCCCTGGTGACACAATGGTTAAGAATCCCCCTGCCAATGCAGGGGACATGGGTTCGAGCCCTGGTCGAGCACATGCCACGGAGCAACTAAGCCCCTGCACCACAACTACTGAGCCTGCACTCTAGAGCCCGTGCTCCAAAAGAGAAGCCATCACAATGAAAAGCCCGCACACAGCAACGAGGAGTAGCCCCAGCTTGCCACAACTAGAGAAGGCCCGCATGCAGCAACAAAGACCCAACACAGACAAAAATAAATAAATAAATTTATATATATAAAAAAAACAAAGCCCCCCACTCAGCAGGCATGGTGACAGGAACTGTTGCCCTGGTGGTACTCTGATCCGAGTACACCTTCTAAAAGGCTATAACCCTGCCCAACCTCAAGATTAAGTCCAAGACAAGTAACACCAGGCCTGCACCCAAAACAGAATTTCTTTGCCACCCACCAACCCCAGAACTCTGGTCTGCCCGCTTCCTCCCCATCCGTGGACCTGACCATCAGGAACATGTCTAGGATTTCCTTCTCTGGATGGCACACCTCTGTCTGCTATTTTCACTCATTCATGCAACATAAATTGAGGAACGGTATGAGTGTCGCTGCCCAAACAGATGACATGGGGAGAAGTGCTAGGTGCCAGGAGACACAAAGCAGGACGACTATGAGACGGGCAGTACTTGGGTCCTAATGGTGGTCAGGTGGCCGCCTGGACACAGCCTGCAGCAATGGGCTCAGTGCAGGAACATAAGAAAGAGCCGGAAGGGTGGGCACTGGTCCTGAGGGTCTGGGATTGCCTCAGGGAGGCGGGGAGATGCAGGGCATAAGGGCACAGGAGAGCAACAGCCGCTTTTGTCTTTAAGACTCTCTCTTGTCGGGGGCTAGGGCAGTAACCCCAAAGTCTGAAAAACCTTCATTCCTGAGACTTTCTCAAACCCTTCAAATGGCTCTTCTAAATAGAACTCAACCCCACCTCATCCCCAGGGCTGGTGGGAACGACCCCCCCACAGGGGGCTTGAGGGATGTGGAGGATGTCCACAGCAAGCCCCTCACCAGCCAGGGCAGAGCACGCAGCACAGGCTGGCAGCCACCTCTGAACTAATGAACGCAGAAGTTCAGCAGAAGACAAGCAGCTGGCGTGAGGTTCCTGAGTCTGCGCTCTGCCAGGCGTCAAGACTAGTTTCTGGAGCCCCAGGGCAGCACTCTGGATGCCGAGGATCCGTGGATTCTGAAATGGGCAAGCCAGCACTCGGACTGCTCTGGAGGGGCAGGGCTGGGCCAGGACGCAGGAGAGGCCAGCAGGGCAATCCTGAGCACTGCCTGTCTGCTGACGGCGTGCCAGGACTCCACCACAGGCCACCTCTGCTGCTAACAACGGACAAAGCTGCCTCTGCAGGCCCTGTCCAAGCACCAGCTGTGGCTGTCTCAGGTGCAAAAGGTAATGGGGGGGGGATCCCCACAGGAGTTCCTGCAGCCCCTTCCTTAGGGGTGCCAATGGACCAGAGCGGGAACCAAAAAGACCGCTTCCACCACGTGGGCAAACAACCACAGGTGCACACCTGCACTGTCCCAGGCAGAGATCTAGCCTCCTGCTCCCCAGGAGAAAGCGGTCAATTTGGTACATTTTAATTAAAACATGGAGCCACTCCTTCAGAATCCCACTTAGGATCGAATCTGCCTTCCCCAAACAACAGAGAGACACATAAGGAACAGTTAAGTGTTACTAGACACTTTAGAACAGCAAAATCATAAGATATGAAAATAAGATATCTATGAACTGCTAGAGACAGCCTGCAGGAGAGGAGCCGGGTTCTCCAGGGAGACCCTGGAAATCTGCCGGCATCTTCTTCCAGATCAGGCTGTACTTGAACCCGCTCTTCTAGTTGACAGCACAGACTTCAGAGCCACTTACTGGCTGTACATGTGGGCAAGTGGCTTCTCTCTCCCACCCTCAACCTTCTCACCTGTAAAATGGACAACAGCACTGTGACCTCACAGGTTGGCCGGGGATGAAACTGATAAAGGATCAGCAGCCCTGGATGGGTCTTTTTCACGCAAACACAAACTCCCCAGGGGAAGGCACTGGCTTCACCTGATGCAGGCACCCTGCACTCAGGAGACACTCCAAACCAGTTGCAGTTCCCTGTTCTTTCCTGACATTACTTCCCAGGACCCCAAGCCATTTCTGAAGCAAGGGCCCAAAGACTGAAGCAAGGGCCCAAGACTCACCAGACAAAGGTGCTACAAGATACAGAATTCACGCCTAAACCACCCGAAAGGCCATAAACAAGTCAGGACGAACTTGGGATCCATATCCCTTTTTTGCTGGGTAGGTTTTCTATCCAAAGGCACGGTTTCCTTAAGAGCAAGAAACATTTAGGACTACAGGCTTTAAAAAAAGACCAACAAAAGCCAGCTCGGCAAACACAGAACAGTAACTTTGCTAACTGAGGAACTAAGCTTATTTCCGAATCATACAAACCAGACCAGTTAATTCCGTGATTTAGGGGCAGGTGCTGGCCGTTACCACGATCCCAGCTAATCATTGCCTCGCCTTCCTCCTACTCGCCTAACTACCAGTTCCAGCTTCCGTGCAATTGGTACAAAGCAGTCTTGGGAGGAAATCTCCCCGTTAAGGGGAGCGCTAACACTGTCCCACCAACTGGAAGCGGAGCTCCGGAGGCGCAAGAGCTCGGACTTGTTTTCATTTCTAGGCATCACACGCCACCCCCCAAACGCGCCCGCGCTTCTGCAGCGCGCGGCTTTACACTCTTTGTGCGGTGCGTCCTCTCCCGGGCTGGAACGCGCCACAGGTTCGCGCGCACACCTTGACCCCGGAAACGCTCCGCCTTGGCGGAGAGCTAGGCGCTCCTGTCACCGCGGCCCGAGCGGCGGGCGCCGTCTGCGGCCCCGGACGCAACCCGCGCGCTGCGACCTGCCCGAGCGCGCGCCCGAGCGAACGTTCCCAGCACCCCCGGGACGCGACGGGCCGGGGTTCGGGCCGCGGGTCGGTGAGCCCAACGGGCCGGCCCCCGCCACGGCGTCAGCAGCCCGGGGCGGGCCGGTTCCCGGGAGCGGGCCGGGCCGCGGGTGGAGGGCGCCCGCCCGGCCGAGCCCGACGGCAGTGGAGGCCGCGGCCCGTCAAGGCTTGGCCCCCGGCCCGTCCGCCCCGCGCGCTCACCTCGGGCGGCCGCGGCCCGGCGAGCGAGGCGGACGAGGCGGCAGCGGCGCTCCCTTTGTCTCGGGACTTCCCTCCCGAGCCCGCTCCGCGCGCAGCCCGAGCGCTCGAGGACCCCGGAGCGGGCGGGGCGGGGCGGGGCCTGCGAGGCCTGCCCGTCGCGCGCCTGCCCCGCAACCCGTTGCCGCCGCCGCCCGCCCCGCGCCGTCCGCTAGGCCGTTCGCCGCCCGCCGCCCGCGTTCCGCCGCCGCGCGCCCGAGTCCCGGGCCCGGCCCGGGAGCCCAACCCGGGGGCGGATTTCCAGTCAGGCGGCGCCCTGGACACCTGCGCTCTTAAAGGAGCCGCGTCCCCGATGTGAGGGAGCGTCTGCAAACTCCCCTTCGCGGGGCACGCGTCCACCCGAGGACACACCGGCGAGCGGCGGCGTAACGGAGAGGCCGAGATCTCCAAGGGCTCCCCGGATGCCCCGCGGGCACCTCTCCGGGCACGGCTCCCAGAGGTCTCCTTGAGGCTAGGATCCGGGGCTGGGGAGCAAAGACTACTGAGGCCTAGGGATCCCCGAAGCGTCGCAGCAAGGTGACGATCCCTCGCGTACGGCACGCTGTGAATCCCCTTGCAATTGGCCAGTTCGGGGCTCTGGGCGGGGCGTTTGTCAAATCTGCCCAATGAGCAGACCCTGTACAAAAGGCCGAGTGCTGGCCCGACCGACGGAAGGAGAAGTGCGGACGCTCCCTAACCCGGGGGCTGGCCCCGGGGGGAGGGGCGTCGGGGCTGCGAGCGGGTGGGGGAGGGGAAAGGAGGCCGGCTGAATCACGGCCCCGTCCCTGCCGTCCCGGTCTCGGGTCCACCCTGAACTTGTGTGCGAACGCGGGTCCTTCCCGGCCACGCTGTGCGCCTCCCCGTCGGGCGGCCCCTGACCCCCGCCCCCCGGCTCGCGGTGGGAAGAGGGCGCTTTCCAAGGTCAGGCCGCCCCGCCCTTGAGCGCTTTGGGATCAGGTGGCAAGAGGTGTCCCGGGCCCGACTCGGGCCGCGCGGCCGGTGCAGGGCTCCTGGCGGCCCTGGACAGCAGAGGGGGCTTACTTTCATTCACTGCTTCTTTCCCTTTCACAGTCTCCCTCTGTCTCCTTCCTCCTTCCTCCCTCCATTTCCTTGCATTCCCTCTCCCCACCCCAGTCCCCTAGTTGGCACTGTGCTGAGACTGTGGGCCTCCAGGGCAGGGACCCTAGGTCTGGTGTCCCAAGGCTCACATCTGGCCCAAAGCTCTCAGCGGGTGTTCAGTGGATGAATTGCGTGTGCTCCCAACAGTTCTGTTATTCTGGGGGAGTACAGTGAGGAAGGCCACAAGCCCTGAGATGGGGGGGTGGGCAGCCGTGTGTGTGTCAGGGGTAGTCTGCTGGGTCTGGTGGCTCTGTTGGGCTGGAGAGGGAGTCTGTGTAGGGTACCTCCTGGTCATCAGTGGCCCAGCGAGAGGGCCTGGTTATAGTGATTGGGGTCCCAGGTAACAAAGGCCAGAGGGCCCGGCCCCCTTGAGCTGCATGTGAGCATTCCAGGTCTCTCCTAGGCTCTGAAGTCCAGAGGGGCTGCCCACTCCTGGATCCCCACAGTGACCCAGCGTGGGCCTGTTCAGAGGCGCTGCCTCCCTTTGTCCCTCCACTGAGGCAAATGCCAGGATCAGGGATTGTCTGAGACATCTGTTCTCTGGGTCCCCAGCCCTGGTTCGCTGGCTCTGAGTGGTCCTGGAAGTGTGCATTTTAACAAGTGCCCCAGGTGGGCCTGCTGCACAGCACCTGGCTGCAGAGCTACACTTTAAGAAACCCCAGGAGCATGGGCCTCAGGTGCCAGTGCCATCTTTCTTGTGAGGATACCAGGAGGTTTGCACAGGGCTGCATGAGAAAGGCACCCAGCAAGTAGCAGTGGCCAGTGAAAGGTGGTAGCCACTGCTGGAGGAAGGAGAGGAGAACTGGGGCCCACAATGGGCTTTGCACAGCCAAGGGGCCAAAGATAGGGTAGGGTTCACAGTCAGGTGGGGGGAGGTGGGCTGGAGGGGTAATGGTGGGTATAGTGTGAGGAGGCAGACTGGATGTGGCATGTGGTTGTGGAGGCCTGGGCCTGATCCTCTGGGCCACGTGGAGCCATAGAAGGTTGTGGAGCAGGAGATGCAAGACAAGGTCCTGGTTCTTTGTGGTGAGGGGACACCCGGAGGTGGCGGAGGTATGGCCCTCAGCCCAGGTGGCTGAGTTCCAACCAGCAGAGAGGACTCCTATCCCAGTGGAAGGTGGTGTGGGGTCCTCATGCTGGAGGGGAGAGAGGGTGCTGGGATCGTTGGAGAGAGGAGGGACGTTTAGCTGGAGGGTGGGTTGGAGGAGGTCAGGGGGTGGGCAGGCTCTGGAATCCTCAGCCTTCAGAAGCCTTATGTGAGCAGCCTGCACCCCTGCACACAGGTTCTCCATGGTGGCCTCTCGGTGGTCCCCTCATCAGTCATTCACAAACGTGTATCCAGAACTGACAGTCCGTGAAGAAGCACACTGCTATGTTGTAGGGAGGGCCACATGGCATGGAACAGGGGGTGACATCCAGGAACTGAGAATGGTCCCCCACTGACAGCCAGAAAGAAAGCAGGGACCCCAAGCCTTCAACAGCAAGAAGCTGACATCTGCCAACAACCAGGGAGTCTGCGGGAGACCCTAAGCCCCAGGAGGACTGGAGAAGGCGACCTCAGTCTTCGGAGACCCTGAGCAGGGGACCCCACTAAGCCAGGGCTTCTGATGCATAGAAACCAAGATTTTTAAAAAAGAGGTGCCTTCTTTAAAGCCACTGAGTTTGTGGTGACTTGTTATACAGCAAGTGCTGACTAAAGCACCTGGTTTAGACAGGGAGGTCTCTGAGGAGGTGACCTCCAAACAGGTCTGTGGGGAGGGCTGGGGGAAGAGCCTTCCCGGCAGAAGGAGCGGGAGGTGGGGTGAACAGGGAAAGGCCAGTGTGTATGGGGCAGAGCAAGCAGGGGGGAGGGGAGGAGGGGAAGGGGTGGGGTGGGACAGGCAGTTGAGACCAGACCACAAGTGACATTTCCACTGTGCTGGGGAGTTTGCTGTGTCCAAAGTGCAACAGTTCTCGTGAGAGAGGGGGGATTTGATTGGGTCCAGCTCCCTGGGTACAAAGGAGAAACTGAGGCTTGTAGAGGGGGAGGGCTTTGTGCAATGTCAGTGAATATAAAGCCCTGGGGAAGGATTCTGGCTGACTGAGCCAGGTCATGTGCCCACCATGTGGGGAGGGGGTAAGTGTGATTGGGAGCTGCCTAGAGTAGGGGCAGCACCCCCAGCTCCCCCGGGTACCTGCTGAGGGTCAGGCCGTGGGCATCTGGGAGGTTTGTGTGCAGGGGCTGCTGTTCCAAGGGCTGGGTTGAAAACGAAGAAAGTCCACATGCAAGAGAATGAAGTTGGATCCCTACCTCACACCACATATAAAACCAACTCAAAGACCTAAACATAAGAACTAAAACTATAAAACTCGTAGAAGAAAACAGGGGAAAACCTTCATGACACTGAATTTGGCACTTATTCTTGGATGTGACACCAAAAGCACAGGCAGGTAAAGGAAAAAACTAGATGAATCCAACTTCATCAAGATTTAAAACTTTTGGGACTTCCCTGGCGCAGTGATTGAGAATCCCCCTGCCAATGCAGGGGACAAGGGTTTGAGCCCTGGTCCAGAAAGATCCCCCATGCTGCGGAGCAACTTAGCCCATGTGCCACAGCTACTGAGCCTGTTCACCTAGAACCTGTGCTCTGCAACAAGAGAAGCCACTGCAATGAGAAGCCAATTCAATGAGAAGCCCGCGCACCGCAAAGAAGACCCAATGCAGCCAAAAATAAATAAATAAATATTTTAAAAATAAAAGAAAAAGATTGAAAAATTTTGTGCATCAAAGGACATTATTGACAGAGTAAAAAGGCAACCCATAGAATAGGAGAAAATATTTGCAAATTACATATCTGATAAGGGGTTAATATTTAGAATACATAACTCCTACAACTCGACATCAACAAAACAAACCCAGTTCAAAAATGGGCAAAGTGTCTGAAAAGACTTTTCTCCAAAGAAGACATACAAATGGCCAATAAGCACGTGAAAAGATGCTCAACACCACTAGTCACTAGAGAAATGCAAACCAAACACCTCTAAAATACCACCTCACACACATTGGATGGTAATTTTAAAAACAAACAAACTGGACTTCCCTGGCCTCCAGTGGTTAATTAAGACTGCGCTTTCACTGCATGGGGCATGGGTTTGAACCCTGGTCAGGGAAGTTCTGCATGCTGCTGTGGTGCAGCAAATAAATAAATAAATACAGGAAATAATGAGCATTGGCAAGAATGTGGAGAAATGGGAAGCCTTGTGCATTGCTGGTGGTTATGTAAAATGATGCAGTTGCTGTGGAAAAATCTGGAAGGCGGGAAGGCCAGGGGCTTGGGAAGGGCTGCATCTGTCTCCCTGAGCTTGGGAACAGTCCTTGGAGGATGAGGAGCCCCATCTTTCTGCTCTGGGGGTACATGTGGATTGCAGGGGGTGCTGGGACCACTGGATGGGTGCCCACATCTGCTCCCCAAAGTCTCCCTCTCCTCAGGCCCAGCCCCAGTGCCCTCTGCTTCGTCCTCCAGGCTCTGGTGGGCAGTGCTGCCTTCAGGCTCTCCAGGTCCATAGAGGATACCCCCTGAGTCTCTGACAGCCTCCCGCGCTGCAGTCCAGCCGAGCCAGGCTGAGCCCTTCGCGAGATGTTCCTAAGTAGCAGTGACTCAGCTGTGACGGGTTCTACTGCTCCCTTTTCAAGGGGCTCCCCTTGCAAGCTCCCCGAGGGAACCCTCTGAGCTGAAAGGGCTGGGGCACCTCTCAGACCCCCACATGGCTCCTCAGGCCCTGGCCTGGTCCCACAGGGTCCAGAGGACGCTTTCTAGAGGCCCAAGCTGGGATGCTGGGGCCATGTGAAAGTGTCACTCCCCCCCACCTGTGCACGTGTTAACCGGGTCAGGGTCCCTGAGCTTGCTTGTCTCATCCACTGGATGGTTTTGTACATTAGAACAGGAAGGAGCAAAGTCTGGGACTGTCTCTGATTGCCTGTGCTGTGACCTGTGGCTGTGATTGCTTTTCTGTGTCCCAAATGAGAAAGGAAGATGGTCGTTGGATGCCCATCACTGCCGGCTGCCAAATTGCCACTGTCACTGAAGGGAGAGGCTGGGGTCAGGCTGGGTGCTCAGAACCTGGTGGAGCGTGGACCCCCCTGCTGTGCGTCCCTCCCAGTGCCCAGGTGGTGGGACTGGGAGAGGGCGAGTCTCTACTTCTGCTCCCCCTGGCCTGCAGAGAGCTGAGCCACCAGGATGAGAGATATTTGATTGTCAGGAGCATTTCTGAGAGTGGAGAATAAGGTTGCCTGGGGCAGCTGGACATCCTCTTCACTGCTGTGTAGGAAGAAGATGGCACTAACAGAGCTTGGGCCCCAACCCCCGTGAAACAGATGGAGGACACGTGGGGTGGGGGCCTCCTCTCTCCAGGTGACTTCCCACCTGGTCATACGTTCATTCACTCCCTCCCTCCCTGGTCATTGAGTGTGGGGCCAAAGAAGGGTTGGTTTGTTTTTATTTCATCTTAAGATTGGAGAATATGTTTGCTACCGCAAGACAGTGAGAGAGAGAGAGAGAGAGGCACGGATCGAGAGCGCACGTGAGCTGGGCACACAGTGGAGGGACCTGGCTTCCAACCTCTCCCTGGCAGGTGCACACGCCCCCGAAGGCATTTCCAGAGGCCCTCCGCCCAGCCTGAGCCTTGCTTCAGCATCTCCCCCTATCAGACTCAGTCCTCCACATCTAAATAGGCATTCTGGGGACCCCAGAGCTGCTGCGAGCATTCTTTCTCGCCCACCTGGGCAGGTCAAGTCCCCTCCTCTCGCCCCCCACCCCCCCGCAGCAGCTCTGTCTCAAAGGGTGAAGCTGAGACACCGAGTCGATCCCGCCTCCAGGCCTCTGCTCGCTGTCCCCTCCGCCGGCCTCCCTTCCTCTCCCCCAACACCGCAGCCAGGTGGCTCCCTCTCCCCCCTCCCCTCCCACCTGCTCTAAATCCAGCCCCCTCCCTGCCTCCTCCCAGCGCTGGAAGGCCTTGCCCGCTGGAGCTACAACCCTCGGTTTGGGGGACTCCCTCCCAACCTGCGCCCAGGTGGGTGGAGGAGTTTATAATGTGTCAGGCGGAAGAACCAGGAACTGCGCTTACCTGGCTCGGCTTGTTCCGACGCGACAGCGGCGCCTCCCTCCCCTGCGCTCGGCCGCCAGGTGGCAGCAAAGCGCCGCCTCTCCGCCCCCGCCCCGGGGGTGCAGCGGCAGGTAAGGCAGGTTCGACCCCCGCCCGCCCCATTGTGCGCCAGGTGCTGCGGCGGCAGGCTAGCCATTTGTTTGCCCACTCAGCTGACAAATAAGCGTGATGAAAGGAGGCTTCCCGTCACAGCTGAATAGGGGCTGGGTCCCTATGCCTTGCACCCAAAGAAATACAGTGCAAACCTGACCATACTTTGAGTTTGAAGCCTGATAAGGTTACCTGCCAAGATTTTGGCTGCACCTGTCCTTTCTTGTTAAAGTGGGGGTGGGGGGTGGGAGGGGTCGAGGACGCTAGGACTTGGAGATGTGTTAAAGCAACCACAGTGGCTAGGGACTTCCCTGGCTGTCCAGTGGTTAGGACTTCTCGCTTCCACCACAGGGGGTACAAGTTCAATTCCTGGTGGGGGAACCGAGATTCCACATGCTGCATGGCCAAAAAAAAAAAAAAAAAAAAAAAAGTAACCACAGTGGCCCAAAGAGAAACCTTTCTCTTTGTTTTAATCTGAGGGATTCTACAAGAAACCGATATGTCTCCTTCATTCTATAATTCAATGTTTTTTTTTAAACACAGGCTCCTTGAGCCCCCAGAACCATCTGTGGACACGTGTTCTCCTTGTCTCCACTCTGAACGATTTGCATAGAGTCAAAGACAACATGCTCCAAGGCCATTTTGATGCATCCCTTCCCAGTTTCCTGGTGCTCAGACTCCACATCCTGGACTCCAGGTCCCAGTGATGCTCAGGACCAAGCGTGTGTGTCCCTGAAGCTGACCGGAGTCTCTGTCCCTGGTAGCCTGACCTTGAGGAGGGGGACAGTCTCAGGGGGCAGACGCATGGCCCAGAGCCCTGAGGCAGGGAGGGCAGCCCAGCCTTGACATGGGCTCCCCTGCCACCTTCCCTGTCACCAGGGCCCCTGTCCGACAGGGCCTCTCCCAGGGGCTGACAGCTACTTTTGCCACTTCCCTGGCCTTGCCCACCACTCCCCACCTGGCAGGCTCTGATGCCACTTATAGGGCTCGGGCAGAGGAGCCTGCGGAGGAGTGGATGTGGAGCAGGATGGTGGAGGCAGCTTGTCAAGGAGCCCAGAAGAGCGGGGTGAAGGCAGCTGGGAGGTCAGGCAATACGAGGGCGGGGGGTGGCCCACCACCCACAGTTTGGGTTTAACACTGAAAGTCCCTTCCCATAGGACCCAGCAATCCCACTCTTAGGCACAGATGCAAAAGAATTGAAACCAGTCACACACTAAAATGTGTACACATATGTTCACAGCATTGCTGTTCATGACAGGCAAAAAGTGGAGCAACTCACAGGCTCGTCAGTGGAAGATGGATCAGCAGACTTCTCCATCCAGACAGTGGAGCATCGTCAGGCCCCACACCCCGCACCACATGGACGCACCCGGCAACGTGCTGAGCAAGGGAAGCCAGACACTAAAGACCACAGAGCGTATGTCTCCACCTGGGCGAAGTGTTCAGAACAGGGAAATCCACAGACAGACAGGAAGCGGATCAGTGGTCACCAGGGACTGGAGGTGAGGAGGAATGGGGAGCAACGGATTCATGGGGATGGGGTTCCTTTTGAGGCTTGGAAATGTTCCGGAACCAGAAAGAGGTGGGTGGTGCACAACATTGTGAATGCACTAAGTGCCACTGAATCCTTCACCTTAAATGATTACAATGGCAAATTTTATGTTGTGTGTTTTATAATAATAATGGTAATAATAATAATACTGTAATAATGTCCTGAAATCTCACCTCCTGGGAGCCCCATCAGTCTGGACAGGTCAGGGTGGCAGGTCACCACCATATACAGAATGGGACGGAGCATGCGAGGAGGTCGATGTTGACCTCTGCAGAGCAGCTGGGGGGCTGCGGGGTAAGAGGCAGGAGGGGGGTGGGGAGGACGAGGAAGCAGCTCGAGTGGACCAGAGCATGCAGCAGAGAGGAAGCTGGAGGAAGGTGCCCATCAGGGGAGAGTGTTTGTTGTTTTGTTTCTAAATCCGAGCAATTTGAGGTGTGTTTGAATGCTGATAAGAAACTCAGTTGGTGCCATGCATTAAAAAAACTTTTTTTTTTCTAAATAGGGAAAGAGAAATATTCCCAGCAAGAATGACCCAAGAAGAGGTAAGTAACTTCATAAACAAACACCCAAACCTGAAAAGCTGGTTGGCCAAGGGAGACCAGAGGCCAATGATTCACAGCAGAGGAATGAGATCAGGATAACAGAGGGGAAACTGAGGCCGCCCACGGTGCGGCGGGGTCCCTGGGTGTGGGGTCACCGGGCAAGGCTTGGCGAGTTTCTGAGTCCAGATGGGCCTCACTGAGCCTCTCCGCGCCCTTGCAAGGAGGGGTGTGTGAGCAGGAGAGCTTGGGGAGCAACGCTGGAAGAAGAGTGGGGGGAACCCCACAGGACACTGCCTCCTGCCCTGGTTGAGGGGTGGCGCTCAGATTCCGAGATCACTCAGGGTGCAAGGCGGGACTGGGTGCTCACACTGCTCTGGGCTGAATTGTGACCCTGCCAATCTGTTATGTTAAAGCCACACTGGTCCTGCACCTCCCACCTCCAGAGCTGTGAGAAGTAAATGTCTGTGGTTTGTTATGGGGCCAAGCAGACTGAGGCACCATCCACTGCTGTGAGGCCTGGGTGACTGTCCACTGTCCTTCCATGTGTCCAGCCCTTTAGCTGCCCACCTACGGGGCCTGCTATTTAAGTGGTGCCCCCTGGTGGTCTGCAGAGGGCAGAGAGCTGAGAGCTGAGCAGGGGTGCTTGCCCAGGGGGAGAAGTGGCAGGCGGGTGCAGAGGGGCCTGAGAGATCCTTGGAGCAGCTCCCGGTCAGCGGTGCAGCAGCCCTGAGGCGGGGGAGTGTCTTATTCAGGCCACTTTCATGGTGCTCAGCGCAGGCAGAGAGCCTGGGGAGAGGCGTGTTGAATCAACGAACAAATGATTGAATCGCGTGGGGCTCTCAGAAAGGTGGGCTCAGAAGTCCTAGAGGTGGCAGGATGGGAGGACGTGTTACCAAGGCCTGGCAGGAGGGAACAACACTTCCGCAGCCGGGGAGGAACTGAGAGCACAGGGCAGAAGTGTTCTGCCTGTTTCACACCAGCCCGATCCTGAGGCAGAGAGAGCGTGTGGGAGGACCTCTTTGCACCTGGGATGGATCTCCTGGCTGGAGTGGGGGTGTGGTCGTTGTGAGGTGGGAGAAAGCCCAGCCTGTGCTGCAGCCCCAGTCCTGTGTGCTGAATGCTCAGGGGGTCTGAATAGATCACAAGCCATGGGGCACAGAATTCCAGTGCCAGCTCTACCTGGTGAGACCCTGGGAAGATCATGCCTTCGCAGCACCAAGTCGTACAGCCCAGGCAGCAGGGCCACTTGGACTGCTAGCCTAAGTCTGCTGTGGGGCCCCTTCTTGCTGGGCTCCACTCAGAAACGGCAGTTGATAATGGGTCCTCACTTGATAACGGGTTGGTGCAGCATTCCCAGTGTGGTCCACACACCTCCAGAACCAGAGGTGCTGCTGAGCGCTGTGACAGCAGGAGGTGCAACATGGAAGTTGTCCTTTTTCTTGGAAGGGATGTCCCAGGACGCTCCCAAAGCACTGTACCCTCAAAAACTCATCAATGAACCACACCCCTGGCAGGTGTGTGTCTTACCAAGTCCCATCATCATGATGTCATCAACGGGACGGCTGGATGCTCCAGGGCAAGACCATGTGCATGCACTGCTGTCCCCCTCAGGTAAATGCTTCCATCCTCCTTGCTGATGAGGATTGGAAAGAACACACCCACCAGATCCGTAGCCACATTCCAGGTGCCAAAGGCTTGTTTATCTGTCCTGGTGAAGATTCCAGCCCAGCATCTACAGTCGAAGTTACCAAATATCCACCAGGATCCGTGTGGTTTTTGCAGGGCTGTAGTGGTGTATTCAGGGGACGTGATAAGGACCACCCTGCATCACTGCAGTCTTGAGTGTGGCCCGGTCTTGGCTGGTCCTGCTGGATGTCCTGTTTCATCTGACCTACAGACTTGGCTGGGAGAGGAGAAGGCCTTCCCACCATAAAGGCTCCACAGCGCATCTGAGAGTTCCCTCTGGAAAAACGGGGCTCACTGCTCTCTGTCCTCCTTCCCCTGAGTCCTGGGATGGAGGAGGTGGCACCTCTTGATGGACAGCAGTACATAGTCAGAATCTGGCAACAATGCTTCATTTTCACCTTTTTCTTTTTTTTTTTTTTTTTTGTGGCCACACCACACGGCATGTGGGATCTTAGTTCCCCGACCAGGGATGGAACCCATGCCACCTGCATTGAGAACTTGGAGTCTTAACCACTGGACCTCCAAGGATGTCCCCATTTTCACTGTTTTTAATTTTCTTTATTTTTTTATATAGCAGGTTCTTATTAGTTATCCATTTTATACCTATTAGTGTATATATGTCAATCCCAATCTCCCAATACATCACACCACCAACCCCCGCCACCCCCCCCGACACTTTCCCCCCTTGGTGTCCCTACGTTTGTTCTCTACATCTGTGTCTGTATTTCTGCCCTGCAAACTGGTTCATCTGTACCATTTTTCTAGATTCCACATATATGTGTTAATATACGATATTTGTTTTTCTCTTTCTGAATTACTTCACTCTGTATGACAGTCTCTAGGTCCATTCACGTCTCTACAAATGACCCAGTTTCATTCCTTTTTATGGCTGAGTAATATTCCATTGTATATATGTACCACTTCTTCTTTATCCATTCGTCTCTCTATGGGCATTTAGGTTGCTTCCATAACCTGGCTATTGTAAACAGTGCTGCAATGAACATTGGGGTGCATGTGTCTTTTTGAATTATAGTTTTCTCAGGGTATATGCCCAGTAATGGGATTGCTGGGTCATATGGTAGTTCTAGTTTTAGTTTTTTAAGGAACCTCCATACTGTTCTCCATAGTAGCTGTATCAATTTACATTCCCACCAACAGTGCAAGAGGGTTCCCTCTTCTCCATACCCTCTCCAGCATTTGTTGTTTGTAGATTTTCTGATGATGCCCATTCTAACTGGTGTGAGGTGATACCTCATTATAGTTTTGATTTGCATTTCTCTAATAATTAGTGATGTTGAGCAGAAGTTTCATGTGCTTCTTGGCCATCTGTATGTCTTCTTTGGAGAAATATCTATTTAGGTCTTCTGCCCATTTTTTGATTGGGTTGTTTGTTTTTTTAAATATTGAGCTGCATGAGATGTTTATATATTTTGGAGATTAATCCTTTGTCCATTGATTCATTTGCAAATATTTTCTCCCATTCTGAGGGTTGTCTTTTCATCTTGTTTGTAGTTTCCTTTGCTATGCAAAAGTTTTTAAGTTTCATTGGGTCCCATTTGTTTATTTTTGTTTTTATTTCCATTACCCTAGGAGGTGGATCAGAAAAGATCTTGCTGTGATTTATGTCAAAGAGTGAGTGTTCTTCCTATGTTTTCTTTTAAGTTTTAAGTGTCCAGTCTTACATTTAGGTCTCTAATCCATTTTGAATTTATTTTTCACCGTTTTAACTTTTGTGTTGTAGTTCTATTTATGACAAGTGATACTGGCCTTCCGTTTCTGACTGTGCTATACAGTTTTTGTTTTAAATCCAGATCTTAGCTAAACATTTGAACACATTTAAAGACAAAACGTGGGGCAGAGATGGCGGAGGGTAAGGACTCCCAGGAGCAGCTGCCTTTGCTCTTTGCCGCCCTCTGGTGGCCTCATCCTGCCGGACGCCCTCCCCTGAGCAGTTTTCTGTTGGCCTCTGGCTGGTGTAAACGGAGCGTCCACTCTGTGCCCGGCACCCGCCCCCCACGCCCCCGGGGACCAGCGACAAACCGGAGACACGGCCCTGCCCCCAAGGGCTCCCGGGAAGGCTGGTGCTTTGGGGGAAACGGCCAGAGATGGGCCGGAGTGGACGGAAGTGTGCCCCGCCCAGCTCAGCGCTGAGCTGTGGGGGCCCCTCCCAGGGCACGGGGGTCTGAGCCCAGAGCCGCGCCTGCAGGTGGGCTGTGGTGGGTGGGACACGGGGACAGGCTTCCGTAGGACCGCAGGGGCCCTGACCGCCCGCGCACTGACTGCTCGCTGCCTGTTAAGATGCTTAAAACGGGGACTTCCCTGGTGGTCCCGTGGTTGGGACTTCGCCTTCCAATGCAGGTGGTGCGGGTTGAGTCCCTCGTTGGGGGAGCCGAGATCCCACATGCCTCGCGGCCAAAAAACCGAAACATAAAACAGAAGCAATATTGTAACAAATTCAACAAAGAGTTTAAAAATTGTCCACAGCAAAAAAAAAAAAAAAAAATTAAAAAAAAAATTAAAAAGATGGGTTCTGCAGTTACTCCTCCAAGCCACACAGGGGCGCGCGGGCCTGGAAGAGGGGCGTGGCCAAGGTCGGGCCGCAGGTGGGACCAGTCTCTTGACACCTGGTGGCTCTGCAGGTGGGGGCGGCGCAGCTGGGACGTCCCCCGGGGGCCGGCGGGACAGGCGCTGTAAACTCCACCCACCCCCGATTTTTAAACTCGTGCTGCGGGGACGGGCTTTAGGGCTGCAGAAACTGCTCACATTTGCGTGCCAAGCCCTCGCTGGTCTCTAACTGAAACGTCTGCACTGAGTTGGCTGACTCAAACAGACCAGGGACTTGAGAGGGGAAAAAAGATCTTGGTTATAAAGTTCCACCTTCGCGCGCATGGTTCTTGTGGACACTTGTAGTGTGAAGTTTGCTGCTGGCCCCGTCTGCACCCTTGACCTCTAGCACTGCAATATTCCTCCTGCCCTCGGAGCCAGGTGTGGGAGTGATCCCGGGGCTGTGGAGAGGAGGGGAGGAAGCCTGGTGGACAGACAGAAGGTCTGAGGGCAGAGAGGATATATATCTCAGCCCCGCCTGCCTCAGGGAAGGTGAATCAGGACCCAGAGGGAAAGACCGAGGGCCCTGCTCCTTGTTCTGGGTTTGAGCGGTTGGGATTTATACTCCTGGGGTGTGAAATCGCTCAGTCCTTCCCACCCGCCTTTGCTGCGCCCCCTGGTGGAACCCTGCTGCAACACTCGCTGGGGCAGGAGGGCCTTCCTGCCAGCCCGCCCCCAGGTGTTTGCTCTGGTCCCGTCTGGGATCCAGGTTCCCTCCAAGCAGAGCTGGAGTCGGGGATTCCTCCTCTCACTCAGCGTGAAGCCTGGGGAGTCCAGCCACATCTCTGAGTTAACTTCTCACGTGCTGCTGCTTCCTCCATATGCTGCTCGCGTCTTGATGATTTGTGATCTCATTTTCTGTGAGGGAATCTTCTTGGGCTCTCTGCCCGGGGTGCAAACATCGGGCCAGGGCACAGGCACGCCTCACTTCACTAAATACCAGGCCGATGACCGTGCTTGTCGCCACTCCACTGCAGTGGGTTGAATGTTGACCCCGAAAGATCTGTCCGTGTTGTCACCTCTGGGACCAATGGGTGTTACATCATACGGCAAATGATGTGATGACGGCTCCTGAGAGGAGGAGCCTGTCTTGGTTTCATGTGTGAGCCCTGAATGCAACCGAATGCATCTTAATAATAGACACACGTAGGGGACACGGAGGCAACGTGGATATGGAGGCAGAGAGAGCAGTGATGTGGCCATCACGCCAATAAAAAAAGAGAAAATTAACACATTTCTGTTGTTTTCAGCCATCAGTTTGGTGATTGTTACAGCAGCCATGGGAAACGAGTCCACTCACCTTGGAACTGAGAGCGCCAGTTTCTCTGCGTTCCCCCAAATTTTGTTATTACCTAGGTTTTAAATTTTTCCTTTCTGACGGTTGATCTTTAGAATTCTGCACCAATGTCCTGCGTGCATTATTTCAATACCTGTAAAGTCTCTTTAAAAAGGCAGCTTTAATGAGGTGTAATTTAATAACACTCATCAGCGTTAAGTGTACAACGTGATGAGTTTTTGACAGAAGTACACAATCACACAAGACTTCACGTTCAGCGTGGTTGATGTGGCAGAGAAATTAGTGAGCAGCTCAGCCCTCTGTCCTGGTGTCTTTGCTGCCCTGAGCCATTTCCCCTCAACGCCAGGCCTCAGCTGCCTTCTGTCACGGGGATCCCAGCCCCCATCTCACAGGTCCTTCTACTCCCAGGGTATTATTTTGTTTTGGCTGGTGTATTGTTCTCCTGGGGCTGCTGTAATAAAGTATCACAAACCGGATAACTTAAAAGAACAAATTAATTTTTTCAAGGTTCTGGAGGCCAGAAGTCTGCAATTGAGGTGCCAGCAGGTGGGTTCTTTGCAGAGGCTCTGAGGGAGCACCTGCTCCAGCCCCCCTGGCTTCTCCCAGCTCCTGGCCATCCTTGGCATCCTCTGTCCTGTGGACACATCACTCCACCCTCTGCCTCTGTCTTCTCTCCTAAGGATGCCCTAATCCAGTATGACCTCGACTTGTTACACCTTCAAAGGCCCTATTTTCGAATAAGGTCCTCTTTTGAGGTTCCGGGTAGACAGGATTTTTTGCGGATGCTACTCCAACACACTGAGTCTGGGAAAGGGAGCCAGGAGTCTATGGGGCCCTATTTCCCGCCAGGTGGAAGCTGCACTCCCAGCATCCTTTCCTGAAATCCCTCTTCTGCTTGAGTCAGCAAAGTCGGTGTCTAAGGCTGGCATGCAGGTGTCACTGACCAAGGAGTCTGCCAGAGGTGTGGCCAGGGGACTGCCACGGGTGTGGTGCAAGGTGGCACATGGGCAGGGACCAGCAAGAGACCTGTCTCCCCACCCTGATCCTGTAGGTCTGCCCGGCTTACTGGGTGATACGTAACTTCCAACCCATACGTTCCTGCACGTCTACCCCACGGCCATGTAGCCACACATGACTTCCTAAGGCTGCAGCCTTGGCGCATGGTCAGTGGGTAGTGCGCCCCAATTCATCCCCTCCACCCTGCTCTGCCCACACCTGCAGCAGTTGTCACACGTGGATGTGTTCCCAGGACTTGCAGGGTGTCCTCACAGATGCCAGATGTTCTCACCTTCCTTCCTCTGCCCCTGGGTGACAGAAGGCCCTGCAGGCTAGGGTGGCGGGGGTCGCTGGTGCCCTGTGTCTCAGCCAAGTGAAGGGCCCACTCCTCTCTCCCATGGACATAGTGGGCTGATGGAGAGGGTTGCTCCTGCCACTTTCTCCCCGAGGACTCTACCTGGCGACCGGACGTGCAGCATCTCCTGTGACATCTCACGCCGGCCCATCTGACGGTGCCTTCACTCTGCGTCCTGCTCTGTGGCTGCCCGGCCCCACTGGTCACCTCCACACCTGCCGCGTCCCCCAGCTCGCCCTCTTTACCTTGAGACTGTCTTAGACTTTCTTTTCTTCCCCCTAGTTAATTACAAGCAATTTAGAATAGACTTTGGGACTTCCCTGTTGGCACCGTGGTTAAGAATCGGCCTGCCAATGCAGGGGTCATGGGTTCAATCCCAGGTCTGGGAAGATCCCACATGCCACGGAGCAGCTAAGCCCGTGTGCCACAACTACTGAAGCCCGCATGCCTAGAGCCCATGTTCCGCAACAGAGAAGCCACCTCAATGAGAAGCCTGTGCACCGCAACGAAGAGTAGCCCTTGCTTGCCGCAACTAGAGAAAGCCTGTGCACAGCAACGAAGACCCAACATAGGCAAAAAAAAAAATTAAAATTAAAAAAATATATATATATAAACTAGACTTTATTCTTTTTAAAAAAATATATATATTTATTTATTTTGGTTGCACTGGGTCTTAGTTGTGGCATGTGGACTCTTAATTGCGGTATGCATGCGGGATCTAGTTCCCCAACCAGGTATTGAACCCAGGCCCCCTGCACTGGGAGCATGGAGTCTTACCCACTGGACCACCAGGGAAGTCCCTAGACTTTATTCTTTAAGGACATTTTTTTTTCTTTTGGCCATGCCATGTGGCTTGCAGGATATCAGTTCCCCGACCAGGGATTGAATTAGAGCCCTCTGAAGTGAAAGCCCAGAATCCTAACCACTAGGCCTCCAGGGAATTCCCAAGAGCATTTTTAGATTTAGAGAAAAACTGTGTCAGGAAGTCCAGGTCTTACACAGTTTTCTGTGACCATCCTCATCTTGAGGTGCCCATGTTAGGACTGATGATCTGATACGGACACAGTCTTTCTGGCTGAAGCCCCACCACCAGCCCTGTCTACCCCAGGCTGGCTCCATGTCGTGCCTTCTGTGGGTCCGACAAAGGTATGTATCCTCCCTACATGACACCTTCCCTGGATGATCCCCACCAGGCCAGGTCCCCTCTGACCCTGTCAGCCCCTGGGGATGCTTTTCCTGCATCAAGTTCCAACCTGACAATTACAGAAGAGCATCTTGTTTAAAAAGTTTTGTGGGGGGATGTCCAGCCCCTCCCCAAGAAGAGACCAGATGAACTCCCTGCAGAACACTCCAGAAGGGGCACAGACAACATTCAGGACTCTCCACCCCCTCCTTTCTTATATAACTGCAAAACATGGGGTCCCCGCTGGGCAGCTGAGATGCAATGACCACAGCCAGACGACGAAGGTGACCCATATAAACCAGCACCCCAAGTTCAACCGGAGCCTGTCGGCCTTGGAGGGGCGCAGACATCACCCTGCTGGACATGGAGGCCCCTCGCTCTCTGAGCACGACAGCCTGGTCTTCCTCCTGCCTGCCTGGCCAGGCAGGACCTGAGCTCTCCCCCACCTCCCATGCCCCAGGGGCAGACATCACTCCTCATTTTGAGACAGAAAAGCCCAGGCTCAGAGAGGTCAAGAGGCTTGCTGAGGGCCCACAGCACCGTTTCTGAGGCTCCTGTGACCTGCCTGCCCTGCATCTGCAGCCAGGAGCTGGAGCCCAGAGGGGATGGGGTTTCCCCCCTGAATAGTGGCAGTTTCTCTCCCCTCCCCTCTCATCAGACACATCCTGGGCTGGAGAACCAGGCAACTCCCCCATCTCCCAGAGTCGAGAGATATTTTGTTTCCACTTTCCACACTTTAATGTCCATTTTCTGCTCATGAAATGTGATATTGGCTTTCCACTTCTGACAGCAATGTGATTTTAAAATTCCAGGTTTCATTCAACATTTGAACAAATTTAAAGACAAAACGTGGGGCAGAGATGGGGGAGGGTAAGGACCCCCAGGAGCAGCTGCCTTTGCTCTTTGCCGCCCCCTGGTGGCCACACCCTGCCGGACGCCCTCCCCTGGGCAGTTTTCTGTTGGTGTCTGGGTGGGCAAGCTGATTGTCCACTCCGTGCGCGGCCCCCCACTCCCCACCCCACGAGGGCCAGAGACAAATTGGAGACCCGGTCTTGCCCTCAAGGGCTCCCGGGAAGGCTGGTGCTTTGGAGTAAACGACTGGAGAGGGGTCGGAGTGGAGGAAAGTGCAGTTCCCCGACCCCTCCCCAGGCCGGGCTCAGCGCTGAGCTGTGGGGACCCTTCCCAGGGCGCTGGGGCCTGAGCCCCGAGCCGCGCCTGCAGGTGGGCTGTGGTGGGTGGGAAACGGGGACAGATTTCAGCAGTGACACCTATATGGTGACAGGTGCTGGGAGATGCTGACTACCCTGCAGCAGAGGGTCCTGAGCTCTCTCCCCTTCCTTCTGGGGCATTTAGGGGCTCCCCCTGCTTCAGCGGGGGGAGGACATAATGACCGGCCATCTGCACGGCCCCCCTTTCCTCCAGGGCCTGGGGAGAGGTGGGGCCATGCCAGGACGTTGGTGCAACTGTTGAGGGAGTGACCTGGGGCCTGGTTCATGGCATCCCACCCAGGTCTCCAGGGATGACTGCATAGCCACTGTCACTACAGGGGTGCCACGGCCTCCCGTGGGTCCTGGCACCCCTCCTCCTGGGGTTCCCTCCATCACGGGATCCCAGAGTGCATGGAAGGCCCTTCCCTGTGCTGCTCCCCTTGTTCCTGGAACTCCATTTCTCCCTCCTTCCCTGGCACATGGGGAGGCGTGTAGCCGATCACCCTAGTTTGTACCCCTGTAGTGACTGTCCCCCCAAAGTGGTCATGCACCCCTGCCTGTGGGAATCAGGTTTGGCCACACGGCCTGTCCAGGAACAGAAGCAAGGGGCCGACTCACCTTCCCACAGCCCTGGGACGCGCTGTGTGGTCAGCGGTGGCTCCTCCAGAGATGCCCTCCACTATCCCTTTGGGGAGACCCGGCTGCCCCCGCTGCTGGGAGGGCTGCAGGCAGGCCCCTCACCCTTCATCTCTAAGGGACAGCTGGGGGGCCGCTCACCAAGGCCAGGCCCCTCCTGGGCGTCCGTATCCCGTAACGGATGACAGGAGGTTATATAGGCACCCCCGAGCCTCCTGCCTGGGGCCTCCCTGCTCCTAAACCCCATGTGGCGTCGGCTGAGCCCTTGACTGCCTGGCAGCCCAGCTTCTCCCTCTGCAAGGTCCTGCCCTCCTCCCCACCCTCATAAAACTCCCTGCGTGCTAGTCCCACCTGAGTGTGGGCTTCCTGATACCGACCATCGCAGCTGGAGCCAGGCAGGGCCCGAGGTGGCCACTCTGGGGCAGGGTCTTGGAGCTGGGCCCACACACTGATGGTGGGTAGCACGAGACTGCAGTGTGGAGTCCAGCTGTGCTGGGGGAGCAGGCAGTGTGAGAAATTGGGGAGGATGGGGGCTTTGGGGCCCGGGAACTTAGCAGTGATTATAAACCCAGTGGAGGTGCCTGTTAAAAGATAAGAAGCTGGGAGCGATTAACCAGTAATTAAAGGATGAGAGTGAGCGCAGCCCGGCCCCCGGGGGCTCAGGTCAGAGAAAGCGGGGTCTGCTCGCCAAGGTCAGGGCCTGGCTGGGAAGAAGCGGGGCCTCCCTCCGGGGTTGATTCCCCAGAAACCTCCTGCACACTACCCTCTGTCTACCTGCAGCAGGGACCTTGGGGTGCATGCTCTGAGTCTCTGCATGCCAAGCACACCTCCACTCCGCCTGCACTCTGGGGGAAGAGGATTCTGAGCCCCCTCCCTCGTTTCCAGTCTCTTGAGATGTGTGACGTCACTCTTGTGGAGAAAGCAGGACTTTTTCAGAGTGTGACCCCAGGAACTCTCTTGGAGTGACCCAGAATGGCTAGCCGTGTCTGATGGCTCCACGGTTGCAACTTTGCAACTTCTCCCAAATGCTGGGCTGTTCCAGAGCTTGGCTTCTCATGCAATGGCTCCCTGGGAGCCCATGGGCTCCGGGCGGCTGGCCTTCCGTGGCGTTCCAGTAACAGCTGCCTCCCCAGCTGAGGTGGCTTATGCCTGAGTCACAGCTGTTTGCTTTTCTGTCTGGCTGTTTCCGAGAACTTGCCCCGGGGGAAGGGCAGGCAGCTGGGGCAGGCACAGCCCTTGGTGCATCCAGGACAGGGCCACCTTGAGCTCATTTCTCTTTTCAGGTTGTCAAGAGAATAGGAAAGGCCCCTTCTTTGTCTTTTTGTTCCATTTTCTAAGAAGTTTCCTTGAACTGATTTTCCAACTCTTTTATGGAATGTTTAATTTGTTATATATTTTTTCAAGGGCACCTGGTTGTTCTCTATTTCATATTAAAAGAACACAGTGGGACTTCCCTGGTGACGTAGTGTTTAAGAATCCGCCTGCCAATGCAGGGGACATAGGCTCGAGCCCTGATCCGGGAAGATCCCACATGCCGTGGAGCAGCTAAACCTGTGTGCCACAACTACTGAACCTGCCCTAAAGAGCCTGTGAGCCACAACTACTGAAGCCCACACGCCTAGAGCCTGAGCACCGCAACAAAGAGTAGCCCCCGCTCACTGCAACTAGAGAAAGCCCGTGCACGGCAACAAAGACACAATGCAGCCAAAAATAAATAAATGAATAAGTTTATATTAAAAAAACACACAGTATGTAGTTCTTGTTTCACAAAAGCAGCATCTTCTCCCTGAGTTTCCTTAAACTTCTAATTCTCTCCATTGTTAGTTGCATAGCTTTGAATAACTTGTTTTGGTTTGTTTTTATACTTTGGTTTCTAATTCTCTAATTCACCGCTTTCTGGGGACCCCCAACTCTTTCCTTCATATTTAAGAATAAATCCCTAGACCCTCCTACACTGTTGGTGGGAATGTAAATTGGTGCAACCACTATGGAAAACAGTTCCCCAGAAAACTAAAAATAGAGTTACCATATGATCCAGAAATCCTATTCCTGGGCATATACGCAGACAAAACTATAATTTGAAAAGATATATGCATCCCAATGCTCATTGCAGCACTATTTATAGTAGCCAAGACATGGAAACAACCTGGATGTTCATCAACATATGAATGAATAAAGAAGATGTGGTATATAAATATACAGTGGAATACTACTCAGCCATAAAAAGGAATGACATAATGCCATTTGCAGCAACATGGCTGGACCTAGAGATTATCATACTAAGTGAAGTAAGTCAGAAGGAGAAAGACAAACACCATATGATATCACTTATATGTGGAATCTAAAATATGACACAAATGAACTCATCTATGAAACTGACTCACAGATACAGAGAACAGGCTTGTGGTTGCCAAGGGGAAGGGGGAGTCGGGGAAGGATGGAGTGGGAGTTTGCAGTTAGCAGATGCAAACTATTATATTTAGAATGGATAAACAACAAGGTCCTACCGTATAGCACAGAGAACTATATTCAACATCCTGTAATAAACCATAATAGAAAAGAATATGAAAAAGAATGTATGTAGATGCATAACTGAATCAACTGTGCTGTACAGCAGAAATTAAAACAACATTGTAAATCAACTATACTTCAAAAAAAAAAGAAAAAGACTAAGGGGGTTCCCTGGCGGTCCAGTGGTTAGGACTTGGTGCTTTCACTGCCATGGCCCTGGGTTCAGTCTCTGGTCAGGGAACTGAGATCCCACAAGCTGCACAGCCCGGCCAAAAAAAAAGGTAAAAAGAACAAATCCCTAGGTTTTAAGGGTGGTTTATGTCCAAAGCTCCCAGAATAGCCGAGGGTATTTTCCTAATGGACGAGAACAACTGTGTATATCAAAAGTTCAATAAGAGTGAGGCTCTCGGGTGATGATTTGAATCTGTCACCCTCATTGGGCTTGTCTACTATTTTGTTTTATTCTAAGATGACTGGGCAAGAAACTGGGCTTCCCAGATGCCATTCCCATGTTTGTTGGTCTTTTCTGGGACCCATAGTCACCTAGGGCTGGATCTTTCAGCCTCCTCCTTGTGGCATGACCCTGGGTGCAGGAGGGGGAAGGGGGCTGGGGTCTTGACCTCCTAATCCTTTTTCTTTTTTTTTTTTTTGGCCAATCCATGCTGCATGCGGGATCTTAGTCCCCCGATCAGGGATCTAACCCGTCTGTGCCCCCTGCAGTGGAAGCTCGGAGTCTTAACCACTGGATCACCAGGGAAGTCCCTCGACCTCCTAATCCTTCTGTGTTCAGCCTCATGCCCCTCTGCCACCCTCCTCTGTGCTGGGTGGTCCTAAGCCTTGAGTCTGGTTCACTTTCTGCCAAGAGTAAATCTGGGCCTTTGTCCCGGGTGGACAACTCATGGTCCTGCCCAAGGAGGCTCTGAAGCTCTGTGACCAGAGTTTTGAACAACCTCCCTGTTCACAGACCCTGTGCGGACACTGTCTTTCCAGGCCCCTCGCCTGGGTCCCTTGGAACACGGCGGCTCCTTCACCGGGTGTCCTCCTAGCAGAGTGAGGGGGCTTCAACCCACCAGCAAAGCGGGCTGTGCTCCCCCAGTCCCGCTTCTCCTTCTCCTCCATCCGATGTCCAGACGCTAGCTTGTTGCCCGTCGACATCGATGCTGTGGCCTCTTTCTTCATCCCCCTGAATCGATGCTATTTAAATATTTATTTATTTGGTTGCACCAGTCTTAGTTGCAGCAGGTGGGCACCTTAGTTGTGGCATGTGAACTCTTAGTTACAGCATGTGGGAATCTAGTTCCCTGACCGAGGATGGAACCCGGGCCCCCTGCTTTGGGACCATGGAGCCTTAACCACTGTGCCACCAGGGAAGTCCCTCGATGCCATTTATCTGCAGCCGCTTTGCCGTCTCTGTGGCTGGGGTTTAGGGGGTGAGCTCGAGAGCCAGTGCGTCCACCACCGTGTGTTTGGAAGGCCCTGGTCTTCACCGTGACAATGTTGTGACACTGGCTGCCCCGTGCTCTGCTTTGCAGCCTCCGTGGACATCCTCCCCTGTGTTTCCCTCAAGACAAACTTGGTAATCACTTCAACATTCATGAAAATGACCAAATTCTCCTGCAGTTCATCTCACGCTGGAGTTTTGAAGAGTTGACATTTGATGACAGTAACCTCGCATGACATTTTGTTTTCCTTTTCAGGAGAGTTTTGTAGTCATCATGGACTCTGAACATTTCTCGTAAAGCTATTATGGGGGGTGCAGTGCTGCAGATGCTGCTGTAAACCGAGTCCTTACCATTACGGCCCCTCCCAGTTATTACTGGGAAACAAGAATGAGTTTCTTCTTTCTCTACTTATTTGTGTTTAAAATATTTATCTTCCTTCTCGACACTTTAAGAAACTTAATTTAAAAACCTTTTCAGTTGAGGCTTTTGGGTTTTCCGGGAAGAAAATCATATTACTTGCCAATAATAGTCCGGAGACATTTTTCCCACAACCCTCAAACTTCTTATTTCTGGTTCTGGCATATCCGAGGGTCACGTTCAGATGCTGTCTTTGCCCCCAGGGATCTCTCACGGGGCTCCTCTCAGAAGCTGTGGTCACCGGCCCTGGGGGATGGGAAGTCTGGCTCCAGCATCAGGCTTGGCCCTGAGGGCCTGTGGCTTCTTGCTGTCACCTCTGTGACTCGTCCTGTTAGCTGGACCCTGGGAACAGGCCCCAAACTCACACCCACTACAGCCCATGAGCAGAGGACAATGAGGAGAGGAAGCCCCTCACCCACCCAGAGGTTGTGCCCTGGGGCCTGCAGGACCCCACCCTCCTGCATGCGGACTCTCCCTCCCTGCTGGTCCCCCCAGCCATTTTGGATCATGGTTGTTTCCTGAGTATCTCCTGAGATTCTGGGCCCCCCTGGAGTAACCAGGATCTTGGCAAGGATGATGGTGACTCTGGCCCTAAGAGGGAGTGAGGGTCTCTGGAGACTTGGCCTCGCCGTGGTGCAGTGCTGTACCTGGAAGGGAACCTGGCTCTAGATAGGGGTGGTGAGCTGTCGGAGGGCTGCAGTCGCCCCAGCTTTCCTGGAGTGGCCACCTACCTGTGCTGGGGCCACTGCTGCAGCCGCTCACCCCCTCAGCCCTGGGCGAGAAGCAGGGTGCTGCCGGCACGAGCTGAAGGCGGACCCTCCAGGGTGTCCGGAGCCCCCGATGCCAGCTCTTCACCTCACCTGACACCCTCCACTGTCCCCCTGCCCTGAGACTCTCCCACCTGGCCCCACCCTCAGCTGAGAAGTAGAGGCCAGACTGTGCCCTAAAGTGGGGCTTGGGTCGGGGGAGTATCCAGGACCCCTGCCTCCCTCTGTAGCTCATGAAAAGCAGGCTCTGGGCTGTGGGTGTGACCAAGGCAGCTGGTGGGTGGGATCTTCCTGGTGGGGGCATCAAGGTTAGGGATGGTGGCGGGGTGCTTAAAACAGCAGGAAGGCACCCTCACAGTCTGCAGGCCAAGACTCCAAACCAAGGTGTCCGGGCGACTCCGGGGAGGACGCCTCCAGCTTCCAGTGATGCCGGCATCCTGGGCTGGAGGCTGCATCACTCCAACCTCTGCCTCCATGGTCACACGGCCGTCCTCTCTGTGTGTCTCCCAGCATCTCCACCTCTTCTTACAAGGACACTGACCACTGGATGGAGCGGCCACCTATTCCAGTCTGACCAGGAGGTACAGGGGTCAAGTCAGTTGAATACTTAGGGGTCCCGAGCCGGGGCGTGGACAACACCATCTTCAAAGTAGCAGACAGATGGCGGTGTCCTGCAGCTCTCACCTTCGGGAGAGAAGCTCATTGGCCATCAGCCATTGCAGAGCAAGCAAGACGGTCCCGTGGGAAAGTGGTCTCGGTGGAGAGGTGGGGGCTGTGCCTTTCACCAGGGCTGATTTAGTTACTGTTGCCACCAATGTCCCACCACCCAGCAACGGGCACCAGAGCCAAGCTCTGAATGGCACAGCAGCCCATGTTGGCCCCTTCCACTCCTGGAGGGACCAGAGGTTTGTTCTGATGGGAATGGACACATGTCTGCGTATGGTTTTGCAGAAACTGGGCCGGCACCATGATCCAAGAGCTACAGGGGTATCTGAACCCCACATAACGTGGCGTCAGCGCACAGAAACGCTCTGCAGTTTAGGAGGCGAGAGAGAGGGCCCACGGCTGGGCGCCGGCTGGTCACACGGTGGGAGCCATTGGCTTGACAGCGCAGCGCGGTGGCCTGTGGCAGCCGCTCAGTGACAATGTGTCACGGGACAGACCGTCCTCTAGGACAAAGTGCAGATGGAATTGTAGGCCTTCTCTGGAGCTGTGTTTCCAACAGAGGGAATCAGTCTGGGGGCCACGGGGGGAGTGGGGGGTCCGCCCACTGTCACTCTCAGTGGGGAACTTGTGCTCCTGGTGCTCCCAAGTCTGGACTCTGCAGGGTCAGGGGTCGAGTTCCCTCAAAGGGTCACACTTTCACCGGGGGGTATTGAAATTGAAGTCACGGCTGATGCCTGGCTGTGCTGAGGTTTTTGTCCAGAGGCCAGTGGGCAAGAAGAAAGGGCACCATCTTGGTAGGGACAATGACACCGACCCCCAGGAGCAGGGCTGCTGTGTCACAATGGGGGGCAGGGGGGATGAGGGGCACTCTCCTGGCCTCCCTGCATCAATTGTGATGGCATGGGGACATACAGCCACCTGGCTGAAGACATCCATGTAACCAGATGGAGCTCAGGCCCTCAGGGATGGGCGTCTAGGTCGCGCCACAGGGTGAGTCCCAGAGTCCACAGGTCATAGACAAGGGGGTTCTAGATGGACAGTGGAGGGGCCCTGGTGGTCCCTGATGTGGCCACAGCGGCTGTCGGCTGCACCCTGAGCCTCTGCTCCCAGCTGTCCCAGGAAGAGAGGTCCCCGCTGTCCTGCAGCAGCTGTCCCCACACAACACACAGTGCAGTGAACTGTGCTGGACAGAGTGGGCCACCACGTCCCCCTTCGGGACAGTCCTTGCTGGCCGGTGTCTGGTGGGGCTGGCAGCTCCCTCGTGGTCACCTCACCCCCATTGGTCCCTTCCTGGCTAATCCAGGACAGTGTGAGGGCCAGCATTTTGTCCCCTTGAGGGCCGTGCAAACCCTGGACATCCCCCTGGGTGGTGGTCAGCCCTGCATTGCCCATTGACCTTTCCCTCGGCCCAGGCTGGTTCCATCCGCCTGCCTTCCACGGCACGTCCCTGGCTCGTTCCCTGCAGGTCACACTGTCTCAGCGACAGCTTCCAAGAATCCTACCTGCAGAGCAGATGGGTGCCGTGTCCCTCAGCTGGTGGCAGTGAGGGTGGCCCAGGCCATGGGCCAGTCAGATTTCGGTGATGAGGGTGGCAGCCTGCTGTGCTCTAGTCAGATGGTGGCATGCTCCAGCTGGCTTGCCGAGTTCAGCGGTGTCAGGGGGCTGCCTCATGGCTCAAGCGGCCCAGCCCCTGGTGTCTGCTGCCCCTCGTCCTGCCAGCCTGGGCCGGTGCTCCAGGGCTTCTTCCAGCAAACCTGCATCTTCTTCACATTCTTTTGGGCCTGTTTCCACAGACTCGGTTGTGTGTTTGCAGCTGAGATTTGTGCAGTCTCAGTGTGGATGTTGCTGGCCGGGGTGAGGCAGGTCTGCCGGGATGCAGGGCGGGGGCCAGGTAGGAGCTCCTCAATGACTGTTAATCAACTCACCAACCTTGGTCCCCACGGGGCCTGAGAAAGGAGGAGCTTCACAGCCACCTCATCCTCCCACCAAGGGGACAAAGGGGCTCAGAGAGGCCGGAGAGCAGTGAGGGGAGTACCCACCAGGTGAGGACACCCCCACTCAGCCCTGCTTCTCCATCCCCACCCAGGGTCCTGGCCCTCCCCCCGCAGATGCTGTGGTTGCTGTTCCTGACCCTCGCAGGCCTGGGGGGCCCCGTGCCTCTGTCCCCAGGTGAGTCCTGACTCCCTGTCCCTGTCCCTTGTCCCGGCCGCCCAGACCCCTCAGCATCAGCTCAGTGGGTGATGGTCCTGGGAGGGACTGAGTGTGAGAGGCTGTGCTGGGGTCCTTGACAGCGCCCCCCTTGGCTTCCCAGATCCCGATCTGGGGAGGGAGCGGAATGGCACCGTGGGGGTGCGCGATGCCCCTGCCGGCCGGTGGCCGTGGCAGGTCAGCCTCTGACTGCACAGCAAGGAGCATGTGGGGGGGGCTCTCATCCACCTCCAGAGGGTGCTGACCGCTGCCCACTGCACTGGACGGTGAGTCAATCAGCCCGCTGCCCCCTTGGCCAGGGGGAATGGGGGACACAGAGGGGTGGTGGGCAGGGGGCTGGGCGTTGGGCTGCAGGGAAAGCCATGTCTCTGCCAGCGGCCAGCCAGATTCCTGCTGCAGGGCAGGCCAGGCCCCGTCCCCCAGCCTCCTCTGAGAAGCTTCGGTCTCCCCTCCCCCAGGGAAAACTTGCAGGCTTATGACGTCAGGGTCCAAAGGTGAAGCAGATCATCCGACACCCCAAGTTCAACTACAGCCTGTCTGCTGAGGGGGTGGGGACATCGCCCTGCTGAGACTGGAGGCCCCTGTGGTGCTCTCCCATCACATCCACGTGGTCTCACTCCCACCTGCCTCACTGAGGGTCCCAGAGAGGAAGATGTGCTGGGTGACCAGCTGGGGCTACATCAGGCTCAGCGGTAAGGCTCTAGGAGACCTGGTGGGTGTGTGTGGAGACTGCAGGGTAACCCGCTGGACAGGTGCTTGTGGCTTTGCTGAAAATGTGATTTGGGGGAATCCTCTCTTTGTTTACTGTGGTAAAATGTACCCAACAAAATTTTACCATTTTGATGATTTTTAACTGTACAATTCAGTGGCGTGAAGTATGTTCACATGGTTGTATGACCATCACCACCATCCGTCACCAGAACATCCTCCCAAAGAGAAGCTCCATCCCCATTAATCACTCACCCCCCCTCCCCAGACTCTGGCAACCACCATCTACTTTCTATCTCTGTGGATTTTCCTGTTCTGGATGCTTCATATAAATGGAATCATACAATGTGTGGTCTTTTGTGTCTGGCTTCTCTCACTGAGCATGTTTTCAAGGCTCGTTCACATTGTAGTAAGTGTCAGTGCTTCATTCCTTTTTTATGGCCGAGTAATAGTCCACAGTATGGATGGACCACGTTTCGTTGATGGGCACCTGAGTGCTTTCCATTTTTTGGCTCCTGAGAATCACGCTGCTGTGAGCATGAGGCTACCAGCACCTGTTAGAGCAGCTGTTTTCAATTCTTCTGGGTCTATTCTAGGCACAGAATTTTGGGGTCATATGCTAATTCTATGTTTGATCTTTTGGGGGGAATTCCCCTTTGAACCTGAACGTGCACAGGGCCGGGGTCTTGGATGGGCAGGTTCATGGACACTGGGGACTCAGGACCTTTATTCTCTGCCAGGCCATGACAGGCACTCCCGTGGTCCTCACGCGGTCCTCACCGTGACCGCTGGGAGGTGTTTGGACCTTGACTGTCCTCCTGTAGATGAACAAATCTGGGATCAAGAAGCTGGGGCCTACTCCTGGGCATATATCCAGAGAAAACCATAATAAAACCATAAAATAATAATAATAAAACCATATAATAAATAATAAAACCAAATAATAATAATAATAAATAATAAATAAATAAATAAATAAATAATAATAAAACCATAAAAAGATACATGCACCCCTGTGTTCATTGCAGCACTATTTACAATAGCCAAGACATGGTAGCAACCTAAATGTCCATTGACAGATGAATGGATAAAGAAGATGTGGTACATATACACAATGGAATACTACTCAGCCATAAAAAAGAATGAAATAATGCCATTTGCAGCAACATGGATGGACCTAAAGATTGTCATACTGGTGAAGTAAGTCAGACAGAGAAAGACAAATATCATGTGATATCGCTTATATGTGGACTCTAATAAAAATGGTACAAATGAACCCATCTACAAAACAGAAATAGAGTCACAGATGTAGAAAACAAACTTACAGTTACCAAGGGGGAAAGGGCTAGGGAGGGATAAATTGGGAGATTGGGATTGACATATACATGCCACTATATATAAATAGATAACTAATAAGAACCCACTGTATAGCACAGGGAACTCTACTCTCTAATGATCTATATGGGAAAATAATGTAAAAAAGAGTGGGTATATGTATATGTATAACTGATTCACTTTGCTGTACACCTGAAATGAACACAACATTATAAATCAACTATACTCCAATAAAAATTAACTAAAAAAAAAGAGAGCAACTGTGGCCTGCTGTGGTCTCAGGTGTCAGAAGGTGAACATTTGAACCCATCTGGCTCAGAACACTTCTTCAGGACAAGCCCTTGATCCATCCCTTTCCAGGGAAAAAGAATTCCTGGGAGAACATGCTGTCCTTGGTCGTCTTGTCCTTAGGCTTTTGGAGCCCAGATTCTAGTTGATGGAGCCCTGCGTCCTGGAGCTGGATGGGTTTAATGGCCGTAGGGAAGCTGAGTCCCAAGGCCAGGGGTGGCTGGTTCTAGACCCCAGGTCAGGGCTGGCAGTGGAGCCCCCGTGCCCTCCACAGACCCAGTGGAGCCCCACCCCAGCTGGAGCAGAATGAGTACCTGCCCTCACCTAGCCCCTCCCTGCAGCGCCACTGCCCCCGCCCTACCACCTGCAGGAGGTGAAGGTGCCCATCATGGGGAACGAGGTCTGTAACCAGCGCCATCAGAACTCTTCTGCAGACACCACCAACCAGATCATCCAGGATGACATGCTGTGCGCAGGGAGCAAGGGCCGGGACTCCTGCCAGGTGGGACCCCAGACTCACCCTTGGATCTGTCCCCTCCTAGCCCTGAGAGCGGGACCCGCCAGCCCCATTGCCCGGGGTGCGTGGGAAGAGCTTGCTGAGTGCCTCCAGGGGCCCCCTGTGTGCAGCTGGATTGCACCTGGGTCCAGGTGGGGGTTGTCAGCTGCAGCCGCTGGTGTGGTCTTCAGGACTTCCCTGGGGTATACGCCCAGGTGACAGGCTACGTGTCCTGGATCCGCCAGCATGTCCCTCTGTTCCCCGGGCCCTAGACTGGGAGACCCCAATCTTCTGCCTCTCGGGGCCTGCTGGCGGTGGTGGGAGCAGGGAGGGGGCCTCTGAGGTGAGTACAAGGAGGGCGGAATCCCAGAAGTCAGATGATGCCTGTGATTTGACCCTCGTTAAACGGTGTGGGAAGCTGCTTTGAGGCTGCCTGTGTGCTTGGACCACCGTGCAGAGGGTGTGGGTGGGGTCCCGGGCCATCACCCTGGGCCCAGCCATAGGGGAGAGGGGTGGCCCGCCTTCCAGGGGCTGGTGTTCTCTGCTTCTCCCCCACACTTCCACCCCCGACTATCCACCCTCTTTTCTGAGACCCTGTGGCCTCAGTCCCCTATCTCCCTCCTTTCACTCCACCCCGACACGACAACCTCACTAGGAAGACAGGGTCCCCATTGGCACTTCTGGTTTCTCCGGCTCTTTGTTATGGGATGTGTCCTGTGGGTCCCCTTGGACACCTGGCCTCAGGTGTTCGGAGGAGCTTCCAAGTGACACTGGAGGAGGAAAGGAGGTCTGGGGTCTGCAGACAGAGCCCTGGGGTCGGGGGGCAGGGCCCAGTGGGAGGGGGAGTCCAGGTCCTCTTCTTCAACCTGCTCTGCCTCAAGCTGGCCCCCACCTGGCCCAGCCCCTCAGGACTCACATGAAGAACCAAATTCCGTGGAAAAGAACAAAGTGTCTGTCCCGAGTGGGGCCCTGGGCCACTCTCCCTGCGTGACCCAGGGGCTGGGACAGGGGCTGTGATGGGACCGTGGGGCTGGGCAATGCCCACAGCTGCCCAGCATCCAACTGGCCTCTGAGCCCAGAGCCCAGAGGGGCACAGGTGGGAGCTGGGCCAGCTGAGGGGGGTTCGGAAGGGACAGACATAGGTCCTGGGTCAGTGGTCCCGAGGGCCCAGTGCTGGGGAAGAGGGGCCCCGCCAGTCACCCCTTCACCCCGCGGCCTCCCCGTCATTGTCATGGGACCATCAGGCCCCTGGAGCCTGAGCAGAGAGGAAGCTCCAGATCTGGTAGTCCTGGACTGCTCTCCGCTCTGCTCAGGGGCAGGAACCTCAGCTTCCCAGGTCTCCGCTCCCAGGCTTCAGTCCATCCCAGTCGCCAGCCCAGAGGCCCCTTGGGGAGCCCTGTGCAGTTGGCAGCGTCTCTGTCCGGAGGGCAGGGGAGTTTCCGCCCAGCATCGCCCAGGCCTCCTCTGTCTTCACCCTCCCCAACATGCCACAGACGCAACCCCTTCTCTGCCCACTGTTGGCAGCTGTGACCCACCCCCCAGACCCTGGGCTAGGGGGAGGCATCTCCAGGCTGCCTCTGCTGCCTCTCAGGTTCTCAGGGCTCTGGCCGCTTCCAGAACAGGGAGGGGGAGGCCAGGAAAGGGCCTACCCCTCCCATCCTGACGAGGGAGGCTGGTCATAGTGCCACAGAGGGGGCAACCCACCTGCCTGAGAGTCCAGGACAGGAAACCATGGAGACAGAAGCAGATCAGTGGGTACCTGGGGCTGTTGCCATGGCCACGGGGTTGAGGTGATGGGGAGAGGGTCCAGGGTTTCTTTTTAGGGTGACAAAGATGCTATAAAAAGGACTGGGATGGTGGCACATTTGTGGCCTAAGATCCACTGATTCATGGACTTGAAATGGGTGAATTGTGTGGAATGTAAACCATATCTCAATAAAGCTCTTTAAAATTCCCTGAAATATGTCCTGCCACTCCCTTCTGGCTTGTAGAGTTTCTGCTGAAAGATCAGATGTTAGCCTTATGGGGATTCCCTTGTGTGTTATTTGTTGTTTTTCCCTTGCTGCTTTTAATATGTTTTCTTTGTATTTAATTTTTGACAGTTTGATTATTATGTGTCTCGGCGTGTTTATCCTTGGGTTTATCCTGTATGGGACTCTCTGTGCTTCCTGGACTTGGTTGACTATTTCCTTTCCTATATTAGGGAAGTTTTCAACTATAATCTCTTCAAATATTTTCTCAGTCCCTTTCTTTTTCTCTTCTTCTTCTGGGACCCCTATGATTCGAATGTTGGTGCGTTTAATGTTGTCCCAGAGATCTCTGAGACTGTCCTCAGTTCTTTTCATTCTTTTTTCTTTCTTCTGCTCTGCAGTAGTTATTTCCACTATTTTATCTTCCAGGTCACTTATCCGTCCTTCTGCCTCAGTTATTCTGCTACTGATCCCGTCTAGAGTATTTTTCATTTCATTTATTGTGTTGCTCATCGTTACTTGCTTCCTCTTTATTTCTTCTAGGTCCTTGTTAACTGTTTCTTGCAATTTGTCTATTCTATTTCCAAGATTTTGCATCATCTTCACCATCATTATTCTAAATTCTCTTTCAGGTAGATTGGCTATTACCTCTTCATTTGTTAGGTCTGGTGTGTTTTTATCTTGTTCCTTCATCTGCTGTGTGTTTTTCTGTCTTCTCATTTTGCTTATCTTACTGTGTTTGGGGTCTCCCTTTTGCAGGCTGCAGGTTCGTATTTCTATCTATTTTTGGTGGCTGTCCCCAGTGGCTGAGGTTGGTTCAGTGGGTTGAGCAGGTTTCCTGGTTGGGGGGACCAGTGCCCCTGTTCTGGTGGATGAGGCTGGATCCCGTCTCCCTAGTGGGCAGGTCCACGTCTGGGGGCGTGTATGGGGATGTCGGTAGCCTTACTGTGATTCTAGGCAGCCTCTCTGCTAATGGATGGGGCTGTAGACCTGTCTCGCTCTTTGTTGGGTATAGGGTGTCCAGCACTGTTCGTTGCTGGTCCTTGAGTGAAGCTGGGTCTTGGTGTTGAGATGGAGATCTCTGGGAGATTTTCGCCGTTTGATATTACATGGAGCTGAGAGGTCTCTTGTGGACCAGTGTCCTGAGGTTAGTTCTCCCACCTCAGAGACACAGCCTTGACACCTGGCTGGAGTGCCAAGAGCCTTTAATCCACACGGCCAGGTACGTGGGGAGTTTCTTGCCTTTTGGGAGGTCTGAGGTCTTCTGCCAGCGTTCGGTGGGTGTTCTATAGGAGAAGTTCCACGTGTAGATGTATTTCTGATGTATCTGTGGGGAGGAAGGTGATCCCTGCGTCTTACTCTTCCGCCATCTTCTCGCCCTCCCCAGGGGATTGTACTTTCATTTTCTTAACAGTGTCACTCTAAGTGTAAGTTTTAAATTTTGACAAAGTCCCTTTTACCAATTTTTTGTTTCTTTTAGTGGTTTTTGAGTCCCCTCTGCCTTCCTCCGGGTCATGAGGATTTTCTGCTATGGTTTCTTCTGGGTGTTTTACAGTTTTAATTTCTACATTTAAGTGTAAGATCCATTTTGAATGAATCATAAGTAGAGCATCAAGCCTCTTGTCTTCTCCCACACAGATGACACAGTTGTTCCAGAAACATTTGTTAAGAAGGCCACCCTTACCCTCTCCTGAAAACAAGTGACCATGTACGTGTGGGTCTTTTTCTGGGCTACTGTTCTATTGATCTGTACATTACCCTCCATTAATACCACACTCTTATGGTTACTGCATCTTTATAGTAAGTCACCAAGGGCTCAGTGTGAGATCCACACTGTGAGTCAGTGCCTGGGGTCCCATGTGTGGACTTGTATCTGGTGACTCTACAGCACAGGGCTGCTGCCCTCCTTTTCCTACAGCCTGTCCCCTCCCCCAGAGCCTCCTGCGCTGTCCCGCATGGACCACCAGCCAGGAATACCCGGCCCAGGGGGCAGCCCCAAGTGGCCAGACATGCTGTGTCCCCACGGCCTGGGGAGGCCTGTCAGGCGAGCCCAGGTGTGCGAGGCAGAGGATGGGGACTCCCTGACTCCCTGGCATCCTGGTCCTAACCCCACCCTGCCCCCAGGACAACTTGAAGGACCTCTGGTCGGCCAGTACCTGACTACAGGCGGCGTGGTGAACTGAGTGAGGGCTTTGGCCACCCTATCTGACCCACATCCCAGGCTCTCCTGCCCTCCCGCCCTCTGACCCTTGACCCATGACCCTCCCCGGCAGGGAGGGCGCAGACCACAGGCTGGGCCTGGAGGAAGAACCACTGTAGCAGCCCTGGGTCCAGCCCAGCTCAGCATCCTCTCCCCGTGGGAACTGAGGCCAAGGTCACATGTAGGAGAGTCTGCAGACCCCAGAGCTCCAGGTCCAGCTGTCCACCTCCCACGCCCACGTGCAGTGCCGCCTGCTCCTCGAAGGTCCCAGGCCAGGGCCGCAGCTGCAGTCAGACCTCCACTCTGCGACCGCGACCCGGTGGGCAGGTAAGGGGTGGCTGGGCAGCGAGTCCCTCCCGTCCCAGCATATGTCCAGCCCCGCGCGGCAGGTGCTACGGGGCCTCTGCTTTTCAAGCCAGGCGCTCCTTCTGGTGGAAATGAGGGGAACTGCAGGACTCCAGACAGCTGAGCTCGCGGCAGAAATGCTCACTTTACTTGTGGGTGACACGATCACATACATAGAAAAACAAAAATCTTCTGCAAACACCAGAATAAGTGAATTCAGAGAGGCTGTGAGGCACAAAATCAATATGCAAAAAATACTGTATTTCTAAATATCATTCACCAGTAATTGGAAAATAAAAAACACAAAACTATTTCCTATAGAATTAAAAAAAACAAAACCCACTAATGATACATTTAAAGAAAGGTGTGCAAAGTCAATACAACAAAAAGTACAAAACATCGCTGAGAGACATTTTAAGAGGCCTAAAGAGAGATGTGTCATGTTTCTGGATTGTTAAGATATCAATTCTATCCATTTTGATTTATAGCCTCATTAAACCCAAATCAATATGCCAGCGGCCTTACCTCTTGCAGAGATTGACAGTCTGATTCTAAAGTTAATATGAAAATGGAAAGGACCTGGGATAGCCAAGAAAATTTAGAGGAAAAAGACAAAGATGGTTCACTCATCCTCTCCAGCATCAAGACATACTCTAGAGCTGTAATGACCAAGACCATGCATTGGAGAAGGATGCACACAAAAATAAAAGGAACAGAACAGACTAGATATAGATCCCAGAACTGCAGGACCACTTGACTCACGACCACGATGTCACTGATATTGGATGGGGAACGGGTGGCCTTTTCGATCAATGGTGCTGGGCTGATAAGTGTGTGGGGAGAAGTGAAACTGGGGCCCCATTTACATCAGACACAAAACTTAATTCACAGTGGGTTTATGTGAAACGTGGGTGTTGACACAATGAATCTTCTATACAAAACAGGAGAGTATCTTCAGTACCATGGGGTTCTTCTCACCCACAGAAGGGAGTCAGTTCCATATGCACACAACCACCTGGGTGGAACTCAGCATAGTTCCGCTGAGCAGAAGACATCCACACGGCAAGTGTGACCCTTCCATGTGCAGTGTTAGAATCAGCAAAACTAACCTACAGTGACAAAAATCATGACGGCGGCTGCCTCTGAGGGTGGAGGAGGGTCTTGACTAGAAGGAGACGTGAGGAATCCTTCCAGGTGATATGTCTTGCTTTGGGTGGTGGTCACACAGGTGTTACAACTGTCATACTTCATTGAACTGGAGTCTCACAGTCTATGAATTCTGTTGTATATTAGCGTTTATCTCAGAAAAATATATATCCATAGACTTCCGGTTTCTGCTCTGACACATAAAGAGCTTGGAAGTCATGATTTCCATCCTCACAACAAGAAAGTGAAGAACAAACTGAAGGCCAAATGATGTCCCATGGGAGAATCCAGGTCACAGGGCAAACCTCTGTCCCCAAACTGGACAGGCAGATGATTACAGAGAAGCTCCCACTGAGCAGAAGCTGCAGAGCCTGAGAATGCGTGTAAAGTGGCTGCTGGGCACTGAGCCTGGGAGCTTGGGAATTAAAACTTCCTGGGACACCAGTCCTAGGGGTGCTTGCACTTTGATGAGAGTTTCCTCCAGGAGCTGCACCAGGCTCTCAGGGAGAAGATCCAAGAAAAAAAGCCTTCAGGTTTCAAGCAGGAGGAGGGGAAATAATCAACTAGAAATGCACCCAGAGCTTTCTCTTGTCCGGACAGAAGCCTGCCCTCAACGAAAACCACTTGACCAGACCTGGGGAAGGACAGGTAGGCCACTTAGTCCCCTCCAGCCTTCCTGTAAGCCCACTAAAAAACTGAGACTTACTCATGTGATTAGCGAACATTTCCCCCACCCAATCAACAGGCCTCCAGCATAATAACACTGGATCACAACTGAGAGGGCTGTGGACACAAACTCTATTTAAGGAGGAGATTCTAGGGAAACCAAAGGGAACAGAAGAGAAAGGATCAGGACACCAGAGGAATTTGAAGCCTCACAAACAGTCAACACAACGCAACTCCAGCCAGGTAAACACAAATCCTCACACTAAAGACCTATGTATCTCGGTTCCTATTAGCCAGTACATTGTAGCCAGTTTCCACCAAAAAAATCACAAGGCACGATAAAAGCAAGGAAAACAGTCTGAAAAGATAAAGCAAGTAATAAAACCAGACTCAGATATGGCAGAGATTGGCAACTATCAGACTGAGAACTTAAAATAACTATGATAATATGCTAAGGGCTCTAATGGAAAGAGTGAACACTATGCAAGAACAGATGGGTAATGTAATCAGAGAGATGAAAACTCTAAGGAAGAACCAAAAGGAAATGCTAGAAATTAAGAACACTGTAACAGAAATGAAGAACTTCCAGTCAATATCTTACTGGAGTCCTCAACGATGTGATAAGAAAAGGAAATAAAAGGTGTACAGATTGGGAAGAAGACATAAAATTATCTCTGTTTGAAGATGCCATGATTGTCCATTTAGAAAAATCCCAAAGAATAGACAACAAACAAATTCCTAGAACTAATAAGGTATTGTAGCAAGGTTGCAGGATAGGTTAATATTACAGAGTCAGTTGTTATATTTTATATATTGCTATATATCAGAAGTGAAGAATTGGAATTTGAAATTAAAGACACAATGCCATTTACATTAACACTCCCCAAAATTAAGTACTTAGGAATACTCTAACAAAGTATGTTCAAGATCTATATGAGGAAAACAACACAGTTCTGATGAAAGAAATCAAGAGTCTAAATAAATGGAGAGATATCCATGTTCACGGATAGGAAGACAGTGTTAGTAAGATGCCGAACATCCCCAACTTGATCATAGGTCCAGCACAATCCCAATCCAAATCTCAACAAGCTATTTTGTGAATGTTAACAGACTGATTCTAAAGTTTATGTGGAGGCTTCCCTGGTGGCACAGTGGTTAAGAATCCGCCTGCCAATGCAGGGGACATGGGTTTGAACCCTGGCCCGGGAAGATCTCACATGCCGTGGAGCAACTAAGCCTGTGCACCATAACTACTGAGTCTGTGCTCTAGAGCCGGTGAGCCACAAATACTGAAGCCTGCGCGCCTAGAGCCCATGCTCCTCAACAAGAGAAGCCACCGCAATGAGGAGCCCACGCACTGCAATGAAGAGTAGCCCTCACTCGCCGCAACTAGAGAAAACCCATGTGCAGCAACGAAGACCCAATATATAATTATATAATAATTAATTATATAATTATAATTATTTATAATTTATTTATTATAAATATTATAATATTTATTCATAATTGCCAAAAACTGGAAGCAACCAAAGGGTCTTCGGTAGGTGAATGGATAAGCAAATTGTGGACCATCTCGACAGTGGAATATTCGGTGATAAAAAGAAATGCGGGGGGTGGTGGTGGTGGTGGGATGAATTGGGAGATTGGGATTGACATATATACACTAATATGTGTAAAATACGTGACTAATAAGAACCGGCTGTATAAAAAATAAAATAAAATTCAAAAATAAAAAAGAAATGCGCTATCAAGCCATGAAAAGACCTTAAATGTATACTGCTTAGTGAATGAAGCCCATCTGAAAAGACTGCACACAGTATGATTCCAACTCCAGGACATTCTGGAAAAGGCAAAACTATGGAGACAATAAAAAGATCAGGGATTGCAAAGGGTTCAGGAGAGAAAGATGAATCGGGGGAGCACAGATGACTTTTTTAGGGCAGTGAAACGCTTCTGTATGATACCGTAATGGTAGACACATGTCATTATGCATTTGTCAAAGCCCGTAAAATATACAACACCAAGAGCGAACCCTAATGTCTACTGTGAATGTTAGTTAATAATAATGTATCAATACTGACTCATCAGGACTTCCCTGGTGGTCCAGTGGGTAAGACTCTGCACTCCCAATGCAGGGGGCCCAGGTTTCCCTGGTCGAGAACTAGATCCCAAAAGCCACAGCTAAGAGTTTGCATGCCACAACTAAAGATCCCGCATGCCGTAAGTAAGACCTGGCACAGACTAAATAAATAAATAAAATAAGTATTTAAAAAATACCAACTCATCAATGATAACAATATACCTCACTAACACAAGATGTTCATGACGGGAAAATTGCGGGTGTGGGGGTGTGTGTATCAGAACTCTGTACTCTCTGCTCAACTGTCTGTAAACCTAAAACTGCTCTGAAAAATAAAATTTTAGTTACTTTTAAATGATTATACAACTTCGCTTCATAACAATAGGCTTTAAATGTTCTGCAGATCTTTTGTGTTACTGTGGTCACATACTTTACCTCCAAGTAGGCTATAAAACACATGGTACACTGTTTCAGTTGTTGCTTTAAACCAGTAACTTTTATCCTTTAAATGCTTTTTAAATGAGAAAAAAAAATGTCTTCTTATTCAGGCATTTCCACTTCCAGAGCTTGTCTTACTTTGTCCAGCTGTAGAGTTTTCCTCTGCTATGACATCCTTCTGTCTCCAGAACATCCTTTTACATTTCTTGAAGTGCAGGTACGCTGGCAATAGATTCTCTCGGCCATTGTTTGACTGGAAAACCTTTGTTTCACGTTCCTTTTTTGAACTATATTTACTCTGGCTAAATAACTCAATGTACATAGTCTCTTTTTCTCTTTTATTTTTTCTTACTGATTTAACGATTTATGAGAGATTGTTCTATACTCCCAGGTGATTCTGTTAATTTTTTCCTGACTTTTTCTCTCTGTGCTTCATTTTGGACGGTGTCTTCAATTTTACTGTTCTTTTCCTCTGTGTGTAATCCGTCAATAACTCCATCTAGGATGTATTGTTATCAATGTAGAGATTTAATCGTTTGTGTCTAAACGTTTCATTCAGGTCTTTTTACAGCTTCCATTTTTCTCATCACACTCAACGTTTCCTCTACCTGAACATACTTGTAACAGCTCTTTCAGCATCCCTGCCTGTGAACTCCATCATTTCTGGATCTGTTTAGAGTGACTGACTTTTTTTCTGGTTATAGGTCATCATTTTTAAAAATTTCTTTTCATGCCTGGTAATTTTTAAAAACTTATTTTTAAAAATTGTGTCAAAATACGTATAACATAAACTTGACCATCTTAACCATTTTTCAGCATACAGTTCAGTAAAGTACATTCACATTGTGGTAAACCAATCTCCAGAACTCTTTTCATCTTGTAAAACTGAAACTCAGTCCCCACTAAACAACCCCCTTCCCCCTTCCCCAGCCCTGGCACCCAACTTTCTAATTTCTGTCTCTATGAATTTGACGTCTCTAGGGACCTCATGCAAGGAGAGTCATACAGAATTCACCTTTTTGTGACCATGCCTAGTAGTGTTTGATTGGACGCCAGACCTTGTGCACACTCTATGGTTGGTGGCTGGATTTTGCTATGTTACTTCAAACATTTCGGGCTGTGTTCCTGAATGCCAATAAGTCATTTGGAATCTGCCAGATCCTTCTGAGGCTTGCTTGTCAACTTTGCCAGGGTGGGTCTGGAGAAGCGGTCACTCTTGTGCTAATTTCACTCCACTGTTAAGTTGATGGGACTTGGCCAGAGCCGGGTATCACGAGGTTTTTCCAATCAGCTGGGGGACCATGAGACATTCCCAGGCCTGTGTGAGCACCCAGAATCCTCTGCCTGCTCCCCTCAGATGGTTCTAGTCCCTGACCTCATTCCTGGTGTTGACGCTTTCCTCTCAAGCACTGGCAGGACCCCAGGGGACCCCTCTGGGGGCCTCTGGAACTCACTGTGTGCAGGTGTCTCCTCCCTGGCTCGCAGCCTCACGAGTTCTGTCTGCCTGGGGCTCCCCACCCCCTCACAGTTGCCTCCAGGTGCGCTGTGGTCACTGTGGCTCTCGCCTTGCCCTTCACCCTTCTCTCAGGGGCTGTCCCACGCTGCCTCTTGCCCAATGTCTGAAACCGCTATTTCGTGTACTTTCCCCAACGTCTAGCTGCCTACAGTGGGGGGGTTGCACATGGCCCCCGTAACCCCATCTTTGCCGGAAGCAGGTGTCCTGGGTGGAGGATCCTTACTGATCTCACTGGGATGGATTCGGAAAGGTGGAGACGGCCTGGAGCACACGTTACCCTCACACAGAACAAGCTCCCTTCCCAACATAGCAGAGCCTCTTCATCTCTTCTCTTCACGAGAACCGCGCTTGGAGCATGCCTCGTGGAGACCCTGAGGGTCTTGCACTGGCTGTGTCCTCTCTCCTTCTGTTCACGCTGTCCCAGATGTTACAGGGGCCCTGAACTCCAGGTAGTTTGGAGAATATGAGCCAACAGTCCAGGGACAGGAGCATCTCTCTCTCTGAGATGGCTGGCAGGGTGGCTGTGCCTGTCCTGGAAGATGAGTGCCGTGGGACACAGGCCACATCCTCGGTGGACAGGACTTTCCTTCACTCGGCTGTCACCAGGGCTGCAGAAGGCAGTCCCCCCCACACACACATGCCCCCAACTCTGATCTCCTCCATGCACCCCCTGTCACCCCCAGAGCCCATCCCTGGGGAGGCCCACCCCACAGGTCCCTCCTCCCCAGTGCAGCAGCCCACCCACCAAGGGTGGCCCAGCCCCACTTTCCTCTGGGTCCTCCTGTCCCTGGCTGGCTGAGGATCTCTGGGCATCCCCCACGCTCCTCCCTGGGAGTCCCCCCCCCGGCCCTTCTCACTTCAGGTCCCACCTCAGGCCAGTGGCTTGCTACACCTGGGGAAGCAGGACCCCTGTGTCTAGCCCCAAAGACCACAGCCTCAGCCAGAGATCTCCCCAGGGACTACCCGGGGGCTGAATGCACCCACGGCCTTCACTTGTCACTCACTCATTCCATTTAGAAATCCACAGTAAGGTCAAGAGATCACTTGTTTTAGGACCTTGATGGCACCACCTGTCAACAGCATCTCTTCCCAAGTCCTCAGGACACGTGGGACACAACCTTGCAACACAGGGAACTGCGTCTCAGAAACCTTGCAAACATGACCCCCAAGATGATCACTCAGTTTATATTGCATTTTCGTTATTAACTAGGTGAAATCTTTTTAATGTGCACATGGTCATTTACATTTCATTGTTTATTTATTTGGTTATTACTGATTTTATATGAGGGACTTAAACTTTTTGTTATTACTGAGTTACAAGAGTGAGGAGGTGGTCCTTGTGTACTAAGGATACTCACCTGAGAGGATCTTCAGGGGGACCCATGTGGGATCTGTGAACTCCTTCCCATCACCTAGCCCCCTCCCACCCCCTTCGGTCTGGCCAGGTGTTGGTCCAATGTTAGCCAGTCAGAGCAATCACATCCTCAAGCTGCTGATTGGTCTGCTTCCCAGGGCTGAGCCAATCAGAGCCTTCCTTGGAGGTGCGGCCCTCTGTGCTCCCTAAGCCTCGCCAAGTTCCCTGGCGGGGCCTGGGCACCAGCATGTCACCTGTTGTCCCTGCCTCCTCCACCGTGGGCTCCTAGGGTCCCATCTCCATCAACCTGGTGCATGGGACCTGGATGCAGCACCTGGAGGTGCTGGGACGAGTTTGTTGAGAGAATAAGTGAGCACGGTCTGCTAGAGGGAGGCCTGAGGTGGGGGGTCTCCAGGCCTCTCTCTAGCAGGAAGCAGTCCCCCGAGAAATCCAGCTGAATACACCCCTAGGGTGTACAAGGGAGCCAGCCAGAGACAGAGCCAGGGCGAGGCTCCCTCAGGGCATAGGAGGGGCCACCCAGGTGGCTGTGTGTGGGTGGGGGAAGCAGGGGTCCAGGAGGCCATGAGATGGGGTGGTGGGCTGGAAGCCCAGGGTGACCAGCAGGCTCAGGGGAGAGTAAGGAGATGGGGCGGATGGACGGACAAGGACAGTGGTCGCCTTGGCACTGAAGGACCGGGGACAGGGGTGGTGGGCCTGGTGGGGAGTGTCCAGCGAAAGCTGGCACTGGCCTCTCTTTTCATCTCCTCCTCACTTCTCTCTGCGGATGGCACTCAGATTCCCAGATAATAAGGTTCCACTGATGGCAGACTTAATTGCTCAGATAACACCCAGAGATGAATGTTGTCCGACTTCACAGAGGAATCAGGTCTGCCATCTGGGGCGGGGGGTGCAGGGTCCCTTCCTGGCCAGAGGAACTTGGGCACTGGGTCTGAGTCATCTACTTCCTCCCTCTGGATTGGAGGACCAGCCCCCTTCCCCTGACCCTGTCCTGCTGTGAGAATAAAGGGGCAGGGAGAGTGGGCTGGGCAAAAGCAGCTGGACCCGCCAAGGTGAGAACCCCCAGCAGGACCCCAACACCTGGGTGTCACTGTGGAGCAGGGTGGCCGAGCCTCAGATCCGGAGCACTGAGGCCCCAGACCACCTAGCCTGGACTAACCCCCTGATCACCGGGGGCCCCAACTCCACCTGCACCCCACAACCTGCACCCCATACCCTGCAGACCCCACACCCCGCAGACCCCCAGCCAAGCTCCTGCTGCCCCTCCTGGGGAGCCTGGTCCATGCGGCTGCTGGTGAGTCCCGACCCTGGGCCCGTGCGGTCTCTGTCCCCTCACCCCACCCCCCCCACAAGCCCAGGGATGGGTGGGTGGGTTCAGAGAAGCCCAGGGTGGTGCTGGCACAGGGAAGGGCTGAGCCCGGCGGCCGGGCCGTGTCGTATCTTGAAGGCACTTCCTGCCCAGCCCCAGACCAGGCCCTGCAGAGAGCAGGCATCGTAGGGGGACGGGAGGCCCCTGGGAGCAAGTGGCCCTGGCAGGTGAGCCTGAGATTCAGCACCCAGTACTGGAAACACATCTGCGGGGGCTCCCTGATCCACCCCTGGTGGGTGCTGACCACGGCCCACTGTGTCGGACCGTGAGTCTCCACACGGCCTGGCGGGTAGGGGTGGGCCTGGGGCTCCACTCACTCTCCTGGGTGTCCCAGAGGTGGCTCAGCCCCTGAGTAGGTGCCCCTCTCTCTCCCCAGGAAAGTCCAAGACCCTACAGTCCCCAGGGTGCAGCTGCGGGAGCAGCATCTCTAGTACCAGGACGAGCTGTTGCCCACCAGCAGGGTCATCCCCCACCCCAACTACTACGTAGCTCAGAACGGGGCGGACATTGCCCTGCTGGAGCTTGTGGACCCTGTGAACATCTCCAGCTACGTCCATCCGGTCACCCTGGCCCCTGCTTCGGAGACCTTTCGCCCAGGGACTCGGTGCTGGGTGACAGGCTGGGGCAACTTGAACAGTGGAGGTGAGTGTCAGGGACCGCTGGAGGGGAACTTGGGCACATCACGGCTCCACCACCTGGGGTTTCCTGTGGGGAACAGGGTCCCAACCGGCCGGCTCAGAGCGGTGATCCCACACTCTCCTGATGCAGCATCCTTTCTCTCCTCTCATCCCCAGAACCCCTGCCACCACCATTTCCCCTGAAGCAGGTGAAGGTCCTCATCGTGGAAAACAGCATCTGTGACATGAAATACCACACTGGCCTGTACACAGGGGACAACATCCCGATCGTCCGGGACGACATGCTCTGTGCCGGGAATAGCAAGTGGGACTCCTGCCAGGTGGGTCTCGCGTCCGCCTGCAGCCCCCAGCTGCCCAGGCTTCACAGCCACCGCTGACCCCTCCCCTCCCCAGGGCGACTCCGGAGGATCCCTGGTCTGCAAGGTGAATGGCACCTGGCTGCAGGCGGGTGTGGTCAGCTGCGGTGACGGCTGTGCTCAGCCCAACCGGCCAGGCATCTACACCCACATCACCCACTACTTGGACTGGATTTACCAGTACGTCCCCGAGGAGCCCTGAACCCGGTGCCCAGGGTTGCCACCTGGGTCAGCGGAGAAGCCAGCCCCCTTCTGTCCCCACACTACTGCTTCCTGCTGAGGCGGCGTCCTTCCCCACCTTCCCTGGCCCCCTGCCCTGAGCATCCCCTGCTGACGCCCCTGCCCCGAGCCCAGGGAGCGGGCAGTGGGCACTAACGCTCATTAAAGATCATGGAAAGCAGACGTGGTCGTTGCTGTGTTTCTGGCTGTGGGTGTCGCTGAGGGAGAGGGACGGGTCCAGGGCCCAGCCAGGCGCAGTCACCCTCTCTGTGGGTCCCCGGCCCTTGAGCGAATGCCTTGCTGTGGGGATGGCCCCGCCCTGCCCCTTGTGCCCGGTGCTGACTTCTCTGCACTCTGGCTTGTGTCTCTTTTTGGTGAGTGGCATCGTGCTTTCGGGACAGATAAAGAAACAGGGGCCATTTAGATGATTCTCGGGGCACCAGGTACCCAGCAATGGGGTCAAGAGCCATAGCATTGTCCCCATCAGCCAGGTCCCTCCATTTCGCTTTTGCAGCCTGTCGCCTCCCTCATCGCCACCCCACCCATCCCAAGACCAACAACCAGGACTACCCAGCCCAGGGTATGGGCCCCAGGGAGGGCTGCCAGGCAAGTCCAGGCATGTGAGGCTGAGGATGGGGACTCCCGACTCCCTGGCATTCTGGTCGTCACCCACTCTGCCTCCGGGATGACCTGGAGGGCCTCTAGTTGGCCAGGAACCAGGACTTGACTGCAGGCGGTGTGGTGAACTGGATGAGGGCTGTGCTCCACGTCCTTGTTTCTATACAGAAACTCGTCAACTGTCCCATCTTCCTGCCCTCTAACCCTTGACCTATGACCCCTCTCTAGCAGGGCGATTGCAGGCCAGAGGCTGGGCCTGGGGGAAGAACCACTGCAGCAGCCCTGGGTCCGGCCCAGGTCAGCATACTCTCCCTGTGGGAACCGAGGCCAAGGTCACACGCAGGAGAGTCTGCAGACCCCATCACTCCAGGTCCAGCTGTGCCCCTCCCCCAAGCCCACACCAGGGCCGCCCACTCTAGGAAGCCCTGCAGTTCCCGGAGTCTCCACCAGAGGGAGCTCTGGCACCCCCCCCCCCCCCCCCACCGGGAAGGGCTGGTCAGGTGGGGAGTGAGGGAGGGGCTGGTCAGGTGGGGAGTGAGGGAGGGGCTGGCTGCAGCCCTGGGTCCTATGCTGGGAACTCGCTGCCCAACCGGGTCAGAGCAAATAGGCCCCGGCCTCAGCCAGGTAGAGCCCTGGATGGCACCTCCCACCACCTAGACCAACCCAGAGGCGGCTGAAGTGGGTCAGGAGGCCTGCCGTCCGTGTCGCTGGGCTCCTGCTTTGCTCCGTGTAGAGAAAGGTTTGGACCCGATCCTGAAGCCAGCTCTGCGTTGGGCACAGCCCCTCATTGTGTTCACAGCCACGGTCTGCGAACTTGTGGAGGATCACAACTTCTATCCTGACCCGGCCCCCTTCTGTACCTGCTCTCGCGGGGAAGGGGTGGGTGGGGGGTCTGTGCACTAGGGCTGCGGCCGAGAGGCCAGCAGGGCGTGAGGTGGGTCTAGAGTCAGAGCCTTCAGGTAGGGAGACAGCAGAGAGAGGGGTGGCCCCTGCAACCCCAGGTGACTGCCCAGCTGGGAAGTGCTCCCACCGGGGCCCGCCCCCTGCTCCCAGAGCACCCATTCCTGCTGGGAGCCCTGGCAGAAACTTGTTCCTAATTGGATCAGACCCCGTTTCTCCAGTGTGTGAATGATACATGGTTCTGGCTGCCAAAACAAGCTCTACTTTTCCAGGCAAGGAGGGTTTTCTATCTGCAATCTGCCCAAGTGGTGGGGGAAGCCTGCAGGAGGGCTTTGTGGAGCCCCGTACCGCTGCTGGTGGTGGAGGCATCACCCAGGTTGGCCCTCACCAAGGCCACGGGCTTGCCACCTACCCACATGAGGGACCAATTCTGACGGTGGAAATCCAACTCATTTCTTAAATAAGTTAATATTTATTCCACTCTGCTTTGCCCCCCTCCCCTCCCCTTGGCTTGAGAAGCCGAGTTTTCTGCATCGGATTATTGCAAATGTTTAACCTGAATTTATAAAAGAAACAAAATGAAACAAGGGGGCATCAGCGGAAACTCTCGGCCCAAGCCCCACAGGCAGTGAGGGTCTTATTGCATGGTCCCCACTCCCTGGTGACCAGCTGTTTCCCAGAGACCAGAGTCAAGGGCATTCTCTGGAATGCTGAGGGGAACAGAACGGTGGGCAGTGGGTATGGAGGGGGGATGAGACAGCAATGAGTGGTGGAGAAATGGATGAGAACTCAGACGGTGAGCAACGTGAAGCGTGACCACGGTGGCCTTGGGGATGAAGCTGGAGAGCACAAACGGCCCTAAGCATGTATAAAAATAAGCGCATGTGAGAATGGCGCTCTGCTAGGTGGCCTCTGCCTTTCTCCTCTTGGTGTTCTCTGGTCCTTGTCCCTTGGACACAGCTCTCGTTACGGGACTGCTGACCAGGCCACTGGTATGGCCTGGGACCATGGCAGCAAACTCGGAAATCCCAAACGAATTGAGGCTTCGGGCTGTGGGATCCCCCTGCTCCACTTTGCCCACAATAGCATCTGCCTCCTTCTCCCTGGGCTGACATCCTTCTGGCACCTTTGCCCTCAGTGGGGCCGGACCCAGGGTCCACACGTAGCCCTGCCTGGGCCACCACCCTGCCAGGTGCACCCCAACCCCAGTGCCAAAGCCTGTGGGCACTGCACCCCGAGCTACAAGGGCTTGTCCACACTGTCACCCAGGACTGGGGTGGACCCTTTCTTCAGTGGGCTCTCAGGGACTGGGAGGTGCAGCCCCTGCCCCTCCTCTGGGGGGTCTCCCGAGGCCACTGGAGGCTCCATCTGCTGGGGCTCGGGAGGTGCCGTGATGCCTGAGGAGGAAGGTCTGGGTTCTGGGGCGACACCATGGCCACCATCCAAGAACAGGTCCCCCCTGGGGCCCCCCACGTCCAGCGGCTCAAAGGCAAAGTTCGGGATGGTCAGGTGTTCCGTGCGGCAGGGGAGCTGGACCCGCCATTCCCCCTTGGCAGCAGTGTCCAACCCCGCACTGTCTGTGGGCTCCAGCGGGTCCCTGTGGGGCACAGCCTCACAGGATGGGGTTCTCCGCCGCAGGGTGGTGTTACCGCCCTCCGCTGCAGGGGCCCGGGCCGCACCCTCGTCCTCCGCGGGGGGCTCTATGGAGATGCAGGGGGGGCTCATCTTCTTCTTCCTGCGTGCCCCCAGGGCCAGCTCGGCCTCCAGGGCCCGGGTCTTCACCTCCCCGGCCTCTGGGCGGCTGTCCCCACAGCCCTGCTCCACGGAGGGCCGCCTCTGCTCGTCCGCTTGGCCAGGCTGGTCCAGGAAGCCCTGGGCATTGACACTGTAGAACCTGTACAGGTCTGGCTCACCGCCCACCCCCCTGTGGGCAGCAGGTGAGGCCGAGGGGCTGTGGGCAGAGCTGGTGATGTGGCTGACCTCCTCGTCAGCCGGGTCTGGGGCCTCAGCCTCCTCTGCACCCAGGGCCGGTGGCCAGCTGGAGATGCAGTTCTGTCCAAATGTGTACTTGCAGATGCGGATGCTGGTGGGCTGCGGGGAACGGGGCGGGGACCGCAAGGAGGGCCCCAGAGGCGCCTGCCTCACAGGGGTCTTCCCACCAGGCTCTCCCCAGCCCGGGCTGCTGTCCCTGGGACCATCGACCTGCCCTTCTAGGGACTCTGTGCAGACTACCTCCTGCAAAGACATGGAGTCATATGAGACCAGCCAGAGCCCAGGCAACAGGGACCCGTCCCCTGACCCCAGGCCAGGATGACCTCGTGACCCCCAAGGCTATGGGCCGGGGTGAGATGGGGCTGCAAGACACTGGTGTGGAAGCACTGTCCCCCAGCCCTAGTGTAGGGGCCCCCACCAACACTGGTCATGCTGGGGAGGGGCTGTGAAGAGCAGAGGGCTGGAGCCCAAGCTTCCATGGGCAGAATCTGCCATGGGCCTCTGGAGACCCGATGGGGCACAGAGCCACGCTGCAACCACTGCCTGACTCTGGCACCACCAGCCCAGCTTGACACCTCAAGGAGGGAGGAAGGGAGAGGGGACGAAGTCCCAGGTGAGAGTGGTCTGTGGGTACATTCAGGCCCACAGGAAAGGTTGCTGGGGGGGCCTGGGGGAGGGCAAGGCTGCCTGAGGGGACACGGGTCCCCATGGCCAGGTGCCATCATCACAGGCTCCAGGGACACAGTGCCTACTTCCCCAATGTCCCTGTCACTCAAATGGGGAGGGAACCCCCACAGAGCCCCCAGGCCTCAGCTGAGGACCGGAAGTCTCCTCCTACCTGCGTGCAGAGCAGCCAGCTGAGACTAGGGGAGCGGGCTGCACCCAGAGGGGTCAGGGCACGGTGGGTGTCGCCGTCCCTGGCTGGGGAGGACACGGCCGAAGGGACCTGGAGGGGTGGGCAGGATTCCACAGGCGGCAAGTGGGTGGTGACCGGGCCTGGGGCAAGAAGGTGCCTGAAATGTGCATCCGAAGCTGGCCCCACCCCTGCCCCTGGCAGCCCTGGCTGGCCCCGCCCGCCCAGGTCCTGGCTGTCTCCGCACGGGGCTGTACCCGAGGTTCCTGAGGTGCCCGAGTAGGTCTCCATCTCCACCTCCTGCAGAGGGTGGGGATGAGCGGCCGCAGCGGGCGCCACGGGCCGGAACATGTAGCTGTCGTTGGGCAGTGAGAGCATCCTGGACACAGACACCTTGCGCACGACCAGCAGGCTGGGGGGGTCCAGCGAGGCGCCCGGGCTCGGCGGGGCCGTGGGCCTGGGGTGGGCGGGGGGCCCCTGCGCCATCTCCAGCTCGACCTCCGCGTCCAGCTCAGCGTCCTCGCGGGCCTCCTTGTTGCTCTCCTCCAGGTGCTTCATGAGCACGGCCACCACCACGTTGACCAGCACGAACTGGGCCACCAGCACGAAGGTGACGAAGTAGATGGGCGAGATGGCCGGCAGGTAGCTAAGGCAGTGCTTGTCCTCACGGGCGCACTCCCGCAGCGTGTCCTGCGGGCGGAGGGCGGTGGGCAGGCTCCCACCTCCATCTGCGGGGCCTCTCGTGGACTCCCACCGCCCCGCCCACCGCGTGGGCCGGTACCTTCATGATCCCGTTCCAGTTGTCCCCCGTGGACACGCGAAACAGTGTGAGAAAGGCCATGCCAAAGTTGGAGAAGGTGGCGTGTCTGCTCAGGCCCTCGCAGGGGTTGTCCTCACTGCACTCTGCCGGGAGGGACCTGGTCAGCCCACCTGTCGGGGCCAGTCTGCACACAGGCCCTGCCCTCCCACAGGGAGAAAGGCATGCTCCTCTGGGATGCAGGGTGGTGGCACAGCTCAGGGGCCCTGGCAGGTGGGTGCCTTCAGCACAGGCCCAGCTCTGCATCAGCATGCTCCCTTTCTGTTCTGAGGAGTAACAGGGCTGCCCTGGGAATGAGGCGGCCCAGATCCAGGATGCGGGGCACTAGCTGCTGGGTCTGAGGAGTCCCCTCTGGGCAGACCCTGGAACCTACTGAGCCTTCAGTGACACCCAAAGGGGAGGGGGCTCCCACAGGGTCTGGGCTGCCACGAAAGGTCCCCACGGGCCCCTGCCTGGACTAGCCAGAGCCTCACGCCTGGGGGTCTGAGGAAATCCTTGGTGACAATTAAGGACTTGCTGCAGCATGTCCCCTGGGGACCAGGTGGAGTTCAGGTTACACCTGCGTGTGGGCACCTGCACTCACACTCGTGCAGCTCTGTCCTCCTGGCCTGGGTATGAACACATGTGCGTGTCTGTGTGCACGTCATGCATCTGCCACAGCACTTCTGCATGTGCCAAGTACATGGTCACCTCACGGTGAAGGGCTGACAGGAGCAGGGGCCAGGGCCTCAGCCTGGCCAGCACCCGGAGCCATCTGCGGGCTGTGTGCTCATGCGTGATGCTGTGCCTTCCGGGACCCCGTGTCTGGAGTGTGGGCCACGGCACGGCTGAACTCACCGAGCCTCCCAAACAGCTCCACTCCCAGGGCAGCATAGATAAAAAACAGGAGCATGAAAAGCAGGCCGAGGTTCCCTACCTACATAGGAGAGAAGCAGAATGAGGTCAGTGGGGCCTCAGTCCCACCCCACCCCCTTTACCTAAGACCCGCCCAGCAGGGGATCAAGTTCCTGAGGACTGCCTTGAGCCCTGTTCTTAATCCATCCCTCTTGGCCTCGGAGCTCCTGTGGCCTCCAGGGCTCCCTGTCCTGCCTGGTGCCCAAGGCCCCTCTGCTGGGCTCCTCATGCCCACCCTGCACCCAGGGTGCTGCCTCCAGCTCCTCTGCTCCCCAGAACCTGGGAGGCCTCCCGAGGGCTCTGGTGGACTCTGTGCAGGGCCTGCCTCCAGCCTCCCCACCGCAAGGTGAAGGCTGCTCTGCAGACAGTGAGGTCTGGCCTGAGCCCTGCCAGAGGCTCTTCTGTGAACTTGCTGCACACCCTCCCAGCGCCTGCTCATGCTAACTCTGGGCTACGGGGGGGCGGGGGGCGGCAGCGCAGGGGCACCCTCACATGCCTCCCTGACCCGAATGTGGCTGCTCCCCCTCTTCTCCAGCACCTGCTCCGGCCCCCAGAGGCATGGCACTGGGGCGTGGCCAGGCCCGGGTTTCCCATCCTCCACCCCCCACCCCTTCCCGTCACTCCCACAGACACTGGGCAGGCTCCAAGGAGCGCTGAGTATAACTCAGGGCTGAGGAATGTTGCTAAGGGGACCAGTGGGGGCTGGCTGAAGATGGAGGGCATGGAGGGCTGGGGGGTTAGTGGGCAGCTGGGGAGGCAGCTGGGTGAATAGAAACATGCTGGGCTGGTGGACAGACAGCTGGCCAAGAGGGCTGGATGCTGGACAGCTGGTAGATGGGTAGACAGACAGCTGTCTGAATGGATAGACAGATGTGTGGGTGGCTGGGTAGCTGGAAGGCTAGTTGAGAGGGCTAGATCCACGGGCCAGAGGGACATGTGGATGGATGGCTGGTCAGGTGGACTGGCAGAGGGACTGAATACTGCACAGATGGGGCAATAAGACTTTCAGCTCAAGAGACCACAAAGGATCAGTGTGGTGGCTGTTGGGCACAGGACGCGAGGACGCAGGGCCTGAACTAGCTCCAGAGGAGAGAGGCCTTTGGCCAACACCTGAGCCCTGGGTGTGGTCCTCCCAACTCGACAAGCACACCTTTGCCACAGGCTCTGCCCTCAGCCCACTGCATCCAGAACTGCACTGGGGGATATGGGCACTGGTCACTGGTCTTCCCCACAGAGACTAGATTGAGGCCCGGAAGGCAGGCAGCACGGCCCTCTCACAGCACAGCACAGCAGCTCAGTTACTCCTTGCACCCGGCAGGGAGGGGGGTTGGTAACCGCAGCTGCCGCGAGATGGGACGACCACGTGAATGAGTGCTGACTGATAGTGAGTGAGGCCCTCCCTGCAGCCTTGTCCTCTTGGGGGCGTCTGTGATGCCCACCCTGGGAGCAGGGAAGCCAGGCCCAGGCCCAGCCCCCGAGCTGCCGACCTACCTGGGGCAGCGCCTGAACCACTGTGTCCAGCAGGGCCCGCATACCCGTGGCCATCTTGAGCAGCTTCAGCACTAGGGCCGGGAGCCAAGCATTAGTGCGGAGGGGGTGGGGCTGGTCTGACCCTCTCTCCTGGCTGGCCAGACCTGGACCACCCGTCCCCCCACTTCCCGTCACCAGCATAATCCACCAGGGTGGGGTAAGGAACGACACGGGGTAGGTGGACACCTGAGCCCTGTCTACCGGCCCTCCTGATAGCCCGGAGACTCTGGTGGGACAGGCGGGTGGCCTACCGCGGGCAATGCGGAGCACACGCATGATGCGGATGATGGTGGGGTTGATGGGCAGCGCCGCGTTCATCTCTATCTCCTCCAGTGTGATGCCCATGATGGACAGCAGGACGATGGCCAGGTCCAGCTGGTTCCACCTGGGCCGGGCGAGCAGGCATGATTTAGTGCTGGCCACTGCCTCTTCCCCAGCACCCCCAGCCCTTCAGAGCACCAGGAGTCCCTTCCCTGTCCCCTGGGAATGTCCTGGTGTCACCACAGGGCATCTTGCACCTCTACTCAGCACCGTCACCTCTGCAGGCCTCAGGCCACGGCTCTTTCCTGCCCCTGCTCCACACACCTGTCCTTGAAAAACCTCCGGAACCCAAACGCCACCAGCTTCAGCACAGCCTCAAAGACGAAGACGATGGTGAACACATAATTGCAGTACTTGAGTGCCTCGTCCAGAGACTGGGGACGGAGTGTCAGGCTCCTGAGTGTCAGGCTCCCTGCCCAGCTGCCCCTTCCCACCCATCCGCCTGCCCCCTTGCGGCACTGGATGCCCCCCCAACCCCGCACCCGTGCCCTGTCCACCCTGCTCCATCTCTCTCCTCTGCTGAGCTGGGTGCCTCCTCAGATATGGGACAGGTTTCAGCTATTACTGGATGCAGGTCTGTGCTAGGCTGGGGAGGGCTGCCTGAATTTACCCTCGCAGCATTCTGTGGACAACTCTCAGGTGGGGGAACCTGCCCCTCGGAGCCCAGACTGCTGGCCCTGCCTGGACCAGAGCCACCCACAGCCCAGGGCAGGGGCCAGCCCACCGGACAGGCTCAGCTTCAGCCAGAGAGTCAGAGGCTCTCTGCTGTTCTAGGAGAAGGGGGCGTCCCCGTCTTTAATGAAATGGTGGCGATGCGATCGGAGGACATCTCCGTCTCTCAGTCTGGTCTTGCCTGGACTGTGAAATCCACAGTCTGGGAAGCTGGACTTGGGGACACTCCCTTAGCCAGCATTTTGGATGGAACTTCTCATGGGGCTGGGGAGGCCCTTGGGGCAGGTGTGCCCTGGGAGTTTCCACTGGTTTTAAATGAAGGAGGACCCTTTGTTCCAGCCACGCATCCATGTACCCCATAAACCCCGGTGAGGGCTCAGGCACTGCTGCAGACCTGGGGCCCCCAGTTCTTAGGGTAGCACCACCTCGCTGAGCAATGGACCCCACCCGTGGCCCTCCCCGCTGCAGGCCTGGAGGCAGGGTGGGTGGAGTATCCAGGCAGCAAACCCCACCTTGGGCTGGTTGTAGTGCTCCATGGACATGGTGATGACGTTGACGCCAATGATGAAGGTGATGAAGAGGTCCAGATAGTGGCTGGTGCATAGAGAGTGAATGGAGCGACGTGTGGGTGAGTAGTCCGCATAGTAGGGCCGGCGCTGGGCCTCTGTGGGAAGAGGGCCCCGGTGAGGGGGTCGTGGGGTGGGGTGGGAGGGCTGCCTCCCAGGGGCTGGAGGGTAGAGGTGCTGGGGGAGGGTCCAGGCTCAGACGTGGGCCTCAGGGACAGATGGGCCTTAGGGGCAGGTTGCCCACCGACCTACTCCACCAAGAGGGCCCCAGCCCCAGGGCAGACCCCAGGAGTGGGCCTGGAAGCTGAGACCCCACCTGCACCCTGCCTTGGGGGCCCTGCCCAAACCCCGCCCTGCCGGGAGCTCCCAAACCAGAGCCTGTGTGATCTACTCTCCTGAGCTGGCATCAGGGTTCAGAGACACCTCAGTGATGAAGGGTGGGCAGATGGGAGCTTTCTTGGGGGGCAGGGCAGGGTGGCCTACCACACCCACATTTTCCAGGCTGGGCATGTGCTGCCTTCTGGCCCCCAGGCCCAGAGCCCCTCCACTCCCTGTGCTCCAGGAGGCCAGTGGGCAACTGTCAGCTGCCTGGAGTCTGCCTGCCCTCCGGTCCATCTGAAGTTGATGGCCATGACCTGGGTGGCAGGGGGAGGTTGTGTATCTCCCAGCAGGTCTGTCTGCACTAAATGCTCCACCTGCTGTAATTCTTTAGGGCAGATCAGTGCCCACTGAGTTCCCACTGGGTGAGGGCATAGCTGCTAACCACTGCATAGGGGACCCACCTCAGCCACAGAACCCCATGGGCAGGGACCAAGGAGAGCGGGGGCCGACGGGAACTGACCCCTCCCTGGGGCCTGCATGCTCCTTGGTCTGGCATGCGGTCACTAGAAAGCTTGGCTCAGCTCTTGCAGCCAAAGTGGCCAGTGACCAGTTGGGCCAGGCCAGCACTGAGGATATGGAGTAGCCACCAGCCGGCAGGCACCCCAGAGTGCAGCAGAGAAGCAGTCAAGCATGCAGGCCGGGCAGAGGAACACACACGAGCTTGAAGGCAGCAGCGTGGACACCAGGCAGGCGAGCCAGCAACCCTTCCTCCCACTGGCACCTGGCGCCCACCCCAGCCGTCCCGTGTCCACCCTGCGGTGGACCCCAGTGGGCTTGGCACCCGCCTGCGATGTCCACCCTTCCCTGTGGCAGTGGCAGAGGGATGGAGGTCAGGCCAGTCCGAAGCCCTGTGCAGTGGCCGGCAGAAGTGGGGGTTAAGGCATGCAAGGCAGGGGCAGGTACCTGGGTTGGGGAAAGTGCCTGGAAAGACAAGGAGATGGTCTGAGCTGGCCGCGGTGGGTGGGACCAGGAGACTCCACGGGGTGGGCGGGCAGCTCAGCAGCCCCTCCTGGAAGAGGCCCTCTTTGCTCCCCAGCTGGGTGGGGTTTTCTAAGACCCTCTCTCTGTCTTGGATGGCTCTGCTTGCTCCCCCCACTGTGGCGTGAAAACTCATGGGGTGAACCTGCCCCTGCGGTGGTGGGGGGTGGAACTGGGGTCTCATCCATCCCCTGTGCCTCCTGGGAAGGGACCCTGTCTCCTGCTGCAGCCATTCTTTTCTGAGGGCAAAAAGGGCAAGCGTGCAGAGCCACTTGGTGAGGCCGGAGTTGCAGGTGGGGCAAGGGGACTGGGGCCAGGTAGGGGGCTCCGGGGCCAGGCTGCTGAGCTGCTGCCTGGGTGCTGCCTGCGCAGCCCTGTGCCGAGCATGAGGGAGACATGGGCTTAGGCCAGCAGCAGCCAGGTCTCAGAGCCGCCCCTTGGCTGGTCCCCTAGTCCCCCGGTCCCCAGCCACCCTCCCACAGGTGAAAAGGGAGGGCTCAAGTAGGTGGAAAAGGCTGAGGTGACGCGCAGGTACCGACCCGCCACCGCCACCGGGAGCGCCTTACTCCTGCGTTTCCTCTCCAGGCGCCGCTGCCGTTTCTCTTCCCGCCGCCGTGCCTCCTCGGCCTCCTGGTGCTGCCGGCACTTGTGGAAGTTCTCTACCACAACGCCCACGAACATGTTGAGCACAAAGAAGCTGACGATGAGCAGGAAGGAGATGAAGTAGAGCAGCATCCAGGGGTTGTGGTTGGGCACCGGCTGCGGCACAGGAGTGACACATGGGTGCCTGCCCACGAGGGCGCCCCTCCCGGGCACGGCCCCTGCCTGCAGGGTAGCTCTGGCCCCTGACGTGGAACTCTCCAGAAGTTCTCAGAGGCCAAAGGCGGCCTCTCGGGGGACATTCCCTGAGATGACCAAAGGACAAGAGAAGAAACGTCTGCTTAGAGGAGCAGGACTGCCCACCGCCTACCGCACCTGTTGGTCTATGCCCACGGCGTCCAGCCCGTCGTACATGATGTTCACCCAGCCATCCTTGGATGAGAGCACGAACAGGGACATCAGCGCCTGCAAGGCCAGAGCAAGGTGGTTACTTCTGGACGTGGCCTCCTGCTGGGGAGATGCCCCAAAGGACCACACCCCCTACCACAGCCCCACACACAGCAGACCCACCCACGACTCACAGACCCGCCATGCCGCTCCCACCTTACAGATAAGGACGAGGTTAGGTGAGGTCACCCCCGCCAGGCTTGCCCCCCATCCCGACTCCCACCCCACCCCCGAGCCCTGCCCACCTGGCCCAGGTTGTCAAAGTTGTACTTGCGTCGCACCCAGCGGTAGTGCGCAGCCCAGCACTCGGCTTTAGTGGAGATGTTCCTGGTGTCGGCACCCTCACAGTAGTAAAACTTCCCCTTGAAGAGCTGACCAGGGCGGGCAGTCATCCAGAGGGCCACGCTTTGCACTCCCACGCTCCAGACCCACCCCCACGGGGCCTCCCAGAGCAGCCGGATAGAGAGCAATGTCTCCCTTGCTGCCTGCTTGGGCCTTGGCCCTCCCAGGGCCGTTATGCTGCTGCTGACCACAGACCACCGTCCCACAGACAAGCAGGGCCACGCACCTGCACCCCTAGGATGCCGAAGATGATGAAGAAGGCGCAGCAGATGAGGACAATGTTTCCGATGGGCCTAAGTGACGATATCAGAGTCTCCACCACCAGCTTGAGGCCTGGGGCACGGCTGATGACCCTGGACGAGGAGCAGAAGAAACAAGAAACACGCTGTTGAGCCCACCCAAGGGAGCTGCCACCAGACAGAAGGCCCCAGCGCTGCAAAGACCCCACCCCCTGCTGGCCCCAGGCCCTTTCCCACCCCAGCTCTGCCCCACCCTCTGGTTCCACCCCACCCTCTGGCCCTACCCCATCCAGCCACAGCCCCGCCCATTCATACCCTTCCCTTCCCCAAACTCCACCCCATCCTTCCCCAGCCCTGCCTGGATCCCTGATTCAGGCCCTGCCCCATGGCCCAGTCTACCTCAGGGGTCGCAGTGTGCGTAGCAGGCGCAGCACACGCAGGATGCCCAGGATCTTGGCACCACCGGCCGACGCCATGGCCACGATGATGTCAACCAGGGACACCAAGACCAGCAGCCCATCCAGTATGTTCCAGCTGCTCTGCAGGTAGGCATGCTCACCAGAGACCAGGCCCAGGGCCACCACCTGGTGGGTGCAGAGGAGGGGCTGGTGGACATGTGCGCTGCACATGGGGCCAGGGTGGGGCCAGGGTGGGGCCACTGGGCAGGGCTGTGAAGCCGGACGGACAGTCGCCTGGGCTCCCCTGGACACCCTGTACCTTCACCATCATCTCGGCCACGAAGATCGCCGTGAAGATATAGTTGGAGATGCTGAGGAAGACGCGCTCCTGTAGGGGACAGGACAATGGGATGGGCCAGCCGCAACGGTGGGACCCCACCCCTCCCAGGCAAGGAGGGCGCCTCACAGTGCTGCCGGGGTCAATGTCGGGCCTCTCAAGGGCGATTGTGATGCAGTTGAGGAAGATGAAGACCAGGACAATGTGATCGAACATCTTGTGAGCAATGATCTTCTGGCAGGAGATGCGGAACCTGGGGGCCGGGGGTGGGGGTTCAGGGACAGCCCCGGCCAAGCCCTTGCTTCCCATCCCCAAGGTCCCAGAGGAGGAGCACAGCGCTCACCAAGTGGTAGGGATGCAGGGGCCCAGAGGGAGGGGTCGGCTTTCCCAGGTTTCTCCCAGGTGTGCCTCATACCTGTTCTGTGGGGAGAAGAGGTACAGGGCCCAGGGCTCGCGGCTCCGACAGCACTCGGGCTTGTAGGGCTCCAGCACTTTCTGCAGCCGGGAGCAGCAGCTCTGGGGAGGGGGGTGGGTCCTCAGGGCCCCTCCCAGACTGGCCAGTCCCCAGCCTCTCCTGCCTTCAGGCTCAGCCCTGTCCACCCACCCGGGCACTGGGTGAGGGATCTACACTGGGAGTCCAGGGGGGTGCCCGTAAGTGGCCAATCTCAGATCCCTGCCCAGGTGGGCCTCCCAGCAGAACCGTCCAGGGCAGCAGAAGTGCCTAGCTGAGAAGGTGGTTCTGCTCTCTTCCCCTCTCCTCCCATGGGACTCTCACTGGCTGACCGACTCCAGCTCAGAACAAGCCCTCAGCTGGAGGTGAGGCTGACCCTGGGGCGAATCCCACTCCAGAGCTCCCTGTGGATCAGCTGAGGCCACACCAGCCGGATCAGCTCCTGCCCAGCTTTTCCTGCTTCCCTCCCCCGTCCTAAAGGCCTCCCATGAACGCTGCTCCCGAGTCCCCACCTAGGAAACCAGCCCATGACAGGGGGAGGCGAGGGGCTGACGTGAGGCCCACCACCACTCACATCCTCCACATCATCGTCAAACTCGGCCGGGTCCTCCTTGTGGCTGTCGATGCGCAGGAAGAACTCGCTGGGCAGAGCCAGCCCGTTGCAGTCGTGGAGCTTGGTGGGCAGCAGGGTGGCCGGCCGCAGGGGCCGCAGGTCGAGCGTGCTGCGGTGATCCAGGGACTCGGAGCGTCGCAGCAGTGTGGCACATGTGCCTGGCGAGGCTCCCACACCAGGCCTGCTGTCCTCAGCCTCCTCGTCCGTGCTGCCACTGCCCTTGCCCTCGCCGGACAGCAGCGACTCACGCTCCCCGCACTGGCTCCGGCGCTTGAGGCTAGGTGCGCGGCCCAGGCTGTTCCAGCTGGAGCGCCGGCTGCTCCAGGCACTGTTGGGGCCCCAGTGGGTGCAGGGCGAGCTGCGGAGGCTGGACTGCGGGGAGGGGGCAGGAGTGAGCAGGTCAGACACCCCCCCACAAGTTACCCCCAAACATCCTGGCCTCAGGGCACCTGGCACAGGGACCTTTCACATCCAGTGGCATCACCATTGACACCCGTGGGTGACATCTGTACATGGATCATCTCCTTTAACGAGTGGACAGCCCTGCTAAGGAGAGACACTAGCGGCACTGAACCTTCAGTGGGGCACCTGTGGCGCACAGTGGGTCAACAGCTAGCTGGAGAGACAGCCAGAAAGCGTCAAGAGCACTGAGTGGGCCTCCCGGGCCTGCTCAAGGACCAGAGGGTGGGCGAAGGTTATCAGCAGGCCTGGGACCAGCCACGGACCAGGCATCCTCAGATGCTACCGAGCAGCTGAACTGGATCTCTGGGGAGGGGCCCCACATCAGTTTCTAGCTGGCAGACTCTGGACTTGCAAAGAGAAGCCGGGCACTGCTTATCCAGGAGGTAAACTGGACTGTGGTCCGGGGACTTCACCTTTGCTGTGCCTACCCTCTTTGCCCTTCATCGTTTTCACCTCAGGGGTCCAGCAGGAGCTGAGCTGGAATCCTTGCTCAACAGCCCCTGTCCTCCTCCCAGCGACTCCTAGCAGCCTGGCTGTGATGCACCTTGTTGCTAGATCACTCGGCCCACCCAAGGCTCAGCCCTGCACCTTTTCTCTTACCAACACACGATCGTCCTGCCTTGAGGATTTGCCTGGACTTTCCTCCAGGTTCATATCCCCGTGCTTTCTCTCCACAGCTGGCTTGTCCTGCTCTGCCCACCCCTCCCGGGCCCTTCTAAGAAGCCCAGATGCTGGCTCTGGCTGTGTCTGCTGGGGACGGTGTTTTCTGGGTTTGTCTGGAAAGACCCTGTGGGCTCCAGCTCCACAGAGTGCTGTTGGTCGTGATGCACGGAACCCTCTGCCCGGCTTCTGTCACCTGCTTCACATCCTCAGGTTTTTCTGTATTTTTGTTTGTTTGTTTGTTTTATTTTTGGCTGGGCTGGGTCTTCATTGCTGCGCGCAGTCTTTCTCTAGTTGCAGTGAGTGGGGACTACTCTTCCTTGTGGCGCGCGGGCTTCTCATTGCAGTGGCTTCTCTTGTTGCAGAATATATACAGGCTCAGTAGTTGTGGCTCGCAGGCTCTAGAGCACAGGCTCAGTAGTTGGGGCGCATGGGCTTAGTTGCTCCGCGGCATGTGGGATCTTCCCGGACCAAGGCTTGAACCCGTGTCCCCTACATCGGCAGGAGGATTCTTAACCACTGCGCCACCAGTGAAGCCCCCACACATACTGTTTTTTACACCTTTTTGCCATCCTTCTCTGTTTTCCCCTTCTTGTACGCTGTGCGCTTTGTCAGCTTTTATCTATGATTACAAATTGGAAGATAAACTTCCAGCCTGACAGTCTACTCACCTGTTCACATTCCTCCCGTAAAAACGGCAGCTTCTGGCTCCATTTATAGAAAACAAAGCACTCAGGGCCAAGGGATTCCTGGGGTATGACTGGGAGGGTTGTGCGGGACCCTCACTCATCTCTGGGGAAGGCCTAAGGAACTGGGTGGGTGGAGCCTGAAGGTAGCCTGAGGCCAGGGCAGGGGACCATCCCTACCAGAGACTTCTGGTCCCCCAGCTGGGGGTCCACGGAGCTGCTGCTGCCACGTCGTGAGTCCAGGAGGCCAGGGCCCGCGTCCAGGTGTGGGGAGCTCTTGGGGGTGGGCATGGGTGTGGCTGCCGTGCGCATGATGAGGGGAGGGGGCAGGCTGGCCTGGCCCTCCAGGTGCCCGTTGGGGGTCACCGCCAGCGAGTACATCTTCATCTCTGGGTGGGGGGAGGAGGCCGCTTGAGCCTGCAGGGCTCCCAGGAAGGATAATCTGCCCGCCCAGGATCCACCCACAGGAGTCCCAGCTGTGCCCAGATAGGCAGGCAGCGCCCCCTCCATCCTGTCCCTGCCCCGCCCCCTCACTTGCATGCGTACCTGTGGCCCTGAGGTCTCTGAACTTGTCCAAGTCCTCCTCCAAGTGGGTGGAGGTCTTGTCTTCATCTGTGTCGGACCTGGTGGCATCGCCCTGTGCCCACGGAGCACACAGTACACGTGAGGCTCCCCTCAGGTGGAACCCCCCTACAGGAAGGCCAGACCAGCACGGGGGCGGGTGTGGACGGAAGGGCCCAGCGGGTGGAGGACGGAGTTCTCTCCATGCTGGTCTGCCCAAGGTGCCTGGCTCCCACTGCCTCCCCTGGAAGCCCCCCTCACCTCCGCCTGGAAGCCCTCCACAAGGATGGCCACCAGCAGGTTGAAGAGCACGTAGTTGCCAAAGGTCATGAGGGCCACGAAGTAGAGGGCAGCCCAGGAGGAGGTGGAGGCCATGCCGTTGTAGAGGACAACGTTCCAGTCTTCCTGGGTGAGGATCTGGGGGAAAGGGGTGGTGGGGCAGAGTGGGCCCAACATGGGGGCTGAGGGGGTGCCAGGATGGTGGTCCTGGCTGTAGAAATGCTGACAGGCCCTTAGGACCAGAAGGAGCTCTGGACAAGTGAGACCAGGTCCACCGCCCCAGGGGCCAGGATCAATGTCCCTGCTGCTGTTCACAGCTCGTCACTCACTGTGGCCTTGGACAGGCCTCAGCCAGCTCTGGGGCTGTTCTGAGCAGGGCTGTAGCTCTCCAGGGACTACCACGTACATGAGGGGACGGCCCCACCTGGCTTTACCTGGAACACGGTAACGATGGCCCACAGCAGGGAGTCAAAGTTCTTCCTGTCAGGGACCGTGTCTCCAGTGTCTGTTTTCAGGCTGAATTTGCAGCCAAAGAGGTGCATTCCGAGGATGCTAAGGGCGGCAGATGGGTGCGGTGAGTGCGGGGGAGTGGGCACAGGTTGGGGGATATGGGGGGTGCTGCCCGGTCACTTCCACACCCAGCAGCTGTTCCTCTACATCTGCCCCTGGACACCCAGCTTTCTGATTTGCAGGGGCCTCCCAAGTGCCCACGGCCGAGTTGTTTCCGTTGTATAGGTGGGAAGACCAAGGCCAGGAATAGGAGGGGACAACCAGAGGCCACTCTGGCTTCAGGCAGCAGCCAGGACCTGAGGTGCCTGTCTCGCCCAGCCTACCTGGGGCTGCCCTCTGCCCTAGCTCCCTCCCCAAGGCCTGAGGCCCTGGGCCTGTTTGCAAGGGCTCAGCGAACAGCAGCTGAAGCAAGGAACTCCAGCCTGGCTGCCCCGCCCCTTCTCTGCCTCCCTCATTCTTGGCTTTTTTGGGGGGGCACAATCCCCGATCCATCCATCTGGGGGCTGGTCCCATCACCCCATTCAGCTATGAGCCGTGGGAGCAGAGCCCAGTATGCCGGTGCCTGGCATAGAAGGTGCCCAGTCAGTCCTGTTGAAAGGAACCAGTGACTGAGTTTCTGCTGCCGCTTTGAGGCTCCTGGCACCCCGGGCCCAAAGCCAGAGCACGGGGCCAGCATGGTGGGATGGGCCTCCCCTCTGGGCAGGCATGTGCTCAGGGCCCCAGGCCTTTCCCTCGCAGCCACAGGGGGCAGGATGACCCCCACTGGGTGTTCCCACCTGAAGATGAAGATGAAGAGCATGAGCAGCATGCAGAAAGTGGCCACGTTATCCATGGTCTTCATGAGTACCACCAGCTGGCGCCGCAGCGCGGGCATGAAGCGCACCAACTTGAGTACCCGCAGCAGCCGGAAGGTCCGCAACACCGACAGCCCGCCGTCTGCCTGCCCGATGATCTCCCACACGCTGTGGGCGGGCCGAGGCTCAGAAGGGCCTCTTCTCTGGCCGCGCATCCCTGGGCCCGCCCTGACCTTGCGACACCCTCTTCCCAGAAGCAGGAACACCAGCCCGGGAGCCACCGTGGCCTTCACTCAACCCCTTTCTGGGAGCAGGTTCAGCTGCATCCAGGCATCGACAGGGCTGAGGGATGGTGGTGACATCTCTGAAGCCTCCTCATCAGCTGCTGTCCTGCTGGCTGCCCGACCCCCAGAAGCTGCCCAATCAGAAGCTTCTCAATTGAGGGCCTTTCCTGGTCCTATGCCTTTCAAGCTGTGCTTGGCTTGTCTATTCTTGTTAGGGTGGGGGATCCCTTGTCTCCTGAGGGCCCTGCTTTCTCCTGGGGAAGGGAATCCCCCAGATTCTCCAATTCATTTCTGTGTTGATTTTGCTGCAGCAGCACCCCTCAGGCAAGCTGGCCTTCCTCGAAGGTTCTGAGCCCTAAGTGGAGTCCGGCTGTGAGGCTGAAGGGCCACTGAGTGCCCACTCTGTTCCTGCAGGGAACAGCTCCACTAGATTCTACAAACTTTCACCTGAGATGCAGCTGACCTATCTGTGTATACCCGACAGTGCTTGTGGGGAGGGGCGGGGATCCTGCCCCAAGGCATCCCATCCCATGAAATGCTGCTGGCAGGGACTCTCCTGCTGGCCGGGGCTCTGCTATGTGTGGGGGGCTGTCACCTGACACTGGAGCCTCCCCGGCCCCTGTGGGCTCCGAGGAGGTGGGGACCCACCTGATGACCACGATGATGCCATCGAAGATGTTGTAGGGATTCCGGATGTAGCCCAGTGGACCGCAGGCCAGCAGCTTCAGCAGCATCTCCAGGGCAAACATGCTCGTGAACACGATGTTGCTGATCTCCAGGGCGTTGGTGAGCTCGTCAGGCTGCGGGCAGCGGAGACATCATCAGGGCCCACCCACGGCTCCCAGTGCCACTGAACTAGGAGCAGGTAAGTCTGCATCAAGGGGCCAAGGGGCTGTGGCAGCATCTCAGAAGGAGCCCAACTGGCTGCTGTCTGGAGGAGAAAACAAGGACCCCAGCAATGTCCCCTCCAGTTGGACCCCAATCTGCCTGGCCCTCCTACCCTGACTGTCCCTGGTCCTCCCCAGGCCCTGCCTGACCTTCCTACCATCATGTCTGAGAAACAGGGCTCCAGAGACTTCCCCAGACCCCACAAGCACAGGCCATGGGAAAAGGGGCTGGAGCATCTGCCTCAGGGTTCCAGGGTGGGCATGTGGATGCACAGGGTGCAGGGCACACAGTTGATATGTCCCAAGAGCTGCCGTGATCCCTGGTGGCCTTGCACATCCTTCCCTGTCAGCAGAAGGCCCCAGAGGTCCCTCTCTTACTGGGGATGTGCTGGCCCGCCTGTGTGTGTGCACACCTGCACCAGTGTAAATGCTGGTATGTTTGTGTGCCAGTGTGTGGCCTGTTTGTGTGCACATGTGAGTTTGCATGTACCTGCATGTGCTGTGCATGTGCACAGAGCCTCCCACATGTGCACGTCTGTACACATGTCCACATCTGCACAGGTAAACCTTGCATATGTGCGTGTGTGCACGTGCGTGTGTGTATACATGTGTGTGTGCAGAGGCTCCTCCCTGCCGGGGATTCCCTCCAGCCTGCTGCTGTCCCTGCCTAGGTCTCACCCTCACAAAGAGAACCTCCCTGCCGGGGCTGCTGGAGGCTAACACTGCTGGCATCTTCCCTGAATTGCTCCAGGATGAAAGAACATAACTTAAGTGACTTGAAAAGCCCAGAGGATGGAAAACGAGAAAGGCGACTTGGTCATTAAAAGTGAACTGGCCTCAGGGCTTCCCTCGTGGTGCAGTGGTTAAGAATCCGCCTGCCAGTGCAGGGGACATGGGTTCAAGCCCTGGTCCGGGATGATCCCATATGCCGCGGAGCAACTAAGCCCGTGTGCCACAACTACTGAGCCTGTGCTCTAGAGCCCGCGAGCCACAACTACTGGAGCCCGTGTCCGTAGAGCCCATGCTCCACAACAAAAGAAGCCACTGCAACGAGAAGACCGCGCACCACAACGAAGAGTAGCCCCTGCTCGCCGCAACCAGAGAAAAAAGCCCGCATGCAGCAATGAAGATCCAATGCAGCCAAAAAAAAAAAAAGTGAACTGGACTCGGTCCCCAGAGTGAACGCCCTCTCCCTGCTGGACCCAGCTGCTGCTCCTCCCTGGCGAGGCCCCAGTCCTGGGCAGGGGCTACTGGGGGGCCAGGCGCCACCCCAACAATTCCTCCTCTGTGGGCCATTCCATACCACTGGCCTCTCCTGGCCACCCAGGGGCATCCCAGTGGGCACAGCCAGAAGGTCTGGCTCATGTAAGGAGGGGCCTCTCTCTGTGAGAGCTGGGCTGTGGGAGTCCCATCCTAAGAAGAGCACTGGGTGGCCTCATGAGCACCCTCGGCCCCCTGCTGCCTCTGGGATTGTGATTTCAAACCCCCACCCCAGACAGGAGGACCTCCAGGCGGGAGCCACGGTTTCTCCGTTCACCACTCAGCAGAGGCCCAGCCAAGGAGAAGCATGAGCGTTCGCTGAGTGGCTGATAAAAACTGCCACAACAGCTGACATTCAGCTCTAATGCCATCCCTGTTCCCCAACCCCCAGAAACCCCTCTGTGGGGCCCTGTAAGAGACTGAAGTTTCAAGGAGACACACGAGGAACGTGCTCCCCGGGGGTCGCTCCGAGGGCTGTCCATTCAGGCCCACTTCACCTCTGGAGGGTGCACCAGGCCGCCTACCTGCTCATGGTACTCGATGCCCATGCTCAGCGTGTTGGTAAGGATGGCTACCATGATGCCGCGGTTGAAGTACTTGCTGTCCACGATGCGGCACAGCTTGCCGCTAAAGGAGGCCCAGACGTGGCCCAGCCCTCCCTGCTCGCCTGTCACCACCCTCCGCTGTGCCCTCCGCCGCGTTCCTCCTGAGCCTGCCGTGTCCGCCGCTGGGGGTGGCTGCATGGGGTCACGGCGGTCCCCGTGCCGCACATCCCGTGTGAATTCGTAGACCCCGTTGCTGTCCGAGTCTCCACTGTCTGAGTCGCTGAACTCCAGCTCGGGGTCCTCCAGGGCGCTGGTGCAGTACGGGCAGCTACTCAGCTCACAGGTCAGCGTGCCCGCCTGGGGGCTGGGCAGGGGGCAGGGCACACTCAGGCCTGACAGACGGCTGGGGGCCTGGCCCAGTCCTGCAGGAAGAAGGATGTGGGCAGCCTCAGGCCGCTCAGCTACAACACCAGGCGCCCGGGACCCACGTGCACAAGCAGGCTGCCATGGGGTGAATGGTGTCTGTGTAGACATGCACATCGTACACATGCACACACCTGGGCACTCATACCTGGGTATATGTGCACATGTGGGAACATTCATACACACCTAGGCACACACCTGAGCACATGCACAGACACACATGCCCACGCCTGGGCACTCACACCTGAGCACATGCACGCCCTGCACAGGTACTCTCTGTTCACTCAAGGATAAAAAGAGGCAGAGAGGCTCATCCACCAGGGGGCCATGCTATCCACAGAAATCTGACGTGAGCCACTTTCCAGCAGTCACGTTAAACGGATGACGTGACTGAACATTCCAGGTCACAATACGCAGGAGTCATCGTTGCTCGGTGCTGCCTGCCTGGCTGAGTCTCTGGGGCCCAGGTGACTGCACTGGCGGCGGCTTAGACTCCCCACAGCCAGGAGCCCTGCGGGGCCAACCTGCCCCAGTGGGCAGTGCAGGACTATAGGCATGTGCATTTTGATACACCCCGGTCACTGTGTGAGGACACACACTCTTCTACCCACTCCAGGCACCCCGAGGGTTACTGCCCACGCATGCCACCTGGGAGGGCCTCAGTCTGCATGGGACCCCACTGTCTGGGGTCGCAGTGTCCTTCCCGTCCCAGGTGGGTGAGGCCGGCACCTCAGGTGGGAGGAGCGAGTATACTGGGTGGCACCACGGCCCCTCTCTCCTCGGGCTTTGGGAGCTCTGTGACCTCGGCTTTCCCTTCCCTCTGCCCCAGCCTCAGGCTCCCCACCTAGAAAGGGGGCCGGCCACTCCTCCTGAGAAATGACCAGGCCATGGATAGGTGGTCCCTCTCAGGGCCAGGCGTGGGCAATGGGGCACAGCCCGAGGGTTTTTTTGCTAGCTTCAGAATTCTCATTTCCACGTGGTGAACGCTCATTCACCACTGAGCCATCAGTTGCTCAGGGCTACAGGATGGACGGAGGTGGGGGGGCACCTTCTCCCATCTGAGGTGCCCAGGACCCGCCCCCTTCTTCCCTTCATCCAGGGCTCCAAGGGAGGAAGGCTGAGCTCACGAGAGTTCGCACACAGGTGGGGATGTCCCAGGAGCCCGTCCCCCACTCCCCACTGCTCCCCACAGGGTGAGGTCCTTACCGTGCTCCCCGACCAGATGCTGGATCTTCTCGCAGGGGTCGGGGCTGCTCAGGCTCAGTGGGCTGTGCCCCCCGGCTCCCAGGGGTCCACCAGGACGCTTCCCCTTGGGCCCGGGGCCACCTTTGCCACTGCCTGCGGCCGAGGGCAGGATGGTGGGGTAGTTCATGGCGCCCAGCCCAGTGGCCAGCTTGAGGCCGGCGGCGGCAGTGGCCACAGCATGTGCCGCCCGGGCCCTCTCCTGTGGCCCCTCCACGTGGCAGTCTGCATGGTACACGCTGTGCACTGACTCAGCGTCGGGGGGCCCATGCCCGGGCGAGGGAGGTGCTCCAGCCCGCACCAGCCTGGTGTCACCGCCGCCTGGCTCGGAGCCTGGCCGGCGTGGGCTGCCATGGCTGAAGTGGTAGTGGTGGTGGTGGTGGTGGTGGTGGTGGTACACGAGATGGTGGATGGAGGTGGCGCGCCCTCCCGCCCGCCGTGGCCGCCACCCAGCGCCCTGGCCATGCGGCACGCCGCTGGGGTCCACCTTCTTGCGCCAGCGGCTCTGCCAGCGGGCATAGAGGCGGAGGCCACGGCGCTTCAGCTTGCGGCACACATGGCCCACGTACCGGAGGAGCTCCTCATAGCAGGTGCCAGGCTCTGAGAAGCTGGCCAGCGTGCTGTCGTTGGACAGGTAGCGGGCCCGCTGCTCCCGCATCAGCTGGTTCTCCCGCTGCTTCGTCTCCGAGAACTGCGTGGCGATCACCACTAGGCACAGGTTGATCATGAAGAAGGAACCCACCTGTGGTGGGCGGGAGGCAGTGAGCTCACTGGACGAGTGCCCCAGGGAGGCAGGGAAGCGGGGACACTGGGACCCACGGCCCTGGGCATCAGCATTGGGCAGGGCAGGAGACCAGGACAGCAGCTATGGTTTCTACACAACAATCAAGCTCCTGATGAGAAAAATACTGAGCCCCACTGTGCACTGCCCATTCTAGGGGCCCGGGATATGGCCCCAGGGTAGCCGGCAGCAGTGGGGACACCCTGTGATGGGCAGGGTCCTTGCTGATCTGATGTTGAGCCCCAGCATTTGGGATGGGTGGTGCAGGGTAGGTGCTCCTTGCCTATTTGCAGACAGTTGCAGGACAGGTGGGGAGACCCGCCTTCCCATCATCTGTGTGGTTTGTCCCCTCATCCTTCAGCTCTGTCCCCAGCCACACCCTCCAGCCCAGGTCAGGCCTTCCTCAGCCGCCATGGCTTCACTGTCCTCTGTGGCAGGGTCACCGGGTGACACTCTGCTCTGTTTGTATTTATGGTCTGAGATAAGGTGGGACAGGTGCCTGGTTTAATTCACTGCTGGTCTTTGCAAACCCTGCCCCAGGCACCAGGGGCCACTGAGAGAACCAAGTGAGGGCCACCCCTGGGGCCACAATCCCTGTGGAGGGCCATGCCTGGGGGAAACACCTATACTGTGGAGAACTGTGCTGAGGGCCCATGTATACTGTGGGGGGACTGTGATCCCAACAGGTGATCCTGACTCTCCTGCAGCCTCCTGATAGCACCTGGCCATGGTAGGGCCTGAGGGGCTGTCTGAGGTCTCTCTCCCCTTCCCCCACACACAGGCTTCTCTGTCCTCCCAACCCTGCCCACCTCCTCCTGGGGCTGGACAGAGTCTCCCCCCAACTCCATCAAGGGCCCCCACCCACCTGCCCTGGACATGATGGCCCTGGGTCTCTGCTGCCCCTGCCCCACCCTATAGCTCAGTCAAGTGCAGGGACCCAAGAGGGCCAGCAAAGGCCAAGACGGCGCTGTGCCAGGGGCACAAGTAGGATCTCGCTGGACCCCGGGGACAGGATGACAGCCGCTAACAGAGGAGGAGCTTGGGATCTGAGACAGGGCTGTCGCAAAGCGGGGGCGCCCCCATACCCCTCACCCCGTGCATCCCACTCCACCCCTGCACTTACAATGATGAGCAGGATGAAATAGATGAAGTTGTAGAAGGAGTGGGCATCCATGACGTAGTACATGATGTCCACCCAGCCCTCCAGCGTGATCACCTGGGGGGGCAGGCGGCTGGACATACGGACGGCCCTGAGAGGGCGGCGGGCCCTCCTAGCCTGCCTGGCACCAGCCCCCAGGCCCCGCATGCTGGGCGCCCAGTGCAGGGGAGACCCAGAGCCCACCTGGAAGATGGCGATCCAGGCATAGCCAATGTTGTCGAAGCTGATGGCCCCGTTGTGTGGGTTGGAGTCGCCCGAGCGGCACACATTGTAGTACTGGTTCCAGTTGATACAGGTGTGGTGGCCTGTGCCACCCGCGCCCTCGGCCTGCGGCTGCCCATAGGCCTCCCAGCCCAGCGTGCATTCCACGCGCAGCTCGCGGCGGCTGGGGATGTGCGAGCACTTCTGCATGCCGTTGTCCCGGCGAGAGGAGCAGATGAAGGGGTTTTCCTCACCCTCCTCCGGCTGGTAGTATGGCCGCAGGAAGCTGAGGTTGCTGTTCCTGAAGGCACAGAGATGGAGAGATAGAGAGAAACGGACAGACAGACACAGTCAGACAAAGATAGAAACAGACATAAAAAACAGTGACAGAGACAGACCCAAGCCCACTAGTGCTAGCGCTGCTCCAGGAAGGGTGTGTCCCTGGGAAAACAGGGCCTGGAGGGGAGGAGCCTGTTGGGGGAGGAGCCTGTTAGGGGAGGGGAGGGGCCTGGAGGGGGAGGAGGCTGCTAGAGGAGGAGCCTCTGGGGGCAGGCCCTGGGAAGAGCAGGTTAGGGGCATGTCCTGCAGGGTGGTCAGGGCCCCTGCACCTGGCGAAGGTGCTGTCCAGGAAGCAGCGGTTGCGCAGCAGGCCAGCCCAAAGCTGGACACCCACGATGCCGAAGATGAAGAACACAAAAAAGCAGAGCAGGAGGACGTTCCCGAGCATGGGCAGCGTGTCCAGCAGCAGTGTGACCAGGATTCTCATGCCTGCAGGTGGTAGGGCAGCCGGTCAGTGAAGAGGAGCCCTCCTGGGAATCCCTGAGGCCCCAGGCCCTCCTGGGAGCCCTGAGCCCTCTGCCAATCACAGATGGACATCAGCACCTCTGTGGGGGACATGAGCTGGGCTCCCACAAGTCCAGCATGCCCCAAAGGACAAACATCTGCAGTAAGACCCCAGAGGGGAGCAAGGCCATGGCCTGGAGGGGCTCAGGGCGGGAGGTCCCTGATCCTTGTGAATGCCATATGGGACCACACTGCATCCAGGCAGGCGCCCAGGGTGACCAGACCAGGAGTCCCGCAGTCCCAGGCTCCTGCATGGGAGCAGCAGCCTGGGGGTCTTGCAGCAAATACTGGGTTTGGGAACCAGCGTTTCTTTCCATTCTCTGTGAGAATCACGTTGAGTAGAGCCCTGCACTGGAGGGGAAGCAGGGGCTATGTGCACCCCAGGGCAGGAAGTGGCTTCTGAGAGGCAGTTTTGAAGCTCTTGCTCCTGGGTGCGATGGGCCGCGTGTATGCCGATTATTCGAGGGAGTGGGTCAGCCAAGCCCTATGCGCCCCTTGGTCCCGGGCCTGCCCCCGTCCCAGACCTCAGCGAGGATAAGACTTGTTTCCGGAAACAAGCAAGAGCTGACTTAAGGGTGCAGGCAGAGCCCTGGGCCAGGAGGCTGAGCCCGGGGGCCTCGTGGAGAGCACCCTGGAGCTGCTGGATGGCAGAGGTGGGACCCCTGTGGTCACAGTAGGGAATCACAGCTGGGAGAAGCACTGAAATTTCAGAAGTGGCCGGGAGAAAGATTCATCAGGGACAAAGTGAGCACCACCCTGGCCAGACAGCAACCCTGACCTTTGAGACGGCTCAAAAGACCACATATGATCCAGGGTCAGAGTGGACCCCAGGCAGCCAGAGTGAGACACAGCCCTGAACATGACCACTGGGGGCTCACTGTGAGGGTACATGGTCCTGTCTGGGGAGGCACCCTGTTTGGGACCAGGGCATGTCCCCAGAGCGAGGCCAAGCTGCTGGCAGCAAATTCTAGCCACTGCAGGCATTTGGTCTGAAAAATGAAGATCTGCATTGTGAAAGGGGCTGTATTGTCACTTCACACACTGAAAGGGTGTCCAAGTGAGTGGACTGAGTGCCTGATGGTGCTGGGCACAGAGCCAAGAACCACGCGTGACACCTCACCTCAACCCACAGCCATCCTTGAGGAGTAACACATTCACAGTCGGGTAAACTGAGGCTCAGAGAGGTACAGTACTTGCCCAGGATCACATAGCATCTGAGCCCTGTCTGATCCCTGAGGGTATAGGGTGGCAAGTAGAAGGAAGGCCCAAGGGTCTCACAGCATAAACCTCACCCACCTGCCCTTTGGCAGAGCTGACAGCCCCAGAGGGAGGGAGGGAGTGACCACGCTGGGGGGGTGTGACTTCTTGGAGGGGACGCAGGACACACCCTGACCACCCAGACTTCAGTGCTGAGGCCACCAGGACCCAGGCCAGGCAGCCAAAAAGGCTATGCGCGCCTACACGGCACACACAGACCCACATACACGTGTGTATACTCACTTCACAGTCACATGGGTACCACCCCAACACAACCCCAGGAAAATTAACGGCTGAATTCGATCACATCCTTGAAGACTTTGAACACACAGAACAGCCCCATGTGGGCAGATGACCTGGGTCCGGACAGACCACATTCCAAACGAGCAGCCACATAACCCCCTGGAAGCTACTCCACCCTTCCCTGAGCACCAGACCCTTTGGCAGAACTCAGACCTGAGAATCAGGGTGGGCCAGACAAGAGAGCAACCAAGTCCTGCACAGCTCCCGGGCACAACCCCAAATGTTGTGCAGATGAGGAGTCTGAGGTTCAAAATGGCCCCTGTCACTCAGCAGCACTGTGAGGAGTCGGGACTCCACACAGACTGACTTCCCATCACACCCCAACTCGGTCAAGGGTTGCTCTGTCCTCCCCAGAAAAGCAGTGGCAAATCCTCAGGTTCCTATGGCGAGTGGCAGGAGGCCAGCCTCCCCTACCCCGACACGGGTCTGGGCTGGGGCCAGAGCATCTAGATGCCATACGGGCAGTGTGGCCTCCTGGTTTTGTGCCCCAGTGGGTCCTCAAAAGCTCTCATCAGGGCTGGCAGGACACACCTGTCCCAGGCCCGGGTGTGGGGGTCACTTACTGGGCACACGGTTGATGGCACGAAGGGGCCGCAGCACACGCACTGTCCGGATGGCCGAGAGGCTCACGTTGTGTCCGTCCAGAGAGTACTCCATCATGCTAGGAGCGGGGCAGAGGGAACAGGGGCTCAGGCAGCCGACAGGTGCTCTGGGGTCAGAGTCAGGCCAGCGGGCACACGGCTCTCTCCAGGGCACCCTGCCAGCTGAGGCCAGGAGGCCCAGGGCAGGTGAGCACATGCCAGAGGCCTGGTCCCCACACCATACACCCAGCCTGACTGGGCTCCAGGGCAGCGGAAGCATAAACTTACGTTACCACTGGTGGCTCCTCACCACTCACAGGCCACTCCATGCACCCTGTGTCTGTCCTGCTGTCCCTGGTGCTGGCACAGGGAGGCCCGGACAAGTGTCCTGCCCCCCAGAACCCCAGATCCAGATACCCCTGAGACCCAGCACCTCCTGAGTACACCTCCCCATCCTCTTCCTGGGGGGCCCAGGGGCTGCTGTGGGGTCTGAGGTGGGCAGGGCTCCCAGCCAGACCTGGCCAGGCGCAGGGGCCGTCCTAGTCTGGTCTGTGGTGGGGCAGGGTCATACCCCGCCATGACGATGAAGAAATCCAGCCTGTTCCATGTATCGCCCAAGTAGCACTTCTGCCCGAACAGCCCGAGGGCGATCATCTTGATGACCATCTCCACCGCAAAGAAGGCGAAGATGAAGTCGTCAAATGCCTGCAGGAGAGGGGCCTGAGAGCTGGGCCTGCACCCCTCACATCCAGCCCAGGTCACCTGTGGCCAGTCCCACCCTGCCAGCCCTGCCCCACTTGCCCCGCCCACCTCCAGGATACTGCAGCGCTCCGAGCGGCACTCGACGTCCTCGCAGGGCCGGAACATGCCCAGGGTCACGCAGTTGAGCATGATGACCAGCATGCTGACGTGCTCGAACCACGTGGGGCAGGTGTCGAGTTAAGGGTCCATGTGACAGGTGGGGGAGCCCCAGAACCCACCCCCAGCACCCCTTACAGCTGCCACACGGTCAGTCCCTCTAAATCCGCAACCCCGTGCCCAGGCCCTCAGCTGGGCAGTGAGGGACAGACCCCCAACACCAGCCTCTGGACACTGCTGCCAACCCCTTGTGCACAGCAGGACCCTGGATGGAGGCGGGAGGCCAGCCACTGCCCCTCTGCCAGACTCCCCCAACTCTGATGCCCTAAACTGAGATCAGCCTCTCAAATTAGCAGTCTCACCAGCACTGTCCAGCTGGGACCCCAAGTACCGCAGACATCTCATGAGGGCAGCCCTGAAGACCCCTCCCCCTGGCCCTGCATGGAACCCTCTGTGACCCCAGCAGATGGAGAATGCCCTGACCACAGCGATGGGTGATGAGGAATGTGGATTTGAGCCCAGCTCAGTGCCTGGGCCCGGAGGACTCACAGCCCTACTGTGTGCCCAGATGAAGGGGGCCCGGACATGGACGAAGGACAGGTGAGTGAGGACACCCCCCCCCAACTTAGGCCTGGGAGTGGAAGCCGCCTGCCAGTGAAGGGTCCTGTCTAGGACAGTCTTCCCTTTGGCAGGAGGACATCCAGCCAGCACCTTAGGGCGCCGGGCCAGCAGCCAGTGCTGCATCCCCTTGTGCTGTGTGGACCTGGCCACCCTGTGGGGTCGCTGGCCCTCAGGGCGAAAAGCCACCCAGGATCCCAGAATGCTCAGCCATTCTGGGAGTGGCCACCAGGTGGCACCGTGGCTCCACAGAGGCCATGGCATTACTCTGGCTGTGACCCCCAGTGGCTGTCTCCAGGCAAGGGTGCACCCCCATGTTCGCTTCCATTGGCTCATCAGGAGATTGGGGAGCCCTGTGGTGGGCCGACCGTGTCATGTATGAAGAAGGGGCCCACACTCCAGGCAGGTGACCCAGAGGCTGCCCGATGGGGGATAGGCTACATAGTGGGGGTTCCCCGGCTGAGGGACTGGGGCTTCACCCAAACTCCTGGGTGCAGGATGGGAGGGGCTGTCAAATGGGAGGGCCCCGGGGGCATTCCTTGTACCCCACACACCACCCCCATGTCAAGAACCCCCTCCCACCAGGACCCCCCCCCCACCCCCCAGGGCGGGCTTTCTGTGGGGCTGCCTGCCTGCCTTGCCCTGGGCTGGAGAGAGCGAGGGTGCGAGCAGGAGGCCCTCAGAGGTCTTTCCCGGGCTGGTGCGGGGTGGATGGGGGACTTTCCTTTAAAGAGTGAGAAGTCGGCACTTGGAAAACACCACGTGTCAGTAGACAGCCTGAGAAACCTGGTGTTGAGACCCTGCACCTACCCACTTGGGACCCACCCCGTCCTGCAGTCCCCACCCTGCCCTGCAGCTCCCAGCCCGCCCGGTGCTGAGGGGACTGAGGCAGGATGACAGGGACAGGGCATCCACCCTCAGATTTCTCGGCTGCAGCACATACTGGCTGTGTGACCTGGAGCCTTGGTGCCCCTCCGTTTCCCCTGTGTTCCTCCAGCTGGGTAGGGGGATGCGTATCTCATGGATCAACGAGTTGACCAAAGCAGCAGGGTTCTGCTCCCCAAAATGAAGGTCAGTCCCAGGGCCATGAGTGCCCACTCCATGCTCCACCACATATGGGCACTGGGCCAGGGGTCCATGCTGCCCCACCTGTGAGGGGCTCTGATGCCAAGGGCACCTGACAAACTGGCAGAGGCTGTGCTGTGACTGGAGTCAGGGAAGGACAAGGCCTGAGGAAGTTCAGGGCCTGCATGCTTATTCAGGTGTACAGGCCCCAGGATCAGGGCAGGAGGAAGACCAGGCCATGTGTGTCCTTCCTTCGTGGGGCCCGGCAGCCTGCCCTGCCCTGACCCCTCTCCCCCTGCCTCCCTGCAGGGGCAGGGCCAACAGTTGCTGCTCTGAAGCCCCTGGCCCTTGGCACACTGCAGTGTGGCACTGGGCCACCAATCTAATTACTCGATCCCACCGAGAGCACCATAATTACACTTAATGGGTTCAGCAGTAACAAGTGCCTTTGCTGTGATTTGGCTGCAGAAAAACAGAAATCAGCGTCCTGCTAAGACAGCCCTGAGGGCCCAACCCCCCAGGCCTGTGACAGGCAGGCCAGGGACACGCTCAATGGGAGCTGGCCGAGAGGGGCTGGCAGGGTGGCTCGGCGCACAGTCAGGGCCTTGTGGGTGCTGCAAGGTCCCCATGGGTGGGGGGAAGAGAGAGCTGCAGCTGAAAGCTGCACCAAACACCCATGGTGTACCTACTGTGCGCCAGCCCATGGGGCAGCCACAGTCCAGCCCCCCCTGCACAGACTGGGAGCCCTGGTGGCTCGCCCAAGGGGACCGGGCATGGGTCCCAGGCTGTGTCACGGGATGCTGAGGCCACACTCAGAAGCCAGTCCCAGGGCACCGCAGCTCTCCTGGTGTCCTGACCCACTGGCTGCAGCCCCTGGGAGCTGTGCACAGCTCCTCTGTCCTTCACTGCTGCAAACAGCACCTCTGGAGGAGGGGCTACAAGGGTGTCATTGTGTGTCTCCCAGGAGTGGGGGTGGGTTCTCAACACTAAAGCTGTGGATGACATGCCTGAAGGACAAGAACCCCTAGTCCCACCAGCGAGGACGCTGCCACACAGCAGGGAGCAGGCAGCTCTGGGTCTGAGCGTGTGATGGTCAGATGCTCCCCAGACCTGGCTGGACCCTTGGTCTTGCAGGCACATGGCACCCCCCATCCCTGCAGGGAGGCAGCACAGAGCAGCCTGGGCCCTCAGTTTGCCCATCCAGGCAGTGGGGGTGTGGGGACTGTCTGCTCCTGGGTCCTGGGACCCTCCTTCCTTGCCCCACTTCTCCGAGCTCTCCCCTGACCTCGAGTGCTTCCGCCGGGCCAGCTCCCACCTCCCACATGGCAAACATCCTGCTCCATCCAGGAGCAGCAGGGTTTCCAGCCCAGCCCAGCCCAGCCCGCCTCTGAGCCCTCAGCTCTTCCCTTCTTCCACCAGCATCACGCCCCTCATCTCAGACTGATGTCGCGAGCCTGCTGCCCGATTTCTCCCAAGCCCGTGCCCATGCTCACTCTGAGATCACCCTAGACCCCGGAGTTGGCGTTGACCAGAGCTAAGGACCTTGGTCCTCAACGGTGCTGTGCACGTCTGGAGCCCTGGGCTGGTCTGGGCCAGGACCCATGAGACGTTACTTGATCAGGGGCTAGGGGGGCCCAGTCTCCAGCAAGAGCCACAAACTAGGCCCCCAGCAACTTGCAAAGATAGCCCAGCTTGAGGTCCTGGGCTGGGGTCCTACTTCAATACTTTCCCAAACCACTGACAAGCAAAAACCACCCACCAACCTCTGCTTTCTCCTGACCCCACTGGCCCCATGGCCCCACCTGCCTCCCCTGCCCTGGAGGCAAGCCCTAGGGGCTCAGGACAACCTCCATGGCCACAGTGACCCCATGTGGCAGTGTGAGCACAGGCTCGTGTGTGAGGTGGGGACACTGTCCATGTGGCTGGGGTGACCAACCTGGTCAGCACGGCCCAAAAAGTTCCCTGTCCATCTTCATGAGCACACCCCCTTTGGGGTTACTATTCTATGACACACCCCAGCCCCCCTCCCCCACCACCCCAAATACCCTGGGAGAGATGAGCTCCTGGGGTCCTGCTCATCTGTCTGTGCAAAGTGCACACAGGAGAAGCACTTAGAGCCACCCCGCCCAGGGAGGGACTCCCCACGCACAGGGTCCCACTGGCCCTGACCAGAGAGGGAATCCGCCAGCGGTGGGGGGAGGGCTCCATCAGCCCCACACGTCACAGCCGTTCCCTGGTCACGCCTTTGTGGGCAGCTGAGGACAGGCGGTGCCAACTGGACTCTCATCACAAGGCCACTGACTTCCGGAGGCTTAATTACACAGATGGATTTTCTGGGTTTTAATTCAAAATCCTTTAGGTTTTGAACTAAATTCTACAAATTAGAGTCAATTTCCATCGCGGGTCCAAAGCAGCCAGGCTGATATGTGGCTGGGAAGAGGCGGCCGCGCCAGCACGGCAGGGGGGCTGTGGTGCTGCCCGAGGCCTGGCCACACACAGAGGGGCTGGGGGCATGGGTCTCTCCATGGGACCCCATAGCCAGGAAGGCTCTGCCCAGGTCTAGAGGCTGAAAGAAGGGCAGAGAGCCCCCTGACCCATGTTCCTAGACCACCCTAGGCCTTGACCCATCAGGATCCATGGATGTCCCCTGGCCTAACAGGCCCCTGGTGTCCAGCCTGGGCAGGGTGGGGAGTGGAGTGACTCTCCCTGGGACAGCCTGTCCCACACCCAGGCTGGGGACTTCTGAGAAACTGGTCTCCAGAGAGGCGTGGAAATGAGCCCAGAGCCAGGGCTGGAGACCCGATCAACAGTGGGAGAAGAGGTCTGGTCCATCCAGAGACCCCTCAAATGCCGTACCGCCCCCGCGTGGGTCCCACACTCCACCCACAAAGCCCTCCCAGCATTCGGCCGACCTGTCCCAGCATCCTCCTCCTTCCCGTCTCCTCCCTCCCTTCTCATTTCTGCGGCCCTGGTGGGGCTCAGCAAGGATTGGCCCACCTTCCCATCCCAGCAGCCATGCCCGTGGGCCAGCCTCCCCCAGTCAGTGCAGAGCAGGTGCTGGCTCCATGGTCTCCCAGACCATGACAGCAACGCACCCCAAACAAATCCGATGCCAGGCCCCAAGGGCCAGGAGGCCAAAGAGGGATGGTGGCCGCTGTCCGTGGTGCTGAAGTGGCCAGGTCCCAGCAAACTCAGGGCTGGGGAGATGCATTTGCCCAGCAGCCAGGGGACCTGCTCACCCAGGCCTAGGTTTTGCTGCACACCACTCCAGAGTTTCCAGTTCCACGTTCTGTCTTATTCCTGGACTCCCAGATGGTTAAAAGCACACCAAGGGCTGCTTGGAAGATGGCGCTGGCCCTCTTGGAAGACAGCTTGGAAGTGGGGCCACCCCAGAGGGCAGCAGGGCAGACATGGTCATCTCTGCACTGATGCTGCGAGGTGGGGAGCTGGCGTGCAGGGAGTGTGCGTGGAGGCCAGAAAGGGCTCGAGGCCAATCAGCACACGTCACAGGCTGCCAGCACCCCACTGGCAGCCACGCCACTGTCTCTCACCAATGATGGTGGCCTCCACAGTCCTGGAACAGGGTGGGGGTCCCCGAGGCCTGTGTGGTTTAAGGTGGTGTGGCCCAAAGGGTGGTCCTGGACCCCCAAAACCAAATTATCATTATTACACAGCTGTCCACAGCCCAGCCAGACCTGCTGGCTCAGGGTCTCTGGGGCCCACAGATGGGCCATCTCTCACTCCATGAGTCCAGGGATGAGAACTCGATCCCTAATTCTATCACCAGCCACCCCCTCACCCTTTCTTAGCCTGTTTCCCTACCTGTAAAATGGGAGTGACAACAGTTACTTTTCAGATGCTGAGATTCACCCAGACCCCCTTCTATAAAGCATCCCCCATCCCCTCACTCATCCTGATGAATGCCACCTTGGCTCCTCCCCGTGCTGGCCCCAGACAAGTGGAGGCAGGGGACGATATGTTTTCCCCATGCTATGGATGCTGAGGATGCAAGCAGGATCTGTGGGACGAAGGTCGGGATGCTGTCACCAGGAGACAGACAGCGGAGCTGGGAGTCCCTCACCAGGAGACACGGCTCCAGGACCCAGAGCTACAAACCAATGGGGAATACGATGGCTCGAGGGTCGCGGGGAGGGGCCTCCAGATGTGGCTGAAGTCAGGCCCCGCCCCGGTCACAGTGGCCCCCATTCAGGGCTGTGTAGGGACGAGGCCCTGACCCCACAGGCCATGCTCCCCCCATGGCCATCATGAGATGATGCAGAGAGACAAAGCTCTCAGGAGGATAAGAAGGCCTGAGCTGGCTGCTCCCCATAGAAATCTGCTGGGCCAGCTCAGCTCCCTTAGGCCCACCCAACCCACGACAGTCCATGTGAGCGTCCACATGCCCAGGCCAGTGATGCAGCAGAGGGATCCCGGCAGCAGGAAAATGGGAGCCCAGGGTAGGGTGGCCCAGAGCCCCCAACTCCGGACGTCTGGGTCAGCACCTGTGCCCTCCTCACCATGGCCACGGCCACCACCCAGGCAGGCCATGGTGACTTGAGCTGGGGCCACCATGGCAACCCCCTCTCTCTCCCTGCTGTCTGCCCTATTCCCACAGCAGCCGCCCAAGCCCCGTCCTCCCTCCACTGCCAGGGTCCAGGACACACATACAAGAGGTGGCTCTAGGAGATTTCGACTCCTGGCAGACAGGCAGGACCAAGCTGGACACGCCACATGGGAGGCCCTCGGGGCTGCTGTGCAGGGATGGGGAGCCGGAGATGGATGGGCTTCCAAACCCACCCCGACATCCAGAGTCATGACCTCCTGTGTGGTGTGGATGAGCTGCCCCAACGGACAGGGAGATGTGAGGACCAGCTTGAAGGGTGGACACCAGGCTGGTCTCGGGGCTCCCGACTGGACCTACACCAGACCTGCCTGTAGACACACAGCCCGGGGGGGGGGCCTGGTGGGCAAAACCCTCCCTGCCCTGGGGGAGGGGGTCCTGGGGCCACCCCTTCCCTGCTGCTCTGCGCCCGGGCCTGCGGCACCCTCCGGGCCTGCGGCACCCTCACACGGCATGTCCACATGGCCCCAGGCTTCATCTCTGGAAGCACTCAACCTTGCTCTTCCAATATGCTGAAGGAAAAAAGTACATGTTTATTCATGGGGGAGGAAGCGCTGTCTTCCTGCATCTTGCAGAAGAACCACCTGGACCACTGATGAGGGGGCATGAGTGTGCCCCACGCACTAAGGCCTTGGCTGAGGCAGAACGACAGCCCCGGGGCCCCAATACCCCACGGGGCCCAAGCCAGCCGCGACAGGGGCTCAGTGGGAGGCATGGGAGACCCCAGGACCGGCCCCCTCTCGGCACAGCACGGCCTCCAGAACTGACCCCTCTGTCCACACGTTCACCAAGAACCGGCAATTCCTGGACCCACCGAGGCTGTGGGTCCAGATACCCTGAGGTCCACAGCCCAGGTGCAGGGGGCCCACCACACACCAGGCAGCAGCGTCTGCGATCCCAAGACCAACATGTCGAATGTCTCAACGTGAGGCAGGCAGTAGTGCTGTCCTATTGGCACAAACATGTCTTGCGACAGAGCAGGAAAAGCCCACGGTGGGGAACAGGGGACCCCAGTTATGGAGAATGCACAACACAGGAGGCTGCTTTGCAATGTGAATGCCAAGCTCTGCAAAGGTCCAGAAGACTCACTCTAGGGAGAATGTGGCCTGCTGCGGGTGAGGCAAGATGGGGCTGGGGCAGGGGAGAGGAAGGGGGACATTGTAGTCATGCATTGTTGGCGCAATGACAAATGTGAGGTGTCAGGAAGTCCAGGCGCTGTGGTCCATGTGGGCTGTTGGCAGACCACAGTTTCCTGGCTTTGGGGCTGCCCACCCACCCAGAGCAGACACACTTAGCCCCATGTTCACCAGGGCAGCGGGAGACTCACAACAGCCTCCCCTTGCCAGTATCTGAATTGGGAGCTGTGTTTTGGGGTTTTTTTAAATCCGATACACACACCACTAAGAGAGGGGATCCCCTGATCAGCCTCACACTGGCAGGAACCCCACTGAAGGACCGGTGACACACACCCCAGACCCATGACCGTGGCCCTGTGATGGCCTCCACCCAGGCTGTCCTGAGCACCCCCCAGAGGAGCAGGCAGGATGGTGACGGCTGAGCTGGCCAGCAGGGCCCTCTGTGGACCACCAGCTCACATGGACCTCAGGAGGCTCCTGGCAGGACCTATGGCCACTGTCCAAGTGCAGCTCCCACTCTGGACACTCGGGAGGCTGGGAGATGAGGAGTCACTATCTGGAAGTTCCTCAGACGGCTAAACCCTAAGTCCCCACACAGTCCAAGTTCACACCCAAAAGACATGAAAACCAGTGATTAACACACATACACATGCATTCACAGCAGCCAAAAGGTGGGGACAACCCCAAGATCCAAGAGGCAAATGGACAGAGTGTGGTCCATCTGTGCACTGGAGCGTTACTCAGCCATGAAGAGGAGTGAAGTACCAACACCTGTGGCAACACAGATGTGCCTTAAAAATGTGGTGAGCAAGAGACCAGACACAAAGGCCATGTTTTGTATGATTCCATTTTATGAAACACCCAGAACTGGCAAATCCTGAGGTAGTGAATCAGTGGGTGCCAGGGGCTGGCAGAAGGTGGGCGGGGGTCCCTTTGAGGTGAGAAAACATTCCAGAATTAGGGAGACGTGGTGATCGGCTACATTGTAAATGTACTAAATGCCCCTGAACGGTTCACTTTATAATGGCTAATTTTATATGTGAACTTCATTTTGGGTGATGCTATTTGAAACGTGCCTCCCATGGGCAGGCCCAAGGGCAGTGCAGCCTGTGGGAATGGGAGGGGTGGGGCAGGGCGGGGCATCCAGTGATGGACGCATCCAGAGCTCAGGGTTGCCCAGCTCACAGGTGTGGATGAGATGGGGCTGGGGCTGGGGCTGCAGTTGACGCCCAACAGGCAGGGGCTAAGCCTGACCAAACGAGAGCAGGGCTCCTTGGACATGGGGGGCCCTCTGCCTCCTTCAAAGGCAGGGCAGCAGCTGCACACGTGGTGCTGAGGCCATGCCGCTTGGCATCCACCCTGGCTGTCAGCATGGGTATCCCCAGGGCTGGGCCAGGCCTCCAGGCCCAGGGCTCCAGGCCTGCACTCCAGGGCCTCAACAGATCCCCACCTCTGGGGGTCTCCACCCTTCCCTCTGCAAGTGATGCCCAAACCTTCAGGGACTCAGGCTGGACCCTCAGGCAGGGATTTGCTCCCTGGTCTGAGGGTCCTGGCAAGTACCCTGCCCGTGTGGCAGCCTGGGGACTTCCTGGGAGCCTGGGACTGACTCCCCTCAGCATTGAGAGGGCAGAGGGTATGAATGGAGGCCTGTGTATACCTGCCTTCCCCCGCCCCAGGGAGGGCTTTGGCCCACTTCCCCACTGCCAGCCTCCACGTGCAGCCAGAGGGTCTAGGAAGAGACAGACCCCTGAAACCTGAACGCCTCTGCCCTGGCCTGGGGGTCTGGTCTCACTTGTAGCACCAGTGCAGCACCCCAGGGCACATGCACCTTCCCCAGAGGCTGGAAACAGTTCTTCCACAAGCACTCCTGGCTAACTAGTTAGCAAAGTAATTCATTAATTAAGGCTCCTACTGCAGTGATGGGGCCCTGCCAGGGGCAGGATGTTCTCCTGCAGATTTGGGGGTCTCCAGACAGTGGGACAGAACAGGCATCTGGGTCACCTGGCACATATGTGTACACACGTGTACACATGTGCACATGTTCACGCACACTGGACTGCAGACAGGGGAGACAGGCCAGCATGGCCAAGACCGGCAGGTTGAAACAAGGGGATCTGGGTGGCAAAGGGGCCCCAACACAGCTGTGCTGCGTCCACCAGGAGCCCCCCAAGTGGACACAGACATCTCTGTAGCTACACCCCTCAGCTGCAGCCTGGCGGGTGAGCCAGGCCAGCTGCCTTCATTCTTTTGGGGGTGCCCAGGCCACTACCTGCAGGGACATAGGAGCAGGGCCCCTGCCCCTGAGGGTGTGCTGATCCTCCTAACGTGGAGAGGTCCTGACTCTAGGGCCTGGGGGGGAGCAGGTGTCTGCTCCCAAGGGCTCAGGACAAAGCCAGCTGCCGGGGACTCAAGCCCACTGTGCCATCTAGGACTTGTCTCAAGGGTGAGGTGACAAATCCAATAGGGTGTGGGAGCGACTGGTGCCTGAGGGACTTCCAGAGCAGGGCCTGAGCATGGCCATCCCAAGGCCAGGAAAGAGCAAGGTGGGTCTCCCAAGGGGCCTCTGAGGGGGGAGAGGGAGGGGGCAGCTCAGGACCATGATAGAAGGAAGTTTCCCTTTCCCCTGACGCCGTTGCCATGACGACAACCTGCTAACAGGTGAGGGGGACCTGGGCCAACTTAGGGCTGGCGGGGGCTCCCCCAGCCCAGGGACTCCCCTCAGTTCAGCTCCCAGTCTCCCCCACCTGCCCACAGGAAGCCACCACAGGGTTTTAATTGGGGGAGGAGGTGGGGTCCAGAGGATCCTGTTAGTGTCTGAGAAGAGGAGAGGGCAGAAGGGGGACCCAAGGGACCAGTGAGTAGCAGGGTGTGTGGCCTCATGGCAGTTGCAGGCAGGGTAATTTGAAGTTAGAAATAAAAGGTGCTCATCGGCCCCCTCCCTGCCCACAGAAGCTCTGCACATGGAAGGGCCCCACTCTTCCACGGGCAGCTCCAAGTTGCCCCCTCATCCACACCTGTGGGGACAGATGACTGCCAGTCCCCACCGGCCACTCGTGCCTCTCAGAACCACAGGTCTGCCTGCCTGTCCCAGAACTCCCTGGACGCAGCTCACCCAGCATCACAACAACAGGATCTGTCCACGCCACTGTGGGGCACAGTACCCCACTCTCCTCCTGCTCCGTCCCACAGGGCCAGGGGCCTGCCGTGGTCACGCGGGGCAGGGGTCTGGGTCAGGAGCAGACCGTGAGGACCAAGGCGGGCGAGGCCCCCACCTGTGGGCTCTCCTGGCCCCTGTGCCCAGGTGGCATCTGCTGGCCTCCCCCGACTGTCCCTCTGTTCTGACCCCTGCTGCAGGGATCCGGCCTGCCCCCACCCTGGTCCCACCACCATGGTCTGGGCCCGCGTGACTCACTAGTTCTGCTCAGCTGGGTGGGGAGCGAGGAGAGCCGGCCAAACATGGAGCTGTTTGTTCTCAGCTGAAGATCGAGGTCACACGGGGGGGACTTGGGGCTGGGCTGTCCCTGGGAGAGCAACCTTCCCTGGGAAGCGGGGGGGCTGCAAGCCCACTCCCCACGGGAGCCCACCGCCCACCCCAGTGATGGGAGCTCACCGCCCCACGTGGCTGGCCAAGGCTGCTGGAACGTCCTTTCTCCTCCTGGACCCAAGTGTGTGTCCTGAGAGCTTCTCCCTGTGCCAGCGGCCCTGAGAGTCTTCCAGAGCTGTGCCCAGAGGCTCCTCCGGAAGCCAGCTCTGACCCAGGTCTGCACGGAACCCCTCCCCCAGCCTCCTGGGCACTCGGGCCTGCAGGACGTGACCCAGGTCTCCAGTACCGGGACACTGGCTCTAAATTGCCATGTTATCCTGAGCAGCTTGGGTGCAGAGACCCCACCCCCACCCCCTGTGAGATTTCTGAGCTAATCCGGGCAAAGCACTGTTCTCACCCTGGTGGTCCACACCCCTATGCCACGGGAAGGGGTAAGGAGGGCGACGGTACAGTGGGAAGCCCCTCGACTCCAGTCAGGTAGGGCCGGGGGCGGGTACAGCCCACACAAGCCAGGCCCCAGCAAGAGTGAGCCTGTGCCCCTGGCACGCATGTGCTGGGTATGTGCCATGTCTGTGCTCCGCCTGTCCCTGCAAGCTATACACAGTCCAGGCGTGCATCCGAGCAGGACGGTGTGTGTACATGCTCACACATCTGTACACCAAACGCATAATCACGTGCGTGCACACACACACACACACACACACACACACACACACACACACACACGCCCATTTTCCAGGTGGTGGCCCTGAAGGGCTAGCGGTCATATTTCTCAGGGAGTAAGATCCCCACCTCCAGGACTACAGGACACCTAGAAGCCTGAGCACATGCCCACAGCTCCCTAACTGCACCCGATTCTAAAGACCACGCTAATAGAGTGCTAACGTCTCTATTCAGCTCTTAATAAAGAGCTGAATTCAGGATCTTTTCAAGGCATAATTAAGTGGAAAAGTGCCGTCTCCACCTCCAATCACCATGCCAGCAAGAAACCCCCGTGTAGGCCATGCAACCTTGTGAAGACCCCGTCAGCCACTTGGTGGCAGCATGCACAACTGCCCTGGGGGCCCAGAGCCTCACCCCAGGAATGTTCCTGCCTGAAAGTGAAGCCAACCCGCAGCCCCGATTCTCTCCCTCATTTCCAGCTTTCTTGAGGAGCTCCAGGTCATGGCTCTGGCGTAGTTCCTGCTGGGAGCAGCTGAAGGCTCGGGAACTGTCCCCCCAGGCTGCCTTTGTCCTGGGATCGAAGGCTGGTGAGGCCTCCTTCCAGCCACACCTCCGCCCATCTTGGTCTCTCTGTGGGGGGCTCTGCACAGCCCATGGACCCTGGAAGGGAAAGGCGTGGGCAGGGGGCACAGAGCCAGGAGGGGTCACGGGGGGCCCCTCGGGAAGATGACCGCCCAGCTGTAGGGACAGGCTTGTGGGGCCTGCTCTGGGCAGGAATTCTCCAGGCCAGAAATAACTGCCTCAGCGCCACTGCACAGCTGCCCGCGGCCTGAATTAGCGACCCCGGGGGACTGCTCACTCCTTCCATGGGAACATGGTCTGGAGTGCCCTGCCCCCCTAGCCGGCAGGCCATCCCCAGAGAGGGGGCCCAGGGTCTGCAGAAAGCTGTATACAGGAGGCTCCTTCCCACGGGGGAACTGGGATGAGTGCACCTGGGGCCCCCCTGCGGGGCCCCCACAGCCCTCCTCATCCTGGCTTCCCCCTGCTCTGCCCCCCAAGCACGGGACCCCTGGCAGCTGAGTCCCTCATGCTTCTGTACACTTGGATGGTGACACCGTGGTCTGACCCTTTGTGTTAAGACCCAGCTCACACCCAGGAAGCCTGGTGACCATGGTGGGAACACACTCAAGTGTGGACATGTATCTCTCTGCACACGTGGTACCTGGTCACCCCAACAGCAGGCACCCGGGCAGCTCTGCAGCAGGTGCCAACCCTGTGCCCACACCCCATGCTGGCGGCTCTCTGCAAACCCGGTTTCCCCATGAGTGTTGCCCAGCAACCGGGCACTTATTAAGGAGGAGCAAGGCCAGGCCTGGCCTGCCAGGGGCCTGCCTGCTCTCCCACAGCACCTGGTACATGCTGGGTTCACCCAGGCTCCCTGCGCCGAGGGCTGGGTCAGCCAGGGCCTGTTCTGGGGTGGGGGTGGGGTGTGGAACAGGAGAATGGCCCCTCAAGGCTGAGGTCAGGTACCCTGGAGTCCCCCCTGCCCCACCACAGATGGGACCAGACACCTTTGCCACTAGCCCCCGGGCACCTTTCCAAACTTTCTGGTGGTCAAGATTCCCCCAGGATCTTGGGTGAAAATGGACAGAGCTGGGATGCCAGGTGTCCGGCCTCAGCACTGCCTCTGTTATTAACAGCAGTGACATTTTAAAAAGAAGACCCAAACCCTCAGAAAGCCAATTTCAAAATGAAAGTAACTGGACCTGCGCTCAGTGTCCCAGTACTGCTGTCTCCCCGCACCTCCCAAGGCCGCTGCCCCTCCAGGGCCACCGGGTGCCCCGCTGCTCCCTTCCCCTCAGCACCTGACCGTGACATTTACACACTACCGCCACCACTGGCATCCGTGGAGATCCTGCCCAAAGTTCAGGGCTGGTGGTGCCCTGCTGTGCAGGGCTGGGGGTGGGGTTGGACAGAACAGAGCATAGTCCTGACCATGGGTCAGAGTCACGTTTACCTCAAGTGTGAGGGTCACGTTCTGGCCCAGGTCGCGGTCACCTTCCCCGCCTGGATACCCCCATGGGCCGTTCCCTCTCACTCAAGACCCCTCCTGGCCCCGGCCCCCAGCCTTCCCTGTGTGAGCTGAATTGTGTCCCCTCCTAATTCATACACTACACCCAGGACCTCAGAATGTGACTGTATTTGTAGATGAATCTGTAAAGAAGTGATGAAGGTAAAATGAGATCATTAGGGTGGGTTCTAATGCTATCTGACTGTACCTTATAAAAAGAGGAGATTGGGACACAGATACCTACAAAAGGAAGGCCATGTGAGGACAGAGGAGACGGCCCTTTACTAGCCTAGAGAGAGACACGTCTGGAGAAACCAGCCCTGATCTTGGACGTCCAGACTCCAGGACTGGGAGGAAATAAACATCTGTTTGAACTGCCCTGTCTGTGGTGCTTTGTTACAGTCACCCCGTGCAGACAAATACACCAAGTGCCACCACATACTTGGGAGAGCCTTCCTGTCCCCTGGTTGGTCCTGCCTCAATCCCTGGCTGGGAGCTCCTGGGCGGCGGGGGGGGCGGCCATGGCCATGATGCCCTGTCCCATGAGCTCCATTAGTTGGGTGAAGAGACTTGGCGTAGTGGCTTGGGGTGGGGGAGGGGGTTTCTGGTTGCCCAGATAGACAGCTGGACCTTGGGGACTCCCCTGCTGTGGGGGGCCCTCCCATGTCCCCTCCCAACACCAAAGTTTTCCCAGTGGATAAACCAAGGCTCAGGGCACATCACCTACCAGGTCACAGAGAACCCAGGCCTGGCCCAGCCCCAAGGCCCCAGTGGACACTCAACCCTGTGTCCCTCGTCCCAAGGTCCTGTGTCTGGAATCATCCCCAGACACACAGACTTGGTCCCTGCTTCCTATGACTGGGGGCCACCTGCCCCACTGAAGACCCCACCCTTGGCCTCCCAGAGCAGGTGGGCCAGCAGTCTCTGGTGTGGCCCCCACCCATCCCCTCCCCACCCCACCCTCAGTGCCAAGGCTGCCTTCCCCTCATCCCACAGGAAGTCCCAGCAGCTTGGGTCACACACACAGAGAGGGCTCCCTGCGCTGCTGGAGGTAGAGGTGGCCGACCACCAACTCAGCAGGTACAGGCCCCCAGACCCAACAGAGACCCAACCCAGGCAGGCGGTGCACAGCTGGGCCCTCAGAGCTTCCAGAAAAGCCACCAGCACAGGCAGGTGGGGTCTGGGGCCATGGCGTTTCCAAAACACCAGCACGTGCTCAGCCCAGGATCCCCAGGACCCCCACACTCTGAGACAAGGAGGGAGACATTCGGATGGGAGACAGGATGGCGCTGCAAGCTCCATCAGATGCTAATCAGAGGGGGTGTGTGTGTGTGTGTGTGTGTGTGTGTGTGTGTGTGTGTGTGTGTGTGTGTGTGTGTGTGTGTGTGTGTCGAGCGCTCAACACCATCAGAGGGGCGGGCCCCAGCACAAACATTTCAATTGGCACGGTATTTGCGTTTAATGGGCTGAAATTCTTTAAGCTGAGAACCCAACTGAGCCATTATGTTGGCCAATTTGCAGCGAAGTGGAAAGCACCAAATGGGAGCCCACGATTGGGGCATGCCACTTGACCAGAGGGGCAGCGGCCCAGCCACAGGGGCACCGTACCCTGGACAGCCAACAGAATGTGCCTGAAGCATGGCAGCCCCAGGCCAGGTGTAGACAGAGGACCCAGGGGCATAGCCCAGGCTGTGGGAGGCGGGGATGATGGGGCAATGGGGAGGACCCAAACCCTTTGTGACACAGGCAGTGGGACACACCTACACGATGTGACCTCCTGGGTCCAGTCCCACTAAGTCTGTTGCCTACAATACCCATCTACCTTCCTGCCTTGGGAAGATTCCTATCCATCCCTCAAAGCCCATGCCTGGGCTCGTCCTCCAGGAAGTTTCCTGAACTAGCCCAAGAGCTCCTCTGTCTCACTCATTCTTCTACTGAGCACCTACTGTGTGTAGGGACTACTTCAGGTCCTTGGACCAAGTGAACAGACAGGGGCAGGCTGCCTGGAGCCAGGCAGGAGAACAGGTGATGCATCGAGCAGCTACATGTGCCAGCGAGGTGATCCATCTGGGGGCACTCCAGCCCCAGCCCAGGCCTGTGGTGGGAGTGGGTGGGGGATGACAGAGCATCAGGGACAGGAGGGCCAGGGCAGGCAGAACGGGGGCCAGTAACACCAAGTCACTGAGGCAACCCCTCCTGACCACACTCCTCACCCACCCCCACAGCATCGGACAATGAAGAGCAAGGGTCCTGTGGGACACCCCCTCCCCACCCCACAACTGGGGCTTCATGGGCTGTGCACACACCTGCTGGGGGAGGAGGGGCCCTCCTGGCCCTCCTCAGAGCACACCCTGCTCACCCCCTAGTTAAGGGTGGCCCCACGGGAGACCCATGCACACAGCAGACTTCAAGTGGTAGGTACACCTGCGCACACAGCAGGGGTAGGGCCTTACTCCCAATGGGATCACACGCTCAGCAGGACCTCAAATTATAATATGCGGGGGTTGGATTTAGGCCTGTGCACACAGTAGGAATTCACACTCAATTATGCACACAGTAGGGCCTCACATCAGGTGGGGCTGTGGACAGAAGCTATGCACACAGTAGGGCCCTTGTCCTCTGAGTCACGAACAAAGGGGAGTCTCATCAGGACATGCATGTGTGCAGACATACATGCATGGACCACGCACATAGGAGGCCCTGGTCCTGTGGCCACACCTCTCACCACAAGCTGGTGGCCGGGCTGGTGGGGGTGACCACCTTCCACCAGCTGCCACCTGCCCAGCAGCCCCCTGACCGCAGACCTGGGCCTGGGGAGCTCACAGCCGTGCAGCACACTGATTCGCCCATCCTGGCTCCCCTCCAGCCGCCCGCATCTGTATCGATCCTTTAATGACTCGATCCATTATGTAGGAGCAGAATTCTTGGAAACTGGCAGGAAAAGGAAACTAACAATGGGGTGCCTCTCCCCTCCCCCGCACAGTGGAGCTGTCCACTCTCACTGCTGTCACTGCCACCACACATCCAGGAAGGGGCTGGTGCCCCTGCTAGTGCCCCACAGGTGTGGGTGGCGAGGGGCTGTGGGTGCAGTGGGGCAGGGGCCGTGGACGCAGTGGGGGAGGGGCCTGACATTGCCTCATCTGCAACGCGGGGACCCCAATGGCACCCCCCACCAAGAAGAGGACCTTCAGAAGGAGCCTGGAGAATCCTCCCTCAGGTGAGCACTGCTGCCCCAGGCTGGCTGTCTCTGGTGGGGCAGGGGCCCACCCCTCCATCGCTGGCGCCCCCGGGGAACACGGAGCAGAGGATTAGCTGTCCCTGGTTCTTCCATTAGGCCAGGCGGTCAAGAGACCTGCAAAACCCTAAAATGGCCCTTTTCCAGATGAATTTTTACATTTCAGAAAATACAGACATTTTTCATAAAAAGAAATGCTATGTTAATAACTGAGTTTATTATTGTTTTAAATGAATGACTAAACAGCAATTTCTAAATCTCTTCAACTCTAAATTCCAAGAAGATAAACAGCAAGACAGAGCCCCAACGCAGAAACTCCCTAGGGGCCTCAATTAATCACAAGGCCCTGGAGTTCGGGAACCTGTTTCAGGGTCTGAAGAACAGGGCAGCTGGCACACCCCAGGGTCTGGGTGCCCCATCATGCCAGTGGCTCCCACCCTCTGAAGGATGTCCTCCCCCCACCCCTGCCACCTACGAGGCCCCCCCTAACAGGGGGCTTCCTTCTGGGCCCACTGGGTCCGCCACCCCCAGGTCCTGGACCCGCTGCCTCTCATGAATTCCCTATGTTGCCCTGCCCCTTCACAAGGCCACCCCTGGGTTCCGATCTGTCCCCGGAACAAACCCGCCCCAACACCCACAGGGGACAGAAGCATTTCCGGCCACACAAAGGCCCATTCCCACACCCAGTGTGGGTCAGTGGCCCCACCCCGTGCGCCCCAAGGTCCCCCCTTCCGGCATCTGCCCAAGGCCTGAGGAGGTCACCACAGGGCTGGCTGGGGCCCAGAGTATCCCAGATGTACCCCTGCCCGGCCACCCAGGGCTCAGCAGGCCTCTCTTCAGGGAACAAAGCCCACCCTTGCCACAGGTGGACCCTCCCGGGGCAGGGACCCCCACAGCCTGCCCCGCCCCCACAAGGCTACGTCTGTCTCCATGGCTACAGGAAGCCCCAGCGGAGGACGCCGGCGCTTTCATAATAAATCCTTTAATTAGGAAATCCCCGAGCTCCCAGCATGCGGGTCACCTGCTGCTCCCATGTCTCGGGTTCCTGCCATGAGGCACGTGCTGCCTGGGGGAGGTGGACCAGGCCCCACTGCAGGGACGGGGGCTTGGAGGGTGGCCTCGGGGGCCTGGCAGAGCCTGGGGTTGCAGAAGAAGACCTGGGGGGTGTCCTTTGCACTCCGACACTGAAGGTATGTTTTGGAGCCCCTCCCCCATTTCTGGAAGCTTCCATGAGGCCAAAGATCAGGGGTATGAGGGTTTGGAATTTGGCAGCTGGCTCTGGATGGGGTGGACCTGGGGCCTGTGGCCAGCAGGTGGGCTGAGGGGGGGCTCACTGCCTGGAGGGGCAGCTGTGGGGTCTGCAAAGCCTCCAGCAGGCCAGGACTGGCTCCCCCAGCCCAGATGGCCTTTCCAAGAAAAGCTGTCACCAGCCCCCCAGTTTGGACCTCACCCTCATACCCCTCTATGACCTCGTGGACACCTGATACCCCATACTGGCCCACGCAGCCCCTCAGGCCCCCAGACCCCAGGGTGACCACATGCTGCCTTCTGCAGCATGAGGGGTACGCTTGGCCCAGCACCCTCCCAGCCGTAAGTTCTCACGAGTAGCAAGCATGTCACAGGCACCCCAAGGCAAGGGGACACCACGGCGACAAAGACGAAATACACAGGCTCATACAGGAGACAAGAGTAAGTGCTTACTGGGGTCCCCCGCCAGCAGAGGGGTCCTGGCCCGGAGCCTGCCAACCCCCTGCCCAGCCCCCTCCACAGAAGTTGTGCAGGAGGGACATCAGAAGGGGTCCAAACCCAGTCGGCATGGCAACCAGGAGGCCAGCCTGGCCTTAACCAGATTTTTAAGGCTGGTGAAAGAAATGTATTTTCTAATTAAAGTGCGAGAGACGACATTGATCCTGGGGTCGTTAACAAGGTGGGGGGACTTGGGTGGGGGGTAATGCAGGCTTGCTTTCCCCAACCAGGTTCCCTTCCTGTGCCTCCCCCCGTTTCTCCAGTCCTTCTTTTACTCTCTTTTACAGTAAAACTCAGACGAGGCCACAGCTGAGTCTGCCTGGCCTCAGATTCCTCACAACTCCTAGAGAAAGGCCCAGAAGGCATGGGGAGGGGGCCGCCCCTCGTGGAGGGCGGGTGGTACCCAGCTGATGGTTCAGAGACGGCCGTCCAGGAAGCCACCAGGCGGCTGGCAGGGGTGGGGGGGTGTCCAGAAGCCAGCCCCCCACCCGTGCCCACCAGGCAGCTGGAGCACGTTGGAGGTGGGAGGCGCCTGGGAGGGGTGAGGGGGGGGCACTGTCTCTTTGGCCCGGCCTCCAGAGCTCTGCAGATAAACAGTCTAAATTAGGAATTAAAACACTGCTTGCTCCCACCAGCCGGCAGGCCAGCCGTATTTCAAACGTGCAGGAAACACCCTGGCCTCCTCCTGGAGCCCCGAACTTCCCAAAGTGGTTCTGCAGGATTGGGCCACGCAGAGGGGAGCAGGTCAAACACCGCACAACGCGCTCACCCCAGGCCAGGGCCAGGTTGAACTGGCAGGCATAGAGCAGGGGCTGGGACCCCAGCCCAGAGCAGAGTCATGCCACCCTGTCCGGGCCTCCTGCGAGCCCCTGAGAAGGAAGCTGGGCACATGGCAGGCATGGGGACCCCTGCAGCTGTCGATGGGGTGTGTGTGTGTGTGGCTCTGGGAACATTGAACACCCTCCCCACCGCCCCGACCCTGGCCCCAGGAGAGACCTTGGCATGTGCTGGGCATGGAGGTCCACCCTCAAGCACTACCTGGGGCCCCGCGGAGGGCAGGGCTGCACCCCCTGCCCCGAGCTCCAGGGCTCGCCTCCCCCAGCTTCCTGCCCACCCGCTCCCAGGGGGACTGCGGGGGGTGGGCCTGCCTGGAACTGGGTGCAGCCCTGGGACAGAGTGCGCTCTGCGGTGGAATTCCAGGCATCAGACATTCAACAGAACTTAGGGGCTCATTCCTGAATTCCAGCCGCCAGGCGTGGGGCCAGAGGCTGCCCGCTCCACTGTGGGTCAGCCTGTGGGCCAAGAGGCTGGTCCAGAGGACGCCACCTTCCTGCGGGGGTCCGGGTAGATGACGTAGGACCAAGGCCCAGGTGGGAGGAAGTGGCATGTCGGGAGCTGGGGAGGGCCGAATAGCAATGAAGGGGGGGGAGGTCCCCCGAGAGCCCCTCCCCCTGCACAGTGCCCCCTGCACAGCCACCATCTGGGTCTGCCCCAGGCCGGGGAGGAGATGCTTCCCTGGGGTGTCCGCTGCCACGGGGGCTGCTCCAATCCCTGAACTGACACCCCCACACGGGCCACGTGTCTGGGGAACAGTGGCCGAGAGATCTGCCTACTCTAGCAGCACACAGAGGAAGTCATTGGCCAGTCATGGGGGCACCTCGGGCCCGTGGCCCCCCCCCCACCCAGCCACACAGGGCCAGCAGACATGAGCTTGGCCACACCTCAGGCCACAGCTACTGTGAGAGTGACAGAGGGCCTGGGGGGCCGACCCGCAGAACCTAGATGGCCAGAGTGGACACTGGGCATCTGACCCCAAACACCATCTAGCCTGCCTCTGCCCTGTCCCGCCTTGGGCTGGGAGGGCCCGCAGAGCCCCCTGGAGACACCCCTCCACAGGCTGTTCACCCAATGTCTCTGCGTGGACACCCTGGCCATGAGGGAGGCATGGCCGCCCAGCCCTCTTGCCTCTGGTCAGCTCCTCCACCAACAAGTGAGATGACATTCCTTCCAGAAGGAAACCTGACATTGCCGGAGCAGTTGGACTAAGACCTCGGGGGCCACACAGAGGAATGGGGGCCCCACACACCCTGGGCACTGCTGGGTAACGAATGGGGTGTGGATGGCTCCATGCGGGGCCATGGTCACTCCAAGCATTAACCTGGCTGGCTCGGGGACTCCGGAGAGCAGAGCAGGAGCATGTGGTCAGGAGGGGGCTGCTGTGTGAACAGCCCAGGGTGGCTACAAACTCCAAGGGACAACCCTCCAATCCAACAGCTGACCCTCGGCCTGTGGTGTCAGCCCAGGGAGGGGACACCCTGTGTGTGAGATGGCCTGGCAGTGAGCACAAGACACCACTCAAGCTTCGGGGTCTCACCCTCCGCCTGTCCATCCATCTACCTGCCGCCGCTCACCGGAGGAATTGAAACAATTTCCAGACCCCACCCCACCACCCAGGACCCCATGAGGCTGTAGCCCTGTTCTCAGGGAGGGACTTCAGCCTCCTCTCCTCTCAGAACAAATGTCCCGTGGCGCCTGCCTCCCCTCCACCAGGGCCCCATGGGGCTGTGGCACAGGACAAGCATAGCTCCGTGGGCCTTATTTTCAGGTCTGTGGTTCAGACCCTCACCGGCCAGGTGCTTCAGAGTGGGGTGCTGCCAGGGGCCCGAAGGCTAGCAGCAGAGGGCTAACCAAGGGGTTGTGGCTGGAGGCACCCACGTGGGTCGGGAACCACTTGTCGAGAGGGTGTGGGGGAAACTCCCCTCTGAAAGACCTCTGCCTCATGCCCCAGGGGGGCTGCCTGGGTCTCAGAAAGACCAGGGAACCCTAGAGATGAAGGCAGGGCCCAGCCAGTGCCTGGGGGCCTCTAGGGAGGTGCTATGGGCAGAGTGGCCTCCCCTGGAAATTCCTATGTTGAAGCCTAGCCCGCAGGACCTCAGAATGTGGCTGTATTTGGAGCTGGGGTCTTTAGAGAGATAAAGTAAAACAAGGTCACTGGGGACTTCCTTGGTGGCACAGTGGTTAAGAATCTGCCTGCCAATGCAGGGGACATGGGTTCAATCCCTGGTCTGGGAAGATCCCACATGCCACGGGGCAACTAAGCCTGTGCACCACAACTACTGAGCCTGCACTCTATCTAGAGCCTGTGAGCCACAGCTACTGAGCCTGCGTTCCACAGCTACTGCAGCCCGTGTGCTTAGAGCGCATGCTCCACAACAAGAGAAACCACTGCAATGAGAAGCCCGCTCGCCGCAACTAGAGAAAGCCCGTGCACAGCAACGAAGACCCAACGCAGCCAAAAATAAAATAAATTTCTAAAAAAAAAGAAAAAAAAAAAAGAGGTCACTGGGTTGGACCCTAATCCAGACCATGTCCTTGTAAGAAAAGATCAGGACCAACACGCACACGAGGACACAGGGAGAAGACAGCTACAGGCCAAGGAGACAGGCCTCAGGAGGAACCAGCCCTGCCCACGCCCTGCTCTCGACATCCAGAAACAGGTTTGTGTGGTTTAAGCTGCCCCGTCTGTGATGCTTTGTCACGGCCACCTGAGCAGGCTAATTCAGAAGGCACGGCTCAGGGTGTCCCAAACGCCCTGGAACAAGGCAGCTCCAGACTAAAGGGGTGAGGGAGGGTGTGCTCAGCAGTTCAAGGGTTTGGTGCCCCCAGCAGACCCCTGAGCTGGCGTCGGAGGGGCTCTCAGGGTAATTGGGGTCCACAGACATGCTGGGCATCACCCTGACAGGGACCCTGTTCTCATCCCACTGTTATCAGGACTCTGTGGAGACCGCCTCCTCCGGGAAGCCCTCCCCACCTGCAGCTATGGGGGGCGACCAGGGGAAGGACCACCTGCCTCCTAGCCAGCACCCACTTGGGGAGTTGCAAGGTGCCCAACAGCCACGGGGAGAGAGACCCCAAACCCCAAGTCCAATAGCCTCCCCACCCAGGTCGGGCGGGGGTGGGGGGGTCCACAGTGCATCCCAGCATGGCTGACCCTGTCCTAGATCCGGGCCCCCAGGGAGACAGCAGTACCGCTGAGAGTGGGATCCATGCATGTCCCATCCCTGCGCCAGCAACTACCACACAGTAGTGCCTCAAATACTCGAGCAGGAAGAACAAAACAGGAGGGTCTTTGATGCCCACTGCAGATGCCCACTGCGTGCAGCCCCGGGCATCAGGCTGGCATCCGAGTAGACCAGACCACGTGGACTCCTGGGAGTGGGCTGAGGGTGTGGACGGTCACCGAGGGATCCTTCCCATCACATGACAGGGTGGACTCCACCTTCACCTCCCACCGCACACCCCGGGGTTCTGGTCCATTGCTAGGGTACAGGAGCCCATGCTCCTGCTAGAAAGTCCTCTCTTCACCAGACCTGGAGCAGACAGAAGCATGGGTACTGGCCCTGGGGCCCCAGGCTGCCTGGGAATGAGGTAGCTCCCGGCCATGAGCACTCCACCCACTGGTCTCCCTGACATTCAATGAGCACCTACTGGTGCCAGCCCCCCGGGCACTGCACATACACTGGACCAAGCAAAGATCCAACCCTCCATGGCTTCTAACAAAACGCCAAACGCCATGGGCTCTGGCGCCTCCATTAGAATTCTGAGTCTGGGGAACCCTAGGGATGGCCCTTGTTAGGAGGTAGGACGGCAAGCAGCAGGGATACCCTGCAGACAGGCGTCTGAAGCGCTGGGTCGGGGGGCCAAGGGGTCTCTAATCCTGGAGCAGCCCTCAACGTGCTAAATCGTTTTATGTAACTCAGGCCAAGCCGGTAAACCAGGAGCCCGGCTGGGGATTAGTGACAGGCGTTGCCACAGCAACCTGATTAGTCGGAAACATGTCGTCTTTGGGAGCACGGCTTGGGCCTCGCGCTGCTCTGCAGAGGTAGAAGGAAACCCCAGAGATTCATTAGCAACAGGTTCCCATGGCAACCGCGCCAAGCTCATTAATAATTTTTTTTTATTCCTGGTGTGGGTGTTGAAATTCTCCAGAGAGCTGATGGAGGGACGGATGCCGGGCAAACACACACCAGCTACTCCCACCCACAGCCTGGCACCACCCGGCCCAGGGCTCAGTGCCACCCCACTCGTGTGCTTGCCTGTGCGCCAGGATGCGCAGTGACTGGCAGGCCACGTGGTTCCGATGGCCCTGCCTGGAAGGTCCATCGAAGGGAGATCCAGATCAGAAGGGCTGCTCAACCCAGGAGGCCACCAAGACCACTCTTCTGCCCGCCTCCAAGGGGGATGCCCCAGGAGCATCTTCGGGAGGTCAGGCGGGCAAGTCCTGCTCACTTGGTGGGCTCAGGCACAGGCTGGGTGTGGTGTCCGGTGCCCAAAGGCTGCCTTCTTGTGGACTACCACGAAGGCTGCTGCAGACCCACTGGCTCAGAGACCCAAGTCCAGGGCGCAAAGGGGTAGGAAGTAGGCAATGTTTCGGAAAACACTTTGGCATCTCAAGCAATCTGATGCGGTTCCACATAACTGGGCAATTCCGCTCCTGGGTACATGCCCAACAGAACTTGGACACAACCGCTCACAGCAGCCCCACTCACAGCAGCTGAAAGGTGCAAACAGCCACGTCCACCGATGGGTGAACAAGGAGCACAACGCCCTGCATCAGCCCTAAAAGAAGTGATGCACCATCGTACTACAGCCTGGATGAGTCCTGAGGACACACACTCAGTGAAGGACGCAAGATACACAAGGTCACTTATGTGAGATTCCATTTCTGTGAAACATCCAGAGCAGGCACATCCAGAGACAGAATGCAGGCCAGTGGGCGCCAGGGGCTGGGGGAGGGGGTTGACGGCTGATGGGGACGGGGTCTCCTTTTGGGGTGATGAAAAAGTTCCAAAATTGACTGTAGTGACAGTTGCACAACTCTGACTATAACAAAGACCACTGAATGGTGCACCTTATGTGTGTACATCTCAACAAAACTAAAAGAAAGCGGGTGCCTGGGTCAGCCTGCCTTGAGCTCCGAATCCTGGGGGCCATGCAGGGATCCATTCTGACACTCAGTTTCCTCATCTGTAGACAGAACTCGGGTGCTGAAGTTCCCCCCACCAGGGCTGAGACAGAGTGAAGGGCTCCCCACGGCAAATGCGGTGAGCCTCTTCACAGCTGTTCCTCTGCCCCAAGGTCAGAGGTGAGCAGGTGCCTGACCCAAATGCCCCTTCCATCTGCTGCTTGCAGAAACGTGACCCAGAGCCCAGCATGGCCTTCCAGGGCGAGGGACATCCTGGGAAGGACCTGGCCACCCTATCCTGGCCACACTGAGTGGCCTGCCCGCCCCAAGTCCTGGTGACACCTGAGTGAGAAAACACACAAAGGTGAGGAATCCCTATCACTCAGTCCAGGTTGCTTGGTTTGAATTGGGGGATGGGACACATGGCCTGGTGGCATCTGCGGGACGGCCAAGGAGTGGTCACAGCATAGGAAGGTGACAATGGGTGATGAGGGGCCCCAAGGCCTGTTCTGAGCCCCTCATGCCCCATGAGGGTGAGGGAAGCAAAAACATGTGCAGTCACCCGCTTGGGAGCCACACAGAGGAAGAGGCAGGTCAAGCCCCGAACCTCAGGAAAGAAGAGAAACCCCAGGAGGCAGGGTGCAGTACAGACGCCCCCGGGCACTGGAGCCAGGTTGGGGGTGGCGAGCATACACTCAGGAGGAGCCCGGCTCTCCCAGACACCCCCCCTTCTCTCTGCCCCAGTGCCCAGGCACCCCCCTCCCCAACACCAATGCCCAGGAGTCCGCTGGACTGACCAGCGCTGAACGGAGCAGGGGAGGGGAGGCTGAGGCCAGACCCCCTTCCCGAGGGCACCTGGTTCTGCCCTCCCCTCCTGTTCCAGCGACCCAGATTTAGATGGTAGGTTTTTAAATGGCTCTGGAACAGCAAGGAAAGAATGCCAGGAAGCCCAGCTTGTAAAATGTAAACCCGCGGCCCAGGGATGTGCTTTGTGAAGCTTTGCCCAGGTCCACTGGATGGCCGATCCTGACACTGCTTCTAGCTTCTAGAACATTACTCAGGACAATGGTGCCCACCCTCTGCCCCGCCTCCAAGCACTCGCAGAACTGCGCTCTGCGAATGGGGAGCTAGGCGGGGTCCTTCCCAGGAACCCCATGTCTCCACATTTGGCCAGCCTCCTTCCCCCTCAGTCCCACCCCAGATGGCCCGCCCGCCTGCGGCTAGCTCTCGTGTCTCCCGCCCCCCCCGGGGGCCCACCCTGCACCCCCTGCCCCCTCCATGGTCTGCACCCCTGTGTGGGGCGTCCTTCACGTCCTGGAACCCCCACCGAACCACATGACCCTGAGACCAGCGCCTGGAGGGCGCTCCCACCAGCCCAGAGCACTGGGCCCGCCACGCCCAAGGCACAGTGCACGCTGGCCAATGTTGCTGGTCACAGGGACGCAGTAGGCCCATTCTGCAGCCAGAGCCAGGTGGCTGCCCTGCCAGCAGTACCCGGGACATGTCCTCGTCCATCTCGACGAGGCGCTAATGCAAGCTGACTCATCAGACTGCGGCCGCCTGGCGGCTGCTTGAAAGACAAAGGAACACACAGGGTGAGCTACATGGCACGCACCTGGCTGGGAGAGGCCATCACCACCCTTGCACCTTCCCGCAGGCTCCCAGGCTCGCTCCCGGCCCTGTGGCAGGCGAGGCCACGGCTTCAGAAAGCAGTGGGCACAGATCAGAGGCTCCATGGACCCTCCCGGCTTCCCCCTTCTCAGGAGAGCACCCAAGGCGCTCCTAGGCCCTGAGACTCTGTCCACATCAGCTGCCCCCACACCTGTCTCCTTGCCTCTATTCCACGTCCCTGACCCCCACGACCCTTCAGACAGGCACCCTGGGGCCCACCCCCACTGCTCATACCCACCCGTCTTGGCCTGCATGCCCCAGTCCTGGCAGACCATCCCCCAGACCCGGCCGTAGTCGGCCTTGGCCCTAGCAAAGCGTGGGTCTCATCTCTCTGCGTGTCCACTGCCTTCCCACCCCCGCCACCTCCGTAGCCAAGCACAGCCCCAGAGCCCTGAATAGGCCAGAGCGGGTCCCCAGCTGGAAATCTGGCCCATTGCCCGCTGGCCATCCCTGCTGCACCCTGCAGGACACCCTGGGCCCAGCCAAGGGTCTCAGATCAGAGCCAGGTGAGGCTGGACACCAGGGACTCCCTCTACAGCTGCTGCACTGGAACTACCCCCAGAAGCAGCAGGAAAGCCCCCCAAAGCCCCCGATAGCATAGGGTTATTGGCTGAGTGAGGGTCCCAGACTCCCGCAGGGACAGGACGTCAGCCTCCATCCGGCAGAAAAGCGCCTGAAGGCCCACGTCGTGGAGGGACACCTCCTCAGGGAAACCCCCCAGCAGGACAACCCCTCAGGAACCCCAGAGACACAAATGCTCGAGGTCTGACCAAATGACCAATTTCACGGTTGGTTTTCCCTCTCCCCAGGAGGCCCTTTTCCCCGTGGAGAGGCAGACCTGGGGTGGGTGACGTGGTTTATCCCACCAGCCTGTCTCCACCTCCTGCCTCTCCCTCTGGGGCGACAGCAGGGGGCAAGCCCGGGTGTGTAGCCCAGGTGTGTGAGCTAGGGAGGTGCCCCCGAAACAAAGCACCACAGACCAGGGGGCCTTACACTACAGGAATTCTGCCTGTCACGGTCCAGAGGCCAGGAGTCCGAGATGAGGGTATCAGCAGGTTGATCCTTCTGGGGGCTGAGAGGGGGGGATCCATTCAGGCCTCTCCCGGCCTCTGGTGGCTTCAGGAGCCCTGGGCTTCCTGAGCGTGTGGCTACCTCTCCAATGTCCACCTCTACCTTCACGTGGCTTCTCCCTGCATCCATGTCAGCTCCTCTTAGGAGGAAACCCATCAGCTTGAGAGCCCACCGCAGCCCAATCTGACCTCATCCTAACTTGACCGCAGCTGCAAAGATCCCATTTCCACATGAGGTCACATTCTGAGGTTTGGGTGGACATGAACTGGGGGGCACACTCCAGCCAGTGCACTAGCCTACATGTGCCAGTTTGTGAAGACAATGGGCATACTCACAGCCACACCCTGGATACTGCACCCCCATCCCTGACACTCTGTCCACCCTAAGTGCCCACCCTGCCTGCTCCAGCTGCTCCTGGCCCCGCCCCCAGTGGCCTGGCTGCTCTGCCAGGGCCTGCAATGATGCCCCCAGCATAGGGCAGGGGGCCCCAATGCTGCCGCCCTCACGTCTATTTTTCTCCATCCCCTTCAGGCGCTCCCCATGGCCAGAAAGGACCTGACCCCACCCCACCACCAGGCCAACACTGAGGGCAGAGCCCGGGGTATGCACACAGCTCCAGAGGCCTGGCCCGCTCCACGTGGGACTCAGGGGACGTGTGTGTCCTGACCCACTGACAGGTGGGAACCTCCTTATAGTCACAGGAACCACCTGAGATCAAGGCCAAGACAGGCAGCATCTGGCCCCAGACCTCAAGGGGTACCCAGGTGGGGCTCAGAGGTCACCCTACAGGCACCAAGTGGGAGACCCAGGCCTGGCACCTGAGAACCTGAGGGGGAAGCTCCGTCCAGAGGCACTGCCCAAAAGCCGTCGGTGGCCAGAGGAGGCCCAGAAGAGTCCACGAAAGTCCCTCCCCCAAGCAGCCCAGGCTCACCAGCCCGGCTCCTTGGGCATCCACCTCCCACAGGAGACAGAGGCGCTCAGGCCACAGTCCAGCAGATGGTCCCCAACTGCCTGACCTCCCCCTGGGCAGGTGTGGATGGGGGTGCCCAGCTGGCAGTGACTGCCCACAAACAACCACAATTATAGGTGTCGAGGGGCAGAGGCCTGCTCCTCAAATCAGAAAACGAGGTCCAGGAGACAACCCCTTCCACCAAGGCCCCTCAGCTTTGGGGTGGTGGCCCTAGTGGCCCCAGCACTTAGGTACAATGGGGCCCCAGCCTCTGACACCCTGACAGGGCCCAGAGCCCACCGCTGCTTTGCTGCATAAGACTTCAGGGACACAAATTCAGTCCACCTCAGAAGCTCTACCACCTTCTGGAAAATCCCCCAGCCTCTCCCTCCCTCCATTAATGCATCCGACTCTGCACACCCTCTGTGTGGGCTGGGGCTGGGGGACCCCGGGCCACTCTCAAACCTGGAGAGGGGGCTGTGTCCCTGTCAGGCCTCTGGAGCCTCTGATGCGAGACCCTCTCACCAGCCCGGCTAAACTGGACTAGGCCCTTCACCCCTCAAACCAGGGTGCCCAGTGAACCCTGCTCTGTCAGTGATGGAAAGGAAGAAGTGACATGAGGGAGAAACCAAGGCACGTGAGGGGCCACACCACCCAGGCTGAGGGAGGGGCCACGAGACCCTCTTCCTGTGACCAGGAGACCCCAGAAATCCCAGAGGTCCCAGCCTAACCTCCCGGCGGGGGGAGGGTAGTCACTGATGTCAGGGGCCTTGCCCCCTGAAGAGGCGTCAGGGTGCCCCCACCACAGTCCTCAAGCCAGCGAGGGCCCGAAACATGACCACCCCCAGCCGGGGGCTCCATTGGGCGCAGGTGGGGAACAGAGAGAGGCCGCTGCAGCCCAGAAAAGGGGCGCTGTCCCCGCTGCACCAGTGCCCTGACATCACCTGGAGGCCAGCTGCGCAGGGGCACTGGCAGAGCCCAGAACAGGGAGAGGACAGTGTGACCAAGCAGGCCGGCTGCCGCCTGCCAGGTCTCTTGGCACCGGTGCCAGGTCGGGCTTTGCCCAGTTCCAGGCAGTGGACACGGCCCATGCCCACCCAAGAAGACTGGCCTGTCCCCCAGGTTCAAGCAGGTCAGGGGCCTGCTGGCCTCCTCCCTGCACTGCCAGCCTGCACACCAGCCCTGAGCATCACCACCCGCCTGGCCCACCTTGCCCAGCCGCAAGCATCTCACTAACATCAGCTCCCTATGTGCCTGAGAGGTTCAAGCAACCGTGCTAGACGCCGAGGCTGAGGCCCGGCTGGGGCCCCATGCAGGAGGGAGAGCTGACCCCAGACAGGGCTGGGGGCACACCTGCACCGGTCGAGACACAGCAGGGGCAGGGGGCCAGTCTCACCCAGGCAGCCCCTGTGGAGGGGGTTCTGGGTCCTCTCTCTGCCAGATCTGCGCCCAACTTTGGCAAAGAGAGAAGCTATGGGTGAGATGGAGGTGGGGGCTGCTCTGGGACATGGGCTTGGTCCTTGTCAGCATCCCACTTAGTAAGAGAGGTACTCCTGAAACCCCAGAAGTCTGCATGCATCCAAGAGTTGCTCCGCGTCATGGAGAGGCAGGCTGCTCACACCACAATGCCCCCTGATGGCAACGTCCCCACCACATGTTCTAATTGAGCACATTCATCAACTGTCCCCATTAATCAGAGCTCAGGGCTCTGCCAGCACCACCGACACCCCACTCCTCCCAGCAGCAGAGGAGCAAGCATCCCAGAAGCTGGGGACACTGGGGTCCTCCCACCTGTCTGTGGGCCACAAGGGGCAGCACAGCCTTGCCTCCCTTAGAGGAGTGTGTGTGTGTGTGTGTGTGTGTGTGTGTGTGTGTGTGTGTGTGTGTGAGAGTGAGAGTGAGTGTGTGTGTGTGTGTGTGTGTGCGCGCGCGCACACGCGCGCTGGATGTTCGGTGGGGCCCTCCTTAACAAAATGACGAGCCGCTACTCACTATGTGAAGACAACGCAGCCAAGCAGCCCCCATCTGTCATCCGCGGCGGGCGCAGAGCTCTGGCTCTGGGGACGGTGCCCAAACTCACTGCCAACTCACAAGGGCTGGGCTGCTTCTCTCCAAGACCCGTCCTCCCCAGGCACTCCCCCGTCTCCTCCCCGGGAGCCGGGCCCTAAATCACTCCTGCGGCTGCCAGGATGGGCTCCTGAGGCCCACGTGACTCAGAGGTGTTCCCAGTTCTGTCAAAGCTAACCGTTGAAGGGAGGACAGAGCAACTGGTCTTTTGTGTCACTGAGTTAAATACCCACTTGCAAGAAGGAGAGAAAAGAAAATATTCCTAACTCAGTCGCAACAGCTGCCACCCCTTCCCAGGCGGTCTCTGTGTGGGCGGAGGCGGGGACGCATGTGCAACACTCGTATAAAAGAAGGTAACGTGTTTCCCGCCCGACCTTGACTGCTGGGGCCAACGTCTAGACTCTGGAGCCAGAGACGGGCTGCTTGGACTCATCCCTCGAATGTTTGACAGGCTGGCCCATCCCCCACGTTCCCTCACATCCTGACTCTAGAACCAGGAGCCGCTGCCTCGTCTGCCGCCCCCAGGAAGGCGCGGGGAGCACCCAGACCACCTCTGAGCTTCCACTGTGCCAGGGAGGGCGTCTGCAGCCTCCCGCAGTCAGGACAGTTTGGGTGGTCAGAATGTGACACCCACTGCATCCACGAGCTTCCTCTGAAAGGGTGGCACTGGCCATGTCCACACCTCAGGCCTCTGCCCCTGAGGTGCCCTCCACCTGCCCTCTCCTGACTTCTCCCCAAACCTGGTCCCAACACAGCCCCCTCCCTCACGAGCCCCAACCCCAGGTGGAGGCAGACCCACTCCCCGAGCCTCCAGGCCAGTCCATCACCTGCCCACCATGCTCACAGGCCTTTCCTGGTCTCCCTCCCCACGACCCACCCTACCCCTCCTCCCCATCACCTCACACACACCCCCCACCTGCTCCAGCTGCAGAGACACATTCTACCCGCCTCAGGGCCTTTGCATGTGCCATTCCTCTGCCTGGGATACCCCAGCTCCACGTCCACCTGCCTCCAGCTCTCCTCCCTCCACAGATCCCTGTGTCCATCAAGCAGAGTCTCCCTGACTCCCAGCCCCCAACAGCCTCCATCTGGCCCACCCAACCCACCCACCCAAGTACCCCCACCACAATCAGAACAGCCTTGCCGGGCACACAGTGGAAGCTGGCAGAGTCCCAGCGTGGGCCTGCTGGGAGAACCTGGTGGGCCCAGCACAGGTCTCAGGACAGGAGAGGCTTGTATAGAGAGGCCACCCCACAGCGAGTGTTTGCAGGAGCCCCCGCCCCACTCTGCACTGCTCTCCCCACCCCCACAACATTCCCAGGGTCCAGCTGAGCAGCAGATGTGGGGGCGGGGGCCACACTCGGCCTTACCATGCCACACACACAGGGCACTTAATCAGCACTTACTGGTCTCTGCCTACTGATCAGGCAACCAGTAAGCTGGAGGGACACCAACTGTCTGCCCAGATCAGGGCTCTGGTGGGTGCCTGGTGGGGAATGGCTAGAAGTCCAGGCCGCTAGGGAGGAGGTGCAGGGGGCTCAGCCAGGACGCTTCCTGGGCAGTCTAATGACATTGAACATGACACACACGGACACAGCCAGGGCCCTCCAGGGCAGACAATTCCCAGCTCACACGAATTCCCCCTTCTACACCCCCCTGCCCCAAGGCCTTCCTGTTCCTTTTTATATCCACCCAAACAGCCCAACCCAGCCTCACCTCCTCCAGGAAGCCCTCCTGAACACAAAAGCCAAGAGGATTACATATCACAGTCCTGCTCTGAACTCAGGGTCCAACGGGAGCTCAGGCCCGTGTCCAGGGACCACAGAAGCAGTCACCCCAAGGACGGGGCTCCCCCCACCCCACCTCCTACAGGTGCTCAGAGATCCACCACTCCACTGTTGCCCTCCCCAGTTGTCAGGAAAATGCCCCTCCCCAGGAAGCTCCCCTACTATAGACTCCTATCGTCACTGCTGGAGGTATCTTCACTTCTACTCCCCTCCCCACCCCAGGGCCCGAAATAGGCCCGAAATAGGCCCTCGGAGCGTGGGGCGGGCAGCAGATCCAGAAACACACGGACACACAGACACATGTACTGCAACTCCTTTCCTTTCCAGTCAGAGGAAGTCGGGGCAGCCTCATCCGCCCCAGAGTCCCAGGGAGCCCAGAGCCCCTTCAGACACATGAGCCCAGCCGGCCTAGGGAGGCGAGGCTCCCAGTCTGGGCACCGCCGCCCAGGAACTCCAGGTCCAGAGAAACAAACACACACTAGCGTCAAGGTGAGAGGCCCAGGAACAGGTACTGGGTGGGGGCAGCTCAGAGGAGGGAGTGCCCCCGGGCCTGTGCCCACACAGTGCTCAGGGGTCATGGCCACAGGGTCAGGAGGCTGAGAAGGACACAAGACCATCTGCTCATGTCCAGTCTGTGGGGCCAGAGGGGGCTGTGGGGGGCAGGTGAGGGCAGATGGTGGCCCACCCTTTTCCGCATCAATGCCCTGTGTGTCCTCTCTGAGGCGCCCATGCCCGCCAGGAGCCCAGGTGCAGGCAGCAACCACAGAGTGAGTGGCATGACAGTTTGGGGCAATGATTTTTACAAAATGCCTTCAAGGACCTGGATGCATCAGCCTCACCTCCCTGCCGGGCAGGGCCCAGCCAGATACTCGAACTCCAGCGTCGGGCCAGGCTCACCCAGCTCTGTCCTCCAGCAGCTGTGTGACCTTGTCACGTCCTTTATCTTCTCTGAACCCTATGCTCAGGGCATTCGGTGCGCATTCCCTGGGACACACCTCCTGGAGGCGTACACCTTCCCCAAGCCCCACAGTGCTTCCTTGGCCACCTCCTAGTCCCTACGCACCCCAATGGGGCCACAGTCAGCCTCTGTGGCTCACGTGGCAACTACAGCAGGGCCCCCTTCCCAGCCGGCACCCCTGGGAGGCCCCTCCTGGCCTGGGTGCTGGGACGTGGCAGCTGCATCACAGGAAGCGCCAAGTCAGGAACCCCGGGGGAGCCCGGGCAGAACACAACCCAGCCTCTCGGGCTACAACACGTAGATCCCACCCACCTTCCTCTATAAATAAACCTGTGTAGGAGAAACAGTACTCGCCCCAAAAGTTCTAACACAATTATGTTTTCAAAAAGCAAACTAAATCATTATTGATAGGTGCTGTCCTTGGAAGCTCCTTTGCTGTGGATCGGGTATCTCTTAAGGCAACGACAGAACACATGTATTCATTTGTGTGGGGGGCCGTCCATGCGGGGGTTCCGGAAAGTCCGAGACTTAAGTAAGGCCTCTTCCTGTGTTCCAACTGCCTATCTCATCCCTGTTCAGGGCTGGGCTCGGCGGACCAGCTGGGACTCTGCCAGCGTTCAGGGAGCGAGGAGTTGCTTTACGGAGTGTGGGTTCCCAGAGCAAACCCAATTATCCCATTTCCCTCTCCGAGTTTACCCTCCGCAGCAGGAAAGGCTCCAGGGAAGGATGGTGGGCGCCGCCAACACGACATCCACCTGCAGGGAGGGAGACCAAGGCCAAGGTGTACACCCTCGGCCCCAGGACAGACAACACGCAGTCCCTAGAAAACCACAGGCCGCCCTCCAAGCTCCTGCCTCTCACAAGGCCGCCACTCCTGACTCCCAGGAATCTGAAGCACTCTGGAAAGCCTTGCTGAGGCCCACGGGCTTCCCCGAGGGGGCCAGTCCCCACCTGTCCAGGCGGGCTGCCTTATTTTAGGCTCTCCCTGCGGCCGAGGCACCCCAGCACCAGGGCGTGGCATCTGCTGCGGGTCAGCAGCCGTCCCCACACACTGGGGGCCTGACAAGTCCACCCCACTCAACAGATGCAGCATTTCCACGGCCAGGCCAGGGTAAAATGATCCTGGGACCTGAGCTCCTCCACACCCCTGCCAGTCAGAAGGGATGCTCTTCCCTGGCTGAGAGCTGTCCTCCTCCTGCTCTAAGCACCTTCCTGCTCCTGGAGTCATGAGAAGCCCAGGGACAGGGACACTAGCAGGTGGGCCAGCCAGTCCCATCCCCCACCCCCCTGGGCCTCACCCCACATGCGTGTGGCATCCCCCCACCTCCCCTGCACTAAGTAACACAAACAACCTTGTTAGACGTCCTGAAGGACGTAGCCCGCCAGGAACATCCAGAACACAGGGTCAGGCTGGAAGACTCCCTGGGCCAAGAGGGGACAGAGTAGCCAGACCAGGGGCTGTGAGGAAAGAGAAAGTGCAGGCCCGCTGGGATTCTTCCCTATCTCGTCTCTGTGTATGCTTGGAAAAGACAGACACACAAGGAGAGCAGCCTCTGGTCCCAGGGCCTTAGGTCACCCACCCCATCCCCTACCACCTCACCCAGCCAGGCCACCTTCCCGCCAAAATGAGGTGGACTGGAAATGGCCAGGGTTCTAGAGGGACGACGACTAGCCTACAGCCACCCTGCAAGCTCAGCCTGGCAGCTGCTCCGGGGGAGGTGGGGCTGCCAAGCCCACCGAGGGGCTGCGGGACAAAGGCAGGCAGCGGAGCCTAATGCCACACTGTGGCAGCCCCCGGGCCATCACCCTCTACCCAGGCCACAACGACCCCCTTCACAACCAGGGGGCTAACCTGACTCAGCCCACGTTTGAATTTCAGAAAAGAAAAAAAGACGCAGTTTATTACTTTCCTGATAAAATTCCTCTTCGTGTGTGACGTTTGTACAGTTAGACACACACGACAGAAAAAATATATACACGCATCACTCATTCTGCTTGTCTCCTCCACACCAGACAAGGGAAATTCACGTGCAAGGTCTCGCCCCTGTCAGCCTCCTCTCCTCAGCACCCCCACCGTGCTGTCACCCAATCCCTCCAGGCCGCGGGGAGGGAATGCCTGGTGCCCACAGCCCAGCCACCTGGCAACGAGCTCCACAGGCCAGTGGGAGAACCAGCTGGGACACAGAGCCTGCTGACCATCCCCAAAGGCCACCTGCTGGGGGCCACCAGACTGCTACCTGCGTCCCAGAAATGCCCCCTACCCGACCCACCTCTGATCTGGAACCTTCTCTGAACGTCTGTGTCCATCTCACCAAGAGCAAAGAGGGGGAACCCCTTCCTCTCCGGCTAGGGAAGTACCGAGAAGCGACACCAGTGTGCCCGAGTGTGGTGCCAACTACCTCCCTGCCCCCCACCCCCCAGCTGCGCATGACTTAAATCAACCCCAATACCGAGTTTAGCCTGAAAAGAGGAGTTCACAACCAACGTCACTGCCTCTCTCCACGGAAAAGGACCAGCGAGAGCGCACCGCTTCCCGGCCACCTAGGGTCTCCTAGGCTCTTCGAAGCGCAAGGAACAGGGTGAAAACTTTGCTCTCTTATTGAGGTCCCGTCGGCCTCCTCCTCCTCGCTAGGATCCTGCCTCAAGCTAGACGTTGTGTAAACCCAGACGGGAGAATTCCCTTCCTGACGGGCACTCATGGGGGCGCACGGAGTTCCGCCCACCCCTCCCTGCCGACCCCTCTCCACTCCAAGCCCGCGGTGGCCTCGTCTTTTCTCTTCCACCCTCTCCGTCCCGAGCTGGCTATGAAGCGGGAACACCCCATTCTTATCAAGAGAGTCACTCCCCCCGCCCCGCAAAGCGCGGCCCGGGGTCGCCTCTCTCGGAGGAGCGCTGCTCTCGCGCCCCTGCCCTGCGTCCCCCGCGCACCCAGCCCGCGCTGAGGCCACAGAGCCCGAGCGTGGGAGGCACACGCGGAGGAGATCCCGCGCCCCGGACTCCTATGCCCCGGATCCCCGCACCCCCGGCGGCCCGGGAAGGATATGGGTTACAGACCAGCCAGAGACACCAGCTGCGAGGCCGCGTGGTCTGCCCGAGGCAGAAAAAGACGGTGGCCGCCAGTGCCGGGTACGGGACGGGCTGCTCCTCGTCGGCGCCCAGCTCCGCGCCGCGCTCGGCCGCCGGGCTCTGGGGGGGCGACGCACCGGGCCTCGACCCCCGCTCCGCCTCTGGCCCCAGGGCCCCAGGGCTCGCCGGGGACGCCCCCGCCGCAGGGCCCGGGGCTGGCGCGCCCAGGGGCACTCGGACCTCGTCGGCCGCCTGCACGCTCTCTGTCATGGTAGCGGCGGGAAGCACCTGCGGGGGACAGCCGGTAACCGGGTCCCGAGAACAACACCCTCGCCCGCCTCGGGTGGAGCGGGTCCGCGGAAAAAGCCACAGCCGCCGGGATGTCTTTGTCTTTTCTCATTAGAGACAAATGCGCCCCCCGCCCCCGCCCGCCCCCTCCCTCCGGCGAGGGCTGGGCGGCCCCTCCCCCACCGCCGGGGCGGGGGCAGGCGCCCCAGAGGCTCCCTCGCCCGCTGCCTCAAGTTGAAGAGGGTCCCGGCGCGCAGTGGGGCGCGCGTCCTCGCCGCGTCTCACCTCGCTCCGGCGGCCGGCGGCGTCCCCGCGGGCATCGCCCAGGCGGCGCGGTCACCGCGGACCCGGCACGGCGCTCGGCCCTGGCTGGAGCGCCGCAGCCCCCGGCCCGCGCCCCCGGCCCGCGCCCCCGGCCCGCCGGCTCCCGCTCCGGCTCCCGCTCCGGCTGGCCTGGCAGCGACGGCAGCGGCGGCCCGGCGCAGATGGGTCCGCGGGGCGGACAGGCGCGGGGCGCGGGGGGCGCGAACCGGGCAGCGGGGCGGTGAACGAGCCCAGAGCCTGTCCGCACTCGGCGCAGGAAACTTCAGAGTGAGCTGGGGGCTGGGCGGGGACGGGGCGGGGCCGGGCCGGCGCGGGGGGCGGGGCCGGGCAGGGGGCTCGGGGCGGGGCCGCTCCGCCCAGAGGCGCGCGCGCGAGCCGCCCCTCCCCCGTCGCGGAGAGCGCCCCGCCCCCCACCCGGGAGGGCGGAGCTGGGCCCGCCCGAGCCCCCCACCGCGCCCCACCCTCCCACTCCTAGCCCTCGGGGCGCCAGGGGGCGCTGGCGGAGAAGCTTGGCGGGGGCGGGGGAGTGGCGCCGGCGTCTTCCCCGCCCCCAACTGCGGGGGCGGCCGGAGCCGCGGAGGCCGGCCCACCCCCTCCCCGCCGCAGGGCTCACCCCCTGCCCCTCCGCGCCGCGGGCGGGGGTCGGCGAGAGGGCGAGGCTGGCGGTCTTGGCGGCGCGCTGAGGCCGTGACCGCGGGCGGCGTGCCCCTCCCCCTCCGCATGGGTGTCCTGGGTGTGACCGCGCGTGTGATGTGCTGCTGTTTCCGTGGGTGGGATTCTGGGTGTTCGTGCACCCGCATCCCCCCAACACACGCGCGCGCACACACACAAGCGCACCTACGGCAGCTTTTTTGAACATGTCCCTCGCCTAGCCCCCTCCTGGACCGACCGAGACCTGTGGGACCCCGGGGAAGGGGCCAGACCCTCCCGCAGCCCCCCACTCTCACACTGAGACGAGGGACAGAGCACCTCCTCCTGTGCTCTGGGGTCCCTCCCGGCCCCTTGGCCCCTGAGGATCTGCTGGGCTTCCCACTTCCCCACGACCACAAGTCTGCTGGCTCCGGGTGTGACCTCACTCCTTCCAAGCCTACTCTCAGCGCTGGATAAAGAGCGGGGCGGCTGGTCCACACAGGCTGGCTCCTGGGGCCTCAGGCCTCACCAGTTGCTCCGGTGGATGGCGGGGTGGGAGGGCCCACGTGGGGACCCCGGGACCCTCAGGCCTGGAGAGGCTCTGGCAAGGTCACCGCCAGCCCGGGCTTCACCACCTGCGCGGTGGTGCTGCAAAGAGCGCATCCAGAATGGGGTGGACATGCTGTTCGGGGAGAAGGGAAGGCCCCAGGAGTACCTGTTCCCTCCTCCACCGCTGGGCCCTGAGGTGAGGAAGACAGGAAGGCAGGACCATGGCAGCTCCCGTGCAAGACCCAGGCGGTGTCCTGCGCTGGCCCATCACTGCTCAGCAGCACCTCCTCTTGTATATGTGAACTTTTCAAGAAAAGGAAAACATTTACTCTATCTTAATGCTACTACTTAGTGATGGAGGGCCATGACCAGTAATTAAGGCCCTCAAAGAGCAATTAGTGCTCCAGTCACCTAAGAGAGGGACTGGGAGAGCCCTGGGCCTAAGATGGAGCCCTGCAGGGAAGCTTGCAAGGGTGGGGTAGACATGAAATCCTCAGCAGGATCCTGGGCAGGGGTCACCTGGACCTCCTGATTCTTTTCACAATGCCCGTCTCATTAAACGTTAGGGTGAAGCTCAAGATTAATTCTAGCTGGGGAACTGTTAGTGATTTGCTGGACAAAAATTAGTGGGAGGTCGACAGTGTGCCAGGCCCTGCATGGAACTGGGGAGGCATCGCGGTGGCCAGTACAGGCCCTGTCCTTGTCCCTTGGAGCTTCATTCCAACTGGGAGGCAGACACAGACAAAGTTGTGGATAGAGGAAGAAAATAGTTTAAAGCTGTGTTAAGTGCCATTCAGAGCTGCAATAGGGGGCAAAGAATCTATTTGAGGACAAGAAAGCAGCTGGAAGAGAAGCAGGGGGTTCTTGCAAGCAGCAAGAGCAGAGTGTGCAAAGGCCCTGTGGCAGGCAAGAGAGAGCTGAGGATCAGGAAGAACCAGAGATAGCCTGAGGTGCCCTGCAGGGGCCCCGCCATGAAGCGCGGTGGTGAGGGCGGGGAGGGCAGGGCAGGGGTTCCCACAGGCCCCATGGTGCAGAGAATTCTAAATGTGACAGACTGTCACCCTGCTCTGTGCACTCTGTCCTTTGGACATCTGCAGAAGGGACAGGGCATGGATTTTTTTAAATAGGTGTTATTTTTTAAAGACAGCGTCTCTAAGATGACAAAGCCTGTAGCCTTCAGGCGTCCCATGGCCCATTTATAGACCGGTGAGGCTGCACAGACACACTGGAAGGGCATTGTCCACCTGAAGGTCTTGGAAGGAGACCACCTCCCACCACCTCTGGCTCCATCAGCACATCTGAGAACCTTGTTCTTGAAGGCGTTGAGTCCCCTGGGCTGATACTCACTGACTCTGTGTGTGTGGCATCCAATGGCACCCAGCCCGCGTGGCAAGCTCAGCCACGAGGCAGAGGACGATGCGTCTCAGGCCTGAGTTCTTCAGCCAGAGGGAGACTGCACCGCGCAGGGGACAGCTCACCCTGCAGACGGGAAATGAGGAACAGATCATGGATTGGTATGAGACGAGAAAATAGCATTCGAAACAATGAAGCAGTAATACATTCACATCGCTAGAAAGGAATGTTGGAGAGATGAAGCACAGGACAATTTGGAAATTGGCATTAAAAGTATTTAATTAAACTGAACAGAGTGTTCAGATTTTTAAAAAAAATCCTCCTGGCCTCTGGAAAATTTGGTCCTGCTTTTTGCTATTTCCTCTTTTTTTTTTTTTTTTTTAAGGGCAAAGCTTTTTCTTGACAAAGATGGGGGCAGAGGGCAAATGGCCCATTGGTTCAGTCAGCGGCAAGCAGAAACTAGACACCTCCCCAGGAGAGGACTCGAACCCTGGGGGAACATGGCTGCAATGGGGGGGGGGTTCAGGCTACCTTGGGGGCCCTCCACCTTGGCAGGCTGGGCCATGGGGCAGTGGGCAGCATGGTCACCTCCATCAGGACCTGTGGGTGCCTGCCCAAGCTCACCACCCCCACCCAACCACTCTGCTCTGTGTCTAGGCACCCCATCCACCCTCAGGCTGGCTGGAGCCCACAAGACCCCTCACATCACATTGGTCCCTTCTCCTGCCTTTCAGGTGGCCTCCTTCTTCCCTCTCCAGCCATCCCCCTCCCCTCCACACACCCTTTTCCATCCAGAAGCCCCCACTGGGTCAAGCCTCTTCAAGTTGGCATGACCCACTTCTGTCCCACTTCCAGCCTGTCCTGCACCACTGTGCCTTTGGACCACAGACCCACCAGCCAAAGTCCCCTCCAGGCCCCAGCCCTGGCCCTGCAGTGCCAACTGCTGGGATGCTCCTGCCTGGCCCATGCTTAGCCAGCGCCCTCCTGCCAGCGGTGCCCACTCCAGGGCCTCTCCGACCCCACATACCTCCCCCACAGCACTCACCTCGCGATGTTCAGGCCAGACTGGGGCTCCTGAGGGCGGCCACGGTGTCATGTTTAATGTGCCTGCGATGCCTGGCAAGTGCCCATCCTGGAGGTTGGGGGCTGGCCAGGAAACACTGAGCGGGTACATGAGTGGCAGGAGCCGTGACCTGAACGAAGGCTGACAGAGGTGAGGTGCCAGTTACCCAGCAGGTGCGCGTGTCCAGAGGAGTGGAGGCTGAGCCCGGAATCCCCCCCCCCAGCCACTGCCGGCGGTTCATACCTCAAAGGCGGGGGCCTGGGGCTTCTGCAGGTGGCCGATCCACCTCAATCACCCCCCCAACCCTGGCCCTTCTGAGCCCACCTTACACCTCTTGGACCTGCCACTGTCACCAAGGAGCAGGGCCCAGCTCCCCGCTGCCTAGAAACTGGGCCCAGAGGTGCTTCCCTCGGCGTGTGTGGGGCTAGAGGCCAGGCTCTGCAGGGAGTGGCCTTCAGGGCAGGTGGCAGGGCCAGCACAAGCCTGGACCCCTGCCCAGCTGGGACGCCTCCAGTGACAAGCGCCTTACTCCAGATCCATGCCTGCCTGGGCCCGAGCATCCTCGGCTGTCACCCCAGCTCAAGAGGTGACATGCTGGACATGGTACCCCTGTCCCCAGGACAAAGCAGGCGCTAAAGGTGAGGCTTTTCTAAATTCTTACTTGAAACTCACAGCACCGGTTGACACAGCTGTCCGGGTGATGCCATTTGTTATAATGCACAGTGGTTTCCTTTGCATTTTAGTGTCCTGTCCGTTTTTCAAGCTGTTCCTGCAGAATCAGCCTGCTCTGCCCCTGCTAGTCTCCCAGACAAGCCACTCCACTGCCCCCACCCCACCTCCCCATGGCCCTGGCTCCTCTGCCTCCTGGGTCCCCACAGGGCAGTACTGGACCAGGGACAAGAAGGAGAAGGTGTCCCAGGCCTCAGGCCTCCCTCTGGTCTCTGGCTGCAGAATGGGCACAGTCCACTCTACTCACAGAAGCCTCAGATTTAGCCGATAAAAATACAGTTTGCCCAGTTAACTTTGAATTTCAGAACGTTTAGTATAGGTATATCCCATGTAATAGTTGGGATATATTTATACTTAAAACATTTGTTTATATCTGAAATTCAAATTTAACTGGGTGCTTTATATCTTATCTAGTGCCCCTACTTGGGATAGCACGGCAGGTCTATGAAGGGCTAGGAGGGAGGGAGGGAGGGAGAGAGGGGGCTGGGTCCCACCTGCGCCGGGTGCCCGCTGCAAGGCTCTGGAGTGAAATAGCAGGTGCCCGGGGAGGGGATGTTAAACTGGGGCGGGGGGCACCCCGAGTATGTATGCCTGCGTGGCCAGCACCCTGCAGGCTGGCCATCGATCACCTTCCTCTCCCCATAGAGGCTCAGAGAGCTCGGTCCCCACCCCCAGCCAGCCAGCTCAGGTTCCCTAGTGTCAGTGTGGGAGGGAAGGGGGACTGCGGAGTGTGGCCTTTGAGCTCCCAGACTCCAAAAGCAGGAGAAAGCGTGGTAGGTCACCCTGGAGCATGGAAGCTTCTAGACCTTCATTCTCCAGTTGCATGACTCCATGGGGCTTTGGACACAAGACCCTCAAGGATGGGAGCAGTGAGTCTCCTTTGCTCAGTGCCTGACATACAGTAGGTGCTAAATGAATGTATGCTAACTGGACAGCTGCAGGGGCTTGTGCTTGCCTTGAACTACAGCCCCCCCACCCAAGTTGTGCTGGGAGGGGTGACACCCCCCCATGGTGGGCAGGGGCCTGGAGACTGCTGGGCGGTAGGCACCCATCCCCCAGCTCTCAAAGGGGGCTGCCCTTTCTCCGAGGACCTCAGATATTGCCTGAAATCTTAACTCAGCAACAATTTTTTTTTCAAACAACTTTTTTTAAAAATTATTTATTTATTTATTTTTGGCTGTGTTGTTTGTTCGTTGCTGTGCACGGGCTTTCTCTAGTTGTGGCGAGTGGGGGCTATTCTTCATTGTGGCATTCAGGCTTCAATAGTTGGGGCACGTGGGCTCAGTAGTTGTGGCTCACGGGCTCTAGAGCGCAGGCTCAGTAGTTGTGGCACACGGGCTTTGTTGCTCCGCAGCACATGGGATCTTCCCGGACCAGGGATTGAACCCGTGTCCCCTGCATTGGCAGGTGGATTCTTAACCACTGCGCCACCAGGGAAGTCCCACAGCAACAATTTTTGAAAGTTTCAATATGAAATGCCTAAGCCTTAACAGTACTGAGAGCAGAATCCTTCCGCCTTATTACAGGGAGGCTCAGGGCCTTTCGTGGGCTCTGCGACCACAGGGCCTGGGTTCGAATCCCAGCTCTGCCATAAACTGGCTGTGTGACCTTGGGAAAGTGTCTTGACTTCTCTGAGCCTTAAGTTGCCTCCTCTGGGAAAAAAAGACCTGCATCAGGTGAAAAGTGTTATTGAACTGGTAGTTCCTGTCAACGGTTAAACACAGAGTTACCAAGCCACCAGCAATTCCACTCCCAGGTATGTGACCAAGAGATGTGAAGAACTACATCCAGACGCTTCATATGAGAGTTCACAGCAGAAGGATTCACTGCAGCCAAAAGGTGAAGCTACCCAATGTTGACAGACCCTCGGATGAACTGCACGTGGTCGGTGTGCGTAGTGGAGTCCGACTCAGCGATGAAGACAAGTGAAGCACAGACACAGACGAGTCTTGAAACCATGATACCGGGTGCCAGCAGCCAGACACAAGGTCACGTGGTGCGGGATCCCACAGATGTAGAATGTCTAGACCTGGGAAATACACAGATTGCCATGGGGTGGAGGGAGGGGAATGTAGCGGAGTGTCCTTTTGGAGTGATGAAAATGTTCCCAAAGTTGACTGAGGTGGTGGCCGCCCCACTCGGAATATCCTGAGAACCCCACCCAATCTGGTAACTGTGTGGCGTGGGAACAACTTCCCGACGAGCTGGGAGTGGGACAGGGAAGGTGCAGCACTGGATGAACAGCTGTGACTGTGGCCATGGCCGTTTTTATTGACCCTGAGAAGGGGGTAGCATGGGGAGATGGGCAGTCCTCACAGGGCTGCCCTGGGATGGAGATGGGCCCAAGGGGACCAGAGCTGGCACCCTTTGGGGTGCCTACCTGTTCCTCAGGGTCCTCAGGCAATGAGGACCCTGGAGGGCCACCTTGTAACATCATGGGGCCAGGGCCGAGGCCTCACAGCTGGCCAGGCAGGGGGTGCACACATGGGAATTCAGCCTCCGCCCAGTAAGTCAGGGCAGCCTCCGGGAACTCCTCCGAGGGGGGTGTCTCAGCCTTGAATCTGGGGGTGCAGCCCCCTCAGGGTGCAGTAGAGTGGGCACAGCCCCTCCAGCCTGAGCCTCTGAGTGCCTCCCAACAAGACTGCTCCTGAAGGGGGAGGGATGAGGGCTGAACTGGGGGGAGGAAATGGGGGTGATTGAGCCGGCCTGGGTGCTTCCAATGGACCTTGAAGGGGCCGTGGGAAAGAGGGAGGCCGGATGCAGATGTCAGCCCATCTTCTCCCCCCAAACCCTGTTTTCTCCACAGTCCCCCAGCTCCACCCGCCCACTGCCTGCAGGCAGATTCACTCACGGGGTCCCTTCTGAGGTTTGGAACTTTAGCAGAGGAAGGCCCCTGGAAGGTCAAATCTGCTGGCCCAACAGACCCCGAGCTCCTCCTTAGCTGGCCTCCCTGTCTACCTGGCCCTAGCCATCGGTGACTACCCGGGAGGGTCCGGCTCTCCCTGAGACGCAGACAAGGCCTTCCACGGGGTGGTCTGCATGCCTGCCTCTTCCCTGACTCTCACCCATCCCACCCCATGTGCCATCACTGGAGCTCAGACCCAGCAGGACAGAGACCCTCGAACTGACAGGTGACCCGGGGGGACAGAGTTGGGGGGGAGCATGACATCTGAAGGATGCATGAGCCCAGCCCTGGTCTGGGCAGGTGACACGGGGGACAGCCTGTGAAGGCCTCCTGGGGGCCAGGGCTGCCCTGTGCACTGTGGTGGCCCTGACTTTGCACCTGTCCTCTGTTGGAGAGAACCAAATGGATGTGTCAACCAAGGTGGTCAGTGGTCAGCAGTCAGTGGGATGCAGGGGACCCAGCTAGGAGGGAGGTCCTCTGATTCCTGCCCCCTCTTCACACCGGGTACCGGTACATTGTTTATCTTTTTGGTTAAATGGGTTAAGTTGTCAACTGCCCGTATTCAAGCAGCCCCTCCCAAGGGACGCCCCTCCAGGTGTGAGGACGGTGGGGCAGCCTCCCCAGCTGCAGCGTCAGTGAACTGCGGTGGCAGACGTGGCGCCTGCACCCCAGCCACCACCAGGGCCTGGCAGAGGCGGAGGCTCCAACAGCATTAACATAATTTATTGTAAATCGTTCCTGCTTTGTTTAATGTTCCTTTGATTCCACTTAATACTACCTTCTCCAGTGCCTGCCGCTGGACATTGCAAGAAGTTCACGTTTTCTGAGCACGGGAGACACTCCCAACGCAAGACGCTGCTGTGACAACGGGCTGCCAGCCCACCAGGAGCCATGGCCATCTGTGCCTCGACCACCCAGCACGCCTGGCGTCCCTCCCTGGACGGGGGACCCCTGCCTCCCCCAGAAGTAGTTTCAGATTGTCCCGTGGTGGAGCGCTAACTCCTGACAAGCCTCAGTCTGGCCACGCACGTCAGGACCCCAGGGCTTCGAGGAGATGGCCTGGGATATATGGAGGCACACAGCGTGGCCGCCTAGACTAAGCTGGCCTGGGCCAGCCCCTCACATAGGCAGTCAGGGCTCATGGAGCTGAGAAAACATGAGCAGAAGGTGTGAAAAAGGCCAGTTGGGTCCATTCCTGCCCAGAAGTGGAGGCAGGAGGCACCACCGCCCAGGCCACTACCTCTCGGGAGCAGCCTGACCCACCAGGGCCGGGAACTGTCTCTGTGGGCCCCAGGGACACTTTGAATTCCCCACCATCTCGTTCTGAAAATCTGAGTCCTTGAAGCAAAAGTGGGTGGGCTGGCACCTGAAGGCTTCAACCCCAAGTGGAGACTTTGGAACCTTCTGGCTTCTAGGCCTGGCCAAGCCAGCGCCAACTCCCGGCTAATTCTCGGTCATGTCTACAGCCCTCCCCACTTGCCGCTGATCTGGGGACCCTGCCGTCATGGGCCTAGCCGTGGGGCCTTAGAAACTGTGGGTGGAGATGGAGGCCCAGCCAGGCAGGGCCTCTTGGCCACATCCTGGAGGCTGGGGCAGGACACCTGGAGGCAGGGTGGCCACAGACCTCAGGGCAAGAGGACAGAGGAGTTCCAAAGTGGACCTCTGGACCCAGCGGGCAGCGTCCTCCTCTCTGTATCCCCATCTGTTCATGGCAGCATTGGCCCCTCTCCCTTCCCCAGCTCAACAGGAAGGGGGAATGTCCAGCACTGGATGAGCACCTGTGACCATGGAGGGGAGGAGGTGTCCAACTCCAGAGCCTGTGCTTGGGGTGGTGGGTCCCCAGAATTCCCTGGGGGTCTCCTGAGCAGATGCAATCTGGTGGCCATCCAGCTCGCCTGGGTCCCTGGAGGTGGCCTGCAACCCCCAAATTAGTCTTGCTCTACCCCAAAGAAATGGGACCACTCAGACCGTGTGGGGTTAGGGTCTGTCTGCCCGTAAGTGCATTTGTGCAGGTGGGTGGGCCAGGCGGGAACAGCAGGGCAGGCTGCAGGGCCACAGGTGAAGGGCAGGCAGTGCTGGGAGGCAGAGGGAGGACACGACCTGCATGGGGGCAGGGCCCGGGGTGGCCATCTGAGGGGCTTGGTGCAGCCCCAGGATATACCAGGACCCCGACGGGGACAGGGTTTCTCCTGAAGGACCCAGGAAGGCACCCAGCCTGCAGAGACCCAGCCTGGGGCATCTGGGGTCTCCCTCACAAGCAGCAGCAGGGCCAGGCCTGACTGAGCCTCTGCGCCCCGGGACTGACCCCCTGCGACATGGAGTCCTGGCTGCTGAGTCTGGGGGCTGCCCACTGCAGCACTGGTCCTTCTTCCCTGCCTCCAGTTCCCTATTGCACAGTGTTGAAGCATGAAGAGACACAACCTTTCTCCTGAGGCCTTCGAGGCTCTGAGCCCCCAGGCCTCCAGTCCCTGCTGGGGTGGGTCCTGTCTACCCATCACTGGAGGGGTGACTCTCACAGCCAGTTCTCCGAGAGGCGTTTCCCAGGCCAGGTTCCAGGCATGGCTGGAAGCTGGGGAAGGGTGGGACCAATGGCTCAGTGTTCCTGGCTCCTGGACCAACCCTGAAGTCTCTGAGGCCACGGCCACACTAGCAGACCCATGCCAGGACCCACTGTGGCCCCCAAAAGCCATCTTGTCACCAGCATGCTCAGGGTACAGCATGAAGGGTGAGAGGGCAGCCCCGGCTTGTCAAGGCTCAGAGACTGCCAGGCGGTGCCAGCCTTCTGGGGGTGTGTGGCTGGGGGAGCAGCAACCCCATGGGAGCCACTGCAGGGCTGGGGTACAGGATGGCCGGGAGATAAGGTCCCTCAGAGTTACCAGCCTCTAGCAACCTCGAAGGCACCTGCCTCCCAACCAGTCAGAGAGATTTGCACCCAGAGAGGAGGGGCCTGTCCACGAGGGCGAGGGGCATTCTCACAGCACCAGCCCTTGGGCTTGCCTCCTTCACCCCCTCCAGATATGAGCTGACCCTCAGCACCTGCCAATAGCTGTGCCAACCTCAGAGGGTAACCAGAAAAGACCCCCAGCCAGAACCTGTTTCCAGCCTGCCCACTCATTCTGAGTGTCTCACCCACCAGGGTCTGTTGCCAGCTGCAATGTCATAGTCCCAGTGGAAATGGGCACTCCAAGGAGCTTTCCTCGCCCCCCAGCAAAGCCAGCATTGATGGTCAGTCATCGACATTTTAGTATGAGTTAGTGTGTCAGGCCGTGAAGTGGTGGCTCAGAGGCTAGGGATGAGGAAGAGGTGCTGGAGAAGCTGGCCTGGTTGAGGGCACAGGGTGAGGAGGAAACTGTCAAGGTGTGAGGTCAGCCCAAGACTGAGGTCCAAGCAAGCATGTGTTCCTTCTCCATGTACCCAGGGCCTTTGGTGAAGGACTGAGCAGGGGGTGGGATGAGGATGGCTCCAGGTCTCTGGCTGGGGTGGCCAGCACTGGAGCAGAAAGGGCGTGCTGAGTGGATGAGGCAGCCTCGGAGTTTAAAGGGCCTGAGAATAAGTCATATAAAATGACAGGTTCTGCCTGAGAGATGGGTTTGCTCCTGGGCAGCTGGACTTTCCATGGGCACCCGGGCCTCAGTCCTGCTGGGCCCCCATGGGATCGGGTAGATCGAACCCAGGAGTCATCCGCTGAGGGGCGAGAGAGGGCGGTGTTTGTACACCTGCTCCTGTCACCACCATTGGGTGCCCGGGTCTTCTGGCCCCTCTCTGAATTGCTGGGTGTCACCCTTGCTCAGCCAAGCCTTCCTGGGTTCTTTTGCCTGCCTGTTTCTTGAGCACCTACTGTGCTCCAGGTGTGACTGCCCCAGCACTGGGCGCTTCTGAGTGTAGACCTCAACACTGTTAGACCCTACACTGTGCCCCTTCCACGCCCAGGGCTTTGGGAAGTGGGTGTCAGACCCCTGCCCTCCTCCCCAGCACACAGTAGTAGGTGCTCACCTGGCAGCTCCATGAGCCCAGGGGAGGGGCAGGGATGGAAAGGCTGCTGCAGGCATCAGGGGCTCCCTCCTGTGGGCCCTGATGTAGGTCTGAACAATGACTCCAGCTGGCCTTTCAATCACCCTCAGTCTTCAGACAGCAAGGAGAGAACCGAGGCTTTTTTCCTTCCTGTGTTTATTAGTAAATCATCTTCTAACTGTTGTCAGAGCAGGTGAAGGTAAAAGAAAACAGCATCATTTGCCGTTGTAACAAGTGTGTTCTGGCAGCGGCTGTGATAAGGCGGATGTCATTGAGCTGGCATGGGCCCTCGCTTGGCTGGCCGCCATGGCCTGGGGTACACACGTGCCTCACTGATCTCGTTCACACCTCTGCCTGCCGCCAAGCAGCCTGCGGGGCATGCAGAGTGGTCCCTGCTAAGTTAATCCAACCCAACCCCCACTGGCCACCAGCCTGCAGGACTCACAGATGCCTCATCCTCTCCTGGAGGGAGGGACTCACGGTGAGTGTGTGGAGCATTGGAAAGCCTTTCCCCTGAAGTTCCAGTGTTGGGTTAAGCATTGTCCCCCTTGGGCTCTTCTTTTCAAAGACCACATCCTTCTTGGAGGGGCTGTGTCATGAGCTATAGCAACCATTGACATTTTAGTGTGAATTAGTCTCTCAAATCCTTTCCCCATCACACCAACAGTGATGAGAAGGGTGATGAGGGTGGGGAAGGGCATAGAGGTGCTGCTGGGGTGAGAGACAGTTGGGGTAGAGCAGTCTGGGGATTGGGCAGCCCCAGTCCCAGAGGAGACCCACCTTAGTGCAGAGGCAGGGCCTGTTTCAGGGTCACAGGGTGGGTCTGCAGAGCCAGGCAGGATCAGGCCTCTTGGGGATGCTTTTAGGGGATGAGGGCTTGGGCACAGCAGGGGTGTGCTGGGCCGCACAGGGGTCCAGCTGGGGACTTGAGCCAAGTGCTCCCAGGGTGGGGGGCTCCAGGGGCCTCTCCATGTGAAGTGGAGGTTCCCCTGAGCTGAGAGCAGCCCACCACCTGGGCCTTGGGGAGGGACGCCCGCACACCTGGACTCATGCTGGGGTGTAGCCGGGGGTGGGGGCGAGTCTGGGACAGAACTTTGGACCCGTGCTGGCAGCTCAGCCCCTCAGGGTCCCTCTCTGATCCCCAAGCCCCTGTGAAAGACTTTGCCTCCACAGGCTGGGCCTTGGGACAGGGCCCTGGACACTGGAGGTCCCCAGTCTAGTCCAGGAGGGTTTGCGTGCGGGCTGGAGGCAATGACCGCACGGCCTCTCCAAGCACCCCGCCCAAGTGGCAGGAGCCTCATCCAGCTCCTGCCCTCTTGCCTGGCCAGAGAGCAGCTGCAGGAGATGGGGATTCTGTCCCACAGATGCCGATGCTTTAATATCCCTGGATTTATAGCGTGTTCTGCGGCTTCATTACCGAGATAAGGATGGAGACCATCACTGTCAGGCTCCACTTGGGATGTGCAGCTGCCCTGCAGACCAGCACTGATGCTGTGCATCCTACACAGGTGGCAAGAGGGCCCCTGGGCCTCAGGGCAGCAGCCAAGGCCTGCTGGTCACCTGCTAGGTATCCTCCCAGTGGGGCCAGAATAGCAGACACTTTGTCCACCTGACCAAGGCATCTGTGAAAACCCCACAGTGGACCTCACACTCGATGGTGAAAGGCTGGAAGCTTTTTCCCTCAGGTCAGGGATGAGATGAGGACACCCGCTCTGCCCACTGCTCTTCAACACCGTGCTGGAGGCCTAGCCTGGTTTTTTGTGTCTTTGTTTCTTTGGCTATGCTGCGTGGCATGTGGGATCTTAGTTCCCCTACCAGGGATCGAACTCATATCCCCTGCAGTGGAAGCACGGAGTCTTAACCACTGGTCTGCCAGAGAAGCCCCCCTAGGCCATTTAATTAGGCAAGAACAAGAAATAGAAGTCTGAAAGTTTGGGAAGGAAAGAGTAAAACCATTTACACAGACATCAGGACTGTCTGGAAATCTTGTAGAATCTGCCCCAAATCAGCCAGAACCAATATGGAGCTTAGCAAGAGCACAGAACCACATACAAAAGTGTGGATCGGCACCAAACAGCAAAGTAACACTAGAAGCACTTTCATTTAAGATATCACAAAACAGGGACTTCCCCAGGAGTCCAGTGGTTAAGACTCCGTGCTTCCACTGCAGGGGGCATGGGTTCGATCCCTGGTCAGGGAACTAAGATCCCATGTGCCACACAGCGCAGCGACAAAAATAAATAATCAAATAAGTAAGTAAATAAATAAAATATCACAAAAAATAAAACATGTAAAAATCAATTTAACAAAAGATGTGCAGACCTCTGGAGTGAACTGAGTAGCAGAAACTTGCTGCGAGACGATCCAGACCTCAACAGGCAGAGATGCAGATTTCCGTCCACAATCAGGGGCCGGGAGCCTTGGTGTCACCAACCTGTCACCCCTCCCACGTTGCCCTGTGAGATTTGGGACAACCCCAAACAAAACCCCAAGGGTTTTTTGTAACAACCGGCTGAATACACATGGAAATGCAGAGAGCATAGAAGAGCTAAAATCACCTTGAGAAAGACGAGCAGAGTTGGAGGACTCACACTCAACTAACCATGATCTGCGGGGAAGCTTCGGTGATCAATGTCACGTGGACGACATGACAGAGGATGTGCAGAACTGAGGGCAGACGTGGCCTTGATGGAGCCGGGTTGGGGGGGGGGGGCTCAGTGGGAGAAAGGAAGTTTCTCCAAAAATTGTGCCAGGAAAACTGGCAAACTCAGCAGGAAAATGACCCCCGGACACACGAGACAATTTGGAATAAAGCATAGACCCCGCATAAAAACTAAAACTATGACTGTCTATAGAAGTTCTGGGTGAATATCTCTGCAACTTTGATGTGGACAAATATTTCTCAAAGAAAACACAAAAACATAACCATAGAAGAAAAAATTGATACATCGAGCTTCATCAACTAAAACCAGCCCATCAGGGACTTCCCTGGCGGTCCAGTGGTTAAGACTGTGCTTCCAATGCAGAGGGAGAGGGTTCGATCCCTGGTGGGGGAATTTAGTAAGATCCCATATGCCATGTGACCATAAATAAATAAATAAATAACTGCCCATCGGAAGAAACTCAAAGGAAGACACAGACTGGGAGTGGGTATTCACAGTGTGGGTCCATAGGAAAGGCTCACATCCAGGATGGATAAAGAAACACCAACATTCACATTAAAGTGATAAATAACCCAATTTGGAAATGGTCAAAAGGCTGCAATAGACACATCACCAAGGAAGACATGCATATGGCAGAGAAGCGCAAGAAGAGAAGCCCAGCATCACTAGTCACTGGGTAACACAGACCCAACCCGCAAGCCACAGGAGAGACCCTCACCTGTCAGGTGGGCTGCAGTGGGGGCCCACTGTATCAAGTGTCAGCCGGAGCTCTCACACTGCTGGCAGGATTCAAAAGTGGTGTGACCACTTTGGGGAAGAGTTTGGCCATTTCTTAAAAAGTTAAATGGACTCACACACGCAGTCTGGTCTTTCTGCAGCTGGGTATTTACCCAGGAGAGACGAAAGCGTAAGTCTTACAGACACCTGTCTGAAGGTTCACGGCAGCTTCTTTGTAATCCCCCGTCCCAGTCAGCTCAGGCTGCCAGAACAAAATACCACAAACTGGGTGGTTTACAACAGCAGACATTTATCTCCCACTATCTGGAGGCTGGGAGTCCAGGATCACAGAGCCTGCAGGTTCTGTGCTGTGTCCATCTTCCTGCTGTGTCCTCACAGGGTGGAGGAGGCAAGGAAGCTCTCCAAGGTCTCGTTTATAAGGACACTAACCCACCCTCCTGACCTGATCACCTCCTGAACACCCCACCTCCTAATACCATCACCTGGAGGTCAGGCGTAAACGTGTGAATTTTGGAGGGACACAAATATTCAAACCCCAAATTCAAGTCCCACACTGGAAACTACCCAAATGCCCTCACCAGGGGAACCCCGGAGCATGAGGATGCAGCGAGGAGGGGTGAGTAAATGCAGATGGAGCCCAGAGCAGAGTTGCTGAGGGAAAGAAGCCAGACAGAAAGGGGACACACTCTACACACCATCCTGTTCACGCAAGGCCAACTGCAGTGACAGAGCCAGGTCGTGGGAGGGGGAGGGGGAGGGCTTGCGACTTCTGGGGAGATTGGCATTTCTGCTGTCTTGATTGTGGTGATGGTTTCACAGGCTTCCGCGTGTGTCAAACTTCAAACGTGCGCAGCTCATTGCATGTGAATCACACCTCACAAGAGAGCTTGAAATCATCTGCGCTCAGAGATAATGGCCCCTCACCTTCAGTGAACTGAACACTTTGTATCAGTGTATATCTTCTAGGTCTCATTGTTCTCAGTCATGAAGAGGCTCCCAGAGAGAGAATCACACGTGCTGGAGGAGAGAGGGGGAAGGCAGCCCCTTTACAGGCCTGAGCACCAGGCCACATGTCCTGATGGGGCGGAGGTTCCCACAGCACAGGGTTGCCAGAGAGGTTTTGATTCAGGCCACACACATCCTCTCTCACTCATGCTCTTATCTTTTCCTTCCTCTCTGATCCTGCACCTGAGGCAGAGGAAGCAACATCTCAGCCCTCAGGAAGGCAGCAAAGGGCTCAGGGACTTGGTATCCTCTGCCCTGGGGCCCTGCAGCCTCTAGCATGTGCTTCCTTCCGTGGCCAGGGGAGGGTTGGGTGCGGCCCTCCTGGAGGACGGGGGTGGTGGGCGTAGGTGCCCAGGGACCTTGGGCAGTGGGTTTCCCCCTCCAACGGCAGCCAGGGAAGGTCCGAGGGAAGGGCTGTCCTGAGGGGCAGGCTGGAGGCCCCTTCTCAGCCTCCACATCCCGAAGGCCCCCTCTAGCAGAGTCCCGTGTGTCCATCTCAGCAGGCTGACCTTGCCTTCAGGGGCGGACACTCCTCCAACCTGAGGTCAGATGAACCTGACGCCCCACTCCGTGCAGGGCCGGGTTCAAGACCCTACTCTGTCCCTGGGGCCCACATCACCAGGGCCAAGGGGCTGACCTCTGGGAGCCTCGGTTTTCCCTCTGAAAGTGGGGATACTGGTCACTCCCACACAGGGCCCTGTGACCGTGTGCGGTCTCTACACGGGAAATGCTGGGTGAGTGCACAAAACAGTGGTGTTCGTGCTCACCAAGGGGTCTCTGTTCTAGAAGAGCTCAGTGTGAGTGTCTGGGGGCCATGGTAACAAACCATCACAAACCAGGGGGCTTAAAACAATGGGCATCTATTCTCACGGAGATCCAACATCGAGGTGTTGCAGGGCCACGCTCCCTCGAAGGTGTGGGGGGAGGCCCTGTCCTGCTGCCTGCAGCTCCTGGAGGTGCCAGCATCCTTGGCGTCCCTTGGCTTGTGGCTTCATCACCCCCATCTCCGGCTCTCTGTCGACCAGCCAACTCCCCACGTGTGTCTGTGTCTTATCTCGCCCTCTCTTACCTTATAAAGAACTGGATTTAGGGCTTACCGGGATAATCGAGGATCATCTCATCTCAAGATCCTTAATTACATTTGCAAAGACTCTTCTTCCAAATGAGGTCCCACTCACAGGTTAAGGGATTAGGATGGGGCCGTGTCTTTGAGGGGCAGCATTTGTCCCATGACACAGCCAGGTGGGGAGCAGCTCATGGGGCTCTCTCCGAGGTCCCTACACGCATGACAGCCCATCGCCTGACCGCTGAAAGAACCCCCAGCATCCACCACCTGCTCCCCTCCGCGTTCAGCCCTCCTTTGCCAGGTCACCCTTGGAGACCTGGCCCCATTCTGACTGGTGCACAAGCCTCGGTTGTGGCCTTGGGGGAGGCCTGGGATGCCCCAGGCATCCCCGGGAAATGCCCTCCACTGTCACATGGGTCTCCTTTATTGCAGCCTTTTTGCAGCTTTATCAAGCAGCGCTGCAGCCGCCTGGCCAGTCACCTCCCGGTGGTGCCAGACCCGGCCTCCTCTCTCTTTTTTCTTTCTCCTCATCTGGAACGTGGACAGTCTGTGTCTAAGAGCCCTGCTGGGAGGAGGACAAAGCCTGCTCTGTGTCCCCAGAGCCCACACTGGCCACTAGGTACCTGTTTGAAACCGTGGACTCTGCCTCCCTGTGGGTCTTCAGGGGAGCCGGGGTCTGGCCAAGGGGCTCCAGGCTCTGCAGGCATATACAGGACAGGAAAGGGGTGTCCCAGGCAGCAGCAGTGAGCAGAAAAGTGTAACCTGAAAATCCCAACCAATGACACCGAGAAATGCTGCATAAACCACAACAGACTTCAAGGGCTTAGCTGGGCTCACCAGGAAAGAAAGGGGATAATAAATGAAGAGGGTGTCGTGGTTGCTTGGGCGGCTGTAACAGAATGCCATACTGGGAGGCTTATAAACAGGAGAAATTTACGTCTCATAGTTCTGGAGCCTGGATGTCCAGGACCATGTGCCAATGTGGTCAGATTGCCGACAGCTGACTGCTCTCTGTGTCCTTATGGGGCGGAGGGGCTCTGTGGGGTCTTGTTTGTAAGGACATTAATCCAACCGTCAGGCTCCACCCTCACAACCTGGTCACCTCCCGAAGGCCCCATCTCCTGACACCATCACCTGGGAGTCAGGTTTCCACACAGGGATCTAGGGGGACACAGACACTCAGACCACAGCTGAGGGTATGAAGAACCAGGTGGTGAGGCCGGAATCTGCATCCACGGTCTGGACTAGGGGCTGGAGCAGCATAAGTTCCTGTCTCTTAACCAGGGAATTTGGTGCTGGCTGCTATGAGGAGGCCAGGCTTTGTGTCCAGGCAAGGCAAGGTTAGAATTGGGGTCCCAGGAGGCTGGAAAGATCCAGGCACAGGCATTGTCTGTGTCTGCCTGGCCCCTGGGCGGGAGAGAGAGGTGTGTCCCGGAACTTGAAACCACAGGCTGGCTTCACACAGGCCCTGCTGGTCTAGAAATCCTCCAGCCAAGGCATGACATAAAAGCCGGCCAGTGACACCCCAGGCCCTTGGACCACGTGCTGTCAACTCCTCTGAAGGGATAACCCTCCAACCAGGTCCTGCTGGGGCTCAGCTCACAAGGAAACCAGCACATGAGCTCAAAAACATGAGCTGGGGAATCCACTGGAGGTCCAGTGGTTTGGACTCCATGCTTCCACTGCAGGAGGCATGGGTTCAATCCCTGGTCAGGGGACTAAAATCCCACATGCCTTGCAGTAAGGCCAAAAAATAAATTAATGAATTAAAACAAAACAAAACAAAACATGAGCTTACACAACGTCAGAGACAAGCACCAGCAAGAGGGTGTCAAAGAGTGTGAAAAACACACAAGAAGGAGCCAATACCCAAGGGAAAAATGAGACATCATGGGAAAGGGAAGTGGAACTCGGAGACGTGAAGACGACTTTGAGAGTACAAAGTGCACGACAGGGTGGACGGCAAACTGGGTGAAGCTGTGTAGAAAATTAGTGAATTGGAAGAGAAAGGTTTGGGGACAACCCTGAGTGCCCCATGGAGGGGCCGAAAGACAGAATAAATGAAAGAGAGGTCAGGAGACCAGGGGTGGGTGACCGGGGCTGCGTCTGCCTTCTCTCCCCCACTCCCTGCCGTCTTTTTACTGGAACCAGCCTCACCCAGGAGTACACATGTTGTGAGTCAAATAGTTGACAAAGACACTTGGGCCCACGAAGCCTAAAATACTTCTGATCCCTGCCCTAGAAGGAGCTCCAGAGGAGAGAGAAGAGAAAGGAAGGAGACGCAAGCGTTGAAAGGTTACAGGTGAGACTTCTCCAAAACTGATGAAAGCTAAGAAGTCTCAGATTCCAGAGACACAAACATGGGTAAATATGATAAATAGGAGCAAATTCCCACCGAGGCTGGGCCAGGTGGGGCTGCAGGACCCAGGTGAAGACAGGGTGCTGGTGAAAGTAGAGAGGGGGGTTTGGTGATTCATGGAAAGGCCAGAAGATGGACAGCAGACCCTGGAGAGGATGGAACAGCATCCCCAAGGTTTGCAGGGAGGAGGGGCTGGCGAGACTCTGCGTGTGGCCACCAGTCAGTGAAGACGTGAAGACACTTCAGACAAAGCTGGACCAAAAGGGTTTCTACTCCCTGACTCCTGTTGGAGAGACTGCTGAGGGAGAGGGAAGATGCTCATGACAGTTATGAAGAAAACAATAAGAAATGTTATTCAAAGATATAAAAGAAGATCTAAAAAACTGGAGAACTATGATGTCCATGGGTGGGAATATGGCAGAGATGGTAATTCTCCCAAAATTAACCTATAAACTCAGGGAAACTTCCATCAATAACCCAACACCTGAAGCCACGTGATGCATGTGTATGTTTAATCTCCAAGGAGTGTCCAGGGTTAGCACTGTTATTTTCTGAACTTTCTAGCAGTTTGGAAATATCTCACAATTTGTTTTCTTGGCCACTCCACGTGGCATGTGGGATCTTAGTTCCCTGACCAGGGATCAAACCCTTGCCCCCTGCAGTGGACACACAGAGTCCTAACCACTGGACTGCCAGGGAAGTCTCAATATCTCACAATTTGAAACTGGTTTTAAACAGAGGTTGGTTTTGGCTCCCAGGGTCTCCCCTCCAGATGGGACTCCCCCACGCCCCATCTCCTGGGAATGTTTCCATCCACTTCCAGCTGTGGCCAGGAAAGCAGGAGAATCACATGTGTTTGATGGTCCTTGCTCCTGGAGCTCAGGGCTGACGCTTGCTTCGGGCTGTAGAGAAACCTTCTCTGGTGTCCCAGGCTCCTTGGGAGCTGAGGGAGCCAGGGAGGAGAACCAGCACCTGTCCCTGGTGGGTGCTGGGTGGCACTGCTGGGCCAGGACAGCACCTGTGGGGCCAAGGGCCGCCCTTGCCACGAGGCCCTCATCCCCCAACACCCCAGGCCAACCCGGGCACCAGGAGGCAGAGCACCAGGGGGCAGCACAGGCACAGCCCAGAATCAATGTGATTATAACTGGGGCTTGGAAGAGGTTTAATATTTAACAGGATTAAATATTTAAAAAAGATGAGTTGACAGGGAGCACGGTGGCCCCGGGAGACAGCAGGGACAGGTCCTGAAGATGAGGGCAGGCCTCAGACACCCAGGCCCGCCTTCCAGGTAAACAGCAGGAGCTCAAGAGGTTCTCTTCAGAGGGGATGATTTGGTCCCCATTATCAGGGCTGACCAGAGGAGGTTTGTGCTGGTCACTGGCTGGGTGAGCAGAGGATGTCTCCAGGCCCCTCTGTGGGGCCCTGTTTATTGAGTGCCAACTGTGCCAAGCAGGGCTGGGGGTTGGGACTGCCTTGCAAGCGCTCCTGTGACCGTGAGGCACTGCCTCCACCGGGAAGCCTGCCTGGATTCAGCCAGTTCCCACACACTGTCACCCCCTGCACGGGCCCCTGCACCCTGCCATTTGTAAGGATCCCGAATGCTGCAGGTTCAGCGGTAGCTCTAGCGCCCTGCGTGCAGTGGGTGCTCAGTGCCATCTTTGACTGAGAGGCTCCCAGCCTGCGGCACGGGGGACCTAGCCAGAGGACGTGGCTGCGAGGGAGGCCCAGCCCGGCTCCTCACTGCCGCCAGCCCTCTTGGGGCAGTGCCAGTTAGGGCTTCCCCTCTGGGGTCCCAGTGACCCACCAGAGTCTGTGACATGGGGGGAGGAGTGGAGGCAGGGGTTGGGGGGTGCAGTGGGGCCAGACTTGAATCACGTCCAGCTCTGTCCAGCCGGGAAGGATGCCTGGGGGTGGGCGGCTGGAGGGACAGTCGCAGGGAGCAGGGTGAGGAGGACACAGGGCGTGTGACTCTCCTGGGGCTGCCAGATGGCCTGAAATAACGGAAGCTCATCCTCCCACAGTCTGGAGGCCAGAGTCCGAGATCAAGGAGGCCCCGGGGGCTCTTCCTGCCCCTCCCAGCTTCCTTGGCTGGGAGCTGCGTCACTCTAGCCTCTGCCCCCATCACCACGTGGCCTCCCCGTGTGTGTGACTCTCTAAATCTCCTCTCTTGTAAGGACACCAGCCATGGGACTAGGGTACCCCCAATGACCTCATCTGCAAAGACCCTATTTCCAAATAAGGTCCCATTTGCAGGTACTGGGGGTTAGGACCTGGACTTATCTTTTGGGGGACACAATTCAACCCACTACCCAGGGTCACCTGCACTGAGGTGGGGGCCCAGGAGTGTGTGGCCCTAGTCCCTCGATGTGGATTGGCAGGCATGGCCGAGGACGTGGGCAGAGGTTCCTGACACGGAGTCCACGGAGGGAGCTGAGACCGGGGAGGGTGTAGGTTTGTGCTGGGGAGAGCCGGGACCTTCAGTGACCAGAGACCTCGGTCTGTGCCGGCCACCCCGTCCCCAGAGGCTGAGAACTACCCCCTCCGTTCAATCTTCCTTCTGAACTGGAAGGTTTGGTTTTTATCCCCCAAGAAAGCACTGGTGCAGCCGGAGCGGTTGTTCTGGAATTTCCAGGTGGCACCGTCCTCCCCGAACCCCACCCCCTGACTCCCCCAAAATGTGTCAGTGAGCTGAGCACCAGGATGGACTGGACAGCGGATGGCGCTGGGGTAGAGCTCCTGGGCCTTCAGTCTCCAGGGCCCACTGTCCCCGCATGATCGGCAGGAGGCAGCCATCCAGTCGTAGGGCCCAGAGTCCCCACAGGGCTCTCAGAGAAGCCCTCACTCCACGAGGCCTCAGCGACTCCAAGGGGGCCAGCAAGACCTCGTGGCCCCCTGCACCTGTGGGCCTGTGGGTGGCTGCAGACATTGTGGCTGGTGTGCAGGAGGAACAAGATTGGAGGGGCGCCAGGTGTCTGGCTCAGCCCCCGCCCCCGCCCGCTCATTCCCGCCCTGGGGGGCAGCTTCCCACATGTAGCACCCCACGTGGCCGGGCCTAGCAGAGTCTGCGGAATGTCAAGGCCGTGCAGAGGAAGTGAGTAGGGCAGCCAGCCCCTCGTGATGTCTTGCAGACCCTGGGAACCAGGAGAGACAGAGCCCACACCCCAGGCCAGGATGACGGCCATGTTCCAGGTGGACCCAGAGCTTCCTGAGGCCATGCAGGTCTGGGGCTGGACCCGAGGGCATGAACAGGGCTGAATGAGAAACAGACCAGGGACGGGGAGGCCCAGAAGGAGCCTGGATCCTCACAGGGGGCAGGGGGCACTGGTGAGCAGGCAATCTCACCGCACGACTGGTCTGGAGACACGTGCAAACCTGGCTCAACCCTCCTCTGGCCACTGGGAGCGGGTGTGTGGGCTCAGGCCTGAGGTCTGGCAGGGACGCTGTCTGGGCACTCTGCCTCATGGCTATGTGACTTGCCCCCTTAGCCTCCATTTCCTCATCTGTAAAATGGGTTGGAGAATCATGCTTGCCGCAGCATGGTCACAGGGCTGTAAAATTAACAAAGCACTAAGGCTGGGCCCTGGTTATCTGTCAGGGTTTCCTGCCAGAGGGAGACAGACACACAGACAGAGGGAAGCAGGACAGAGCCCAGGAAGAGCAGAAGCCTGTTGGTGGCAGCCAGGCCGGGAGAAGGCTGTGGCCCAGATTCCTCCCCCCTGCTTCTCTCAGGCAGGATACTCAGTTTGCTCACCTCCCGCCCCCCTTGCCACTCTGCACCCTGACCCCGTGCTTTCGACCCTCATTCTGGGCTCTGCCCTGCTCTGCAGGCCCACTGCCCGTGGTGGCAGTGGGGCTCTGGGCCCTGTGGTCCAAAGGGGGCAACACTGTTGGGGTGGCAGGCAAGTCAGGGGTCAGGGGTCAGGGTTCATTGAGAAAGACCTGGGAACGGAGCCACCCCTCTCACAGATGTCAAGTGGGGAGGGGGCACTGGGGCTGCAGGGAAGGTTGTGGAGGGGGCATGGGAAGAAGAGTAGCTGCCTGCCTCACATCACCCTGGGTGAAGGGGGTGCCCCCATGCCCAGGGGCCCCAGAGCCCATGAGATTCCGTGTGGTGGGGAGCAGGCTGGAGGCGGAGACCAGGCAGTGACGCCGCTCCTGGGCCAGCTCTGTGTGAAGGCCGTGGGGACAGCGGTGGGGGGTGGGGGTGGGGGACAAGGGCCTCTTTGCACTCCCAGAAAAGGTCTTCAAGCTTCATGTGCAAAGTTTTTTGTCTACTTGGCGGTGACTGCAGTGTAACAGATGTTGAGACCGGGAAGGGGCCAACAGGGGGGTTAATTAGCAGCTTCTTAGTTTCAGCAAATCTCTTTTGTAGCTCTGATAAATGGGTGACCGTAGAAGCAGCATATAGCATCACTGTTCCCTCATGGTTCACATCAGCAAACTGACCGGCTGGGACTTCCCTGGCAGTCCAGTGGTTAAGACTCTGCGCTTCCACTGAAAGGGGAGCAGTTTCTTTTTTTTTTTAATTTATTTATTTTTATTTTTGGCTGCGATGGGTCTTCGTTGCTGCGCGTGGGCTCTCTAGTTGCTGCGAGCAGGGGCTACTCTTCGTTGTGGTGCGCGGGCTTCTTATTGTGGTGGTTTCTCTTGTTGCGGAGCACGGGCTCTAGGCACGTGGGCTTCAGTAGTTGTGGCTCGTGGGCTCAGTAGTTGTGGCTCATGGGTTCTAGAGCGCAGGCTCAGTAGCTGTGGCGCACGGGCTTAGTTGCTCCGCGGCATGTGGGATCCTCCCGGACCAGGGCTCGAATCCGTGTCCCCTGCATTGGCAGGTGGATTCTTAACCACTGCACCACCAGGGAAGTCCCAGGGGAGCAGTTTCAATCCTTGGTCAGGGAACTAAAATCTCACATGCCCTGCACATCAAGGCTCACCCCCCAAAAAAAATATTGAAAAAAAAAACCTGACCTGCTACTGTTCAGTCTTTCTAGCAAGAATGTCCTTCCTCATTCTGGCCACCAGAACAAACTCCTATTCAGTCTTCAAAACCCCATGAGATCTGTACTCTTAAATTTTGAGCTTTTCACTGCATGCAGTTATTCCTCAATAGAGGTAAAGACCTCGGAAAAATTAGTGAGGTAGGAAGTGCTTTCTGTTTCCCTCTCTGGGAGTCGAGGTTGAGTGGGAAGGTGTGGACAGTGTGGGTCCCTGGAAGAAACCTGTTGGGTTGACCATGAGCCACCACTCGTCCCTCTGAGAGAAGTGGCTGGGGGAGGCGTTGCTACCACAGGCGTCCCCACCAAGAGGAGCTGTAGGGGGTACTGCTTTCCTGTTGGACTGCTGCTCCTGGGGTCCTAGGCCGAGTCCTGAGTTCCGAGTCCCGAGGGACTGTGGGGACTCTGGCCTGGCCTTGGTGCCAGCTCCTGACCCCTCTTCCCTCAAGGCCTTGCTGTGTCCATCTCTGCCTCCATGGCCATCCTGAGAGTGGCCAGGGAGGGGTGGTCTCCACGGAAACATCCATGACGACCAGTCGTGGGTGGCTGCAGAAGGCCTCCTGACACCATCCAGAGGCAGAAAGTCGGCCAGAAAGAGGCCATGTGGGGACCTGGTGCCAGAGTTTGGGGGCATCAACTGGCAGGCTGCAGGGCAGGTGGGGGAGGCCTGGGCTGGGGGCTGAAGCTGGCAGGCAGAGCTTGGCTCCCTCCTAATGCAGCCCCTTGGCCCCCACATCAGCCTGGTGGTCCCACAGTGCCCGGGTGCTCCCTGCCCAAGTGGCTCCAGAGGGCAGCAGTGACAGCCCAGCAGGAGGGGCCAGCCTGGGAACGGGCTGCTCCACCCCCTCAGTCCCCCCCCCAACCCCCTGATTCCCCCCCCCCCCCCCCCCCGCCCGCTGTTCGCCAGCTAGGCCTGGGGAGTGTCCCAATCACGTGCTCCACCTGGCTGCATGTCCAGACACCACAGAGTTCAAACACCTGGCAAGCAGCAAGCAGGCTACGCCCAGATCAGTTCCCTCTGCAGCGCAGGGCTAGGCCTGCGGAGGCACTCTGAGGCTGCGTACAGAGCAGCGTGAGTTTAGGGAGGCCCACAGCTCACTTCGTGGGATCCCTGTGCTCCGGCCCCACACTCTGGGGTAACAGCACGAGTGATGAGCAGCACCAGCCCCCTGGACCCCCTGTGTCACTCCATGCATCCCACCTGAGTGCCCATCACCCAGTGATGAGGTGGAGACCCCACCTCTGACTCCTCAGCCGCCCCCAGACAGTCTGATGGGGTTGGGAGGCCCAGGGGAAAGAGTGTGCTCACCCTGGGGCCGTCCAATGTTGGGGGTCCAGAGAGTGGAGATGGCTCTAGAGGCTCCTGGAAGTCAGAAGTGTGCTGGGGAGGGGGAGCTCTCACCTGGATAAACGGACCCCATGAGATGTGGGGGCCCCACCCCTCCTCCCAGAGGGGCAACTGAGGCTGACAAAGGCCAAAGTCTCATCTGGCATCTCGGAGCCCAAGGTGGAGCCTCCTGGTGACCTGACCCCAGCTCCAACCCTGGGTTCTCCCAAGGAGGGTACATGGCCAGCTGTGACTGCTATAGGCCCCAGGGACCGAAGACCCTCTGCCCACACAGTTCATATAAACAAACTGCGCCTCTGGTCTGTAGGGGTAGACTGTCCAGTGGGCAAAGCTGGCCTCTGAGGCAGAGGGCTAGACTGGCTCAGCTAGAGTCTGGTGGACAGTGGGGCAAGAGGAGGTGGGGCAAGAGGAGAACTTGGGCCTCTCAGGGCTGAACAGAGACCCCTGGCTACGGTGCCCTGAATCACTCCTTTATTCCACAAGCACACAATGAGCGCCCGTGTGTGCCAGGCACTGCCCGACTGCCAGGGAGCATCGTGATGAGGACAGATGGGGTCCTGGGGACAAGGCAGAAAAGCAGAATCGAGCAAGGCAGGACGCCCCCCCCCCCAACAGGAAGTGCAGGTTGGGCGGACCTCAGGATTAGAGGTTACTGCTTCCACCTGCAATCCCTGCCAGGAGACTCCTTAAACTGAGTCTCAGGACTTCATCCTGAAGGTTAAGTAAGATAACACCCTAGTAAATGTATTAGCATAGGATGAGCCTGGGGGGCTCTGAGGAGCAGAGTGGGGGAAACGGACACTCAGTGAGGCTTAGAGCCACTGGGCCCCTGAGAAGAGGGTTCAGGTAGAGGCTTCCAGGAAAATTGTGGGGGGAGTAGGCCGGGTGCAAAGGCCTCGGAGGGGACCCCAGGAGCCCTGCGGATGGCTGGGGCTACACCCAGTGTCCCTGTCAGGGGCTCTTAAGGGCTGTCCCCCGAGTGTGTGGGTAGCATCCCCCCCATGTCTAGAGGATCACCGTAAGGGGACAGGGGGGACCAGGAAAAGGTCACAGGGCACCACCGGCCAATGGGGGTGTGGGTGTCCCCCCCTCGCCTCGGGGTGGGCACTTGGAGATGCCCAGGACCCTCGGAGTCTGTCCTTACCTCCACCCCAAACTGGCACTGGGCATCTGCTTGTCATGGTGCATGAGGTCTGATCCCCAAACAAAATATTTGGTTTCCAGGGTTGATGGCCTTGAAATGCAAATATTGCTTCTCTGTTTCCAACAAACAGTCACATTTGGGCTCCTGGAGCCCTGAGCTGCCTCCTGGCTGAGGTAACCAGTGTCTGCTGGCCCTGCCGAGAGCCAGGCAGAGGTGGCCCCTCTACCCTCAACAACCTGGAAGTGGTGCAGGACCCCCACCACCGATTTTGTGGGTAAGGAAATGGAGGCTCAGGCCCCAGGGGCCAGAAGAGCCCCCAGCTCTGGGTGGGGCCAGCCTCGGCTTCTTGAGGTTCGCTGGGACCCCCAGGCTCTCAGGAGGGGCCCACACTGGAGGGGGCTGCTGGTTCCCAGGTGCTTCTGCCCAGTCCACTGGTCACACTGGTCTGTCTTGGCCAGATGACCCTGCCAGACGCTGTTCACAAGTGGGCAGGCGTTGGGGACCAACAGGTCCACCCTGCTGGGTGTCTGGGTTTTCCAGCACCTTCTGTGGTCCTGTTCCATCCCGCACCCAGGCCTCCTGCCAACCCAGGATGGGGGTGAGGGTGGGGATGGTCCCTGCTGGCACATGGGAAACGTTGGGGGCCAGATGAGGGAGGAGGCTAGCCTTGTAGGAGGGTTCCACTGGCTGTGACCCTATCCATCCATGGGTGCCACCGAGGAGGACCCCCTCCCACTCTGCAGGCAACACAGAGCCTTGGTCTCCCCACCCATCATACAGGCCCCACCCCCTCTAAGCAGTTTGGAGGTGCCCTGATATGTGTCCCCGGGAAGCTCCCCAGGTCCTGGGCTGTCTGTGCTTGGCCGCACACCTGGATTACCTCTTCCTTCCACGTCCACATCCTCACACAAACCAGGGCATCCCTGATCTGAGGGTGTCTCCCCAGCAGGCACTGAGCGCTCAGGCACCCCAGCCAAGGAGCGAGGCAAGCAGGGCCACTGGGGCCTGGCTGCAGGCTCTCCCCTGCTTGCATTCAGCATCCCTCCCAATGGTGGGTCTGGTCCAGGCCACACAAGCCGGAGGCCCTTCTGTAGGTCTGGGAGCTTCAAGGAGAGGCAGGAATCAGGAAGTGCCAGAGGGCACAGATGTCAGTGTGTGTATGTGGGGGGCTTTGAAGGGGGAAGTGACATGATGACCCCCTTTGCCCTGGGGCTTCTAGGTCAGGGCCCTGGGGGGTAGGGGATCTCCGTGCCCCCCATGCCGGGCCTCGTTAACAGGTGGCTGTCTCTGAGGTCCATGTGGGGGTCTCTGCATCATGGGGACTCTCAGGTCTTAAGGATTGTCCAGGCACCGATGGGGTGTCACTCAGTGGGGGTCAGCCAGCTGAGCTGACAAACTCTCCCTCCAAGGGTCCTGGAGGCACAGCCCTCCTCACACTGGCTCAGGGCGGCCGGGTATTAGGGCACCTGGACACCCCAGGCCTTGGTCTGTCTAGAGGCTGGCAGCCTCACCTGAGCCTCCCTGAGGGGTCCTGGGTTTCCCGAGGCCCAAGTACTCGCATCTCCTGGGAGGAAGTTCACTCCCCAGCCCGTGAAGTCGCAGCCCAAACCGGCAGATGGATGTGGGCTCAGGAGGTGGGGCCGCCACAAACATGCAGATTTACACACGTGAGTCAGACAGACCTTCTGTTTGTTGAACATAAAACGCATATATGAGATTTCTAAGTGCAGCCCTCCCTCCAGCCTCTGGATTGGGGAGGCTCACAGCCCCTACTGTCCCTCTGTGTAAGGCCCGGCTGCCATGGGTTTATTATTCCTTGGACAAATGCTGGGCTTGTCCAAGGCCCTGAGAGCAGACTAGGTACACCAGAGATCAGACACTGTGGGGCCCTGGAAAAGCTGGTGGGGGGAACCCTGGGACTGGTACCCCAATAGCCGGGCCTCTCTGAGGGGCATTCAGAGGGAGACAGGACCAAGCTGCATGTCCCCAGCCCTCTTGCATCCAGGTCTGCTCCCCATTTGGTGGCTCTGCTCACACGGGCCTCTGGGAAGCCTCTGCACAACCCCCTGCACCTGAGAGCTGGGCCAGCCCTTGCCCCTGGGGTGGAGGATTCAGGGTTTCCGTCCAGGCTGAGACACTCCACTGAGCCCACCCTGGAAAACATGGGGCAGCCCAAGCCTGTAAGCTGATGGAGGAGGTTAATCAGGAGGTTAACCTGATGCACACCCCCACGTTCAGGGTAAACCAGTCCCAGCATCAGGCCACCTCACACACCTGTTGGTCCAGCAAGAGCTGCCCACAAGCCTGGGAGCTCTGTTTCCTCTCTCAGATGGGCACTCTGCCCCATCAGTGCCTTCCTGGTACCCACCTACCTGTGTGTGTTTGCACGCCACCCTCTGAAGCAGTTTGTTTTAGTGTTTCATTGACCTGGCAGTGCGGAATCTCGAGGCAGAGGCCATGGAACCCCTCTCCTCAGCTCCACGCAGACCCCAGAGTCTCCGCCTGTCACTGGCACCTCATGAGGAGGGCGCCTTTCGTGGGGGCCCTGAGGCCTTTGATGCCTCCAGGAGAACGGGAGTGGCTTGCAGACAGGCAGGAGGGGCTGAGGGCCACGGTGGTCGTGGGACACAGCCAAGCTCTCCCTACTCCCAACTTCACAACTCTGTCCTTCCAGAAACAATTTCCCAGCCACCAAGTCTCTGGAACCTTCTGGAGTGTTCCAGGCTGAGCTCGGGGGACAGACAGCTCAGGGCCGAGGTGGGGCCGCTAAACCCTGACTCTCCCTATTGATCAAGGACAATTTCCGGATGGCAAACCCCATTAGGTCCTCACGCACCATTAAAGACATTAAAAATAACAATTTATCACTGATGCTGAGGCCAAAGTTCAGGGCAGGATGCTGTGCGCCTAACGGTGAGGGCGCCACTCTGGACGTGGGGGAGGGGATGTTGTGAATATGGTCATCCGCGGCTTGGGTGGGGAACTTGTCTCCCTGGATAGTCGGGAGGGGCATACCTTCTGCTTGGGAGCTCAAGTCCACTCAGGGCCCAGGAAGATTTGCTCTAGGCAATCCCAACCCCCACCTCATGGACCGCGGGCGCCTGGGATGCCCAGTAATAAGCAGGGTGTGCTCCTTGCTCAAAGGTGGGGGGCCTGGCTCAACCCCACCCCCTCACCCCATTCCCAAGGCCTGGTGAGCAATTCTCCACCAAGACCAGGAGGCCCTGTCGCCATAGAAACAGACCACGTTCCCAGAGTAAACCACCACCATCTGTGTCCCTCTCTGGCCAGGGCTGCGAGTGGGTGGGGACAGGTGGCCTCTCCCCACTGGATCTGTTAATGAGACAAATAGGGTCAGGTCCCCGCTTGCACCGCCCCCCTGTGCCAGCTTCCCATTATGCAGGAATCAGTCCTCCCCCTGACTGCATCTCCCCTGTCCCCCTGACGTGCCATGCTGGCGCCAGCCCCCAGCTGGCCAGCAACACGCTGAGCCCAAGCCCATCCTGGGCTCAGAACCCGAATTAGCCACAAGCCAAGGAACACCAAGAGCCCCCAGAAGCTGGGAGAGGTGGGAAGGATCCTCCCCTGGATCCTGCGGAGGGAGCACGGCTCCGAGACTGTTTGCCTTAGAACTTTTGGCCTCCAGACTACAAGAGAATGAATTTCTGGGTTAAGCCCCCAGGCTGTGGTCCTTTTATTAGGAGAGCCCTTGGAAGCTAACATTCTTCCTTAAATAATGGTTATCATGGTACTCTCCAACATGAACAGTTAATGTCTCATGTAAAATATGAACAATGCATCTTTACATCTTTTGATGCTCTTCTTGGTTTGTAATATACAAAGGAAACCTTGTATACTCAAGACAGCCCCCCCAGTTCCCCCAGGACTGCAATGCCAGCTCTCTGGGAAGCAGTGATGCTCAGGTGCCTCCGGCCAGAGTCTCCCTCTATCTGTGATGCCGTGCTGGCCTGTCAGCTGGCCACGGGGTGGCCGGGGCTTGGCCAGCTGGGCCAGGCTGGGCTGGTGGCTCGTCCAACCCACTCCAGGGTGGAGCTCGTGCTGGCCAGTGTCCATCCAGCCAGCGGTGGCCCCTCTGGCAGTGGTCACGATGTCACCTGGAGGAGGGACACTGGCTCAGCCTGGTGGGGTCTCTCCACTTAATCAGCCTGTATACTCATGGGGCCACTCGCTGTTGGAGGCAGAGGTGTGGGCAGACGTGGAGGCCCAGCTGGAGGCCCAGGAGGAGCTGGGGCTGCCTGAGAGCTTCCTGGAGGAGGGGTCCCAAGGCCGGTCCTGAGGATGGAGAGAGATGGGAGGAAGAGCAGCCTGGGGGAGGCCTGGGGGTAGAATGACCTGGGCTCTGAGGACCCACGAGGTCGGCCTGACCAGCAGAGGGGCTGGGGCTGGAGGCTGGCAGGGGCCATTGTGTGGGACAGGCACACAAAACCCACCAGGAAGGAACTTTCTGTAAATCAGGAGTAAATGGTGTTTGTGAGGACGAGGAGCCAGCTCCCTTACAGAGGCATGGTCCCCAGAGCACCCTTCCCGCTCTTCTCAGGAAAGCAAGATTTACAATAATGCAAAGTGCATTAGTGCGGCGGGGGCGGGAGGGGGTCTGGTCCCACCGGCTGGCTGGCGGCTGGGCTTCCTCACTGGCCTTTGTGTTGGCAGCGGGGCTGCGGTCGGTCGATGCCTTGGCTGACGGCTATTTAGAGCTGCCCAAGGTTGTGAGGGAGGGGCGGCGCTAATGGGGGGCTGGGAGCGGGAAGAGGCTGCCCCCCACACCCCGTGCCAGTGCTCCCTCCCTCCGTGGGCCTGCCTGGTTGTGGGGGAGGTCTTCCCTCCTCCTCGGAGGCCACATCTGACCTTACCTTACCCAAAAAGGAGACCCCAAGTCCCAGGAACCTCCTTGCCCTTCTTGAGAGACCCAGAGGGTGGACGTTAGCTGGGTCCGTGGTCATCAGGCGCCAAGGTGCAAGGCAGGCAGAGATTGGGTCTCTGATGGGCTGGTCCATCCCTCGCTAACTCCCAGAGCTCCAGGCACACCCTGGGTGCTCACAGGGTCTTAGAAAACCAGCATGACTCACTGCCATTGGTGGGCAAGCATCACCAAGTGCAGAGGGAGCCCCACCTGGATTCCATTGTCCACCTACCTCCCAGAGGTGCCCGGGCTGTGCAGACTCGGGTCTGTGGGGAGACCAGAGACGGAGGGCTCCAGCCCTGGCCAGGCCCAATTCAGGGCCTCCCCTTGGCCTCTGACGGGCTCAGGGCCTGGGACGGGGGCCTCCCTGTGACCCCCATGGCCCCTGCACTGTGGCCCTCCAGGATGGTCTCCAGGATGGAGGCCTGAACGGTTCCCCGCATCTCTGGGAGCACCTAGAGTTCAGAGGGCAGCAACTGAGCCCCTGCCTCCTGGGGTCCCTGTCACTGTTGGGACACTGTGTCTGCACTGACCTCTGGAGCCCCAGCTGGCCAGCCTAGGCCGGAGATCCGTGTCCCAGCTTGCCTCGGCCGGCCTGCCTGGGAAGAGACAACACCCAGGAGCTAAATTTACACCTGAGGCTGCTTCCCACGGCCACAGAGATGAGGAATCGAGGAGCTGAAACAGGGAGGCGCATATTACCTGGGGACCATTCCTCCCGCCCTGGCCCCCGAGCTTGGAAAACCAGGCAGGGCTGGGGGCCGTTGGTGGACGGTGCACATGAGCCCGGAGCAGGGCAGAGGGTGCAGGGCTGGGGGGCTTTGTGGGAAGGATGGGGGTGCCGGTGTGGGGAGGCCGGAGAGTGAGAGGTCGGCAGGATAGGAAGGGTTGCCGCTGACCCCTTGGCCAGGCCCTGTGGTGACCTTGCCCTTCTCCTCCAAGCACTTAACCGGCCGCTTGCTCCTTCTTGGAGACTCTGAGTGGCCCTGGTTCTCAGCTAAGTGGCTCCACGCCATGTCCACGACTCCTGCGAGGGCCTTTGGGGCTTGGTGTGCCGTCCAGCCGACGTCCTCTGTCTATTTTCAGGTCCTCTTTGGGCTAAGTGCTGGGTGGAGCCAGGCCTCCCGCTGCAACCCTGGAGGGGCTACACTGGGGCTGTTTGCATCCTTTCTGGGGCCACTGGGCTCCTGGCGCCGCCTCGGGCCTGACATTCCTTCAGATGCACTTGGGATGCCCTTGGCCAAAGATGCTGGGGACGGGGTGGGCGCCGTCTCCTCTTTCTTGCTGGAAAGGTGTTGTCTTGGACAGAAGAGAACCCTTTCTCTTAGAATCTCCCACAGGAAAATCAATGCCCCTTCCAGGGTAGAGTCTCCCCGCCTCTGTGCAGTGGGGCCCAGGGCTGGCTTCTACCCACCAGATGCCAGCGGCACCCCTTCCCCTGGCATTGTGACAACCAAAAATGCTTCTAGATGTTTCCAAGGGTTCCCTGGGGCAGAGTCACCCCCAGCTGAGAGCTGCTGCTGCAGGGGAAGCATGAGGTGGTCCCATGGGGCTTGACCACAGAAAGGTGATGTGAGGGTCCTTTGGGGTCCCCTGTGCGGGGATGTTTGGGGCCTGGGGACCCCCCCAGTCACACTGAATGTGGGACCCTGACTCTTCTTATCTGACGGGGGGCATAGTGCAGCCCAGCCCAATAGGCATTGGGCCCAGACCCCACTGCCAGCATCTCGGCGTTACGGGAGGAGTGTCAGCCTTCACCCACCTCCCTAATGGGTCCCAGAATCCCCCAGCACCAAGAGGACAGGAGCCCCTGGCCCACTGTGGCCTGCAGCGTGCCAGGCAGAGGTCTAGTCACCTCATTGTAGTTACCCCACACCCAGAGAAGCAGACCATGGCTCCATTTTGCAGACAAGGCACAGAGAGCTTAGGGGTTTGCCAGAAGTCACGCAGCGCTCAGGCAGGATGAGGGTTCACCTGGGAGGCCTGACTTCAGGGCAGCTCTGTGCCCTTGACCAGAGCCTCCAGAGGGGTTGGAGGAGAGGGAGGGGTGGGCAGGAGGCAGGGGTTGGGTGGAGAGTATGCACTGGTCCTCTGTGTCTGCCCTCCAAATGACCCCTGGGCTCTTATCTGGAGCCTGAACACCCCTAATCGGCTTGATTGCCGACAGAGGCATTTGCAGATGATGCTGCTGGAGACTCTTAACATCAGAAGCAGCTCCCTCGCCAACACTCCACTGGGACGGCCCAAGGTCGCTGGGGCCACAACTTGCGGGGGTGTGGAGAACTGGGGGTGGGGAGTGTGGCTGCCTCAGGGGACTGGCCAGGAGGGGTGGGGGAAGGGGCAGGCCAGCCGAGGTCAGAGTTGGGGGGCAGGCATCCCTGCTGCAACCCAGGCTCCCCTGTGCAGTGGGGGAAAGGGGCCCCCTCTGATGCGCCGTCCAGGCCCCGGTCCCCCAGATCTCAGGGTCTGCAGCTTAGGGCCGGCCCAGGATGTGTTACTGTTGTGTGGCCCCAGTCCGCCCCAGAACCCCATACATCTTTCTTCCTGGGGCTGCAGAGGCATAAGATGGAGAGGGGGTTGTGAGCAGCCCCTGAGACCTGCAGAACATCAGGGCGTCCAGGACAGCCAGCGCCGAGGCCCGAGACACAGGGCTCAGACAGGGTTTGGGCCCAAACACTAACAGTGTCAAAATGGTCCCTCTGTCCCCCAGATGGGGCCTGACCTCACCAATACCCCGAAAGGCCTCAGCTCAGCCCCAAGCTGCCTGGACCCCTCCTCGGGCCAGCCCCACTCCCCATCGCCCCGTCCATCCTCGCTCCCAGGAAAAGGCCTGCGAGTCCTGTTATTCCTGTTACAGAGGAAGCAAGAGGCTCCCACAAAGTCCCCCAGTTGGGAGCGGGGGGCTCGGCAGACCCTGGACCTGCTCACGACCCAATGTCCAACACCCCTGCTGCCTCCACCATGACGCCATATCTGCCACCCCAGGACCAGGGCCTCCAGGATGGGGATGTGACCATCGCTGGTCAGTCCAGTCACTTCCACGGGGGTCTGCTGGGCCCAGCCTGGCTAAGGGGTGACCAGGCAAAGGCGCCAGAGCCTGCAGTCCTTCTGAGGCCAGCAGAACCCACCGGTAGTGGACATCAGCCTGGGGTTGAGGTGCTTGGACACAGGGCAGGCAGTGCAGGCTGTAGGTGGGCAGGCACTGCCCCCCAGGCTCCCTGCCTGGCCCACCGGCTTCCACCTGTTCAGCCTGTAGGAGGCTACGAAGTTAGGGACCATCCTAAGACCCTCACTTCTGACTCCACTGCAAGCCCAGAGATCCCCAAGACCACCCTGATGATCCATGATTCTCCAGAAGGGTGCACAGCCCCATGATGCTCACGGGCACAGTTTGCCTTGGGGACAGAGCACTGGTGGACATAGGCCAGGTTGTGGGCCCTGTGGGGCAGGGTCCAGGCACCAGACACCTTGTTGTCCCCCCCATGGAGCCAGCACACCTTCCCCCCTGGCATGGACTGTGAGGGCACACAGGCAGTGCCAGCTGGGGGTGCTCCCCGAGCCGTGTCCAGGGATTTTACTGGGGATCTGGCGAGGTGGGGGAGCCCCGTGGGTGGGCAGGCAGGAGAGCCCTGCGGGAACCTCTCCAAGACTGTGCAGCTTGAGTGCTGCATCTGAGGCCACGTCCCAGCAACCCAATGCTGCCTGGGGTCTGAGAGTCAGGAGATGTCCTGAACTCACTAAGCCTCAGTTTCCTCGCCCATAAAAGGACTGGTTGAGAGGTAGGTTAAATCCTGCCCTGCCCATGGCAGGACCACATGTTTGTCCACTCCAGCTGGGCGTTGGGGCCCAGGTGATGGAGTTTCTATGGTTTCTGAAAGGCTCACCAGTAATGATGGGGCAGGGGTGGTGAAGGGGAACACGGGTGCAGGGGGCCTGTGACCCCTGCATGTGTCTTGTGGCCACTGAGCTCCAGGGCCGGGTGGGGGCTGGGCTGGGCACCCTCTGCCCACCCTCCCACCCTCAGCCCAGGCATAAGCGGCCTCGAGACATCAGCCTGTTCCTGGCCCTGCAAAATCTCTCCTAAATCCTGTATTTAATTTTGTTCTCTGGGAAATTGTAGGAGGTTTTGGAGATAAAGCTGAGCTGATAAATCAGGGATTTGGCCGTTCTTGCAATAACTCTTGGACTGGGAGGTGGGAGGCAGGCCCAGGATGCCTAAGTCAGCAGGGCCTGGCTTAGGAGACCCCCTCGGAACACCCACAGGGCCCCCCTCAACAGGACTGAAGAGAGTCTACAGCTGGGTCAGCAGTCTCCCCAGGGTGATGGGCATGAAGGACACCAGGGTGAGCATGACACACATGGGGGTCAGACCCCAAGGAACACCCCCCAAGGCACTGTTAGAAGGTGGGTCCACCCACTGCAAGAGCTTGAGGGGCTGAATTACGTGGGGGAGGGGGGTTGCTGATGCTCAGCCATCCTTTGAACCCTCTTCTCAAAGTTGTGCTTCCAAAGACCCTTCCCCGGGGGGGTGTGGTGTCAGTCCCTGCCCTCATTGGCTGCTCTGCCCTGGGCATGTTCCACTTAGCCAACACTGCCACCCCTGAATAGTCTCTTCCAACCTTCCACACATGTTGTGGCCAGTGTAGAGTGGAGTAGTAGGATGATAACCTCCCTCATTTGGGAATATATACCTCTTTTAATGTGACCCTGAATGACATTTGGTTTGTCAGCCTTGAAACCTGTTGGCTGATGTCCACCAGGGGCCTCAGAAATCCTGGTGGGTAGGGCAGTTCTTGTCTGGTTTGCTCATTATTATTGGATTTGTCTTTTTAATGGGAGTGTGTTCAGCCAGCGGGCAGGTGATAGCTCGAACCCAAGAGTGTACTCTGTGTTGCGAGCTGCCCACTTGGCCCCCTTGTCCTCCCTTTGCCTCTCACCTCTCCCTTGCATACACCTCGAGCCGGTTTCTTGCATTTCCTTAGCTGGGTCTGAGTTCCTTTTACTCCAACAAAGGTTTGTGAATGCTGGGATGTGTCCCTGTCTCTGGACTACTGAAGGCAGAGGAAGGAGGAGGCCCGAGCCAGTTCTGAGACTGCAGGAGGCAATCAGGGCAGACTTCCTGGGGGAGGAGTGAATTAGCAGGAAGCGGGTTGGAGAGCATTCCAGGATGGGTGTGGATGTGGGGAGAGTGGGTGTGCTGAAGACTGGGATGACCCACGTCCTGGCTGGGCCAGGTTTTGCAGTAGTGACAGAGGTCTGGTCATCTTGGTGGCTTCCCACAGCAAAGGTATTTCAGGTCCCTGGTGGGCCATACAGGGCCTGCCCCATGCCATCCTCACTCAGGGACACATCACCAGCCACCTTGGGCAGGGCAGGTGAAGAATCAGCACCAGCTCTTTAATGCTCTGCCCATGAGTGACTCGGGTCACTTCTGCTCCCCTGTCATTGACCAGAGTGGGGCCCAGGGCTTCACCTAGCTTCAGGGGGCTGCTGGGGGCCCCCTGTGCACAGATGCGGGGCCACAGGCTGCTGCTGAACAGAGGATGCAGGGCACTCGGGGTCTGGCTCCAGCCAGGAGAAGAAAACCCCTGCTGTCCAGGTGGGTGCACTGGGCCCCTAACCTCAGAGCCTGCAGGTTCCCCCACTGAGAAGCAGTGCCAGGGGGGACATGCCCTGGAGGAACAGACATCTGAGGTGGAACCCAGCCTTTGGCCCCTGCAGTCAGAGAGTGCGAAAAGCCTGGCGGCCCCAGGAAAAAACCTTTTTGGAAAGAGACATGATTTAAAATCTGCCTTGAAATTCCTGCCGTGAACTTTCTCCTAACATTGCCTCTGGAGACAGAAGTGAAGTGACCCATGGCAGCTGAGCATGGACAGCAGCAAGTCTGCTGCCCAGGGGCTGTTCCTGGACCCTGTGCTCTTGAGCAACTGCAGACCCCCATTCCCAGAAGGCTGAGGAATTAAAAGCAGGGCAGGAGCCGGCTGTCCAGAGAGGCCCCAGCAGCTGCCCCGGGAGGAGGTTCTAGAGTTGTCCAGTCCAGATGATGCCAGCTGTGCGGCCTTGCCAGAGCAACTGCTCCTCTCTGGGCCTTGGTCTCCTTGTCTGTAAATGGGACCCAGCGGCACTCAGGGTGACTGTCCAGCAGATGCTGGGGCGGGGCCACCAGAGGCCCCAGGAGTGGGGATCAGCAGGAACAGGCCGGCATAAGCGAGAGTGGGGTGTACGGCTCTGGACCCCATGGCTCCCCCAAAATTCCACCATTCAGCATGCTTGAAGGACATTCCTCAGAGCCCGAGGGTGGGAGTCCCGGGTCTCAGTGGGCCACGCGCTCCTGCAGGGGACAAGTTGGAGTGGACAGACAGGGACAGAGCCCAAGGACTGGGGACACCGGCTGTCCAGAGGCCCCAGGAGAGACACGGAGCCGGTGGGCCCGGCGCAGCTCCTTCCTGCAGCGTCTGCCCCAAGGCCTCCCTCAACGGGGCGAGGTGCTGCATCCGAGGCTGGTCCCCTTCTCCCCAGGGGCAAGGCACACGTGCACAGGACAGGGTGCGAGCTGCCCGCGTGTCGCATGTCAGGGGCGTTGGAAGGAGACACCCGGTGGGGAAGGTGACTCTGTGAGCTGCTTGGCGTCCGATGCCTCTGCCATTCTGCGGGGTGGGCAGACGGAGTCCAGACCCACTGGACAGTGGATGGAGGACCCCAGGAACACGTCTCTCGTGGGAGCCCAAGGAGATCAGGGCAAGTCCTCCCTTTGTGCTGCCTACTCCTCGCGATGGCCAGGGTCTTTCCCAGCTGCCTGGCCTCCGTCCAGCTCCTGTGGGCTGACTCCAGGTCCCACTCCCTTGCCTGCTCTGTGCTGGCATCCTTGCAGTGGCCAGTGTGAACTCTCCCAGGCCTCACAGACAGCCTACCCATTCCGGTTCCAGGCTTCTCCCTTGCAACCTGACACATGGCTGCTTGAACCCCTCCACGGATGGGGAGTTCACTCTCTGTGGGAAGCACAACCTTGCAGCACCATGCTATGATTAAGTCACCCCACGTCTCAGGGCCCTCTGTTTCATGGACACATCTCAGGCATTGCTCATCTGTGTCCAGATCCCAGACACTTGTGTCCTTGGAATTGAATCTTCCTTGTGGCCCCACCAGCCCAATTGTTGGATACACTGCTTCTTTCCACTTTGTTCTCATTATAAATTTCACTGCTGTGCAGCTTGGTACAAGTGACTTTTTTCTTTTTTAAAAAGATTCCCCCTTATTTGCAATTCTTTCCTAGAACTGGATTTCAAGGGCTGGAATTGCCATGTCAGATGCAGGAGTGGCTCTCGACATCACCTGCCAGACTGCTCCCAGAAAAGCTGAGCCAGCTGGCCGGGCCCACAGGACAGACAAGTGTGGGTTTCTCCGCAGCCCGGCCTGCACTGGGTTTCAAACTGCTGTCGTTTCCCCTGGTTCAATGGGGGTGTGTTGGTGGTGGGAAGTCCTTCAGGTTGCTAGTATTTTCAAGTGGTGTCTGGGTAATAAAAACAATAACACACTCCAAAGGATGGAAAGTAGTGTTCAAATAAAAACCTGATGCCCATGTTCACAGCAGCACTGTTAACAAAAGCTGAAAGGTGGAAGCAACCCAAAGGTCCACCAGCTGAAGATGATAAACACAATGAGATAGAGCCACGTGGTGGAATATTACTCATCCATGAAAAGAACTGAAGCACCGACACAGGCTACAACCTGGATGCACCTTGAAAACAGCTTGTGCAGCAAAAGGAGCCAGATGCCAAAGGACAAATATCTATGATTCCATTTACTGGAAACATCCAGAACAGGGAAATCCACAGAGACAGACGAAGACTGGGGTTTGCTGGGGGCTGGGGGAAGGGGGCGGGGGGTGAGTGCTAATGGGGACAGGGCTTCCATCTGGGGTGACAAAAAAGTTCTGGAACTGGATGAAGGTGGTGCTTGCACAGCCTTGTGAATGCACTAAATGCTGCCAACTTACACACTTTAAAATGGTAAACATGGTAAATTTTCTGTTATGTGTGTTATACACAATAAACAAGCAGTGACAGTAGTAACAAACGCTCCTTCAGGGCTTGCTCTGTGCCAGGCACGGTTCTTACCTCCAGCAGTGGCTCGTTACTGCGATTTACAGATGGGGACAGCCTTTCCCAGGTCACCTCACTGGCGGGCACCCATCTGCACCTCGTTCCTTACGTCCCTGCAGCTCTGTCCCGCTCCACTTCCTTGGGCAGAAGTTTCTCTGTAAAGCCACTTCAATAAGTATTTGCCTGTCTGTCCTGTGCCCAGTGATTCCTCCTCTTCCATCAAGAGCCAGACATCCACATGCCTCCTGCAGTTGGGGTCTACACGCTATCTCGTCCATTCTGGAGTTTTAAAGCTTCTTCTAAAACCTGTTTAGGAGAACAGGAGACAAGATGGCAGAGTAGAAGGACCTGAGCTCCTCTCATGATCATACCAGAATCACAACTAACTGCTGAACAATCATCGATCAAAAAGGCTGGAACCTATCAAAAAAGATATTGTACATCCAAAGACAAAGAAGAAACCACAATAAGATAAGACGGTAGTGAAACACGAGGGAAAGGGGCATGGCACAACCCTTTATGAATGACATAGGGCTTCCCTGGTGGCGCAGTGGTTGAGAATCTGCCTGCCGATGCAGGAGACACGGGTTCGTGCCCTGGTCCGGGAAGATCCCACATGCCGCGGAGCAACTAAGCCCGTGAGCCATGGCCGCTAGGCCTGTGCGTCCGGAGCCTATGCCCCGCAACGGGAGAGGCCACAACAGTGAGAGGCCCGCATACCGCAAAAAAAAAAAAAAAAAAAAAAAAAAAGAATGACATAGCCATTGTGGTTATGACCATAAACTGGTTAGAACCGATTAGGCCCAAGTTGGCAGAAGATTCGACCTCCAGTAGACCTTGAGCCTCATTATATGCTCATTGTAATACATTAGCTAAATGAAACGCCCACAGGTGCCAGGACAATTCTGAGGCTGACCATCAAAGGTTAAAAAGTGGGCAGTGGCCCAATTCCTGGAAATCCCCACCCCTTCCCAGTTGGAATAACCCTCCCAGTCATTAGCCTATGAAACTACCCAGCCCGTAAAAACTAACCACACCATATTTCCGGGCCTCTTGCCTTATGAGATGGCCCATACTCTGTCTTCGGAGTGTGTTTCTCTCGGGGCTGGCCGCTCTCACTTTCCAAGAGGACCCCATGCTCTGGGGCTGCTCTCGCCTTTTGAGAAAGACCACATTCTGTCTATGGAATGTGTATCTCTATAAATAAATCCACTTCTTGCCTATCACTTTGCCTCTCGCTGAATTCCTTCTGTGCCGAGACATAAAGAACCTGAGCTTCGGGCTTCCCTGGTGGCGCAGTGGTTGAGAATCCGCCTGCCAATGCAGGAGACACGGGTTCGTGCCCTGGTCCGGGAAGATCCCACATGCCGCGGAGCAACTAAGCCCGTGAGCCATGGCCGCTGAGCCTGTGCGTCCGGAGCCTGTTCATTAAGTCCTGAGACCAGGTGTGTGTCAATTAAAAGACAGTGGTTTGGAAAAAAAAAAAAAAAAAAAGACAGTAGTTTGAGTCCCAGCCTGTGGGTTCAAGTCCCACTCTGGGTTTTGGCTGGGTTCAAATCCCATGTGAGTTGTATGGTTTCAGTAGGAGGGGGCACTCACCATATAATCAAATCCCATACCTGCCAGGTGGGTGACCCACAAACTGGAGAATAATTATATAGCAGAAGTTCTCCCACAGGAGTGAGTTCTAAGCTCCCCATCAGGCTCCCCCAGCCTGGGGGTTTGGCATCCGGAGAAGGAGCCCCCAGAGCATTTGACTCTGAAGGCCAGTGGGGCTTGATCGCAGGAGCTCCACAGGACTGGAGGGCGCACACACAAGGTCTCCGGCACCAGGGCCCAGGCAGTGACTCCACAGGAGCCTGGGATGGACCTACCTGCTGGTCTTGGAGGGTCTCCTGGGGAGGTGGGGGGCGTCTGTGGCTCTCTCTGGGGTCATAAAAACTGGTGACAGAAATGTCCAGGAGTGTTAAACTCTTGCTGGAGGCAGATCTCTTGCTTGGGTCATTAGCACCAAGACCTGGCCCCACCCAACAGCCTGTAGGCTCCGGAGCTGGGACACCTCAGGCCAAACACCAACAGGGCGAGAACACAACCCCACCCATCAGCCGACTGCTGCCTGACTTCCTGAGCCCTGAGCCACCTCTAGACATGCCCCTTGACCTGCCCTACCCACCAGCTCCTCCCACCAGTGGGCAGGCCCTGGGCCCTCCCCCCAAGAAGCCGGCAAAAGCCTCTACACCAGCCTCACCCACCTGAGGGCAGAATCCAGAAGCAAGAAAGCTAGAATCCGGCAGCTTGCAGACCAAATCCACAAACACAGCCCAGAATCTACCCTGGGAACAGCTGGCCCCTGGCCCTTGGGTGATGAGAGGGGGCATGCACTGCAGGGGCACACAGGACGGACCCCTACGGAGGGCCTGTTCTCCAAGGTCGAGAGACATAACTAACCTTCCACATACATAAAAATAAAACTCGTTTAGCTCGGACATGTGTGCAGTTAGTTCCGGAGAGCAGGGTTCCCGAGTGGCGGTGAAAGTTGAGGGCATGGTGTCCACCTTCCAGCCCCCTGCTGCTCGACAACCATCAGTTCCTTGCCGCCCCCCCCCCCCCCCCGCAAGGTGGGTACCCAGGACCACCTGTTTCTGGGCCCTCCCAGCTTTCTCTTCCACCTGTGGCCACCTCTCCACTCAGATGGCCACAGACCTCACCCAGGAAGGACCTGAGAGTGGGAACAAGGCCAGGGGGTGAGGCCACCCAAACAAGGGGACAACCGTGCCAGGAGCTACACACACGCCTCCCTCCATCCTCACATACCACAAGGGAGACTGCCCGAATCCCCGTTTCACAGATGGGGAAACAGAGGCATGATCCCATGATGGTTCCCAGCCACGCAGCCTCTGGGTGACCAGGCCCCGGCCACCTGCAGCTGCCACATGTAGCGCCCACCTCTGGGCGGATGAACTGCATCCCGCGTGTGATGTCCTCCCTGGTGAGGCGTGGACAGGACAGTGCTCGTGGCCCTCAGCCTCCCTCCCCCCACCACCCAGGGCCAGGCCAGGGAGCCAAGCCAAGTGAGTCCTCAGCTTGTCAGACTCCCTCTCGTCCGCCTGGCTGCCTGGTTGAGGGACGTCGCAGGGACCCCACCTCGGCTGGGGGCCAGGCCTCTGACTGCAGCCTCGCTCCCGCCTGCCTGCCTGCCCACATTCAAGTCCTGTCTGCTTGTCCGATCCTGCAGCACTAGTGCATCTGCTGGGCCTCACACCTGCCAGGGAAGGGGCTCCACAGCCGCCTTGGGGGTCAGACCACCCTCATGCCCCCCCACAGCCTTGGGGGTGCCTGCCCCCATCTGGACTGTGTGCCCTTCAAGCCTCAGCCAAGGGGACTCTTCCTCCAGGAAGCCCTCCTGAGCCCCCGTCCCCTCCCCCTTGGCCTCCTGTCCACACTCTGGGCTGCTGGACCTTGAAGAGTGGGCCTGTTCATCCTCCCTTCCTGCATGTGGGGCCCCTCCCTGCTCCGTGGCTTCCCCAGCATCCACTGTGACTGTGGCCCCGGCCGGGCTCAGGGCTGTCTGAACCGCTCCAAATCCTCCCGTTATTAAAATGTTCCACTGGTCCCAGGAGAGACGGGTGAGGAGGCACCTCCTGCCTGTGCCTGGCAGGTGGTCTGCTAGTGGCCAGAGGTTCCTTGAGCTGTCATTTCAGGTGGGAGAGTGGGGAGGGCGTGGTAGGGGGTGTGGTCTGAGGAGGCCAGATGGCTGAGTCTCTGCCCCTGGCATCTGAGTGACCTTGGGCCCATCGTGGCTACCTGGGCCTCTCAGGGTGAGCTGCAGGTTGTGAAGCTGAGCAGAAGTGACAGGCTCCTGTCTCCCCATCTGGCAACTTCCCGGCTGGACCGTGAGTGAGCAGGGGCCTTGCGCCAGGGGCAAGCTGGGCTGGACCCAGCAGGAGGAGCCCTTCTCACCAGGCTCATCCACTACTGGTGCCCACAGGGGTCCCCAGGGACGGTGACATGGAATGGTCAGAGCCGTTCCAGAGTGACCCTGCTGTAGGCCCTGTGTGGGGACGGAACCCCAGGCCTGGGGCAGGGGGGTGTGTCTCCTGGGCTGCCCTGCGTCCTGGTTATCCTTCTGCACAGCTGGAGTCAGTGCTCTGCAGTCACCTCCGGACTGTGCTGCAGGATGCCTGCTGGGAGCTTGGGGTGCGGGCCAGGGCAGCCTCTGGACCGTCCTCCAGGTGGGCTCTCTCCCTCCTTATCATCCTTGTCACAGGGACGCCCGTGATGGAGCTGTAGCCCTGTCCCCCATCCCCTGCTGGAAGGCCCATCTGTGGCCCAGGTGAACTTGGCCCTGCCCTCTCTGTGTTTGGGCCCTGACCCGGGGGCTCAGTTGAGGCAGAGAGCCCTCCATGGCCCCCAGGTGACTGAAAATGCACCCCCAGCTGCTAGAGGCTCAGCTGACCCATCCAACTCTGAGTCCATAAAAGGGGGCACAGGGGTCAGAAGGTCCAGCCACGGGGCACAGAGGGCCCAAATCGGGGACCCTGGGCATGCCCCCTCCCTGCGAGGGGCTTCCCCTAAGATGCCGTGACGCATCCTCTCTGAGCTTCTCCCCCTGCTGGGTCCTGGGGCAAATGCCCGTGGCCTGTGTGCCAAGTCTGCCTGCTGCCTCCCAGCTGTGCTGCTGGGGCCATGGCTCAGTGTCCCCTCTGCACAGAGGAAGAGTAGCTGCCGGGTCTCCGGGGATGCCAGTGCAGGCCTGACGGCGAGCTCTCAGGAAGGGGTGTCATTACCCCACCATCCTCTCCCTCCCTCCTCATCTGCCTCCTCCTGTCTCAGTTTATCCAGAAGGATCAGGCCCAGGCCTGGGAAGGGTTTGTTAAAGGGGCCGACCCCAACGGAGGAGCACGCTGCGGGGCGCCCTCCAGAGCTGCCCTGGGAGGAGGGGAGTGTCCCATCCCTGGGGGCGTGCAAGCAGTCTGGAGAGGAGCGTTGGGACCTCAGGGCTTTGTTGACCCCACCGCAGCCTCTGAGCCACTGCCTGAATGCTGCTGGGGAGAAGGGTACTGGGCAGTCCCGGCATGTCCCGAGACTCAATTTTCCCGACGCTAATGCAATTTGGAAACAAAGTTAATAAATCAAATCACCTGCCTCTGCATCCTGACACGTGGCTGTACCCACCTGCCTGCCCAGACCTTGCTCACCTCAGCCCCTGCAATGGGGGATTCACCCCCAGAGACCCTGCAAGGCTGAGTCGGGGAGGGCTGCTGTGTGGGGGTGGGAAGGCGCCAAGGGGGCGCTTGTCACTCCCAGCACCGGGAACCAGGCCGGCCATTTCCTGGCCTCCACTCAGGCCATGCCCACAGCAGCTCCATGCAGAGGCCGGTGTAACTTCACTCCCCGAATGGGGAAACTGAGGCTTGGGGTGGGGGTGGGGGCCTCCTGTCCAGCCACGTGGTAAAGCGCAGGGCCTGAGTCGTCCCGGAAGTCTTCATCCCATGAGCGCCACTCACCTCTGGGACTAAAGGCCGGAGACCGTGGGATCTACTGCTGTCCAGGGTCAGGGCCAGGTTGGCCCAGAGCCCCGCCTTGGGGACCATGTCCTGTCACAGGGAGAGTTAGACTGGGACCCCCACATGCAAAGAGGGCCCCCTGCCGGCCCACCCACCACACCCCAGGGTCGTTCAATGTCAGGGAGCTCGGTTCCAGTCCCACGTGTTCTGCCTGGTTCCCTGGGTTGGAGCCCGGGCAGGTCCATCCTGTTCTGGCCACAGGGGAAAGATGGTGTGTGAAGAGCAGGTTCTAAGTCAAAGGTGGACAGTAGTTCCTCCCGTGGTTCCCCCCCACCAGCAGGCCCTGTGTATCCATTGCCACGTGGGAAACTAAGCACAGAGAGGCTCAAGGTGGTTCCTGAGGCCATCAGCCCCAATGATGGGCTCTGGGTTGGGGGAGGTCTTGGGCTGCTGTCTCCAAAGCCTACATTTTTTAAACACCTACTGTGTACCACACTGCCAGGTGGTACAAATGTCATCCGTCAAGTGAGGGGTGCCAGTGCCAAGGGTCAGGGCCCTGGGAGGAGGGCATGGGGGCCCAGGCCAAGGGCAAGCCCAGGCTGGTGCATCTGACGTGCTCCAGGGGCTTGTGTGGCCCGAGTGGGGGGTGGGGCAGCCGTGGGAGAGGTGGAGGGCCAGGGACCACGGGACTGTGCTGGGGGTGGGGTGTGGATGTCCTGTTACGAGCACTGGTGGGTCCATGGGATGGGTCAGAGTGCGAGGTGCCAGAGGTCATCCAGGCCACAGCGTTGCCGGCTGGGTTGACTCAAGAGAACCCCAGAAGCCGCTGCCGTCAGCTGCACAGTATTTCACGGCCAATCGCGCCCTCTGCTGGCCATATTGGGCATCGCCCTGACACTTAGGCTTCCAGCCCAGGATGGGGAACTTAGAGATGTTCACCCCTCGCCGCGGACCAGAAGACACACACCAGGTTCTGGGTGGCCTTGGGGACACTGTTCCCAGGACAGGACCTACCTACAGTGTGGGGAAGATTTGGGCATCTGATTCAAGGTACCCACTGGAGGCTGAATTCAACTCCCCATCAGAGACACCTGTGTGCCCAGGGGGACAGCCCCACTGGAACCAGTAAGACACAGGAGACAAGAGCCTGGCCTCAGGTGTGGTCCAGGTGCAGTTCCTCCAGGCAGGTGCCAGACGTGGCCAGGACAGGTGGGGCTGGGGCCTGCCTGGCCCTTTAAGAGGGCCGCGGTGGTGGTGGTGGTGGGATCCCTGTTGCCTAGCAACAGGAGGGCTTGGTGTGTACCTGTCAACGAGACAAGAAGACATGTCCTGCTTGGGGACAGAGTGGCCGGAGCTGCCCTGCTGACCGTGCTGAGTGGCCCTCCTCCCTCTCCCCCCTAACCCTGTGCCCGGGCGCACCATGGCGCAGACAGATATACTTCTGACCAAGGAGCCTGCCCCGCAAACGGTGCCAGCATGCCAGCTGCCCCGCAAGCTGTACGATGTGGCCCGAAACACAGGTGCTCACGTGTCCTCGGGCCTGGCCACCGCTGGTTTCCGCACGGCCAAGTACGTGGTGGATGAGTGGTTCCAGAACTGCTATGCCTGCTACCACCAGGCCTTCGCCGACCTCGACCAGTCGGAGCGGCAGCACCATGAGAGCCAGCAGCTGGTGGCTGAGACTGAGGCACTGGCGCAGCGCACGCAGCAGGACTCCACGAAGAAGGTGGGCGAGCGCCTGCAGGACATGCGCTGCTGGAAGTCGGAGCTGCAGAGCCAGGTGGAAGAGCTGGTCGCAGAGACTGACCTGCTTCTGGCCCAGAAGCAGCGGCTGGAGCGCACCCTGGATGCCACGGCCGTGCTCTTCTCCATAGCCACTGACAACCTGCAGTGCCGGGAGCGCCGCCAGCACCCCGACCTTGTGCATGACTGTGTGGAGATGGAGCTGCTGAAGGTTCGGCCCCTCCCAGCCCCCAGAACTGCAGACTGGGCCGCCCTACCTCTCCCCAAGGAGCAGGACCTTCCCTGGGCTGAGAGTGGGCACCGTGTGCCCACACGACACAGCTGGCAGAGGCCTTGGTGCCCGTGTACCACATGGCTGCACACAGGCACAGGGAGCCTGCTCCCCTCAGCACACGCAGGGACACACAAGCACATGCCCAGGCGCAGAGAAGGTGGCTCTGCTTGTAGGTGGGGGACCAGAACTGACTGGGGCCGCCCCGGCTGGGGGCAGGGGCAGGGCTCAGACCACCCAGGGGGGAGGTGCCGTCCTTGGCCCCAGGAGGGTGCTGGGTCTGGCCTTCCCACAGTCTGGTCCTTATAGTGGGTGCTGGGCAAGGCCTTGCTCCCTGCAAGGTGGGCCCAGCCAGGACATGCTGGGTTGGGGGCACTATGGCCTGGGGGCAGGTCCCAGCATGGGGGTTGAGCATGGTTGGGGGCAGGGGCGGGACTTTGGTGCCTAGGCACTCACCCTAGCCCTGGGTCCAGGGTTCCTGCTCTGCCCCTTGCCCCATTATAGCTCCCATGTGGGGGTGAGGCAGGGCCCAGGCCATGGCAGCATTCATACCTGGAATGTGTATTGGGACGTTTGCCTGAGGCTGAGACAATCAGAGGCCACTGAGGCAGGGCGGGGCCTGGCCAGTTCCCCATAAGCCCTGATGCCCCTCCACACACCCCTGAAAACCAGGAGGGGCCTGAGCTGAGCCCCAGGAGTGGCTAACTGAGGTTGGGATGTGGTTGGGTCATGGTGGTGCCTGCACCCACTGTGCGGTCCCTCAGTCACCCCTGGGTCCTGGCACCTGCTGAACAGCCCCTTTGGTCACCCTGGGTCACGCAAATTAAGCCTGACCCTGAGTTCCCAGAGGCAGAGGCCCCCATGCCCGTGTTGGAAATCCAGCCCAGACCAGGGTGCAGGTGTGGATGGGATAAAGGTGGGGTGGGGGCCACATGTATCCTACAAAGAGCCCTTTCCACTCTGAACCTGGCAGGACCTGTCCTTGGGGAAGCCCCCAAAGGATCAGGGAGTCACCTAGCCCAGGCCCCCGATGCTGGCAGGGAAGAGGTTCACCTGCGAACAGGCTGCAGGCCACAGGCACTCATGAGATATGGGGGAGACAGCCAGCCAGCCCAGGTGCCCGGAGACCCCCTGCAAACCCCAAGCTCAGGCCAGAACCTTGAGTACCTCCTCCTGGCCCCAGGCCCTTCCTCTGTCCCCCCAACATCCCACCCTCACACTCATTCACTCAAGAACCTCCCAAGGTTCTGGGAGTGAACCCTCTGCCCTGAGCCAGGTCCCCCGTCCAGTAGTACATGGACAACAAAGGGGCCAGGACAGGGAGATGGACCCACGGGTCAGAACTGGGCACACAGGGTTTAGAGCCCAACAGAGGAGAAAATTCAAATCAGGGGGAAAGAGTTTTTCCTGCCCAGAACATGAAACTGTCAGGGTAGCAGGAGGAAACACAGGGTTTCCCCTTGTGTCCCTTGTCTGGGTAAGGCCTCTCTGAGCCCAAGGCCCCAAGGGGCAGCCTCAGGGGGGCTCCTGGTCCCCAGTGGCCGGGGTCCTCAAAGGCTGTCGCCTGGCTGTCCAGGGGCCAGTGGGCAGTCTGGTGCCCTCAGTGTCTTGGGCAGGCTGCAGGGGTGGCCCCAGAGCCCAGGGGGTGCTAAGTGCCCAGCAAGTGGGAACCACTTCTGGGTGATCCTCCCCACAGCCCATAGAAACCCCCAGAAGAAAAGACCCACTGCACTGCCCCAAACAGCCCAGAATAAATCTGGCGAGAAAGCCGGGCTCATCTCCCATTTCCAGGAAAGAAGCTGGGGCCCAAGGCCACCAGCAGAGGTCAGGTGCTGGCAGAGCCCCCAGTTCCACTGGGGGTCACCCCAAATCTCAGCTCCTCCTAGAGGTTTGAGAGGCTGTCTGTGGGCCCCACCAGCCTGGCTATCCTCAGACTCTTACCAGGGACGGGGGTCTTCTTCCCCAGGAGGCAGACCTCATCCGGAACATTCAGGAGCTCCTGAAAAGGACCATGATGCAGGCTGTGAACCAGATTCGGTGGGTCTGGGTGGCCTCTAGGGCTGCCCTCGGGATGTCCCCCTACCCCTCAGGCTAGCTATGGGCAGGAAGTTGGGGTGACCCAGCCCTGAGGCTCAGAGAAGTGAGGGATTGTCCCCAGTCATAGCCAGGAGCAAAGGGCTGGGTAAAGGCACTGGGCAGGTAGGGGTGGCAGATTCCTGCATGGCCTAGGGGCCTGGGCATCCAGAACCCAGGCCAGCATCCCAGGGCCCACCCTGCCACTTGGGGGGCTTACCCTGCCCTGCGCCCAGGTGGGCCCAGCTCCCCACCCACACAGACGTAGGCCCTGTCTGCTCTCCCCAGGATGAATCACGAGCACAAGGAAACGTGCGAGATGGACTGGTCCGACAAAGTGGAGGCCTGCAACATCGACGAGGCCTGCTGCGGCTACCACAACCAGAGCACCGACTTGCAGTTCTACCCGCACTCCGCCAAGTTCGAGGAGAGGTGGGGTCTTCTGCAGGGGCTGTGCACAAACACCCAGCCCCCACCTGTGAGATTCCCACCTGGGCTCCTAGTCCCTCCGCTGGGGATCCTTTGTGCAGCTCTTCTCCTGGGGATGGGCAGGCGAGCGGGACCTCCGCCCAAGTGCCCGGCACACACGGTTCACCACAGGGGCCGGGGTTTGCGAGGGAGGCAGGACCCAGGGTCGGGGGCCGCCTGAGGCAGGGCGGCTGACTGCAGCTCCGCATAAGGCCGGCAGGGGGCGCTCGGCCACCACCCATCGCAACACAGCCCCGGGGTGGCGCAGGGCCCAGGGACGTAGGAGGCACTGGGGAGCGGGAACCACCGGGAGGCGCAGGAGGCACGGAAGACACGGAGTGGGGAGCTGGGGGCGCGGGGCTAGCGGGGCGGAGCTGGGGGAGCAGGAGGCCCGGGGAGCGCGCGGGGAGGCGCTCCGGGTGGCGCGGGGGGCGGGGCGAGGAGTGGCGCTAGGACTGGGGGTGGTCGTTTATGCTGGGGCGCAGGGGATACCGGGCGCGGCGGGCGCGGGGAGGCCCTGGTGCAAACTGGAGCCATTGGCAGGTGCCCCCACCGACCGCGGTGCCCGCCCACTCCCTTCCCGCAGTGCCTCCACGCCGGAGACCTGGGCCAAGTTCACCCAGGAAAACCTGTACCGCGCTGAGCGCGAACGCCTGGCCTCAGTCAACCTGCGGAAGCTCATCGATTGCATCCTGCAGGACACATCCGAGGACTTGCGGCTGCAGTGCGACGCCGTGAACCTGGCCTTCGGGCGGCGCTGTGAGGAGCTGGAGGACACGCGCCACAAGCTGGAGCATTACCTGCGCAAGGTGGGGCCGCCCCGGCCACGCCCATCCCACGTCAGACCACGCCCACTCGCGCAGCCAGGCCACGCCCATCCCACGACCTGGCCTCGCGCAGGACAGCCTCTAGGGTTGGACATCCCCTGGTAACCACAGAGAAAGACCAGGCGCAGACCGGGTAACCCAAACCACCCCTCCGCCACTGGCCACTATGCCTTTGTCACGACCTGGCCTGGCTCCTGCCCCTCCTTGGCCTTGCCCATCCTGAGGGACCCCTGAGGCAGGGCCCCCACTCCTCCCTGGGCCCCTATTAAGCTGATGAGAAACCAAGTGACATTTGGGGGTGGTGGCATTGTCACTGGAGTGACTGACCAGGGGGTGCTGCAAGCAGGAGCAAGGAGGGTGGAAGGAGGTGGGGCCTGGTTGCCTAGTGGGGTGTCCTCGGTGCTGACCCCTGGCCTGGCAGGGCTCCGACCCTAAGCTCTCAGGGTGACCTTTGCTGCCTTTGTCTCTCCAGCTCCGACCAGGGTCGGGGGCTGGTGACCACAGGGCTGGGGGCTCTCAAGCCAGAGCTGCTGTGCCACAAGCTTTGCTGTCCGCACCGCCCCCGGGCCTCCGGGTGCCCATGGGAGGGCCGAGGTGGCCGTGCACATCCTCCCTGCCTCCACTCCTCCCCCAGAGCCAGCGGACAGAGCCGCCTGCTCGACGTGGCACAGGGCTTGGGCTGCGGTGGGGGAGACCCACAGGGACTGTCCTGTGTGCAGACACTGCGGGAGATCATGGACCAGGAGCACAATGTCGCAGCGCTGAAGCAGGCCATCAGGGACAAGGAGGTGCCTCTGAAAGTGGCCCAGACCCGCCTGTACCAGCGTTCCCACCGGCCCAATGTGGAGCTGTGCCGAGACGCTGTCCAGTTCAGGTGCATGTCGCTGCTGGGGCCATCCTGGGCTGGGCCTGGTCACCAACCACCATAGGGCGCTGTCCACCCGCCTCCGGGCTTTCCTCAACCTCTGGGGCCCCCTTGAACCCCTCCCCCACCCCCGCACACAGCCCTGCAGATGTGAAGAGGAAAGACATTGGGCCCCACACAAGCACAACACACACACACACACACACACACACACACACGGTTCCCAAGTCCCCAGTCCTGCCCCAGCATGACTGGATGCTATGCATCCCTTGGGGGACACTGTGCCAGGCTCTGAGTGCCAGGGGCGGCCACACTCCCTGCTTCACCCTGGTGAGGAATTTCAGGGTCTGGGAGGCAGAGCTCTCCAGGCTACACGGCCGCCCTGACCATCCTGCTCGTGGCCGTCCACACCTCCAATGTCACGGTGGACACACATCCCCGCCTTGAGGCGTAGGTGGGGGTCACATCTTCTGTTTTCTAACTTATTGAGCTCGCAGTCGCCTTGTAAGCAGAAGTGCCCCTGCCTTGGGCATCCCTCTTTCCCTGTCCCTCAACTCCTTCAGAAAACTGGGGCCTCACTCGGCTCTAGGGGCGCCCAACTCTCTTCCAGATGCCAGGAATAGAAGAATAGAAGTTCATGTGGTGTCCTGGCCTGGCCCTCTCCCAGCCTGGCTGCTGGGTTTTCCTCTGGGCCTTTTGGGGGCCCTTCTATGGCCAAATATCTTGACCAGGACCCCCAACAAGGGCCCCCAGGCTTTGACCTTGGGCCTCGCACTCCCCACCCAGAAGGCCAGGTGTCCCAGGGCAGCCCCAGCTCACCCCTCCTTCCCACCCCCGCAGGCTGGTGAGCGAGGTAGAGGAGCTGAACCTGTCCCTGGCGGCTCTGAGGGAGAAGCTTCTGGAAGCAGAGCAGTCCCTGCGCAACCTGGAGGACACGCGCATGAGCCTGGAGAAGGACATCGCTGTCAAGACGAACAGCCTTTTCATTGACCGCCAGAAGTGCATGGCCCACCGCGCCCGCTACCCCACCGTCCTCCAGCTGGCCGGCTACCAGTGACCGGGAGGGCACCCCCGTGGGTGCAGGGACCCGTCTCCCCCCTCAAATAAAGAGCATGTTAGCTTTCTACTCAGAGAGTGTACCTGGACAGGTGGGCTTTGCCTGTGGACCCCATGTTTCAGCCATGAGGGGCCAGGAGTCTCCTGCTTGGGGTGCCCCCAGTCACCACCTGGGGAGAGGGGTCAGCCAAGAACCGTCAAGGTCCCCCCTTATTGCTCACTGCTGACCACACGGGGCACAGCCAAGGCATCGACAGTTTCTCTGCCCACCTGGGCCACTTGCTGGATGCTTCAGAGGGAACGTCACCTCCTGTCACCACTTGTCACAGGCTCTGGTGGCCGCGGTGATAACTGAAGCCCCACTCCTTTTCCTCCATGTGCCCTGGACGCTGTCTCCGGGGGCCAGCCGGCACTCCCCTCATTAGTGGGGGGTGAGCCTGGAGCAGCGGTGTCAGAACACGCTGCTGGCCCAGCTGTCCCTTGAGGGACTTGGCCCCCGGGCTGAGAGAGGCCATGCAGGGCGGGGCCTGGGGCAGTGACCGCTGGGGGAACTGTGGGACTTCTCCCTGCCACCCCCACCCGGCAAAGGGTGGGCACCAGACCCTGAGCTGGGGGTGGAGGGTCAGGGCTGGAGGGGCCTCCACCCCCAGCACCTTGGTCACCTCTGGCCAGGTTCCTCGTCCAGCCCCCTCCTTAGCCAGCAAGTGAGTCAGGCCGGGCTGTGGGCGGATGGGTGAGGGCCACAGAGCCCTGCTGCCCACCTGGCCCCACACCCTGTGTCCATGGCTCTGGGCAGAACTGGGCGCAGCATCAGGGGCTCCCCCCAAGCAGGGCCAGGTGGTCTCATGGTGGCCATGAGGCCCTCTCACTGTGCCCTCTGGGGACGAGCTCCAGGCCACTGGCCCCTCGCCCATGGCAGCTCATCAACAGGACTCGGGAAATGTCCATTAAGAGGCTGGGAGATAATAACTCAGCCGCATGCATGCCAGCCACTCAGACCCCCATTACCGCCTGAGGCCGAGGCGGGCTGGCTGTGCAGCGCAGCGTCCCCATCAGCGGCTACGAAGGCCTCCTTGTCCCTGCGCCCCACCCCTGCCGGGTGGCTGCTGATGGGGAGCTAAGTGGAGGTGCTGTGCGAAGGTCATTATCTCCAAAGCTGGGAGGGCGTGGGCACAGCCCCGGGGGGCCGGGCACTCATTGCCTGCAATTGTCTCATGACCACCCATGAGGCTGGCAATTTTGTCCCCTTGTAGAGACAAATGATCAGGCCCCGGAGCTGATGGGTAACTCTGGGCCACACGGCAAACTCCCGAGGCTGTGGCTGTGTCTCACTGGAGAATTAGCCTCCCTGGGGAGTCTGGAGGGTGGCCACACGACTACAACCACCCACAGGGATTCGGCCGCTGCAGGAGTGGGGAGCGGGGAGTCACAGAGGGGGACATCTGGGCCCTGAGGGTGGCTGAAGCCTGCGGCGTTTCCATCCACCACAGAGGACACTCTGGCCACTCTGAGTCCACTGGTGCCCATTTAACAGGTTGGGAAACCGAGGTCAGACGCAGGGAGCAGCAGAGCTCGGGTGTCTGCCCTTCTCTGGGAGCCCCAGGAGCCCCAGAGATAAAAGTGGGGCAGGCACAGAGGAGCTTCCGCAGGTTGACTGGGGCCAGTCAGCAGCTCCTGCCAGAGCCTGGACTAACCCAGCCCTGGGTTACGCCTACAGAAAGCCCTCCGTCCAGGCCACCCACATCCAGATTCCAGCAGTGGCTGCTGACAAGGCGTGGGAGGCCGCCGAGCCCCTCTGGAGTGTGAACTGGCATCTCAGGGAGGCCGGGGGTATCTGGGAACCGGCTCCAACTGGCATGATCTCCCGACAACAGCCCTCACCACTCTGCTCCCCTTCAGCCTGGCACGAGAAGCCCCTCAGTCTTGCCCTCTACCCTCATCCTTGCCCCCTCCCTGGTCATCAGTGAGGAGTGCCAACATGGGGAGCCTGAGGGGAGAGCCGGACCCTGGGCTGTGCCTGCACCTGCAGAGGCGAGAGAGCCAGCTGCCCACGGCCTGTCTTCTGGCGCAGCAGCCACAGTTCCCCAGGCCACGTCTGTGCCTCACTCTGCCAGGCAGCCTGGCTTGGTGGTGGCGGTACGGCGCTTCCCAGGGAGTCACATGTCCCCGTGCTCAGAGGCTGAGGTGCCAGGCCCTGCCCCTGGACCTAGCATGCAGCTGCTCAGGCCCAGAGCAAGCACGAGGCCAGGCCCTGGTGTGGGCGTAGCCCATGCCTGCCACTGCCTGGGGGGCCCTGTGAGTCATTCCTGCCAGGGGGTTGGCATCACAGGGACACAACCCTTATCCACTGAAAGGCTGGGCTAATGCCGAGGGCCCCCAACACGGTATCACGGCAGGCCTCTTGCCCCTCTGGGCACTGTGACCCTGGGAGGGTCCAGTGGGAGGTGGAGGCAGACACAATGGGTCTGGTCCGACGTTTCTCTCCCGTGCTTCACCCAAAAGGCTCAGCCCTCCTGTCCCAGCCAGAGACAGGAGGGTGTCACCATCACCAGGTGGGCTCAGCACAGGCATGGTGGTCTGTCTCCCCTGACTTTGGCCTCCAGCCTCCTCACCAGCCTCCCTGACTCCCCTCTAAGTCACTGCACCCCAGACAGAGGACGGCTGCCAGCTCATGGTTTCACCCCCAACTCCCCAGTCCCAGACACCCCAGGCCCTCAGAGCCATGCTGTGGCCCTTGGGCTGTCAGGAGGATACTGGAGCCCCCGTGGCAGGGCTGCACTGATGTTGCGGCAAGTGGCAGGCTGGTCGGTGGGTGGCTGGGCCCCATGAGCCTCCTGCCCAGGAGCTCTGAAGCTGGCCTGAGGCCTGTTGGTCTTGGATGGCCCAGAGGGAAGCCACGGGCACCTGGGGCGGACATGAAAGAACTCTCTCATGGGCCACTGGGCAGAGATGCCGGAGACGCCAGGCAGGCAGCAGCACCCGATCGTGAAATGGTAACAGGGAAGGTGGGAGCGGGTGGGGGTCTTCACAGCCATCCTGAGCAGGGCCAGGTGGCCAGGATGCCTGAGACCCCAGACCTCTGGGGGACCAAGGTAAGGGCCCCAGGAACACAGGCCTGTCCATGGAGTGGGCTCCCCAGGAGATACCCACTCCTGTAAGGTTCCTCCATGGGAGGAATTCAGGAGGGTTTTGCAGAGTCCAGTGGGGCTAGGGGGGTGCGTGACGGTCTGCTAGGCTCTGAGGGGGAGGTGGTGGAGAGGAGGGCTCCCACCTTCCAGGGAAGCTCAGCCTGGGAGTGGGTCTCAGACCTACTATGTAAGAAGAAGGACCTCACCCTGGGCTGCAGTCCCCGAGGGCTTCCTGGAAGAGGGAGCCCGAGTCTTTGCTCAGCATGGCTAGGGTACAGGGAAGAGTGAGGACCCCGACCTCACATGCCTGCCCTTGCAGGAGACCAACCCTGGCTGAGCCTCCCATACATACATGGGGAAACCAGGGCAGGCAGGGCCCACTTGCCAGGGAAACTGAGGCCCAAGTGATGTGGGGCTCACCCAGGGACCCCCAGTAGCTGCTGGTTGAGCTGGAAAGTGGAGCCTCCACCTGGCATGGATGAGCCAGGTGTCAGGCAGGGTCTCCCGAAGGAGAGGAGGTGGAGGCAAGAGGCCTAGGACTGGTAGGGCTTAAAGACCATCTTACCCACAGACGGGTGGGGGCCACATGGGGTAGCCTCCCAAGTTACCCGCAGGGGCCTGGCCTGGCCCACGGGAGGTCAGGATGAGGGTGCCGCCCTCTGCCAAGCTAGGCAGCCCGGCAGAAACTGCCTCATGTCTGACACCAACTACCTGGGCCCCGGACTCAGCCACTGGTGGGTGGGGTGCTGCCGTTCCCCGAAGCAGCCTAGCTGTCCCTCCTGGAGGGCTCTGGCCAGCCCAGGTGGGTGGGGGACTTAGAGGGCTGATTCAGAGTCCCTACCTCCATACAGCTCTCCCTGCATCTACCAGGTGTGGGGTCTCCAGCCATGGGGGGTTTGGGGACTGTGACTCCCCAACCATAGGCAGTTAGGGTGCCTGCCACTGCCCAGAGCTAAGGCCCTAAGGCCCCAAGGAGGGAGGCAGCTATGGGGAGGAGGGAGAAGCCCCGGAGAAGGAATCTGGAAGCACCAGCTCCCATGGGGTGGGGCTGCCTTGGTCACTCATGGGGACTCTGGAAGGGCAGGTGTGAATTGTCCCCTGTGCTGGTCCCTTCAATCGATGGTTGTCCCCAGGTGCTGTGTTAGGGAGGATGCTGAGGCCACATCCAGGTCCAGGGGAAAGTGTGTGGGGATCCATTAGTGATGTCTGTCGGGGCAGGGGTCTGAGGGTCCAGGAGGGCTCTGCCAGGTGCCCTGTCTGATGCAGGATGAGGCTTCGACCACGCCCACTGCAGCCCCTCCGGGGGTCCCAACTGTCCATCCTCACCCAGGCAGCTCCCTGGTCCCACCAGCGTGCTGTCTCCCCCACACAAGGGGACACAGTTGGGCTGCTGCAGGGGTGGGGGCTCAGCAGGGGTGTCCCCTCTCCACTCCCTGTTTTCCTCCCCCATCCTCTTCCTCCCTTCCTGCCCTCCGGACCCAGGCTCTGGCCGAGATAGCAGCCGCTGCCCTCCTGCTCCTCCTGGCGCTGCCCGCAGGGGCCTGGCCTGAGCTGGGGCTGCCCTGCTGGTTGTGTATGCACTGCATCTGCCTACCCTGGCCCCCACTGCCCCCAGCCCGCATGCCAGCATGAGCGACAGGGATGAGTGGGTGGGGCTTCCCCACATGCCATCCACCATCAACATCTCGATCCTCAAAGGTGAGTGTTCCTGGAGAGGCGGCCCCACTGCCCCCGGCCCCACAGGGACACTCCGCAATGAGGGGCATGGGAAGAGAGGCAGGAGAGCAGGGCGACGGCCCAAGGCTAGCTCTGGGAAGGCTGGGCCCCAGGGGGGCACACAAGGGCCTGCTCCCTGCTCCCCATAGCCGCCTCCTCCGGCGGGAAGCAGGGTGCCCTGGGGAAGGGGCTGTGGACTGGGAGGGATGGCGGGGGGGTGGGGTGGGGTGGCAGGTGGGGCTGAGTTTCCCTTCAATCCTGCTCCCCAACCCCAAGGGGGGGTGGGAAGGGGGTCTGGGAGCAGCATCCCCTTTGAGAGGCAAGACAGGCTGAGCTCTAAGTGGGAGCACTCTGAAGGCTGGACGGAGGCCACACTGAGGTTGGATTTGGTTACCACCTTCCCAGGCCTCTCCTCCTTCAAAACCCAGTTCAGACACTTCCTCTGGTAGCTACTGGACCCCCATCATCCCCGTCGTCCCAGCCATCCCCATGTGACCATCTGCACAGGCCTCAGAACTGCCAGGACCTCAGGGTGTGGCTTCTTTCTCATTGCCCCGTGGAGGGTGGGTTAGTGCCCACCTGACAGGTGAGACTGAGGCTCACAGAGGTGAGGTCACTTGCAAGGCCGTGTGGCCAGAGAATCTGACCCTTGAAACTTTGACCAGGGGCTTCCCCTTACCCCCCACCCCCACAGGTGAGAAGGGTGAAACGGGGGTCAGAGGTCGCTCCAGCAGGAGCAGGAAGGAGGGCCCGCCCGGCTCCCGGGGCCTCCGTGGCCACAAGGGCCAGAGGGGCAGGTGGGGCCGCCGGGCACCCTGTGCCAGCGTGCCTACGTGGCCTTCTTGGTGGGCCGGCGAGAGGGGCTGCAGGTCAAAGGACGGTGCCTTCGACCTGGCCTCCAGCCACTTCCTCTGTGCCGTGCCCGGCGTCTACTTCCTGACCCTCAACTTGCACACCTAGAATTACAAGGTGACGTACCTGCACATCATGTGCAACCGGCAGGCCGTGCTGTATGTGCAGCCCAGCGAGTGCAGCATGATGCAGACACAGAGCCTGCTGCTGCCGCTGGCCACGGGTGACGCTGTCTGGGTGAGCATGTTCCAGAGGGACAGCGACAACGCCATCTACAGCGAGCGCGGTGACCTCTACATCACCTTCAGCGCCCACCTGGTCAAGCCGGACGCTGAACTCTAGCAGCCCCCACACTACATCCAGCCCTCAACAGCAGTCATTCCCAGAGCCCTGCAGCCCAGGACTGATGCCAGCTGAGATAGAGCACCAACTGCGTGCAGACGCTGAGCTGAGCACAGGGGTGTGGCAGGAGGAAGACAGACCCAGGCCTGCCCTGCTGGAGATGACCCAGACAAAGGTTTCACACCAAGACATTCAGGAAGCAGACCCTTGTTCTGGGCGCGTGGTGGATGGGGGATGGGGGGTGGGCCGGAGCACCTCCACACGCGATGGAGTTTGCTCCCCTGGTCGAGCTACCTATTTTGCATATAAAGGCTGTGTCAGGAGCCACTGCCATGGAGAGCTTTACAAAGCACCTATTGGGTGCCAGGTTGGTTGCTAGGGAGGTTGCAGGGTAGTGGGGGAAGGGGGTCAAGTGCAGATGCCGGCCTTCCTGGAGCCAACTCTAGCAGGAAGCATGATGGATTCCAGGGTGTTCGAGGGCAGCAGAGGCCACAAGACAGGTTGAAATGGAGCAGGTTAGGGTGCTGGCCTGGCCGGGACGGGTCTTGTCCTTGGTGAACACGCCACCAGCCCTGGTGGGCTGATTTTCTGGGGCTCAGCATCCTCTTGTCTGTCTGGAATGGGCTGGAAAGGGGAGGAAGCTCATACTTGGATGTGCACCTGAGCCCAGGGAGCCCCAGACCCCCACGGTGTCACCTCCTACTTAGGTGTGCTAATGCTGGGCCTGGCGGCAACGGGAAATGACCAGGCTGGCCTCATCCCTGCGGACGGGTGTGGGTGGAGTTTGGCCATGCTCACTCCACAGGAATCCCCTGTCCACCCCAGAGTCGGAGCCACCAGGCTACACCACACTCGAGTCCACTCTGAGTCTTTCCTTTCCTGCCACGTGTCCTCCGGCCACTCTGGGACCTTCTGTCCAGCCCCTGTGGCCCCATCACCTGCCGCCTCCCCTCTGGCCCTCCCCTGGCATCCCCCCCTGCAGCTGCTCCCTCCCGAATGAGGATTCTGGGCCAGTGAGACCGCTGGGGCCCTGGCAAGAGCAGTGTCTGGAATCACCAGAGCCCGGCGAGCTGGCCGAGGTCCTGGGCCATGCAGAGGTGGCTGGAGCTGCAGGCTGGCCGGGTTGAGCAGGCCAGGGCTGCTGGACAGGTGCTGGACAGGCATGGGGGTTTCCACCTCAGGGTCTTTGGCCCACAGAACGACGGCCTGGCTGATCCTGTCTCCTCATCACGTCCTACCCCGGCCCCCACTCCTTCCCACCAGGAGCCCAAAGCATCCTGAGATGGATCTCTGACTGGCTGGGGGCCCCACATCCACCTGGCCCTGGCAGATCCTCTCCAGATCATCATCGGCTGATGGGGGAGGTGGGGAGGGGTGGGGGCCCACTCATCCTTTTCACAGACAAGCACCTCCTTGTCCCCAGGGAGGGGACACAGATGGGATCACAGTGACCCTCCTCTGCCACCACAGAACTCAGTTATCCCTCAGAAACATCAACCCTGAATGAGGCTGGAGCCAGGAACGTCCCACACCCACCCATGAAGAGCAGAGCCCACCCTCCCAAACACACAGGCCAGGACAGGCCACGCCCTTGACAGGTGGGGAAACTGAGGCCTGGCAAGGGGGTGTAGACCTCCAAGCTGTGTGGGCTGGGAGCTGGTCCCCTCCATGGACTGGGCTGTCTCCCCTAGTATGGCCTGGAACAGAGGGGGAGGCAGGAGACGGGCCCCCACTGGGGAGGGGCTGTTGGGACTTCCTGTCTGCAGGGGTAGGGGGCTTTTTTAAAATATCTTTATTGTAGTATAATTGCTTTACAATAGTGTGTTAGTTTCTGCTTTATAACAAAGTGAATCAGCTATACATATAAATATATCCCCATATCTCCTCCCTCTTGCATGTCCCTCCTACCCTCCCTATCCCACCCCTCTAGGAGGTCACAAAGCACCAAGCTGATCTCCCAGTGCTATGCGGCTGCTTCCCACTAGCTATCTATTTTACATTTGGTAGTATATATAAGTCCATGCCACTCTCTTTGTCCCAGCTTACTCTTCCCCCTCCCTGTGTCCTCAAGTCCATTCTCTACATCTGCATCTTTATTCCTGTCCTGCCCCTAGGTACTTCAGAACCTTTATTTTTAGATTCTATATATATGTGTTAGCATACGATATTTGTTTTTCTCTTTCTGACTTACTTCACTCTGTATGACAGACTCTAGGTCCATCCACCTCACTACAAATAACTCAATTTCGTTTCTTTTTATGGCTGAGTAATATTCCATTGTATATATGTGCCACATCTTTTTTTTTTTTTTTTCTCCGTACGCGGACCCCTCACTGCCGTGGCCTCTCCCTTTGCGGAGCACAGGCTCCAGACGCGCAGGCTCAGCGGCCATGGCTCATGGGCCCCGCCGCACCACGGCATGTGGGATCCTCCCGGACCAGGGCACGAACCCGTGTCCCCTGCATCGGCAGGGGGACTCTCAACCACTGCACCACCAGGAAAGCCCCACATCTTCTTTATCCATTCATCTGTGGATGGACACCTAGGTTGCTTCCATGTCCTGGCTATTGTAAATAGAGCCTCAATGAACATTGTGGTACATGACTCTTTTAGAATTATGGTTTTCTCAGAGTATATGCCCAGTAGTGGGACTGCTGTGTCATATAGTAGTTCTAGTTTTAGTTTTTTAAGGAACTTCCATACGGTTCTCCATAGTGGCTGTATCAATTTACATTCCCACCAACAGTGCAAGAGGGTTCCCTTTTCTCCACACCCCAGAAGTTATTGTTTGTAGATTTTTTGATAATGGCCATTCTGACTGGTGTGAGGTGATACCTCACTGTAGTTTGGATATGCATTTCTCTACTGATTAGTGGTGTTGAGCATCCTTTCATGTGTTTGTTGGCAATCTGTATATCTTCTTTGGAGAAATGTCTATTTAGGTCTTCTGCCCATCTTTGGATTGGGTTTTTTTTTTTTTTTTTTTTTTTTTGATATTGAGCTGCATGAGCTGCTTGTAAATTTTGGAGATTAATCCTTTGTCAGTTGCTTCATTTGCAAATATTTTCTCCCGTTCTGAGGGTTGTCTTTTTGTCTTGTTTCCATAAACAAGCCTTTGCTGTGCAAAGGCTTTTAAGTTTCATTAGGTCCCATTTATTTATTTTTGTTTTTATTTCCATTTCTCTTGGAGTTGGGTCAAAAACGATCTTGCTGTGATTTATGTCATAGAGTGTTCTGCCTATGTTTTCCTCCAAGAATTTTATAGTGTCTGGCCTTACATTTAGGTCTTTAATCCATTTTGAGTTTATTTTTGTGTATGGTGTTAGGGAGTGTTCTAATTTCATTCTTTTGCATGTAGCTGTCCTGTTTTCCCAGCACCACTTATTGAAGAGGCTGTCTTTTCTCCATTGTATATCCTTGCCTCCTTTATAAAAAATAAGGTGACCATATGTGCGTGGGTTTGTCTCTGGGCTTTCTATCCTGCTCCATTGATCTATTTTTCTGTTTTTGTTCCAGTACCATACTGTCTTGATTACTGTAGTGTTGTAGTATAGTCTGAAGTCTGGGTGCCTGATTCCTCCAGGTCTGTTTTTTCTTTCTCAAGATTGCTTTGGCTATTTGGGGTCTTTTGTGTTTCCATATAAATTGTGACATTTTTTCTTCTGGTTCTGTGAAAAATGCCATTGGTAGTTTGATAGGGATTGCATTGAATCTGTAGATTGCTTTTGGTAGTATAGTCATTTTCACAAAGTGGATTTTTCCAATCCAAGAACATGTTATGTCTCTCCATCTGTTTGTATCATCTTTAGTTTCTTTCATCAGAGTCTTATAGTTTTCTGCATACAGGTCTTTTGTCTCCTTAGGTAGGTTTATTCCTAGGTATTTTATTCTTTTTGTTGCAATGGTAAATGGGAGTGTTTCCTTAATTTCTCTTTCAGATTTTTCATCACTAGTGTATAGGAATGCAAGAGATTGCTGTACATTAATTTTGTATCCTGCTACTTTACCAAATTCACTGATTAGCTCTAGTAGTTTTCTGGTAGCATCTTTAGGATTCTCTATGTATAGTATCATGTCATCTGCAAACAGTGACAGCTTTACTTCTTCTTTTCCAACTTGGATTCCTTTTATTTCTTTTTCTTCTCTAATTGCTGTGGCTAAAATTTCCAAAACTATGTTGAATAATAGTGGTGAGAGTGGACACCCTTGTCTTATTCCTGATCTTAGAGGAAATGGTTTCAGTTTTCCACCATTGAGAACGATGTTGGCTGTGGGTTTGTCATATATAGCCTTTATTATGTTGAGGTAAGTTTGGAGGGGGCTTTCTGTCAGCAGCCAACCCCAGGGCCTGGGCCTGAAGCTTCCCTTGAGGGCTGTGATGGTCCCACCGAGGCTGGATCTCAGCCAGCTCTGGACCAGGAGGATAGGGGCTCCTGGTGTCCCAGGTATGAGACCCTCGCATCCCACGTGCAGGCCCTACAACCCCATGAGGAAGCTGAGACTCAGAGGTGTGGGTCCTTGAGCTCAGGCCTGGGAAGGGCAGGCCTGTGACTCCAGACCCCCAGCACAGGCAGGGGTCTGTACCACAAGATGCATAGCATCAGGGTCTCAAAGGGATTCCTGCCCCCAGGAGCCCCAAGGCCCAACCAGGCCCAGCCGTGGCACATGGCAGGTGGCAGCAAGACTCTGGGGGGCTTGTTACAGCCAAGGGGTTGGGGGTTGGAGTAGGACATTCTGACTGGTGAGGCCCTGATCCCACTAGAGACTAGAGGGTGCTGGGTGGGACCTCGGGAAGCCAGAGGGAAGGCCGGGACCCCTTCCCCCGATCCACATCCTGGGACCTGGCCCCTCCCAGGATGCTGAGTTGGGCTGAGAAGCCTCAGGCTGCACTTTGGCCCTTTGGCCTGTGTCCTTTTATGGCTGGAATAGCTGGACACGCCCAAGGTGCTTGGCAACCATCAGGGCATCAGGAGCCACTTCGGAGCACTAATGGGGGCCGTGGTGGCTGGGAAGATTCCACTGTAGAGATAAAGGTGCCCGAACAGGAGTGCGGGAGGTTGGAAGCACCCCAGCGTCCCTCCTCTCTCCTCCCAGGTCCTGGACTCCCCTGCCACCCTGACAGGGACCCAGACCCACTGTGTGCTGCAGGCCAACCTGGACGGGTGGGGCCAGGAGAGCAGCCCGTGTCCAGCAGCTCCAGACAAAGCCTGGGCTCTTTCTGGCTCCTTGTGCGGCCTCAGCTCCCCTGTCCAGCATCAGGGTGCAGAGCCCTCCATGCTCCACTGGGCCTTGAGGGTGCAGGGCCGGGGTGGGCATTCTCGTGAAGGCTTCAGACCCCATGGCTGCTCGGCCTCCCTCTCACTCACTCTGTCCACGGTGCCTGGAAGGGAGGTGCTGGGGCAGCTTGGCTGAGCCTTCTGGGACAGACCCTGCTCCCAGCTGCTGACCCAGGAGAGCAGAGCAGGTCAGGCCAGAGGGTGTCTGACCAACTCCAAATCCAAGGCCACCCCCCCCCATGCTCAGAGAACCAGGGGCAGGGTGGGGGCTCCCCTTAGTGTGGCTGAGAACCCCTTGAAGGCAGCCGGCCAGAGCCTCAGAGCACAGGGATGTGCCAGGGGACACTGTGGGTGGGCCCAGGGCAGGGCAAGGCGGCGGTGCCTGCATCCCCCCAGCCCAGGTTTATTTAAAAACAGCGACTGAGAACAGGGTGGGATGAGGTGAAGTCGTTATCTCTGCAAAGTGATGAGCGGCCCGAGACTCAGAAATCTGCGTGCCCAGGCTGCTGCCCTGACCACTTAGGAGATGAGAAGGGAAATGGCCCCAATCAGAGCAGCAGCCTCTAGGCACCCTCTGTGGGGCCTCGGTGGAATCAGGACTGGCCTGCGGCAGGAGAAGAAAGCTGGAAAATACTAGAATACAGGGCAGCCTGAGAGATGGATCCTGCGGGAGCAAGTTTCCCGTATCAGTTTATCCATTTGGTGGAATTCCAACAAAACACCCATTTTTAAAACTTGGGTGAAATTCATACACCATAAAATTTACCATTTTAAAGTGAACAATACAGTGGCATTTAGTACATTCACAACGTCATGCAACCCACATCTCTATCTGGTTCCAGAACCTTTTCATCACCCCACAGAAATCCCGATCCCACAAGCAGGCACTCCCACCCCCGCCCCCAGCGCCTGCTTTCTGTCTATGGATTTGCCACTTCTGGACATTTTGTGTAAGTGGAATCACAAACTCTGTGGCCTCTTGTGTCCGTCCGTGTTGTAGTGTGTGCTGGCACCTCACCCCTTGCCACGGCTGAGGGGTGCCCCACTGTGCGGACGGACCACGGTTTGCCTGTTCACCTGTTGATAAACATTCAGGTTGTTCCCACCGTTTGGCTATTGTGGGCTGTGCTATGGTGAACATCGGTGTATAAAACCCATTTTCTAACTTTGTAAAATAGTGTTGAAGGGCACTTGGAGGAATGGGTAGGCAGGAACCAGCTCAGTTCTGTGTGCTCTCTTGGACATGGAAACAGATTTGGAAGATATGGTGATGAGTGCAGTGACCACCAGACAGACAACAGGAACCCCCAGAGGCCTGTCAACCAGGGGACAAGAGCCTGAGGTACCAGCAGGGTTGGAAAAAGGAGTCGTTTGCATTCAAGTGTCACTCATGGACTAAAGCAGATATCAGTGAAGTAAAAAGTTGTCAGCAATACAACCATTAAAAATATGTGGGACACACACAACTCACAGCAGCCAAAAAGTGGGAACATCCAGGTTATCTATCGATGATGAACCTATAAAGTGTTGTTGGTCCCTCCATACACATTTTATGGAGTGTGTATTGTACCACAACTAAAAAATAAATGGGAATATTTAGCTAATTTCTGGATGGGAAAGACATCTCATTTTTTTTTTTAAGGAGGAATTTCCCAAGCAGAAGAGGGATAGGTTTGATTTTGTAAAAATAGAAAATATTGTTCTACATCAGTCCTGAAGCCAAAACTTATGATGCTAGGAAGTGCTCCTGCCTTGGGGAGAGCAAGGCTGGGGTTCCTGCCTTCTAACGAGCCCCCAGATGGACAGAGAAATCTTGAGAGGAGAGAGGAGATTCATCTGTAAAGGAAGGAGTGCTCCTTCTATATCGACCACCAAGGGCATTGCGTCCAGATATTGTTTCCAAGCTGCCTGATCACCACCATCATCTGTGTCCCTCAGGGAACCCGTGGGCAGGGCCTTGTGGGCCCCAGCAGGGTGGCTCCAGAGGACACATGGGCAGACAGGTCCACTGTCCAGAGGGCCGAGAAGGCCGCAGCCATGGGTCAGGAGGAGACCCCAGCAGCGCAGCTCATGGGAGCCTTGGTCCCCTCCCCTTTGCATCAGCATCTTCCAGATACTGCCTGGTCCCAGGCATCCCTCAGCATGGCCCCTGGGGGCTCAGCTAGGAGGAAGGGTGGGACCCAGGCTCCAGTGTGGGGGGAGGTCGGGGGACTCTGGAAGCTGACCCTCATCCTAGGGCCGCCCTCTCAGGCCTGATGACCACAAAAACACGGACCCCTACGGACCAGGCCACTTTTCAGGTGCCCAGCAATGAGAGCCTGGCAGCGTATGGGAAGGGGGATGGGAGAGGGTGGGCACTCCGTCCCCAGTACGGCTGCTGCCTTTGGCTGCAGGAGGGCCATAGGTCTCCTTGTCCTGATAGCCCCATCCCCCACCCGCCAGGTGGTAAAACTACCCGCCCACCACTCTGCAAAACATCCTTTAATTAAACCCTCTTCAAACTGCCCAAGTGGAGGGGACACCTGTTTCCTGGGGGGCGGGGGGGAAGGTGGGACAAGTGGGGTCACGGGGAGCCACTCGGGGTGGAAGCAGAAGGGAATCATGGCCAGTCCCCACTGCCCAGGGGTCAGGTTCCTCCATCTGGAGAGCCGGCCCCTGCGGATGGCACCAGGAGGACCATGCCCCTCCCCCTCCTGGGGCGCCCCGGCCCCTACACCCACAGGCCCGGCGCCCTATACCCTGTAGCCACGGTCAGCTGTCTGTGCAGATGTCACAGAAGAGAGTGGCTGAGAAAGGGCCTCAACGCCCCTCCCCAGAGGCAGGGGCCAGAGGAGGGAGGTTTGCTCAGGCAGAGACCCTGCTGCCCCCAGTGTGGGGACCCATGCAGATGGAGCCCCCAGACACCCATCAGTGCGGATATGACAAATGCATAGTTGTTACCACCACGTCCAGATATGCAGCCTGAGGGAGTGGGGAGGGGGTGGGCCTGGGACAGGGAGGAGCAAGGGCCCTGGAGAGGGGTGAGAGCTCGGGGAGGGAAGGACAGAGATGGGGACCCCAATCAGGTTCCTGGACAGTCACTGGACCTTCAAGGTAAGGACCCCAACTGGACAGAGCCACCATCACTCAATTATCAATCAATTATCACATCAATCACTCAGTTATTCATTCAGCAAACACACTTCAGGTTCATGGTGGCCAGACCAGCCCTCGGGAGCCAGGATGGCATGCGCCAGTCTGTACAGGACAGCAGCAGAGGGGAGGCAGCACTGTAGGGCTGGGATCCCCCATCAGCCAGGATGGAGGGGGGTCATGGACCCAGCAGTCTCTCCAGGTCCTCAGCCCACCCAGTCCTTGAAGTCCAGGGTTCTGCTGGGGCCCTAACAGATGACCAGCCAAGACCCTATTCTCAACATCAATCACCTCCCTGACACCCCCAAAGGGTGTCCCAGCTCTCAGACCCCAGATTCCTGTGGGAAGTTCTTCCTGGTGTCTACCCATAGTCTGCCCTCCTCCTGTCCCAAAATGCCCAAGAGGGTGGGCCCTTCTTGACCCTTCCTCGGCACACCCCTCACTCAGCCCTCAGGGTGGGCCAGCCTTGGTGTCCCTCACTGTGGGGCTACAATACCGGCCCTGCCTGTGGGGGCTGTGCCTCCATCACCCACCCCTCCCACCCTGCACCCCCCTGCCTGGCAAACAGCCCCCACATCCCGATCCCAGAGGAGGCCTCACCCTGCCCCGCGGGCCGGATTTCCTGAGTAAGGCCACTCTGGGAGCCACTGGAGCCCAGTGGCTAATAAAACCCATTGATGCGGAGAGAGAGACAGTAAAGCAGGTCAGCCCCGGAGGGCGTTTGCTCTCCCCACCCCCTGCCCCACTCAGGGCCTGTGGACCCGGGACCTGCAAGCAGTGTGGTGGATCTGTGGCCCCCGCAGCTGTGCCCAGCCTGTACTGGGTGCGGAGGGCAGTGGCCAGGCCAGGCTGCATCCCCAGGCCCACCATGCCATGTCCACGGCTCCCTGGGCTCACGTTTCTCCTGGAACACTCCTGTCCCCGCTTCTCTACAGGCTCTCAGGGGTGCCTAGTCCTCACTTCCTCCCATTCGGTGTCCCACCCTGGCCCGGGGCTTCAGGGACTGTCCACCCTGGCCAGTTCCGGTCACCAGCTCGCACCCAGACCCAGGGTCCATGGGCTGCCTGGAATCAGCTCCTCCACCTACTGGGTCCATCAGGCTCTGGGCACACACACAGGCACACACATGTCTACACATGCACTCACACACAGGCACACACATTCACAAGCAGACACATGCACACGCATATACACCCACACATTCATACACACAGGCACATGCATGCATAGAAGCACATACACACACACTCACACACAGGCACACATGCACACACACTCACACCCCTCACAGGCAGGACTGGTCAGGTTGCTGCTGGTGTCTGCAGTCCCCACACGGGCACTCTTGGCTGGTGTTACCCTGGGGAGGGAGCTCAAGATGCCAAATCAATTGGGAGAAATTGACCTGGGCAGATATTTCTGAGCCATCTGCTTGCTCCACAAAATTATTCTGAGTGGATGCACTTTGCATCCGAACCCAGGGGTGGTGGGGAGTGGTTGATTGAACGAACCTGTTTCTCCCAGGCACCCACCCCTCCCTGGGATGCTGGTGCCCCTAGGGCCGGGCAGGGGTGGCTTTAGTCACCAGCTTCCTGTGACTCCAATGCCAGGCTTTGTGGCCCCCACCCCCAAGATGGAGCCCAGGAGTGGCAGAGACTCAGCCTGGGGCTCAGGAGGCGGCTGCGTTCCCACTTGACCAGGGTCGGAGGCAGGGGCCCCAAACGAGCCACACACTCCCTGCACCCACCAGCCATGGAAGAATCAGATGCATCCCCTGCATCCTCCGGGGCCAAATCCTAACCCTTCCACCCCCAGGAGGCAAGCCGGGGTAGCCCCAGCCCTGTCGCTCCTTTTAGCTGGCTTGTGTACCCTTTCCCCTGCCTTATCATCTAAGTGTCCCGCTGCCACTTCCACATGGGTGTTTGCCTATCCCCAGCCCAGCCGAGTATGATCCACTTGCTCTGATTTGCACTGGCTTCAATTGGCTCCAGGGACAATATTTGCTCTGGGAAAGAGTCAAACATTTATTCTCTAATTTATTCAGGGAGCGGTTGTCAAACACAAGCGCCCTCATTATGTGATCTCGTTTCCAGGGCTTGGCCTCTGTCTGGGGTCTGTGCCGAGGCCCAGGTAGCGCTGACCCAGGCTTTCCCCTGCCCAGCAAGGCTCTGCCTGCTCCCTGCGCCCTCCTGGGGTTGGCATCCTGCTCTGGGCCAACTGAGGACAACCGGGTTGGGGGTGGCACTGGGCAGGGCTGTCTCAGATGGGGGCCTGTGGGTGAGTGATGCCCACATTCTGGTTCTTCTCCTTCCAGCCTTGCAAAGCGGCCCAGGCACCAGGGACCCCAAGGCCTTTCCCAGCGAGGCTGCCAGGGCATCTTCTCTGGGACCCGTTTTCGGGCCTGGGGGGTGGGAGGAGCGCATTGCTTGGGGGTGGAGAGGACAGGAAGCCGAATTCCTCCAGGGCCTGGCATCTGTATACGCCCCACTTGGCCTGGCCTCTCCAGTCTGCTATTTGCCTTGGGAGGCTGCTCCTCCCACTGCTGTCTGGCTATTTCTTCTCTTCTGCTCCAGTTCCCCACCTTCTCCGGGAAGGAAAGCAGAAGAGGAGGCAGTGGGTTCCTGTACCCTCACCTGCCCCCCTTCCACACCCAGGACGGCCTTTCCCGGGGTCCCCTCCCGTGGCCTCCGCGCTCATAGCTTGCTGGTCTGCATGAGCCCGTTGGCCTCGCAGCTGCGTGCAGGCAGCATGGCCTCCTGCAGCCGGCTGCTCTGGCCCGGCCGCGGCTCCGTGGCATCCGCGTCCTCAGTGCCATAGCTCTTGCGGAGGCACAGAACCTTCCGGAAGCTCTGGCGGAAGTTGTCAGAGAGGAAGCCGTAGAGCAAGGGGTTGGCGCAGCTGTTGGCATAGGACAGCACGACCACAAAGAAGTAGGCGCCGGCGGAGGCGGGCTCCTCGGGCAGCACAAAGGCCAGGTTGACAATGTTGACGATGAAGAAGGGCAGCCAGCAGCCCACGAACACCAGCACCACCACCACCACCATGCGGGTCACCTTGCGCTCTGAGCGCCGCCGCGTGGAGCCCACGCGCACTCCTGACGCCTTCAGCTTCACCACGATGAGCAGGTAGCACAGGCAGATGACCAGCAGCGGCCCAAAGAAGCCTAGCACGGACGTGTAGATGATGAAGATGGCGCCCCACAGGCCCACAGGCTCCGGCCAGCTGAGGTTGCAGGTGTTCCACCCCTCCTGGATGTCCGCAAACACCACCAGCGGCAGTGACATGACCAGAGAGAAGGCCCAGACCGCGGCACTGGCCAGCTTGGCCACCCGAGGGCGGCGCCAGCGGGCGGAGCGGATGGGGTGGACCACGGCCAGGTAGCGGTCCACGCTCATGACAGTCAGGCAGAAGATGCTGGTGAACTGATTGATGCCGTCCAGCGTCATGACCAGGCGGCAGAGCACGGGGCCGAAGGGCCAGTAGGAGATGGCGTTCTGTGTGGCCACGAAGGGCAGCCCCAGCATGAGAAGCACGTCGGCCACGGCCAGGTTGAGGATGTAGATGTTGGTGACCGTCTTCATCTTGGCGTGGCGCAGTACCACGTAGATGACCAGCGCATTGCCGCCCAGCCCCACTGTGCACACCAGCAGGTAGAGCACGGGCACCACCACCGCCCGGGCGCCCGGGGAGGGCACCAGCTCCGCCAGCGTCCCATTCTCGCCGCCGCTGCCTGTGGCTGCCGAGGAGGCATTCCAGCTGGTCAGTGGGGAGGCCGGGAACAGAGGCTCCATCGTGGCCGCCGCGGGCAGGGCAGGGTGAGCGGGAGCGCCGGGCGCATCCACTGCAAGATAATGAAGGACACGGAGCGACTGACCAGGAGGGTGTCTCCCCTGTGCCCGGCCCCACTGGCCCGGGAGGCTCAGGATTACCCCATGGCGCCGGGTAAACATGATTACTCATGTTCAACTGGGCCGGGAATCACATTAAGCAAATTGTTTGGAAAACAAGCCCAGAGAGGAAGGAGCAGCAGGACAGCTGCCGTGGGGGCAACAGGCAGGCGGCCCTGTGAGCCCAGACGCCGTCTGTCGATACCACGATGGCTCCCAGAGACCTGACCGTCCCTCTCCACCCCAATGCCCGCCTTCCCGGCTCACCCATGGCCACTCTCGAGTCTGTGGCTGGCACCGTCTCGCTGAGGCTTCGTGGAGTCCTGGGGGTGGCACTGATACACCCAACTCGCAGATAAGGGACTAAGGATGGTGGGAGTTACCTCCCTGGGGACTCGCAGGACAGATGGAGGGGGGTGGGGGAGGGGTAAGGAGGCCGAAACATCGGCTGGGCACCGCAATCCCAGGCCAGCCAGAAATGCAGTGACACCGGCCAGGCCCGCTCTCCTAGGTGACCCCAAAGCTGGACTCTGGGTTGCCTCCTGGAACCATCGGAGGGTGCTGGGCCTTCCGTGTGGCTGAAAAACCAGAACTCAGGCTGCAGAGGCTCTGCCAGTGTCCAACTGGTAAGCCACGTCCATATCACCCCAGCAGAGCCCCAGCCGCATGGCCAAGAGGAGCTGGTTTCCCTGCCCCCAACAGCTACCCGCCACAGCACGGATATCACTGGGCCAAGGAGACGACCAGGGACATAGATGCACATGCTCTCGAGCGGGTCCATCACCCCCAGCCCAAGGATAGCAAGTCTGAAGCCCCAGGCAGAGGGCACCGAGCGGGAAGGGGTATATGAGGACCCCACACCATGAACAAGCAAACACACGACAGGCAGAGACGAATTACAGCCTGAGCCACTGGCCAGGAGGAAATGCACATGTGCGTGTGTGTGGCGGGGGAACGATATGGGGAGGGTGGATGGAGGGAAGGCTTCAGGGGTGAAGCGTTTCTGTAGAGAAAGAGCCAAGGCAAAGATGGGGAAATGGCATCTGCAGGTCAAGGTGATGGGCACACGGGTATCCATTATATTGTTTTTGTACTTTTCTGTATGTTGAAATTGTTCATAAAAACTGTGATGCTCAGGAGAAAATAAATACCTCCATTGATGAGAAGGAGAAGAGGAAGGGAAGATGGGGGCTGACACCTCTGGCAGGGGATGTGGGGTAGCAGGGAGTCTAAGTGCCCCCAGGGGACGCAGACAAGGGCCTGAGCGGGACTGGAAAGGGCCGTAATGACAAGTCAGGGTCAGCTGACCCCCACTGCCCCCAAGTCACCTTAGCATAGAGGGTGTTGCCAGCGGCCGCCAGGCCCAGACTGGGGACCCCAGGGTTGGGGGAGGCAACTGAAACCTTGTAGACAAGGGGGCAGAATAAACAACTCTGACAAAGACAGGGAAAAACCCTCTGCTCCCGATGGGCGGACACACCCGGATGCTAACAGACACTGGGAAACACGACCCAGAAAATCAACAGTGAGAAGGTGGATCAGTGGATTCGTTTCAGGTGAAATAAAAGTAAATGACTGAACAAGTGTGCTTAAGATATGTTTAAAAATGTTTAGAATCCTCTAGGTATGGATAAAAATATTCTGAAATGAATTTGGCTTCTGTCTAAGGAGTAAAATGAACAAGTGTCTATTTTTGAAAATTACAACTCTTGGGTGTGAAAAAAAATCATCATTTGGACCAAAAAAAGCCCCATAAAAGTCTGGACACAGAAGAAGAGAGAATGGGGGAATCGGAAGAGGGGCTGAAGGACTCCCTCAGAGCAGGTGCAGAGGTGGGGGTGCAGAGGCACCTGCAGAACTGACTCAGGGCAAGAGTCCTGCTCAAAAGGGAAACCCTGTCCCGAACAGGATAAATAAAAAATGCAGCAGCGTCAGAGTCAACCTACAGAGCATAGAGGACGAAGAGAAAACCCTGAAGAACGCAGACGGGCTGGCTGGACGGAAATCCAGGGCAGTGCGTGTTAGGACAACAGGTTCCTCAGGACAACAAGTTCCGTAAGCGGAGGGGCAGGGACCTGGGGGAGCCGGGGGAGAGAGAAACACTGTCACCCTTGGAATCCCCACCTGGAGGAGGCTTCCAGCTGGCCTGAAGGGGAAAGAGACCTTTCTCTGTGTGTTGCTGGATTTGCTGGTCCAGGTACTGAGCATACCTGCTGTATATCATGACCTGATATGAAGTGCGTGACAAAAATTCTGTTAAAAAAAAAGGCCAAGGTAGGCTGCCAAGGGATGACGCATTTCAAGACAAAGCTGGTGGCGGGTGGGGGTGGGGGGGACTTGCCCGGTGGTCCCGTGGTTAAGACTCTGCACTTCCACTGCAGGTGGTGCAGGTTCGATCCCTGGTTGGGGGAACTAAGATCCTACATGACGTGAGACATGGCCTAAATAAATAATAAAAATATTTTTTAAAATACAAAGCTTGGGGGTCCCTTGGGCTGTGCTGTGGGTAGGGGGCAGGGGAGGGTGGGGCTGGCACCCAGTTGGCAGGAGGGACACCCCGGACACTCCGAGACTGGATACCTGAAGGCTTGCTCTTGTGGGTGGGAATTGACCTGTTGATCCCTGTTCCCCAGGTCCTGGCACAGAGGGGCCCCCTCACAGAAATTAAGTGTAAAATAATGTTTAAAGCTCCCTTGAGGTGCTAATGGGGAATGAATTCTAGAAGGACGCTGGTCTGGAGACAGCCAGGTGGATTGTGTGGGCATCAGGGTGGAGAGTCCTGGGGGCTTCACCCTGTCCCCAAAGATATCCAAAGTGGAGGCTTTCTGGGGGCTGGGTGGAGAAGAAGGAACTCGGATGCACCTGAACGTGTGTTTGATTCTAAATTAGATGAGCACCTTGTCTTCAGCAAGCGGCCAGGTGTCCCTACTACCCAGAACCCAGAGGGTGCTGAGCAGACTGCCGGGCCCCTGCATCCCCCCAGATACCCCAACGCCTGAGTTAAAGTTCAGAGCAGTGAAGAACAAAATTAGGTTGATTTTGCTGCTCCTGCCTCTTGGAACATAATTCTGCAAGAGCCATCATTCAGAGAGAGCAATCTTCTTAGTCACAGAAATCACACGCTCGTGGGGAACTTATCCCTCCAGCCCTTCCCCTCTGCGGGTAAGGGATTCGGGGTGGTGGGTAGCTGTGGAACGACCACGGGCCAACACTGGGGCTTTCTGACCCAGAGGCCCCGACCAGGAAGGGACCACCTGCCCACTGCTGTGGCACAGGGAATAGAGCCCACCCCCTGCCCCAGCCCATCCCCACACACTGGCCAAGGGGTCTTAGGTAAGTCACACCACATCTCTGAGCCCTGGCTCCCTGTAATAGGTGACACCTACAAAGCCATTGAGCAGAGGAAATGAGTCCAGGCACACAGTGGCGCTCAATAGCTGCTGAGATGCCCGACACATAGTAGCGCTCAATAGCCGTTCCCGCTCATGTGCCCCAAACAGCCTAGAACCTCCTCCCCAGCACCAGGAGCCCTGAGCTCCGTGGAGAATGTGCCAGAGCCTCCCTGGGGGGCCTGGGAGGGGACATCGGTACTCAAGTGTTCCATGCCCTGGGGGAGGATCAGCGTGGTCCAGTCCCTTCTAGGCTCACCCAGTGTGAGGTCAGCAGGAAGGAGTGGGCCCTGCAGCCCAGGGGCAGCTGTGGAAGCCACCGAGACCGAGGCTTGCTGTTCCTGGGGCCTCACCTGTGCAGGGTGGGGGCAAATGGGTGGGGAATGTCGTGGCTAAGAGGACAGGCCTCAGCACCACCCAAGTTCCCCTACCCAGGCCTGCCTCCCCTGGGAGGGCCTGGATCATGGGTGCAGCCGATGGCAACCCCCACTCCTGTCCCTCCCCTGAAACACTCTCCATCTGTCCTTAAGGCAGCCTTGGTCTGGGGTATCCCTTCCCCATGAGGGGGAAACTGAGGTGGGTGAGGGTGGGCTCCACACAGCAACAGGGAGGCCAGGCTGGTAGAGCCCCCTCCTCAGGGTCTCTGCAGGGTCTGCATGCCCTGCAAGAAGTTTCCAAAGCCACATTCTGCCCCCAGCACACTTTCTCAGAACTCCCAGCCACTATTTCACTGGGAACCAATGGTAGGTCATTGTCATCGGTGCCAGCGACCACGTCTGCCCGGGAGGCTCCCTGACCTCCCCTCAAGTGGCTGCTGTCCCCAGGAACCTGTTCTCTTCAAAAGAGGCTTAGCAGCAGCCAGAACTGCCTCACACTTTGCGCAGCAGAGGCTCTCCCACTTGCTTTCTCCCCAGAATCCCAGGCTGGCAGGAGGGGCAGGGACAAGGCAAGTGGGCAGGTGAGGGCCCCACCTGGACCCTGGGTGGGGAGATAGCACACAGGTTAACTTCCAGGCTGCATGCTCCCTTCTGGAGAGGGTGGCCCCCAGAGCATAGGTGCCAAGCCCTGGACACGCCAGGGTTCCATCCCCAGCCGCCAGGGCCCCAACCCCTCTACTCCCCAGTCCAGGGTGAAGCACACCGGGAACCCCGGGACCAGGCACCCTGTGCTCTGCAAGGCAGGGCCCTGGAGCTGGCCTGACACTGCCTGCACTCTTCCCATAGCTCATGGACCACCGCCTCCCCTCTGCCAGCACCCCCCACTCAGGGGCCCCCTCGGATCCTGCGCCCTCCGCGGTCTGCTTTTTCCGCACCCACTCCAGCCACAGCCTCCTCACGAACCCTCCTGGCTGCGCCGAGCACCCTCGCCAGCCCCTGGGCGAGACCCGCTGCGGCGCCCTCCGTGGGGAGGTCGGGCCAGGAGAGGCGCGGTGGGCAGAGCCAGAGCAGGTCGACCCAGTCTCCCTGAGGTTTCTACCCTGACTGTGGCACATCGGGTCCAGAGGCCGGAGGATGGCGAGGGTGGGGAGCCAGGGAGTGGGAGAGGATGGCGGCCGAGGCTGGGGAGCAGACGGAAGGGGAGGGGAGGGACTCAGGACGGCGGCAGGAGAGCTCCAGGAGTGCCAGGGCGGCGCAGGGCTGCGCGCAGGGTCGTGAGACTCGTGGAGAGGGTAACGGAGATCTGTGAGGGACCCTGGCGAGAGCGGAGGGAAGGGGCTCGGGCAGGGATGCTGGGGGCAGGGGCGCGCGGCACTCACCTGGGCGGGGCAGCCCCTTCGGCCCTCGGGGAGCCAAGCACCCGCGCTGCGCTGGCTCAGGACTCTGGGCTCCGCTCTGGGGCTCGGGGTGCTGACGGGGAGGCGGGGCGCGGCAAGCGTCGGCGGGAGGTGGGGGTGCCTGGGGCGGGGCGCGGGGCGGGGCTGGGGGCGGGCACTCGGCTCCCCGCAGGCACTCGGCTCCCCGCGGGGCCCCACGCCCAGTCCATCCTCAGTCCCTTGCTCTTCCTGGGGCCTCCGAAGTTCACCCGCAACCCTCGTCCCGTCGGCGGCGATTCCGATGACAGCGGCACCGCCACCACATTCTCTTCTGTCCGCTCCGGGCGCAGACCGGAGCTTGGGGGGTCCTGCCCCCAGAAGGGGTTGGAGGGGGCTCAAAGTGCCCTTCCGAAAGTCTGAGGAGGATTGAGGAGGGGCCCTCACTAGGGGTGAAGCGCTGGAGGCTGACTCTGACGCACAGAGTGGGGCTGTGTCTGAGAGATGGGGGTCAGGACGACGGCCAAGGGGAAGCAGATGGCCACAGCTGGCTGGGTGGCTCACTCTGGGGTGTCCCCGTAGCAGGCATCAGAGTTACCCAAAAGAAGGCATCCAAACGCAGGTGTCTGCCTGTCACGCCCAGGGTGCTGACTCCACAGGTGGGCAGGCCTGAGAATCTTCATTTCTGCCAAGCTCCCAGGTGCTGCTGCTGCTGCTGCTGCTGCTTCAGGGACCGCACCTTAAGAGCCAGTGATTTTAATCAGCGGTGTTGAGCACCTGTGCTCCATCAGGCAGGGAGAGCTGGGTGGGGGTCTGGACATTCCCTCACCAGGATGCAGCCCCCAGCACCCTTACCCTGCCCCCATCTGGGGGAGCTCAGCTCTGGTTGAATGAAATGAGCTGCTCTCAGGTGATGGCTTGACCCCCAAGACACCAGGACCCTCACCCAAGGGGATGCAGGCAGCCATGGGCTGCATGTGGACAGGTGGGGACAGTGTCACGCTGCCCCTGTATATGGAGGTACTGGCAGGTCCCTCAGCAGGGCTGTGCGCCTAGACCCTTTCTTTTCTTCTTCATGGTTTTCTGTGATATTACATTTTCTACAAGGAACATGGCTTATGATTTAATCAAGAAAAAGCACCTAGAGATCTAAGGATCCCAGCCCGGAGGCCAGTGCCTCTCTTCACACAGGCTCCCCTTGAGGAGGCTGGGCTGCTCCCTGGAGCACACAGTACCCCCTCCCCAGCCACTCTAACCCCCATGCTCAGGAAGTCACCAGCCTCCCTTCCCCCACCCCAGGCTATCTCCCTTGTGTCCCCCAGCTCTCTCTCTGAGGAGGCTGCACAGACCCCACCCCCACGGACATGAGGCCAGGAGCCCAGCCAAGGGGAAATGGAGTTGGGGAGTGGAAAAACACCCCCTCGGAGTGCAGCCCTCCCCTGTAGTCCCTGCCAGTCTGTCCAAAGCCTGAGGAGTCCTGCTGGCCATCAGATGGGCAGCTGCCAGCCTGGCCTGCAGACGGAGGTGCAGCGGCCCGCAAGGAAGCTGATGTCTCTCCTGATGACCTGCTGGGAACAGCGGCTGCAGCAGGATGGTCCACGCTGAGGTCCAGATGTCCCAGGTAACTGGTGCAGGAGGCCTTCTGGATGGGACGAAGTGGCAAGCCAGGGCTAGGCTGCATGTCCTGTTTGGCTGGCACATGCATGTGGCCTGTCGCATACTCAGCAAATTCACACACACCCTCTGGATGTGTTTAGGTGGGAGACACAGAGTTCCCTGCGTGCCCAGGCGCCATGGCTGCGCAGGATGGTGCAGATGCTGCTACGGACAAAACAGACAAGGCCGTATTCTGTGAGCTCCAAGGCTGGCAGAAAGAGGGGTGATAAACCAAAAATAATTTAATGGATGTACTTTTAGACTGTCATAAGTGGAGAGGATCAGGGTGATGGGAAAGAGAGCAGTGGAGACAGGAGGCCAGGGAGAGCCTCTCCAAGGCTCACTGTCCTGGGTGCAGGATCATGTGAAGGGGTCAGTGCCTGGCACACAGGGGGGACATGGCCCTGTGAGCGGGCAGGTGCTTGGTCAGTTACAGCCCAGCATCAGGCTGGGATGCCCCCTACACCGTAACATCTGTGGGGTGTCTCACCTGGGCCCCCCTGGGGGCTCTGATTCCAAAGGAGAAAAGATGCCTGGAGAGGTGGACAGTCTACCCTGAGGCTGCCTTCCCCTCCTCTGTTGCCCCCGCTCCTGGCAGGTGCCCCCTGGCCTCTGAGCCCTGGTTCTGAGCCCCAGGAGATCAAGTGAGGTGAAGCCCTGAGACACTCTGCGGAGGTCACGCCAGCACCAGACAGGAGGGCGAGGATTAGTGGCAGCCGGGAGCCATGGCAACGGGACAATGCCCGAGGGACTCCCCAGGAATGACTCCCGGACCCCTCCCATGGGAAACCCACCCTCGCTGTAGCTCTGCTGTCGCTTGTGATCCCCCTTTCCAGAGGTGGAGGCCAGTGGCTGCTGGGCACAACACCCCCCAGCCACTCTGCCCCTGCTGTACTCAGGCACCAGGGCTGAGGCTCCCCGTAATTATTCAAAAGCAACAGAGGCTGACTCCAGTTCACCTGGAAACACCCGGGAGCTGGGGCGGGTCCTGGGGGGCTGTGAAACCCTCTCCATCCTCCCGCCAAACTGGCCTTCCCTCTGCTCCTTGGAGGCTCCATGCTGCCTCCCACCGCGGAGCCTTTGCCCTGGCCGCAACCCACCTCCCTTTCCCCACCTGTCAGCTTGAATGCCCCCTCCTCCAAGAAGCCCCCTGGCTGCTCCATGCTGGCTGTTTGTCCCTCAGACACCAGCACTCCCAGACCATGTCCCCTGGCAACGTCCTTCCTGGTTGCAGAAGGTGTGAATGCTGGTGAGTGAGCATCTGCAGGCGCCATGGTGGGCTCCCCGGGAGGCATGGGGCCTTCGGTGGGGGCTGAGCCCCTAGGGACCTGGGAGAGGCTGGGCTGACACTCCTGGCCGTGGTCTCAGGCTTCAGTGGGCGTTTTGTTAAGATGCGGCTTCCCTGCCTTCGGGTTGGGAGGTGGGGTGCAGGGGGCTTCACCCCAGGGCTTAGTGGGCATCTTGCTGTGCTGAGCACCCTGGAGGTTCTGGGTACAATGGGGACCAGAGAGCCAGCCCCTGGTAAAGGGGAAGGGAGGACAAGGAATCTGGATGGAAGACACTCCAGGAGACTTGGCATCCACGCTGGTGAGAAAACCTGCACCCCTGGGGGTCACTGGGACGCCCTACCCCCACCCCTGCCAAGGCTCTTCCCTCACTTGCTGGTTGCACCACCCCGGTGAGGCTGCAGGCCAGCCCTGCGCACTCGGATTGGCTTAGATAGGAGAGGGGCAGAAACCTGGGGGTGGGGGGAGCCTGGCCCCACCCAGGCCTAGCGAAGGAGGTGGAGCCCTCGAGTCAGTGAGTCCAGAGGGTCAAGACGGCAGAGTGCCATGGCCAGTCCCCCAGGAGGAGGGCCTATGCCTCCTGGCCTGGCCCCACTGCCCGCACAGGTGGGCCCCTCCCCAGCCTGCCGCTTGGGGGCGGGAGAGCAGAGCTCTGCAGGTCCCAGCTCTTCATCTGAAGGTGGGGAGACAGGTTTGGAGAGGGCGGGGGCTTGTCTGGGTGCAGAGCAAGCCTGGGCACCCAGACTGGGGCCTGCTCAGGACACCCTGCTGTCCCTCAAATGGAAGGGCTCTGGCAGGGCCTGGGTCATCCTGGAGAGGCCTCTTGGGGTGACTCAGCAGCCCCCTCTTGCCAAAGTCTCCCCATAAGGGGGACTGGTCCTCCCCACCTCCTCAGGCCATTGCTTCTGGGGGCTTCAGTCTCCGCCTGGGCGGGGGTGAGGCAGAGAGCAGCTGAGGCCCGTCCACACAGGGTGCACGGCCGTTTCCAGGACCATCCTGCCCATGTGGTGTCGGGTACAGCTGTCGGCACTGACTCAGTGGCGGGTGTGAAGGCCTCCAGAGGGAGGAGGAAGGCACGAGCTTCCAAAATTAGCAGACATGGAGTGGGGGCTGGTGGTGCCTGTTTACAGACAGCATCATTGATCAGCAGAGACTCGCCAAGTGCCTGCCCTGAGCCCGGAGTGTTTGGGGGACAAACGTGCAAGCACTGCCCTCCTGAGCACAATGCACAGAGGTTGTCCCTTTTCCTGAGGTCACCGGGAGAAAGTGGCAGAGTGGCATCCAACCCTTCCCGGCTCCAAGGCCATGGGCTTCCCTTGCTGCCTGGCCAAGGGGGTAGACGGAGGTGCCGGGGGAGACCTGAGGTTTGGAGCCCAGGGATGAGGAGAGAGCAGTGTTAGGACAAGAGACAGATGACACACCCAGCCTGGGGATGCTGAGCGCCGGGGGCTTGGGTCCGAATGGGGGAGAGACCGGGAGGTGGTGATGCACCCACAGAGCTACAGCTCCCCCTCCCCATGCAGACTGTAGGCTGCATAGACCAGCCTCCCCTGTGGGCCTGACTGGGTTTGTGGGTTTCGGCTGGTTCCACCTGCAACACCCTGAACCCACAGGGGCAGGGATAGGAAATGCCCAAAGGCTGGGGGTGAGGGTTCCAAACATGGGGAGCTGCTGGTCAGCAGGGCCTCCTTCCAGGGGTCTGGGGTCAGCTCATTAGGGGTGAGACTGAATGTACAAAAGGAAAAGAGCCAGCCACATGTGACAAGACCACAGAAGTGTGGTCTCCCGCGGTCTGGAGGCCAGAAGTCTTCAATCAGTGTGCCGGCAGGGCCACGCTGCCTCCTAAGGCTCTAGGGGAGAATCTGCTTCCGGCCTCTTCCAGCTTCTGGAGGTGGGACAGTCCTTAGCATCCCTTGGTTTGTGGCTGCATCCCTCCAACCCCTGCTTCTGCCTTCACAGACCCCTCCTCGGGTCTGTATCTTTCTGCATCCTCTTTTTAGAAGGATGCCCCTAAACCCAGGATGAGTTCATCTTGAGATCCCGAATTACATCTGCAAAGGCCTGATTTCCAAATAAGGTCACATGAATTTGGGGGGATGCTTTTCAATCCAGAACACAGGGGGAGCATGTTATGTCTACAACTGAGTAAGTGGGGTGGGGTGGGGGAGGCAGCTGGCAGCCAAGGGGCCGCCTCTGTTGGAACCAGAACGTGAGTTAAACAGGACAAAGACAGTGGTGTCCTGAGAGCACACGTGGGCAGGGACCCATCCCGGCCTTTCTCACCCGTGTTTCTTCCCACATGAGCCACCCAGTTACACCAAAACGATGGTGCAGAAGGAAGAGAAAGCACCGTGGCCCCTTTCCTCTGTGCCACCTTGCTCACCGAAGCAGAGGGTTGCAGAGTGTGTGAATTCAAGGGTGAAATCAGCTGCCTGAGTCTTAGGCGGCGTTTCCACTAACCTGGTGACAACAAAACACACATGTGCGAACTCACCGTGAAGTAGGAATCATGCGGTTTGGGTGGTTTCACTGAAGAGTGAAACATCTTACAGCTGCATTTACAACTGACATCACACAATACAGAGACAAATGGTAAAATTCATGTTAATAATTTAAACTTAAAATTTTTCCTCCCTTAGAACAATATTAAATCACCAATGAAAAGACCAGGACAAATCGTCAGAGACTGAAGAAGAAAGGAAAACATTTTCTGTATTAGTACCATTCATGGACTTTTCTCCTGATTTTTGGTCACGGGCCCCGCCAATCATGTAGTCAGGATAGGCGGCCCGTGCCTGGAGCCTCTCGGTGGCCTGGGCTGAAGCTGACCTCCCCACGGTGCCCTCCGCTCCTCCTCTGCCCTTGAGGACACCTTGGAGCCAGCCTGGAGGTGCCCCAATCAAGTGCAATTTAATAATCCAGTGGCCACAATGCCATCCACCCAGCAGATGCCAGAATGATGTGGGGCACTTGGGGCAGTGATGGGCTGCAGGTTCTGGATCCAAGGTGGGGGTGACGGACACATGGCTTGGCCTTTAGGAGGGGCTCCAGGGAGGCCGGGGTCTTGGGTGACAGGGTGCTGGACAGACCCTGGGGATGGGGGCTCCCACTGACACTTCCATGCCCTGCTTGCTGTGGCCTGGCTGCAGCCGGAAACCCAGGAACTGGCTCCTTGTCATCTTTTTTTTTTTTAATTAATAGACTTTACATTTTAGGGCAATTTTAGGTTTACAGAAAACAAAGCAAATAGTACAGAGTTCCAATATTCTCCCTCTCCCTCTACACAGGATTCCCTTTACTATCAATCTTTTTTTTTTTTTAAAGAAGATGTTGGGGGTAGGAGTTTATTAATTATTAATTTTGGTGTGTTGGGTCTTCGTTTCTGTGCGAGGGCTTTCTCTAGTTGTGGCAAGCGGGGACCACTCTTCATCGCGGTGCTCAGGTCTTTCACTATCGCGGCCTCTCTTGTTGCAGAGCACAGGCTCCAGATGCGCAGGCTCAGTAGTTGTGGCTCACGGGCTTAGTTGCTCCGCAGCATGTGGGATCTTCCCAGACCAGGGCTCGAAACCGTGTCCCCTGCATTAGCAGGCAGATTCTCAACCACTGCACCAACCAGGGAAGCCCTCAATCTTGCATTTGTGATACTTTTGTTAATATTAATGTTACAGTGATTGATAATATTGATACATTATTATTAACTGATGTGTGTAGCTTCTGTTAGGGTTGGTTCTCTGCCTTATACATTCTTTGAGTTTACACAAATGTGTAATGACATGTATCTATCATTATAGTATCATACAGGGTAGTTTCACTGCCCTAAAAATCCTCTGTGCTCTGCCTGTTCATCCTTTCCTATTCCCAACTCCTAACAACCACTGATCCTTTTACTGTCTCCATAGTTTTGCCTTTTCCAGAATGTCATGTAGTGGAAGTATACAGTATGTAGCCTTTTCAAACTGGCTTCTTTCAATTAGTAATATGCTTTTAAGGAATTCCCAATGCAGGGGGCCCGGGTTTGATCCCTGGCCAGGGAACTAGATCCTACGTGCTGCACCGAAGATCCTGCGTGCCGCAACTAAGAGATCCTGCATGCTGCAACTAAGACCCGGCACACCTGAATAAATAAATATATATCTTTTAAATGAGCCATTAAAAAAAAAAGTTTCCTCAGAGTCTTTTCATGGCTCAATAGCTCATTTCTTTTTAGCCCTGAATAATACTCCACCATCTGGATGGACCACAGTTTACTTATCCATTCACCTGCTGATCGCTCCCAGCCCTCTGTCCTCTTAGGGACAGAACAGGTAATACTCAAATTCCCAGCCAGTGCCTTCCCACTGCACACACATCCTGTTTCCCACCTGGATGTCGGGAAGCTGTCCCGGGCCCATCTCAACCTTGCTCTAGGCCTGGTACAGAGCTGGGCAAACACCAGGGTCTCAGCTAGTGTTGGATGGTCTTGCCCACAGAACACTGGTCCCTGAACCCAAGGGGGAGATATGTCAGCTCTCTGGGCAGCAGAGCCCTGCCACCTCCTCCAGGAAGCCCTCCTCCTTGGAGCTCTGTGGTCACTGTTGGTTTGTGAGTGTTAAAGGGCCCATACTGGGCTGAAGAGTGTCTCCCCAAAATTCATGTCCACCCAGAACCCAGAATGTGACCTTATTTGGAAACAGGGTCTTTGCAGATATAATTAAGTGAAAAATCTTGAGATGAAGTCCTCCTGGATCAGGGTGGTCCTAAGTCCAATGACAGTGACCTTACAAGAGACAGAAGAAGAGAGACACAGAGGAGAAGGCACATGAAGATGGAGGCAGAGACTGGAGTGACATGGCCACAGCCAAGGGACACCTGGAGCCCCAGAAGCTGGAAGAGGCAGGAAGGATCCTCCCCTAGAGCCTTAGAGGGGAGTGTGACCCTGCCTACACCTTGATCTTGGACTTCAGGCCTCCAGACTATGAGAGAATGAAATTCTGTTGCTGTAAGTCACCAGGTTTGTGATAATTTGTCCTGATGGCCCCAGGACAGTGGACAGGCTCAACCCTTACAGGCTCCCTCCCTCCCTTTCTCCCTGGTAACCCCCTGCAGCCCCTCGTCCTGGGCTAACCCTGTGTGCCTTCCGGGACTCTGGTCTCCCATCGGAGACCCCGCTCATTGTGGCCAGATGTCCAGATGGCCCAGCCATCTGGAGGATGAAACATCTCCAGAGGACCCCAGCCGGGTCCTCTGTTGCCCTAGCTCCCCCAGGGGAGAAAGGGCTGCATCCCCAGAGGAGGGAGAGGCACACCTTCCCCACTCTCCCCCCAAACATTAGAGCTCTGCAGGACTTCTGAGTTTGTGTTTCCACATTTAGTATGTTCTGGTGTCGGTGCATTCAAAGTCCATTTGAGGGACTTCCCCTGTGGTGCAGTGGTTAAGAATCCGCCTGTCAATGCAGGGGACACAGGTTCGACCCCTGGTCCGGGAAGATCCCACATGCCGTGGAGCAACTAAGCCCATGTGCCATGACTACTGAGCCTCAGTCTAGAGACTGTGAGCCACAACTACTGGGCCCACGCGCCACAACTACTGAAGCCTGCATGCCTAGAGCCCGTGTTCCGCAACAGGAGATGTCACTGCAATGAGAAGCCTGTGTGCTGCAATGAAGAGTAGCCCCTGCTCGCCACAACCAGAGAAAGCCCGCATGCAGCAACAAGACCCAATGCAGCCAAAAATAAATAAAAAATAAATTAAAACAAACAAACAAAAAAACAAGGTCCACTTGAGTCACTTAATTTCCCACTCGGAGGCAAATCAAAAGGAGCACATTTGTCTTGATTTGTTCCCATCAACCAACTTTTACATCATTTAAGAAGTCCATTTCACTCACCAGATGTCAAAGGACTGCTCTTTTCTAATAAGTTAGCATTTAGTGATCATCACTTTATCTCATTCCATTTACATCTGAGAGTCAAATGGCATTTGGAGGCAGAATTCCCCATTAGAGAAAAAGTTGTCAATAAGTCAGCACGAAAACGCAAAGCCTGCACTGCTCTGTCTCAGCAGCAATCGTGGTTCTGGGACTTAGGGGACGGGTGCCCCGCCCCCATCTCGTCTCAGCATCTGAGCCCCCAGCCAGGAGTGACTGCCAGACTCCCAAACACCTCGGCCTCCGGCTGGTGGAAACTTAAATGAGGGATGGCACCTCTGTGTCAGGGGTGGGACTGGGCCACCTGCCATCCTCAGGCTAAGCAGGGGTCCCTCTCAGCTCCAGCCGATGGCTGCCCTTCGAGAACAGAGGCCCAGCATTGCCAGAACTTCTGACTTTTTCAAGAGAAAAATTGTTAGGTTCATTGTCCCGATCCACACGTGCTGTCAGCAAACTCCACCCACAATATCCACCAAGCCTCCCAGCACATCCAGGGCCTCGTCTTGTTTTCGCAGCTGCCCTGACACCAAGGTGCCAGCCACCCTTTCTCTGAGGGAGCCAGCTGACCCACGGGGAGGTGCTACACAGGCGTCCTGACACCTGGCGCAGCAGCCCGGTCTCCTTGGGGCAGCCCAAGTAGGGGTGAAGCTGGGGGGCCCTGGCTCTGCCCTGACCAGCTGTGGACCTAGGACAGTCCACACAGCTGTCTGCTTCCTCATCTGTAAAGGGGAACAGTAAAAACAACGAAAATGAACCATCCCAGTACCAATTGAGATGCACCGTTTTCTGAGCCTGCTTGGCTGATCAGTCACACACACGGGCACAGGTGTGGCTGTGAAGGCCTTAGTGCATGTGCTTTACACCTGCCTTCAGGTGGCTTTAAGTAAAGAGGTTGGAGGTCTCAGGAGCAAGAGAGGCTTACCAGGATGGAATCACTGTGGAATCAAAGGTCACACCACGGGGACGCTGCCCTGTGCACTGAGATTCACACTGCAGGGGGCCGGGGACCCCACGGAGGCCACGAACATATCCCGCCTTCGAGTCCCTCTCAGGTGCCCTGGAGCCAAGCCCCACATTAGATGGGCTGCAGGAAGTGCCAGTGATGGTGCAGACGCCCCACAGCCAGCAATTCTGGCGGCACTGGAACCAGCTCTGTGCCCAGCAGGCCTAAACCACCTTTTAGCTCCACACGCCGAGGCCACAGCCCCTTAAAGGGTGACTAAGTCTGACTTAATTCGATCAGAGCCAGAATGGTGACTGGGCCTCAGCAGCAGCGGCCAGGAACAGAGCATCCAGCTGCCTCGTGATGTCTAGGTGGCTGGAGGCGGGGTACCCAGGTTGGTCGGGACCACCGGGGCTGAAACCAGAAATTCACCAGGTGCGTGGAGGCATCCGGCTCCAAGTGCTATTCCCGAACCTCGGTCACCGCTGTGAGAAAGGGCCAGATGGGGAAACTGAGGCCCTGAGGGAAGAGCACCTGTCTGCGGTCCCCAGTGCGTTAAGTTCCAGGGCAGCTGCAACAAAGGACCACACGACGGGGACTAAAGCAAGGGAAATTTATTCTCACAGTCTGGAGGCCAGAAGTCACAATCAAGGTACGGGCAGGGCCGCACTCCCTCCTCAGGCTCTGGGGGACCTACTGCCTCCGTCCTGGTGCTGGTATCACCAGCATCCTTGATGCTCCTTCACCCCAATCTCTGCCTCTGGTCACATGGCCACCTTCTTGTGTGTCTGTGTCCAAGTTTACAAAGACACTAGTCATTGGATGGGGCCCACCCTCACGGCCTTGACTTACCTTGGTCACATCTGTTAAGACCCTGTTTCCATATAAGGTCACACTCGCAGTTATTGGGGGAGAGGATGTAGACATACCTTTGGGGGGGACACAATTCAACAATTCAACCCACACCACTGGCTTTTAGTACCAGGGCTGGATTCAGCCCCAGGCCTTTAGCTGCAGTGACCACTGGTCAGCACTGCTCATTGGCAAACTCCTTCCCGGGCTCAGGGCTGGTCCCTCCACCGCATCCGTGAAGGGACCACCTGGAACGCCCAGAGGGCAAGACCAGCCGATCCCAGTGGAGACAGTCAGGGGAGGGGCTGTGCCCACCCCACCCCCCGCCTGCTCAAGAGAAAGGGGCACCCCTGAGACACCCTCCCAAGTGCCGGGCCGGCTTTGCTGTCCACTCAGCAAGAGCCAGGCCCTGGGCCAATGGCTGAGAGTGACCAGGCGTCCACTCTAGGCCGCAGGGGGCTCCTCTGGGTGGCTGGGCAGCATCCCTGGAGACCGTGGGCCTCTCAGTCTGTTCTAGGACACAGAGACGACCCAGGCCCCAAGAAAGGAAAACGTCCACCCCAGGGCAGGGGCTCCATGGAAGAAATGATTCCTGACAAAGATGAGCTCACACCATGAAGTATGGCAGCAGACACACTGGCACTTTGAGGACTAAAAATAATAATAGCAGAAAAAATCAAAAGAGATCATACAATAAGCATAAAGTGATTAAAGAGGTAAAAGTGGAAGTAAAAACCAATAGTGTGAAAAAAGACAGCAGATATGGAAAACAACAAAATAGGACCTTCAGTATGAGAAATGTGGTCATTAGTATGAAACCCTGAACTGAGGGTTTGCATAGCAGCTTGTACGTGAGCAAAAGAGAACAAAAGAGCTGGGAGACAGGCCTGAGGAAGTCACCCAGACATTGCTCCCCCCAGCCCCATCCAAGAGGGGGATGAGGTGCAAAGAGACCGGGCTTTCTACTGAAGATACAGGCTAAGCCGATGACCTCGACACAAATAGGAGGGCAGGGACATCAGGAAACGTGAAGCCGGGGCTCCCAAAACCCCCGTGCCCTATGCCCACATCTCAGAAGACCAGGTGAGATGTGGGTGTAAAGCCCCCAGCCCGGCAGTGACCCAGAAAGCCAGAGCACCCTGACAGGGACCACCTCTCAGGATGGCGAGGACTCAGGCCTCAGTAGAAAATGTTCAAAGCCACCAAGAACTGGCCAGCCCTGCCTGTGCTTCTACGTGGAGCCTCTCAGCATCAAATTGACATTGTGATAATTGGCTGAAAAGACAAATTAAGGCATTAGGCAAGGACAAATGAAAGGCTCTCAACACGCTGAGAGGAAATGGTGTGAGAGAGGGGGCCTGGTCTGAGCTGAAGTGGTGCAGTGAAGGGGGAGGGGAGGGAATCTAGACTCAGGGGTCAAGGGCCCCCACCTTCCCTCCCCTACCAACCCTCAATTGTTCCGGGGGCCCACTGCCATCTCCTCTGCCGCTGCTCCCCGCCGCGGGTCTTCTTCCTGGGACCCCCATGTCCCCTGCTGTGTTCCCTCCATTGGTCCTGGACCCCACCTAGCTCTCCTCTTCCTCCCAACCCTTCACTCCATGCCTGGACCCCCAGTGGGGCGGGGGGCAGCTTGTGTGCAGGGGGAGCAGAAGGGAAGGCAACACAGACGCTGGGACCCACCTCTCCTCCCCCGGTGTTCCTGGGAGGAGGCAGCCCCTCACTCAACCCTCCCTCCGCAAGGGAAACCGGGATGCCGGAGTCAGGGTCTGCTCCCTGCGCCAGGCGGTCCCCAGGCAGAGGCTGCCGCGCCCTCCCACCCCCCATCCCAGGGCGCATCCCCATCCCTGCACTGCCGGGCCCCGACCCAGGTACGCGCCGCTGGGAGGGTCGCGGTCAGACGCCGGCCTCGCTCATCGGCCGGCCTCTGGCGCCACCTGCTGGGCGCCGCGGTCACTGAGGGCAGGGGCGGGCTCTGCGAGGGGCGTGGCCTGAGCAACGGTGGGGCTGGGGCCCAGCTGTAGTGGTGCTTCCTGAGTGGGGCAAGGGCGGAAGCGACCAGAGCCGGGGTTCCCTGCCTACCTGTGGCTCCCCAGCGCCACCCATGGCCACAAACTCCCCTAGTGCCACCCACGGCCGGGCCGAGTTCCTACCAGGTCATCTGTGTGGCCTCAGCTGGTCACTCAACTTCTCTGAGCCTCAACATCCTCCTCAGAAACAGAGAGGTCATAATTACTGCTCCTCTTGTCCAGTCCACTGGAAGTTTCCAGGAGACCCCTGCCCTGAGCCTCTCCCGGGCCTGCCCCAGGCCCGCAGCCTGTACTGGAGGCCCTGGGGCCCCTTCGTTGGATGACACCTCCCCAGTGTTTCCCTAAGCTCCTCTCCCTGGTGGACAGCTCTCCATGGGGAGCCCGTGTCTTGGGGATCAGTGCCATAGGCCTCAGGGCAGTGTGGGTGGCATGGACAGAACAGGAGAGGAGAGGGTGGGGGGGTTCCTTGAGCAGGTCACACCTCTACCCACTCTTCAGGGGCCTGCCTGAAGGTCTGTGTCCACCAGTCCAGGCCTTGGCCAGGCCTCGGCCCCTCCTGCAGGAGGACCACCATTCCTGCACAGGGACAGCTGGTGCCTAGTCACCTGGGTGCTGGGCATGCCCATTTGATGGGGGGGGGGCATTAGCACCACACACAGCTGCCCCAAGGCCCAAGGGTGCCCGTGGGACTCACTCCTAAGCCCCTCACCCTCTCCAGGCTTCCTGTTGGCACTGAAACTCTGTCTGATTTGAGGATCCCAACTGGAGGCAGCCTCTTTTTGGTCCCCTCCTCTCCCTCAGCCCCCTAAACCTGCCCCCACCAAGAGAGAGTTCAGAACCCCCTCTGATCCTGTGCTCTCAGTGGACCACAGCACAGCACCGCCTGGTGGCTCCCGATCACTGGGCCGCCACCAGCCTCTATGAATCACTCGGAACAAAGCCGGCACTGGCCACTGGGGGGTGTGAGCAGCTCACAAATGCTCCAGACACAAAACCAGGGGCCCAGGGGCCCCTCCAGCCAAAGCTGAGAGGGAGGACTGGGGGAGGAGGGTGTCCTTGCTGTGCCTCTTCTCTGATGGTGAGGATTTCCCGCATTGGACTGAGAACCTGGGGTTTCAGGCCAAGACCCAGGGCCAGCCAACCGCCCTGGCTGGCCGTAGGGCCCAGAGAAGCTGGGTTGTGGTCTGCTCTGGTGGGGGCAGTGGTGAACTACGTGGGGTATGGGGGCCTCCTGCCACCCCCAGCCCCGTCCACTCTCTGCTGACTTTGCTGCCTGGGCAAGGGGCCAGGCTGGCCGCCCCACACCCTCCAGCAGCTGGCTGGCAACTCTCCCGACGGCCGGCGGACTCTGCTCAGCCGGGCCGACCACACCTGCCACAGCAGCTGGTTCAAAATCCCCAAATCCTGAAAACTGGTCCCACTTGGCCAGGCCAGGGAGTCCTTGGCCCCGACGATTGGCCTGTCCTTCGCTGAACTGGCTGACAGGGACTGCGGCCAGACAGCCCCAGTGCCCCAAGATGCCAGGGACTCCAGGCAGGCAGGCCATGCAGACCCCGGGCCTTTGGTGGGGTGGACATGTCCCCACGGCAGGAGTGGATCTAGGTGGCCTGCAGACTCACTTTTCAGAAGGAGTAATGGAGACGTTTGAGCAAGTCTGACCACCCTGGCCACCTCAGACCAGAAGGCAGGGATCTGGGACATTGTCCCTCTGTGGCCACACGGCCAGTGGGGAGACTCTGGTCCATGGTCATGATGGGGACCTCAGGACCCACGTGGCCAGGAGACGAGGGGCCAGCACTGTGGGAGCCCCTTGGCTGGTTCTTGATGTGTGGGCTGCCTCCAGGCCTGGGGTGAGACCCACTGTCCCCTGCTCGGAGCAGGTGCTATGCTGACCCCAGAATTTCAGGCTGTGGGAAGTCAGACAGGCACCCATGGGAGTGACTGACGAGCCTGTGCGGTCCGCGCTTCACCAGGCTGCAGCGGCTGATGCCTGGAGCATTGATGGGCACCTGCCGTGTGCCCGGGCATCCGCACAGGGCAGCCGCCCCCGCAGCCCCCGCGACCTCCCTCACCGAGGCCGCGCAGCCTCCATATTGCCCCCTGAACTGCCCACCTCCGCTCAACCACAGGACGCGGGTCGGTGGTCACCAGTCTCGGGAAGGGGGTAGGGGCAGCTTCTGGGTGTCACTGTGTGCTACCTGGAGTGTTAATGGGAGGGGGTTTGCCTACATCTGGGGCTGGGGAAGGCCAGGGGAGGCCAAGGGACAGTTTCTAGTGAGCAATAGGACCCCTGGGCTGTGGGAGGAGGTGGACAGCCATGTCCATGCCGGCCCCCCCCCACCCAGGGGAGAGCTGGTACCACACCTGGGGGATGGGGGGGATGGACAGGGGTCAGCCCTGTGCTCTCCCCCACCCCATCCACCGCCTCTCCCTCGCCCTCCCCACCCCTGTACTCCCCGCCGCTGTAACTGATCCCCGGGTGGGGGCAGCCTGGGCTCTGGGCTCTCCTGGCTCAAGAGCCTCCGGCCCAGCTGTTGCTGGGGAGGCCATGTCTGTCCCGGGGACTAACAGCTGCAGGCCCGGAAGCCCCCCATCCTCCCCAGAGCAGGTGTGCCCCCCATGGCCCAGCCTAGCCTGCCAAGGGCCAGTCCCAGGGGTACCGGGGGCCCCTCACCCTCATCTGCTCGGCCCTGGAGGAGCCCTGGGCTGGGACTGACATTCAGGGTGAGCAGGCCTCCTGCAGCCAGCCTGTGGGCTGTGACCAGCACCAAGAATGGGCCCTGCCATGCGCTCCCACCCGCCAACACTGCAGGGCATGCCGGACAAACACACACAGGTGCCTTGTCCAAGGTCCCCGGGGCGGAGAGCGGGAGGTCAGCTTTCCCCGAGGACCACAGAGTATCCTCACTCCAGGCGCCCTGGGTGGGCAGCAGTGAGCACCCCAGGAGCCCACCCCCCACCCCTGCCCAGACTCGGCCAGGGCCCAGCCCCATGCTGCTCGCCTCCCTCAGGACCCCAGCACCGCAGGGTTCTCCCTGACCCGTGAGCCTGTCCCCACTGTCCACTCCAGGTCCAGGACCGGGGGCCCTGAGCCGTGGAAGCCACTTGTGAACACTTGCCAAGGGGTCTACCCCCACCTGGGGGTGCTTCGAGCAGACTCTGCCCTGCTCCACCCAGCATGGCTGCCTATTTCCTGGGCTGTCCGTGACCACAGTGGAAGGAGCCTGAGGCTTCAAACCAGGGGCCAACTTGGACCCCCTTTTCCCCCTCCCCACACCAGCTCTGGGCACTGACTCCCTGCCCCCAACACCCCGCCTCTGCCGGGCGCTTCATGTCTGACCCTTGGAGCCCCCCACCAGCGCAACTTCCCAGGACAGGGAGAGGCTCCCAGTTAGGACACAGCCTGGGACCGTCAAGGGCAGGTGGCCCCACTTTACAGAGGAGAGGCTGGGGGTCCAAGAGGGGTTTTGCCCCAAGGGCGGACGTGAGCCAGGCCGGCCTGCCCCACATGCTGCCCCTCGTACACTTGGTGTCTTTACTGGGTTGAATGGTGTCCCCCCAAATTCATGTCCACCTGGACCCTCAGCAGTGATCCTATTTGCAGGTATGATTAAATCACGGTGAGGCCAGGCAGGGCAGAGTGAACACTAATGTCACTAATGTCACGAGCACTGGTGTCTTCTCCTTAGAGAGAAGGAGGCGGCTCAGGAAGAGGCCAAGTGACGACCTGGCAGAGACTGGAGGGAGGTGGCCACCAGCCAAGGGGTGCCGGGGGCCACCAGGAGCTGGAGTGGCAGGAAGGAGCCTCCCCTGGAGCTTCCGGAGGGAGTGGAGCCGGCCCACACCTTCACTTCCTCCTCTGGCCTCCAGACTGAGAGAGGGCACCTTCCTGCTGTTTTAAGACCCCCATTTGTGAACATCTGCACAGCGGCCCCAGGACACTAGCACAGGCCCCATCCCTGGACATGGCGGGTGAAGGCAGGGAACTTGCTCAGTGCCCGGCACCTGGGGCACCCAGCAGGCCTGCCTCTGGGAACTTCACCAGCCCTCCTATCTCTGCCTTGTCCTCAAGACCCCCACCCGGGCACGACCTGTGGCTGTGGCTCCTGCCCCAGGTGGGGGGGTCCTGGCCCCGCTCAGGGGGCTCCATGGGCCTCATTTGTGGGTGGTATCACCTGACCTGTGCATTGGGTTTAAATTTACATTGTCAACTAAACTGCTCATCCTGGGGGGCAGCGACCCTGGATAAGGAGCAGCCCTGCCGTTGGAGGTGGCCCTCAGGATGTCTTGGGGCTCCGAGGTCAGAAGCTCATCTCTGTGGCCTGTAAACACACCTGGTGGGGCTGCTACGTGTGTGCAGAGGGATGTATTTCCAATCAGCCCAAGTCCCTGGAGGCCTCTCTTGCATGTGGGGGTAAATCATCATCTCCATCAAGCCCTGGGGCAGTGGGGGGATGTAGAATGGGTGGACCACACACGGGACCTGAGGACGATGGACAGGGCTAGGGACCCAGAGAGATGGCTCTGTAGGGCTGCAGGGAGGGCTGGGCAGCGTGGCCCTGAGATGTCCGGCCCTGATCCTGTTCCCTCACCCCACAGTGGGAGAGGCTGTGACACCCCTGATATCCACCTCTCCTCCACAGGACTGTCCCCTCCCCGACAGGACTGACCCCCAGGCACAGAGCAGGAGCCCCCCAGGAAGGGAGCACATGGTAGGCTCAGGGGTGCCAGGGCTTCCATGATCGAGGAGGGCGGCATCAGCCCTGAGGTGGATGAAGGGTCAGGGCTGGGAGTTCTGGGGAGGAGGGAAGACCCCTTGCTTCTCCTGTGGCAGGGACTTCCCTGGGCTGTGGGTGGGCTGGACCTCTCAGGCCAGGGCCATCAGACCCCTCATGGCTGCCTGGAGGGATGTGCTGAAAAGATCAGGAAGCCATTTCTGCAAGAGTGTGTGCAGGGCTTGATTAGTGATGTCTGTCCCAGGCACCACACTAGAAGTGATGCCATGCATGCCAATGTTTGCCACCTGGCTGAGAGGAAGCAGGATGAACCAGGCAACCTCTAAAGATCCTTCCCAGCCAGCTCCCAGCCTGGGGTTTCTCAGAACAGGGTCCAGGCCGCTCCTGGGAACAGTCTCTTCCAGGCCAACTTAAGGCGTCCAGACTGGAGTGGGCTCTTCAGGACCTCGGGTCTCCAGGTGACTCCCTGGGCTACCTGGCAAGACGAGGAGGGAGTGGGCACACCAGCTACCCTGGGCTGGTCCCCTCCTGACCCTGCAATAAAGGAGGCCTGGGCCAGACATGTCTGGTCAGGCAGACATGGTCCCTGTGCCCTTCTGGGCCCCCGGCACCTCCAGCATCAGTCACTGCAGCCTCCCCTGCTTGGCACCCAATCCATCAGCAGCCTCTCCAGACCAGGCCCAGCGGTGAGGTGGCTAGCTGGCTTTAAGCAGGTGATTTATCTGGGCTTTGTTTCTCCCCAGCATTTTCAAACCAACATCTGATGGTTTTATTTCTATGGAGCGGCTCTCTGCGTGGTCTGGATTTCCCATCTCCGGGAACCTTTCACTTCTGAGAGAGACTAAAGCAGTGGAGGTTTTATTTTACTGCTTCTCCCCACGCAGGAGTTTAATAATTTAGCAGCAGGTTTGAGGCAGCTCTGCGCAGATTTCTCTTCTTTTCCAGACCCCCATGTGCATGCGCCGGCTGGCTGCATATCATGTTTTTCCTCGAAAGAAGTGGTTTTGCTATTAAGATCTTTATTTCAGCTAGATTGTTCTACCATCCCTCGTCTTTGGCCCAGCTGCCTGGGGCCAACGGCAGCTCCACGGGGCTTGACCTGCACCCCTGGCGGGTTGGCCCCAAAACCTGCCCAAGGCTCAGCCCAGACACTCGGGCCACACGTTCGGGTCCTTTGCTGGGGAGCAAAGCTGGGCCTTACATCAGCCCCTCCCTAGGTCATCTTACTGCCCCGGAGGGCAGATTCCAGGGTGGCTGCCACCTCTCAGGGACTCTCAGCTCTGGCTGGGGCCAGTGTCTACCAGGAAGACTCCAAAGAAGAACAAGCACTCATTAAGCACCTACTGTGTGCTGCTGGCTTGACTCACCTTATCTGTAAACTTGACGTTGGTGGCCTTCCCCTCGTGCGAGGGCCTGAGGCTCTGAGAGGTAGTGGTTATTTAACAAACTCTTAGTGTGTTCCTGTGCGCCAGGAACCATTGGAAGGACTGCACAAAATGTGCTCCATTCTCTACACAACAATCCAACACGTGTACAACTGTTAACCCCAGACGAGGAAACAGAGGCCCAGAGAGGCTGAGCGCCCATATAACGGGCCAGAGCTGGCAGGTGGAGAAGCAGGCACCTGGTGCACACTGGCTGTCCCCACTCGCCCCTGCTCCTCGGCTGGACGGGTGTGTGCACAGGGGGAGGGGATTTTGATGAAGAGGAGGGGTCCAGGGGTGACTTCAGGAAAACCTGCTGACTGAGAAGGCTTGGGGGGACCTGGGGGGTCTAGGTTTGCCCCTCCTGGCCTGGACGTGAAGGGGCATGGGAGGGGTCAGGCCTGGCGTGTGCTGCCCGGATGGGGCAGAAGGGGATGAGGGGACCATCCCTCGTGGGCCCCCCTGCAGCGAGCCCCTCCCTGTCTTGTGACCGACTTAGCTAATCACCATCAAAATCGGTCATAATGCTCAGAGCAGCAGGCCCTGTGCTCCTGGGCTCACCGGGCCCTTCTCAGGAGGGCTCTTTAATTTAAACAACCCTGTGGTGACCATGCTCCCTGGCCCTACCCTGCCCAGCTCCCAGGCCCCACTGAACAGAACTGATCAGCTTGGGACCAGGCCCGGCCTCCCCTCCCCACCTGCATCCTGAGGCTGGCAGAGTGGATAGCTGTTCTCACAGGAGCTAGGCCCCTAGGACATGGAGACCCAGGAGCTGCGGGGTCAGGTATGGGCGCTCAGCAGCCAGGGTTATAGGGGTGCCATGATGGGGATGCCCCCCTCGGCCCTGTTGAGACAGCAGCTGCTGCAGCCTGTCTGTACAACCTGACAGCACCAGGCACCATGCTGCACTGGTGCCGGGGAGTGGCCCAAGGGAGGAGCCTGTGGGGGCTGCAGCCACCCCAGGACCCTGTGCCACTGGTGGGAGTGACTCCTGCCCCCTGACCTCCATATCCCCACTGAATGCAGATCTGGACGCCCAGTGCAAAGCGAAACATGTGGAAATAGTCAGGAAACTTAGGAGGTGGCCGTGGAGCGACACCCAGCACAGGGCCCTCAGTCAGTGCCCGGCCAGGTCCCCCAGATGGCCAGTGCCAGCCTCTGCCTCAGATGCGGGCACCACAGCCCCTCAGCCCACAGATACAGGCTCTGGGACTGAGTCAGCCCCAGCCCGCCTCCCTCACCCAGGCCCCCCAAGCTGCCTGGCTAGGAGGGGCTCCAGTGAGCGCCCCCCTGCAGCCCGCTCTCGCTCCTCATCTCCTCCCACATGTGTGAGCGCAGCTGTGGGCCCCCGGCCGGAGGAAATCCTCAGCTTTGCCCAGGCCCTGGGGGACACAGACCTCGTCTAGAACAGCTGGGAGGGAGTGTTGCTGAAGTGGGGCTGGGCTGGGGGCACCATTTCTGAAGAGGGAGGCAGGGCAGGGGCTGTTCTCCGAAGGACCCTCTGTCAGAGAACATGCACCCTTGAGTTCAGGGATCGGCCCCCACCCACCGAGGAGACCTGGGTGATAGGGCCCGTGGCTGTGACTGTCCAACCTCTCCTTGCCAGAAAAGAACCCTGAAATTCGTGTCACTGACTTACCTCTGAGACACCCTGGGTTCTGGGCACAGCCAGGGACTGAGGGAAGGAGAGGGGGACAAAAGGGGACACTATAGGGCCCTGAGCCTAAGGAGAGGTGTGGCCCCCTCTCCCAGCTGCCCCGGAGCAGTTCTGGGGGCGCCACAAGGCCATGGTCTGGTGTGACCCGAAGACAAAAGACAACGCCCCAGGGCAGTACTGAGCCTGGGTCAGGCGTAGGAGTCAGGGACCGTGAGCAGGCTGGAGGTGGAGCCGGCGCTGCTCAGAGACCCCTGACAGGCCCACCTGAATGGAGGCATCTCTGCAGAGCCCGCCGCAGCTGCAGCATCTCCCTGCCTGGTGCGTGCTACCCTGAGGAGCAAGGAGGAGGGGGCTGCTTGGTGACCCCAAGGGTGCTGGGCCTGCTGTGTCCGCCAGGCCAGAGATGGACAGTGATGCTCCTCAGAGCCACACGTGGGTATGGGCACAGGGAGCTGAAACCTTGGTCACCAGAAGGGAAGGGGACACGGCTCACTTGTCACAGGTCCTGAGCTCATCCCTGTGCTCCTCCCCCCACCCAGGACCCATCCAATGTCCTGAAGGCCTGTGAAGCAAATAACAGAAACATCAGTCTCCCGGATATCAGTGAAAAGCGCAAGTTTCTGGATCATGAAGTTGGGGACTTCAGGCATGGCTATATCCAGGCACTCAGCTCTCCTGCCTGCTCAGCTCAGCTTCCCTGTGCCTTTACTCTCCCAGGGAAGACAGCCTCCTCCATGTACTGAGCTGCTAGGTACGAGAGGCCCTGTGGTCACACGTCACATCCATGGTGGAGAAGAAGAATCTGTGATAAAGCCCTTTGCCCACCCCACAGAGCAAAGGTGAGAGGAAGAAAGATCTCTTTCCCCTCAGAGGACCTGTGGCCCTGAGACTCCAATGTCGCAAGGCTGGCACTCAAGGCTGTTGGCCTCCAACCTACAGAGTGGGCATCTCTGTGCCCAACAAGACCCTTGTCCTTTCGGGTGACCCCCTGTTCAGCAGGATTCCAGGACAAGGTCCCTACGGGCCCTGGGGCTGCAACAAGAAGCAACTCAGCTCTGAACCCCAAACCCCATGTCCTGAGCTGTCTGCACCTAGGTGTCCAAACGGCCCCACACGGGGACACTGCCAGCCCTCAGTCTGGTGGCTGCCCCTAGAGCAGCACCTGGCAGGCTCTTTGGGGACCCCCTCCCCGGGAGGATGTGTCCATGGGCCACCCCAGGCCCCTGGGAGCAGCAGGACAACTCCTGGGGCAGCTTTAGCATCCACCAGGCAAGTCCAGCCACCACCTGCCCTGCCCTGGCCTTGAGGAGGTGAGCTCTGGGGGCCGAGGTGAAGCCAGGAGTGGATGGCAGCACACAGTGGGTGTCAGCTGCAGGCCACCCCAGACTCCCCGGGAAGGGGCTCTGTCACAGAGCCCTCAGTCTGGATAAGCCCGCCTCAGGATGGCAGCCCGCCTCACCCTAACGGGGCTCATGGACAGGAACTGCACTGGACCAGGGGCACAGGGCTCGGCATCTGTGGCCCAGGGCAGTGGGGCCTGCCCATCCGGCTCCGTGCTGCCCAGCCAGGACGGCCGCCTCACACAACAGGGCTCTGAGCCTGGGGTGGGCCGGGAGGCACTGCCCGCCGGCCGCCGGCCGCAGGCTCACAAGGGCCCCATTGTGCGGCTGCGGCTGTGGGCAGCAGGTGGCTGCCCGGTCCCACACGGGGAGGCCCTGCCGCCAGCCGCGAGAGCGGAGGAGGGCACCGCGGGCACCAGTGGCAGCGGGGGGGCGCGGTGCGGGTGGGCTGGGCTGGGCCGGGGCTCAGCACACACGGAGCCGGGGCTGCAGCATGAAGGCGCCTATTCTCCCAGCCCTGGCCCCGCCTGCTCGGCCTGGACAGCATGTGGTGAGGCGGCCCCCGCCCCGCCCCAGGCCCCAGGCCAGTGCCCGGCCGTGCCCGGGACGTGGATGCCTGCACTGTGGCCTGCCAGTCGCTGGGGCTGGGAACACAGGGCCAGTTCTGAGCAGAGCAGTCCAGGCGGGCTTCCTGGAGGTGGTGAGAGGCAAGAGGGGCAGGAAGTGGGCAGTAGGAGAGCCCAGCATGACAGGGAGACCCCCCGGAGTCAGGGCAGTCCCTAGACACTTTTGGGCAGTAGGATGGCCCCTTGGAGAGAACTGAGCACAGACACCCCCTCTCTGCAACCTACGGCTTCAGACAGTGGACCTCCCCTCTCTGTGCCTCAATCTACCCGTCCGTGGAAGGCAGAGAGCCCCAGAATCACCCTGGAGGTGGCGGAGAGTGTGACATGAGCTAATCCGTGGACAGGCCAGGTGGGGGTAAACACCACGCCAGGGCTGCTCATCCCTCCTCTCAGAGCCAACATACAAGGCAGAATGCTCTCCCCTCTGCAGGCCCTGCCTGGGAAGCCCCCTCCCCACCTAGCTGGGCCTGTCTTCCAGCAGCTGGCAGGGAGGGACACCAGGAGGGGCTCAGCCTGCCGCCTTCCTTGGCCCCCGATTCCTCCCAGCCCTGCCCCCCTACCCGGGGCCTGTCATGCAGGCAGCGAGCCGGCGCCTGGCCGCCCCGGTTTAGACACTGGGCAGGCTGCTCCCGCAAAGGCAGGAGGCTGGGGCTTGGCTCCCACCCGGCCCCCCACCCCAAGCCGGCTGGAAACACATATGGGGGCGGCCACCCAGCCTCCCTCCCCTAAGTGGCATTAGGTAAGGACAGCTGGAGCCAGCCGGGGAGGCTGGCAGTTCCGATGGTCAGTCAGGGCTCTTGCAACCAGACACTGGGCCAGTTTCACCACAGCTCCCCGGCCGGCCTGGGGCTCTGGGTCAGGCTGCCCCTCCTCACCTGCCTGGCAGTCAGAGGGGGCTGCCTGGAGCCCAGACTAGCAGGCAGGCAGCCCCTCTCCAGTGCCACCGGGGGCCTCACAGCTGCTATTGGCACAGTTGTCCCTCAAAACAAGAGGTTCTAGTTAATGCAGTTTTAATGTACAGGATGTGACAGAAATGAAAGGCAGGAATAATCAGCCCCAACAGCAGGATTTGAGTCAAAATAAAACTTGGCCCTGGGCCTGGACGCCCCCAGGACCGCAGGGGCATGGACGTTAACCCACACCTTTGGGCAGCCCAGCCCCTGCCATGAATACAAAGTCATGGGGATCAGGGGGCCGAGGGAGGCCCCAAAATGGCCGCCATGGGTAGAGGTCGCCTGCCTCACATGAGCTCCGCACAAGGGCCTTGGGCAACTGAACAGAACCCAGATGGTCCCACTTCACAGATGGGAAACCAAGGCCCAGAGCGCACTGATGCCTCGGGGCTGGTGCTGGCAGGGTCAGGGTGGGGCAGCCTGTGCTGGACCAGCCCCACTTCGACCTCCTCCCAAGGAGGAATTGTCCCTCTGAGACTCCTGTTCTCTCCTCCTGCACTGCTGGGGAGCCAGGGGGCCGGGGGGCTGGGGAGCTGGGTCCCCGCAACCTCCCCTTGTCTGCTACCTCGAGGGGCAGGCAAACTGCTTGGCTCTGAAAGCCAGACCTTTCTGGGGCCTACCCCTCCCCAGCATCTTGGCTCAGCCTCCTGGCGGCCCCTGCCCGACTCCTCCTGCCCCTGGCCCGGCCAGCGAGGAGGCCTTCCGGGGCTGACTCTCCAGAAGGGGCTCGGCATACAATGCCAGCCTGTTGGGGCGACTCCGGCACTCAGGGAAACTGGGGTGTCAGGGAGAGACGTTCCAGGCAATTGAGAGTGCTCAGCCAGGCGTGAGACGGCGGTCGCTGCAGGGCTCGTGGGAAGAGCACGTTTGATTCACCAAAGCCGGAGCCAGATGAAGACTGCCCACCCTGGGCCTGGCCCGCGGAACTGCCTCACTGAGGCCTGGCCCAGGGGGGACATGCAGCCTGGCTGGGGCCGCGGGTCTCACCTTCTTGTCCCTGCCCAGCCAAGCTCTGCCGTCCCCATCCGCACTGCACCAGCTCAAGACTGCCTCCTCCAGGAAGCATGCCTAAGGCCTCCCTCTCCTCCCTGTAGCTCATAGTGGGCAGTGAAAGAGCCAAAGAAAGGGAACCGGGCTGCATCCGTGCTCTCCCTTCATCCCCGACTTCAGCTGCCCAGGCCTGGTGACACCCTCAGTCTCTGACACTCCCCATAGGCATGTCCCTGTCCTTGGAGGACTCAGGCCAGGACGTGTCCATCATCCCTGGGTCTTGTGCCTGACATAGTGCTGGCTGGCAGAGTGAGCCCCATGGAGACCCTGCTGGGCTCCTGCCTCTGGGGATGACAAGACCCCTGTAGGCGGGCCTGACCCACTGTCCTGGCTCTGCTTTTCACAGTGGCGCCAGCAGGCTGTCCAGGGTTGTGTGGGGAGGGCAGGGAGGGATGAGGGCGGGTTGGGGGGGATGGGCAGGGGGCTCCCTGCCTGCGGTCGCCTGGATGTGGCACAAATCAATTCTCCCCCAATTTCTTGCTGGGCCAATCTGGAGCTGGATCAGAGGAGGAATTCCACAGCCAACGGAGTGGAGCCAGGCTTAACGCTGAACAAACCGGCTCCCCCACTGCCCCCTCCAGCCCGAATCACAGCCAGAGCCCAATTACGCGCTCCCTCCCGTCACGCCCTGTGGCTCCGGGCAGGGGGCAGGCTCCGGGCAGGGGGCAGCCTGACGTCCCCAGAGGCCCCAGTGTGTCCCGCCCCTCACTCAGCTTGGTCTGCCCACTGCCCCCCCACTCCCACCCTGGCCAAGAGAGGAGGGAGCTGGGCCAGGTGGGGCCCGTGCTGGCCCACTGAGGACCTGGCTTGGCCCCTGCCCCTAGTGGGGCTGCTGGCAGCTGCCCAGAGCTGCCCCAGCCCATCAGCTCCAGGTGGACAGTGTGTCTGTCTGGACACTGTAAGTGTCCCCTGAAATGTGGGCTTCATGGCTGCAGAGTGACACCAAATGGCCTGTCCCCAGTTCTTCCCAAATTTTAAAATATGCTAACAAGTTTGGCTTTTGAACGACTTGGCCAGATGGGTGTCCCCAGCCAGGAGGGCAGCATCGGGAAACTGCATGTTGGTAGTTGGCAGACATGCAATGGGCAGGCTGGGGTTTGACCCAGGGGCCCAAGGACTGGGCTCAGGTGTTTGGACTTCACAGGGCCACTGAAGGGGGTCACTAGAGGTATCTGTGCAAAGGAGTGGCTCAGCCTCCTTCCACTTGGACCCCGTCTATGAGGAGGGTGCTCTGGGTCACTGTGGCCACACGTAAGAAGGACCTGGTGACCAGGATGTCTCAGCAGCTTTGCTGCCCTCTCACTGCTCATGGGCCTCCTGCTTCCCAGAATCAACGCCTCTTGCTTCTCCGACAGCCCCTCCCTGCCTCCCTCCCTGCTTGGAACACTGACCAGGTGATGTGAAGCCCCAGGGCCTTTGCACTTGCTTTTCCTGTAACGTCTCCACCCCAGAGCTTTGTACATGCACTCCATCTTGTCTATCAGATCCAGGCAAAGAGGCCACCTCCTATGTCTTAGTCCTCTCAGGCTGCTATAACAAACAGCCCCGGCCTGGGTGCTTTAAACAGCAAACCTTGATTTCTCACAGTCCCAAAGGCTGGAAATCCCAGGTCAAGGTGCCGGCAGATTCTGTGTCTGGTGAGGACCTGCTCCCTGGTTCATAGATGGCCGACCTCTTGCTGTGTCCTCCTCAAGGAAGGGGCAAGGGCGCCTTGGGGGTCTCTTTTAGAAGGACACTAGTCACCTCCTAGAGTCCTCATCTCCTGACACCATGACCTAGGGGATAGGATTTAACACAAGAGTTTGGGGGACACGAATATTTGGTCCACAGCATCCCCTGAGAAGCCTGTCCAGACCAGCCACTGTGCCCACACTGTGTTGTCCTCTCTCAGCACTGACCCTCAGTGACCTCATGTGTTTGCCTCCCTGGTCATCTGTCTCCTTCTTTCAGACTGTCTGGACCTGAGCTCCATTCACTGCCACGGCTCCACAGCCTAGTCTAGCCCTGACCCTCGGGAGGCATTCAGCACGTGATACCCCATGAATTGTGAATGAGTGGCCATTAGAATCCCCGGCTAAACTGAAAATAGCGACCTAGCCATTTGGTTACATGATCTGCCTACATCTGGCATGTGATTCTTTTCACTGAATTAACCAGCTGTTTCAGAGTCACACATAACCAGGCTGATTAAATTCATTTTTGTGGGTTGATTTGAGTTGATGGATTGGAACAGAGGGTTCAGCAAGAGATCTCACACACAGGGAACTTAGCCCATTGGGAATCGGTGAGGGAAGCATGGGTTCTACAGCGACTGGTGTGGGGACAACTGTCTACCCATAAGTACCCGTACACTCAGATCCCTACCTCACACCACACACAAAGTGAATGCCAAGGGGATGCAAGCTCTTAACACGGACAAGAAAATGAGCACTAACGTTGTAGTCAAGTTGCGGTGCCTGACGCCAAGGTCAGAACTCATGGAAGAGACTGACATAGGTCTTTCACTGACACGTCAAATACCTCGGGAGCAATCTGGCAACCTGTATGGGACAAGGTTTAAAATTAGTGACAGATGGTGGCCGGGGCGACACCACCTCAGTTACGGAGAAGCCACCAGGAGAGGGGAAACAGTCTGGGCTAGGAAGACTCAGGGACAGGTGGTCCTGGGAGGTTGGCCCTTAGTGGGAACGTGAAAGGATGGGATTTCTTAGCTGTCACTGCTTTTGGGGAGCACAGGGCTCAGGAAGGTTGATGCAGGGAAGCCTTTCTCAGGCCGGGATGTGGGAGCTCCTGGCAGTCACATGGGCACAGGACCCCTCAGAGCATGCGGGACCTCCGCAGCAGCCAAGCAGCCCCTCACACTGAGTCCAGCTCACGGGCCCCGGGGACCGTATTGTGGTGGGATCCGCGTGGTCAGGAGGGAGTTCATGGTGATGCCAGGTGATCGGGAAGGAGACAAATCAGGAACTTTGGTTGGGAGAATTGTAGTCACACAGTGAAGAGAACAGGAAGCAGCTTTAAGGCTGACAACTTGGGCGAGTTGACAGGACCCTGTCTGATGTACAGGTAGGCGCCCAACTGGCGCTCACACAGTGAGTCAGTGAGCTCGCCACCAGGCAAGACAGAGTTTACATGCCCTTCAATTCCTGGACTTACAAAGAGAAGTGGGTGTGGGAGGGAGGGAGGGAGCCAGGAAGGAGAGGGAGAAGGAGGGAGCCAGGGGGAATGTGGGGGACGGGGGTCCTTAGGGACAAGGTGCAGGATGGGGGTCCTTGGGGAGAATGTGTGTGGGGGTTTCTCAGGGGACAGGGGGCAGGGGTTCTCAGGGGGGAGGTGGGGAATGGGGGTCCTTAGGGGGAAGGTGGGGGTGGGGTCCCCAGGACAGAGGAGGCTTCCCTAACCTGGGCAGGAGGCTCTGGCGTCACCCGCTGGCGGCCCCTGGGAGCCCCATCCTCAGGCACCCTGGCCGGAGCGGCCGCACACCCCCTCGCAGCACAGGGTGTTGGATGGAAACACCCTCCGGGCTTGGCAGGCAGCTGCTGACTCGGCTTTGGCCTTGGACGCCAGGCTGGGGCTTCTGGCTGTTTGTCTCACCAGGGCTCCGCGGCCCCCCGCTGGAAGCCCACTTCCCTAATTACACGTTGGGGCCGCGGTGGGCCAGCCTGGCGGCAGTCTCAGGCTGGCTGTCATCTCAGAGGGAAATTTCCAGCCTCTGGGCCCCAGGGGACCCCGGACCCTGCTGGCTCCTGGCTGCCATGGATTGGGACACGTCCGCACCCTACGGAGTGGGAATGGCTATGCCCCAAGGTCCCACGCTGGCTCCCACGGCCCGGCCAGGCCTCCTCTCCCAAGAGCTGTTTCCTTACAGCCCAGAGACAGAGCCTCCTCCTTTTGCGGCTGCAGCTGGGCTTGGATGGGGGTCAGTGTCCAGTGTAGCCACCAGCTGTGTGACTTTGTCCAGGTTGCTTTACCTCTCTGAGCCCTGTCTCTGCATGTGAGGCAGGAATGATAATACTTGTATCTCCTGGGTTCTCTGTGGGGCTTGAGGGTGCATGTGCAGTCTCGGCCACAGCAGGTATGGATGCCCTGTGGCCCATCCTACCCGAGCTGGGGAAGGAGTGGGGGCCTCTCCGGGCAGAAGGCCCGGATTCCACGTCTAGTAGCAGAGCTGCCGAGAGAGGGTCCCTCCTCTGGACTCTCTTCAGCCTTCCCATGATCTGAGAGTAAAGTCAGGGACGGTGTAGGGAACCCAGCATTCTGTCATCTATCCTATGGAGGGAGCCCAGGCCTCAGGCCCAGGAAAGCAGGAGCTTAAGACCCCAGACTTGCCGATGGCCTGGTTTGAATCCAGCTCTGCAGCTTCCTGGTTCTGATACCAGGCTCGTCACTGGGCCCCTCTGCCCCAGTTTCCCCACCTGGAAAGGGAGAGGCCAACTTTACAAGCCATAGCGGGCTGTTGTGAGGAAACCTGGGCCAGGCCATGGGATCCTTGGAGCTTTAGGTATCTGGAGCAGGTTGTCCAGAGAGTTCCGCCAAGTTCAGGGACCCAGGGGCCAAAGTGTTGGCAGGAGGGGGGCAGGCAGGAGGACCAGATCAGGCCACACACGTGAAGCAAGCTCTGGGAATGTTCACCACGTGTCCACAAGACTCGGGGCTGGGCTGGGCACACAGTGAGGACTCAGCAGGAACTCTGCGAATGAGTGAATGACCTTGTGAGTGAATGAATGAATGACTGTGTGAATGAGGGAAGGAATGTGCCAGTGAGTTAGTGTGACTTATAACCCTTCCAGCCCCAGGAGCCACAGGAGCTCCCTCTGGGAGGGCAGCACTTCTCCAGAAAGTCCCCCGGCAGCCAATGCTTCTGTTGGACACCTGAGCAGGGGCGGGAGGGGCAGGGGATTCTACCAAGGCTGCTGGGGGCATGACCTCCAACCTCACTGGAAAACGGTCATCAAGTGACCAGTGACAAAAGATGGATGTGAGAATAAGGCCTCCCTCCTTCTCCCAGGAGGGCCACGTGGGGTGCAGGCAGTTTTGGAGCGAAAACCCAGAGATGCCCTCGCCCATTGCCAGAGTGCCCGCATTCCCAGGGACCGATCTGAAACAAGTCAAAAGAGGACAGGGGTGCAGGGATGTGGCCCGCCACCCAACAGCGGCCACAGTGCAGAAAAATAACCCAAATACCTGTAGAGGGGAGGTATACCTCATCGGGCAAAATGATGTCTCAGTAAGACAAAGACCAGAATCAGGGCCAAAAAGTATAGTGTGGTGTATTATCCACTGCTGTTGCTGTGGGCTGAGTGTGCCCCCCAGATTCCTATGTTGAAATACTAACCCCCACTTCCTCATGATGTGACCATATTTGGAGATGGGGTCTTTGAAGAGGTGATGAAGGTAGAATGACGCCATATGGGTGGACCCTAATCCAATGTGACTGGTGCTCTTATACGGAGTGATCAGGACACACACACGCACAGAGGGACACCATGTGGGGACATAGGGAGAAAACAGTCATCTGCAACCCAAGGAGAGAAGCTGCGGGAGGAATCAGCCCTGCTGACGCATTGATCTCCATCATTTGGGATTTCTGTGTTCTCCAGGACTGTGCGAGATACATTTCTGCTGTTTAAGCCACCTCGTCTGTGGGACTTTGTTAGGGTGGCCTTAGAGCACTAGGGCAGCTGTGTAAAAAATCGCCTCCAAACTTACCTGCTTAAAATAACTACAAACACTTGCTGTCCATGCAGCTTCTGAGTCCAGGATCTTGGGAGCAGCTTAGCTGGTAGGTTCTGGCTTGGGGTCCTCGTGAAGATGCGGTCAAGCTGTCGGCTGGGCTGCATCATCTGAGACGGGGCTGGAGGGTCCACTTCTAAGGGGGCCCACCTCTCACTTCTGGGACTGACAGGTCAGTGCTGCAGGCGGGCTGGGGGGTGAGCACCCCGCGAGCATCCTCCCAGCACGGCGGCCAGCGTCTCTCTGGGTGAGTACTCTAGAGAGATTTTTTGTATCTGGCTGCAGAAGTCACACTCTGTCACTCTGCAGTATCCCACCAGATACACAGGCCAGCCCTCCTCAGTGCATGGGGACCACACTGAGTGGGAACGCCGGCGTCTGAGAACCATTGGGACCACCTTGGATGCTGGCTATGTACACAGGATTACAGAGACTGGGTTCCACGCTGCTCTGCAAGATTTTACAACTAGTAAATGAATACATTCCACCTGCATTTATAGGAAAGTCATCTGGAGAGACATGCACCCCAAAGTTCCCCAGAGTTATACTTGTGTGTTTGGGACCACAGTAGAAATTTGGGGCTTCTCCCTGTTGTACTTGAGTTTTGTGATGAGCATGTCTTATTTGTATAATAATATTTAAAGCTTTATGCAAAAGATAAAGAATGTGAGCAAGACCAGAAGTTTCCAAGTCCCGACCTTGAAGCTGAAGGCTGTGCAGCGGGTCAGACTACCCTTGCCAGGGTCCAGCCTCCTGAGAAGACAGGAAACAATTTTTTCCTCTGGTGCAAAGGTTTTCATCACAAATGGTGATCGCTGAAGTCAGGCACCCGGCCACTTCTTCCTTCATTGTTGAAGCATCAGGGTGTGTTTCTTCGGTGGGTTCTGCTGTCACTTGGGCTGAGTCGATACACAGAAGTACAGACTGAAAGTCACGAACAGGAGGAAGGAGCTCTCAAGCCAGCCTCCTGGCTAAGATTCGACGTCTCCCACTGAGGGGACGTCGGTCTCCTCCCTGTGGCACAGAGCCACCCGGGGCTGCAGTGCGGGCGGGGAGGGAAGTCTGTCCCACTCAGGGGACCCTGGTGGGGTCAGATCCTCTGGTGACCACAACGGCAGCTCCAGAAAGAGGGCTGAGCACACTGGGTACCCAGGGCACATGCAGGGTGCCACTTCTCGGGGATTAGCACCTATACTACCTAGCTCCCCAACCTGACCCTGAACCCCAACACAGTGGCCGAGTTATGAGACGTGTCGCTACTGCCGCTGCCCCAGGGTCTCCCAGAACCTCCACCGGCTGATGGAGGACACATGACCCCATTGAGGTGCAAGGGCATGTTGGGGTCACCTGGCTGACCGGATGCGATGGGAGACCCAGCTCGCAGCAGAAACCACCTGTTGGGGGGGAAGCCCAGCCTGCACTGGGACCCTCCTGGCACCACTGGCCAGGTGCCGCCAGCCTCCAGCCCTCTGGCCTCAGTCCCTCTCAGTCATGGGCTGTAACCAGCAATTACCAGAGAAAACCACAAACGACTGCACAAAATTGTCCCAAATCCCCAAAGCAGTGAACACACAAACCTCCCAGGGACGAGGGGCGCCTTCAGGCAGATCCCGTCTCTCAACAGTCCCCTCGGGGCCCCCAGGGTGGGCTGCAGCGGCAGCCCCTCCCGAGGCGTCCTCCGGGCTGGCGCCCCTTCTGCCCCCTCCTCATTTCGGCGCCTCCAGGATTCTGGGCTCTCCCGCAGGAAGCCGCGCAGTCCCCGCAGACGGCCGGGGCTTCCTTCGGAAGTTGTTCGGCTGGAGCCTGAGGTTGGCGCGGCGAGGGGAATGAGTCCTCCTAATTACAAGTGTGCAGAAATCGCCGGCCGTCGGAAACGGGGCGATTACATGCTCGGGGCTGACAATGCTGCAGACGGCGATCTGAAATGAATTATGGCCCCTGGAAACTCAGCTCCAGGGGTCCCTCTGTGGGGCAGCTGCTGGACATACAGCCCCCCTCCATGTTGGGACCGTCTCCCTCAGCTTTAAGGTTCCCTGGGGTAGGGGGACCCCCTGACAGAGCCCCGGGCTGCCAGGGGTGGTCTCTCACACCCCTCCCTGAACTTGGGGACCCACGGATAGGAGGAGAAGAAGGCAAAGCTTCCCACCCCCTCTCCCACTCTGAGATCCCGTGCAAAGCAGCCACGTGCACGCGGGGGACAGTGGAGACCCCAGCTCAGCCCTGTGAGCCCCCGGGCGGGGGAGTCCCAGAGGTGGGCCTCATCCCCCACCCAGAGTCAGACCCCAGGCAAGGCCCCAGCTCCCGGAGCTTGTCTGCAGGGCTGTGAGGAGGTGGAGAGGGAGCAGCAGCCAGCGAGGGGGCTCCTGGCTCCGTCTGCAGGGTGGGAACCTGGGATGTTTATGTGCCAACTCCTGGGGTCCTTCCAGTGTCCAGAGGGTCCCCAGGCTGGCTGGCTGTGGCAGGAGTGGAGGGAAGCACCGCAGTGGGGCTGGCTGTGTCCCCTCTGGGTCCCCTGTGCAGGGCAGAGACCAGGGCTAGGGGACAATTCCTGAGCACCCAGGCATACAGGAGGTGCTTAATAAATGCAGATGCCCTCCTAGGAGGGAGAGGCAAAGCGAATGAGGGAACTCTGCTCCCTTTCTAGCTCCAGCACAGGCCTGTACTGCACACAGTAGGTGCTGAGCTAAGATCTGCCCCGGGAACCACTGTGTGCCCAGGAGCTGGCCCATCCTTCCCTGGCTCGCAGCCAGGCCTTAAGGGGCTAATGGCGGGCTGGCAGGCAGCCCCACCAATGCTGGTCCATCCCTGCCCTTTGGGCTCTTCCTCTCTCCCCACGCCCACTCATCCAGCTCCAAACAGGGCTCTGTTGTCCACCAAGGCACACGCCTGGAGGCGGGGGACATCAGGCCACTGCCCTGAGCACACATGGGCTTGGCAGGACCACAGGAGAGGCCGCTGTCCTGCTCACCAAGCTCCTGGGGCTGGTGGCCGGCTTGACAGCCTCCAGGCTGGAGCTCTTGATGGGCCCTTGCCCCCTCACTGGCCTCTGTCCGCAGTGGCAGCACAGGCGGCCGAGAATGTGGGCCCCACCACTTCCCACTTGGGTGGACCTGAGCCTTGGTTTCCACCCCTGCATCTCCCAGGGAAGTATGAAGAGGCCATGTGGGTGGCAAACGTCCTCTCCTCCTCATGTCCCTCCAGAAACCAGTGTCTCATCTGAAGCCAAGGCACCGGACTCCTTGCAGCTGCCTGTAGCCAACCCTCTCCCCAAAGTTCCAGACCAGCCCTCCGGGCACCCCGAGAGTCACCTCCAAGGCCGGCAGCCTTGGCTTATCCCTGCTGGCTTCAGGAACCTGGTGGAGATGGTGTCAAGTCGGGGTCAGAGAGTGTCAGTCACTGCACCCCAGGCGGCGTCCACTCAGGTCCAGGCCCCTCCAGGCCTCTGTCCAGTCTCACTGGTGATGGATGCACACTGTGAAGCCAGCCCCATACTGGGCCCAGCAACCCCCTCGCTAGGTTCCCAGGCCCCTGGCAGCCTGGCCACCCTGGCCAGCAGCTCCCCCTCCTCAGCCAAGCCCACCCCCCCAGGCTGGCACTGTGCCCTCAGGGCCCAGCCAAGTCTGGACTGATGGATGCTGGGAGCACGCAGGAGCCTCTCCCACCTGGAACCCCTGCCCTTTCCCAGCCACCTCCTCACGCCCTTGCACTCCTGCCCAAAGCACCCTCGTCCAGCCTTTCTGTCCTCTCCTTGGTCTGAATCAGCTTGGCCCAGCAGACACATCTTCCCACCCTGAGTTTTCCCCAGTCCAAAGGAGGGTGAGTAATTACACTGCTATAAACTGGAAACACTTCTCAGCTGCAGTGGCAGGGGCCAGCAGGTCCAGACTCCCACCCAGAGCCCGCAGCTGTGGCTGGGCTGTCTGCCTGGTGGCCGGTGGGAAAGCCAAGGCTCTGGGAGGAGGGTGGACTGTGAGACCTGTCTGGGGCTCCCACCACCACCACCCATTCACCAGTCACCCAAGGTCAGACACACAGAGGGATGGACAGTTAGATGTACAGACAGACAAACAGATGATTGGATGGGTTAATAGATGGACAGACAGATGGATGGATCGATGGATGGGTGAACAGGTAGACAGATGGATATTTGGATGGATGGACAAATGGATAAATGAACAAAGTTAACGGGGCCTGGGAGGGCAAACAGAGCCTTCAGCTCCTTTCTCAGGGGCTCATAGAGGCAGAACCACCAGCCTGGGGGCTGAGCCCAGACTTGGCCTTCACCTGAGGGACTCACGTAAACCCTGAGTCATCCTTTCCCCACCCTGTGAATTTAGTGGATGGTTCTGCAGGTGAGCACATTCCATGTGACCCAAAAGCTCACCTGGGCTATTTCTTGCAAGGACTTAGAGGTCAGGCAGCCACCTCTATCCGGCAATGCTGAGGGGCACCAGGGACAGGAAGGGCGTGGGTGGATTCCAATCCCCATCCTCTCGGGACCCGTCTGTGTGCCTGGCTGCAGGGGGCTGAACATTACCCCCCGCCCCCCGAAAAAAATTTATGTCCACCAGAACCTGTGAATAGGATCATATTTAGAAAAAGGGTCTTTGCAGATGCAATTAGGATAAAGTTTTCTAGATGAGGTCAGCCTGGATTAGCCGGGTTGGCCCTAAACCCAATGCTGAGTCTTTATAAGAGACAGAAAAGACACATTGAGGAAGAGGCACAGATTGGAGTGATTTGGCCACTCACCAAGGAACACCAAGGATTGCCAGCCACCACCCCAGGGAGCCACCTCCCTCTACGTGGGTGGGCTGTTCATTTCCTGCCCACCAAGCTGGGGCCCCCTGCAATGGAGACTGTGCACCTGGGTCACCTGGCTGCACGTCCGGCACCTGTCCTGGGCGTCTCCCTGGACTCTCTGAGCCCCAGACCCACAGTGCAGAAGCTCCCTCCCTTCCCCTCTCAGCACCCCAGCCCCTGGGGAGGTGGGCCTGGAGGGAGGCTGTGGGCTCCCCACCATCTCTGCATACACTGTCTCACCAGCAGCACAGTCCTGGCTCCCCCTCTCCGTCCCTCCAGCCGAGGTGTGGCCATGGTGGCTGCTGCCCATCGCTACATGCTTCACCCCTCCTCCACACCCCCATCAAAAGTCACTCAGCTCCCTCTGGTGTAAAGGTCTTAGGTGGGGGTTCTCTTCCTTGGCAGGTCCCTGACTGAGGGGCCATACTGCTGTGAAGCCATGTGCTCCCACCCACGGCCCAGAGCTGCAACTTCTGACTCCCCCCACCACCTAGGTGGCCGCAGACAGTCCTGCTGGACACCCGACACCCAGCTGAGCCCTCTTGCTCCGTGTGGCCAGTGCTCTGGTGTCCAGGTCATGGGAGTGCTGCCCACCTCAGCTCCCTTCCCACCTCCTCCTAGACAAGCCCTGGGTACAGGCCGACATGAGCCAGGCTGAATGGCAAGGGGTCTTCTCAGGGGCTGTGAATGCAAGGGTCCCGCTTCACTGCAGAGCCCTGGGCTGCCGGCATGGTGCTCAGGGCAGGGCTCCCGCCGGGGGACCCCCAGCCCAGCCCCTAGGATGCCCTCTGAGCTCCACAGGCCTCCCCGGCCTCCCCACCCTCTGAGGTCATTTTCCGCTTGGCCCACACCCGCTGGAAAAAGAGACCAGGGCATCTCGTTGCCAAGCCAGGGGGGCCGCTGGGGAGCAGCGGGAACCCGACCAGGCAGCAATTTAAACCAGGAGGCGCAGCCCATCAGCCGCCAAGGGAGGGGGCTGTCAGGGCCAGGCGGGGCACCCCTCAAGGAGAGGCCTCCTCTGGCACCGACGTCGGGTGACACCACACCCTCGGCCCCACGTTCACCCCATCTTACAGACGCTCACAGGGCCTGTGGCAGCATGGCCATACTCAAACCCAGTGGCCCAGATCCGGGCTGGGTCTGGGAGCCCCGCCAGCCGCGTAGACAGAACAGGGGTGAGTGGGGCAGCCACTCAGTCCTGGGGCGTCGTAGAAAAGGACCACAGGCTGGATGGCCTGAAACAACGAAAATTAATCTCTCAAAGTCTGGAGCCAGAAGTCTGAAATCAAGGTGTTGCAGTGCCTGGCTCCCTCTGAGGCTCCTGGGAGGCTCCCTCCTGCCTCGTCCAGCTTCTGGGGCTGCCAGTGTCCCTGGGTTTGTGGCCACATCCCTCCCGTCTCTGCCTCGTCGTCACACAGCTGTCCTTCCGCGTCTGTGTTTAGGTTTTCTTTTCCCTCATGGACACCAGCCACCCTCTCTCTGCTATGCCAGTCTGACCTCATCGTAACTCGATTAATCTGCAAAGACCCTATTTCCAAATAAAGTCACTTTCTGAGGTTGTGGGTGGACATGAATTTCGAGGGGACCTGTAGAGCGTCCCGGGATGTGAGCAGAGGCCTTGCATCAGGAAACCATGTCTGACGATTGAGGAGCCGCTTACAGAGCATGGGCCATGCGGCACCAGGGCAGGCAGTACCGGGGTCCTGTGGCCAAAACGCAGCCGGGTGTCAGAGGAGCAGCTGGAGGCTTTGGGGCAGACCTGACTGGGGTGGGGGGAGCAGGGGAGGGAGAAGCATGGAACCCCGGGTCTGGGAGCCCGCTGGGCCCTGCAGCTGGCTCACTGTGCATACTGGCGGATGCAGTGGTCAGCAGATGCTCGTGGAGTGACCAGGAGTGAGGGGCAGCAGGACTGTGGAAGGAAGAAGGCCCCGAGTCAGAGAAAATGAGTCGTCAGGGCCCAGGCAGTTTGGGGGGCGTGTAGGAGCCCAGAGGGGAGGTGGAGAAAGTCTGAGGGAGAGACGGCTGTCCTCAGGGCAGACATGTGTCTGGGGCTAGGTGGCCACTGTCGGCCTTCCCAGGTGACAGATGTCCATGGTGCTGAGCAGAGGAGAGCTCGTACACCTCCCGGCAGCCAACAAGGGGTGCGTGGGCTGTGGCTTCCCTGGGGGCGGGGTGAGGGTGCCGAGGCCTCTGGGGTCCTTGGCAGGGGTGGGGTTGGGGGTGGCTCACAGGGACAGTCAGCTGAGAAGGTAGCTGTTGGGGACGGGGCGGCGACTTGTCTGGCGGGAAGGCGTAGGGAGGCCAAGGAGCACACAGACTTCCTTCCTGGGGTGGAAACTCCGCGCATCGGCCGTGATAGGAAGCAGTTGTGTGTCTTGGAATTTGGAGAGGGGATCCCGGCCTCCCCGGACCCGCGCCAAGCATCTCCTGGGGCTCCTGGTCTGCAGGCTCCAGAGGAAGAGGGGCCATCTGCTTTGTGTCTGGCAGACAGTCTGGGACTGCCCCTCTCCTCCCTGGGGGCCACCCTCCCAGGTGGGAGCATCCTGCAAACCTACCCCCACACTCCACGTGTGGAAATAGGAGAATGATCACGGCAGCTGGGCCACCTGTGCCGTGCATAACGTGGGCTGTCCTTGTTGTCTTTGCTAAACCCCTGGGCAAGGAGGCCGAGACTTCCAGAAGGTTCCAGGGTGCCCCCACCCCCATAACCGCCCACTGGCCCCTTGGCCCCTCATCAGACCAGCCGGCTCGTCCCTAGCCAGGGTCTTGCACGTGGGGCCTGGGTTGTCTCTCAGGGCCCCACGTTATGGGGAGAGGGTGCCCCACGGAGCCTGAGAGGCTGGGCTTCCATCCAGGCAGGAGCCGCTGTGCCGCATGCAGGGGTCCCTGCCACCACCAAGGGAGCCCCTCAGCACGACACTTCCTGGGCACTGAGCTTCCAACCGCTAGGAAGGGGACTGCCCTTCCTCTGGCTGTTGTCACTCAGATTCATCCTGAAGGCAGCGGGCGGAGGAATGTGAGCCCAGCTCCCTGTGTCACTGCAGCAGACCAGCTCCCCCTGAGGGGCCGAGAAAACAGATAAGGACTTGTTCGGAGACATGACACCTGCGTGAGAACATGGGGACAGAGAGCTGCGTGACTGGCTTTTTCCACTTTTTTGTAGTAAAATACACATAACATAAAATTTACTGTTTTAACCATTTTTAAATGCACAGTTCAGTGGTGTTAGGCACATTCACATTGTTGTGCAACCATCACCACCACCCATCTCAGAACATCCTCATCTTCCCAAACTGAGATGCCATCACCCAGTGAATCCAGAATATTATCATTGCCCCATGTAATTAATATCAAAATTATTAATGAGGTGGTTTACAGTTTTTTAATTTTGTTTTTATTTATTTATTTCTGGCTGTGTTGGGTCTTCGTTGCGGTGCACAGGCTTCTCATTGCGGTGGCTTCTCTTGTTGCAGAGCACGGGCTCTAGGCACACGGGCTTCAGTAGTTGTGGCACGCCATTTCAGTAGTTGTGGCTCGGAGGCTCTAGAGCACAGGCTCAGTAGTTGTGGCGCACGGGGTTAGTTGCTCCGTGACATGTGGGATCTTCCCGGACCAGGGCTCAAACCCATGTCCCCTGCATTGGCAGGCAGATTCTTAGCCACTGTGCCACCAGGGAAGCCGGTTTACATTCTTAAAACCAGTTTTATTGACATATAATTCACACACCATACAATTCACCCACTTAAAGTCTGTACTTCAATGGCTTTGAATATTTTCAGAGCTGTGCAGCCATCTCCACAGTCAATTTTAGAACATACTCAAACCCACAAGAGGAGCCATTCCCAATGCCCTCCTCCCCTCCCAGTCCCTGGCAACCACTGATCCACTCTCTGTGGATTTGCCTGCTCTGATTCTTCACATAAATGGAATCACATACGATGTGGTCTTCTGTGTCTGGCTTCTCTCACTGAGCATCACATTTTTAAGTTTCATCATGTGGTGGCCTGTGTCAGTGCTTTGTTCTCTTTTATGGCTGCATAATATTCTGTTACATGGATCTACCACATTACATTCTTGTTTTAGGTCTTGGAAATCTGGCCAGCATTTTACACTGACGGTTCATCTCTACTTGGACCAGCCACATTTACGGTCAGCAGCCCCGAGTGGCCCCTTTGAGCCCCAGTTGTCCGACAGCCGACCATACTATACCTTAGGAAGGTCGCACCAAAACAAGGAAAAAGTTAACAGCTCTGACGTTTCAGAAAGAAAGAAAAGGAGACTGTCCTCTGAAGATGTTTTCCAACTGGCTCCTTGCATTTGGTTTTCTATCGGAACAAGCTTGAATGTTTGGGGGAAGGTAGGTGGGAAACCTGCCAAATCCTTTTGGGTGACGCGTCCTGACCACATTGTGCTGCTGCTCAAAGGGGCTGGGGCACAGAGATGGGCTCACCCTTGCCCAGCAGCCACCATCCTGCTCCCCGAGCGACACAGACACCCTGCCTGCACCGCTCCTTAGAGGGCGTCTCCTGGGCCCTCAGCCGTGTCCATGGCAACCCTGGCCTTCAATGCCCCAGGGAAGGTGGCCTTCTCAGGGGTGCCAGGCATCCCAGCCGGTGAGCTGCTCCCAGGCGGGCCCTCACCCATGGGATCAGTTTACCTGCCGGATGCCATCGTATCCTTCTGCTCCCTGCCTGGAAGCCAGGCCATGGGAGATTCTGCATCTTGCTGTGACCTGCGGGTGGGCACGGAGGCCCTTTCTCCCACCAGGCCCCATGCCATCCCAGCACTCCAGTCTCCACTAAGTCTGGATCCCATGTCAACTGGGGTGCTGGGCGCTGCCGCCCCCTTTTACAGATGGGGAAACAGGCTCGGTGACAGGTCAGGGTCACCCCCACTTGGTGGGGTGGGGCTGCGACTCAAACCCAGGGTTTCTGGCTCCTGTCTCTTTTGTCTCCTAATTAATATTCATAGTGACCACTCCTCACGCATGGGGCACGGACCCCTTTCTACACAGGGTGCAGAGCCAAGCTCAGCAAGGTCGGAAGTAGGTGAGGCCACTTCACACATGTGAGGACTGAGGCTCCGAGAGAGTCGGGATCCACTGGGGGCAACAGCTGGGAGGCAGGTCCTGCCCAGCTCCCCAATGGCCTTCCTGGTCAGGGGGTGGAATCCCCGCACTGTGGTGGGGCAGGTCCGACAGGGAGGAAACCGAGACCTGGGGAGGGCCCTGCAGCGCCCAGCTAGCCAGCCTGCCCACTGCGTTGACTGAGCTGCTGCTCAGGACCATCCCCCCAGCTTCTCCACCAGGCTTGGTCCTCTGCAGCTGGGCCTCAACTTTTCCAGTCAACGTTCAGGGTCAGCAGCCTCCAGCCCCAGCTGCAGTCTCAGGGCTGAGGGACAAGAAGTGGTCTAATCTGAGCCACCTGCCCAACCCAGATGCCCTGAGTTGGGACTTGGGGCTCCGCAGCTGCACTGCGTCCCCCCAGGAAGCAGGAACCAGCGTCTCTGGCCCAGTACGTCCTGATGAAGGGCCCTTGCCCACCAGGGGAAGCTGCCTGGCCGCCAGCTTTGCATCCCCACCCCTAGCCCCGCAGAGCTGAGAGCTGCGCCATCACTTTGGGAGCCAGGCACCCATGAGTCACCCCAGGGAATTCCACCCACACATCCAGCAGGGTGGGGCCTCCGGGCCCAGTTGCTCTCACTAGAAGTGGAAGGAACATCCTGCAGAGGTGCCCTGGTCGCTTGCCAAGTGGACTCCAGGGTGTTTTCCAGGAAGATCAGGAAGTGAAATCGCTCCTCATTCAGCCCTGGGGGCAGGGACCCTGGCTGGACCCCAGGGAGGGAGAGCAGACCCTTCCCTATGGGCTCACCTTCACCAGGGCCCCTACAGCTGTACCCCCTGGACACCATCCCCATCATCCTGTGGCCAGGCACCCTGCACTGGGCAGGCAGGAAGCCCGCCACGCCCGCTACTGGGGGTGGAGGGTGGGGGAGAAAGGATGCCTTCAAGGGCATGGCCCATCCCTGTGGAGCTATCTGAGGCTCGAGTGAGGGCTGGGCAGGGTGAGTGGTAAGTCAGACCCTGAGGGACATGAGGAGACCCTGATTCTGGGGGCAGCAATCTGACCAGCAAGCTCAGGCTGGGATGGAGGACCATGCTGGAGTTTGAGCCCCTTGATCAGAGTCAGGGGGCTGGATGCAGTTCAACACAATGCCTACTGCCCGTACCCCATAGCCACTCAGGGTTCACCAGAAATCCTGTCTGCACCCTACATTCCAGCCAGGAAAACCCCGCTTCCCTCACTTTGCTAGGGATTCGCCCAGAAGCAGAAGTGTGTTCAGATCACCTGAAACCCCGGTGAGGGTCACTGCAGGGTGAGGGACATGCAGCCTTCTGTGCCACGCCCATAAACAGGCCCCTGGGCACAGAAGCCACTGGTGGAAGTTCAGAAAACTTCCAACACCCCGGCTTGGAAGCAAAACCTGGAGGTCTCGATGGCGTAGCCGTTTTCCTTCTGGATGGAGGGGACACCGGGTCACAGATGGAGTGTTCCAGCCCGTGATCGAGGCCTCCGTGCCGCCCACCCCACACCCCCGCCCCACTCCCACGTCAGCCGGGCTGCAAACCCCAGCTAACTGGGTCCCTCTCCCAGCTTGCGGGCAACGTCTGCTGGGTCCGCCCTCCGCCCCCCTGGCGCCAGGCCGGCCTGCCGGGGAGGGACTGCTGGCCACATTAATCTATCAGTTCCTGGTGTGCCCTGGCTCCAAACAGCAGAGGGACCAGTAGACGCTCGCTTGGAGCCCCCGGGACTGCTGATAATGCAGCCCCTCCCAGCACGACCCCACCAGCAGGCTGGAGCCAGGGCCAGAGTTCAAACTCATTAGCACACGCAAAATGCAAAACGGGAGTCCAAGGATGTCCTCCTGCCCTGACCTCCCAACCTCCCATCTCTCACTGGTGAAGGATCGCCACTGGTGAAGGATCCCTCCTCACCCGCCTCCAGTTGCTGTGAGGTCACCAGGCCCTGGTCCCCTGCCACCAGGAGCAGCGTCCCCCGCTGGCTCTGTGTGGCCTCTGGAGGTGAGGCAAGAACCCGGCAACACGGGGTGTCCCGGGTCCCCCACTGCTCATCCCCCCTCCAGAGCACCCCCAGCCTTCATCCACCATGCCTGGAAAGCCCTTCGGAGATGGTGCCTTCAAGTCCCTGAGGGGGAGGGAGACATCTGTGTACAGATTCTCGGCCCACTGGCCCCCAACTTGGCAGCTCACGCATTCACACGCTCACAAACACGTGCACACGCCCTGCTCTGAGCACAGGGTGAGAGCAGAGCTGCAAAAGCCCTCAGACAAATGTCCTTGCATCCACCTTGCTAGTCCTGGTGCAGAGGCTGTTTTTCTGGCCAGGGGTTGCCCAGGACCCAGTGAAGAGCCTGAGGGAACAGAGAAGCCATGGGTGAGCAGGCGTTTTCCTGGGAGGAGGGTCTGTGCTTTCAGAGGGTTTCTACCCCAGTCAGGACCCCTTCGGCAGGGTGGACACACGGCTGCCTGGGGTTCTCATACATGGAGCAGAATGATTTCCACACCCCCAGCCCCAGACCCGTGGTGTGTCCAAATGCAGTGCAGGGCAGGTGCCGACTACACCTTGGAGAGGGCCACTGCCCCCATGGACTTCCAGGACATGGGGAATAGTTGCCATGGCCCCCAGAGGCCGCCAGGAGGGCTGGTCCAGGACAGCTGCTCCGGCATCCCTTTGGCTGTGTCTGCATGGTGGGCCGGCCCCAACCTCACACACCAGGATGACAGGTGACCTGAGGACCCACCCAACACGCCCTTGGGAAAGTGCTGGGCTCTGCTGCATCTCAGCCAAACCCTTGCCCCTCCAGACACGAGCCAAACAACCGTGAACATCTCAGTGGCCCAACAAAGAGTGACAGGGTCCCCTCAAACCCTAAAAATGCAGTTAAAGAGAAAGCAACAGGCCAGCCAGTGCATGATTTACTCCAGCAAAGCACAGCTGCAAAAGCCAGACCCAGTGCCGGGCAGTCTGCAGTGACCTCAGCCCCTCCCGCATCTTCTGCCTGGGACTCAGATGGCTTTGCCATCAGTTTACATGGGTGCTAATGGCCAAGGGTTGTGGGCTGGGCAGCGGGAGAACCGAGGGGCCAGGCAGTGCCTGTGGGCACAGCCGTCTGCGCGGCCAGGGGCTGGAGACGCCAGCCCAGTCGGGCCGTTGCCCTGTCTGTCGCCGGCCCTGCGCGGCGTGCCTCGCTGGGTTTCAGCTGCCTTCCGAGAGCGGTCCCCTGCTTGCTGATTTGTGGCCGACTTAATCCCACACTAATTAGATTTCTGCGTTGGTGGCGAAAGGGCCCCGTGCCGTGCGTGCCAGCCCCCTGGCAGCCCAGCCTGTGGCTTGTTTTGCACAGAATTTTAATTGTTTCCAAATTAATCCTCGGACTTGAGTGAGCTCAGCACAGATAAGCCGGTCGCCGGGAGGGGAGCAACCGCGTTCCCATCTCCCTGGGCCGGGGCTGGCAGCCCTCTGGTGAGGCGGCGTGGGGAGGCCGAGCCTCGGACATGACGCGATCGCCCAGAAATGTCCAGGCCATCTCCCACCTCCTGCCTCTGAGAGCGCTGCTGGGCTGCCCGGCCCTGGGAGTTTTCCTTCTGTTTGCTCTTGGCTCAGCTTCCCTCCTAATCCTATTTTCGCCAGTTTCTATCCAATTTAATACAGCTTCTGTAAGTCAGAATTAATTACTCTGTGTGCTTCCAGCCCCACGTCCTCTGCTCACCATTCGAGGGCTGGGCTCAGAAAGGTGGGGCTCGGAAGGCAGGCAGGTGGAGGAGAGGAAGACAGCCCCACATGTGGAGGAGGGTTTGGTGTCCCACTCCGCACCAAGGAGCCCTGCCAGGCTGAAGAGGCTGGGTCCCAACACTGCAGCATGAAGGACCAGCTTCTTCCACCAGGAAGCCTTCCCTGATTGCCTCGGCCTCCCCGGGCTCCACCGACAACCACAACGTGTACCCAACGCCAAGCCCGCCGTCCCCACCACCCTCAGGGAAGGACCCATGAAGGACTCGAGCACCTTGCAAAATGTGTCCATTACCTTTGGATAAAAAAACCAAGAAAGATACCGTAGGCTACAGAAGAAAAAAATAGATAAATGACTTCACCAAATTAAAAACTTTTGTGCTGCAAAGGCACCATCAGGAAAAGGAAAAGACAACCTACAGATCGGGAGATGTTTGCAAGTCATGTATCTGATAGAGGAGTAGTGTCTAGAATATAGAGAAAACTCAGACAACTCAGCAATAAGAAGACAAATCACCTACTTTAAAAAATGGGTAAAGGATTTTTTTTTTTTTTTTTTTATGGCTGTGTTGGGTCTTCACTGCTGCACACAGGCTTTCTCTAGTTGCGGTGAGCGAGAGCTACTCTTCCCTGCAGTGTGCGGGCTTCTCATTGCAGTGACTTCTCTTGCTGTAGAGCATGGGCTCTAGGAGCATGGGCTTCAGTAGTTGTGGCATGCGGACTCAGTAGTTGTGGCTCGCAGGCTCTAGAGAGCAGGCTCAGTAGTTGTGGCACACAGGCTTAGTTGCTCCATGGCATGTGGGATCCTCCCAGACCAGGGCTCGAAACCATGTCCCCTGCATTGGCAGGCGGATTCCTAACCACTGCGTCACCAGGGGAGTCCTGGGTAAAGGATTTGCATAGACATTTCTCCAAAGGAGATACACAAATGGCCAGTTAGTACATGAAAAGATGCTCAACATCATCACTCATCTGGGAAATGCAAACTAAAACCACCATGAGATACCACCTCATACCCACTAGGATGGCCAGGATCAAAAAACAAAACAGGGGCTTCCCTGGTGGTGCAGTGGTTGAGAGTCTGCCTGCCGATGCAGGGGATGCAGGTTCGTGCCCGCTCCATGAGGACCCCGCATGCCGCGGAGCGGCTGGGCCTGTGAACCATGGCCGCTGAGCCTGCGCGTCCGGAGCCTGTGCTCTGCAGTGGGAGAGGCCACAGTGGTGAGAGGCCCGCGTACCACAAAACAAACAAACAAACAAACAAACAAACAAACAAACCCCAGAAAATGGCGAGTGTTGGGGAGGATGTGGTCGTGGAAGCTTGTGCACTGCTGGTGGGAATGGAAATGGTTCAGCCACCAGGGAAAATAGTACGACACGTCCTCCAAAGGTTAAACACAGGATTACCATGAGATCCAGCAATTCCACTTACAGGTAGTCACCTGAGGTAATTGAAAACATATGTCCACACAAGAACTTGTGCACAAATGTTCATAGCATGATTCACAGAAGCCAAAAGTGAAAACAACCCAAATGTCCAACAGAGGAATGGATGAGCATAATGTGGTCTATCCACACAATGGAATACGATTCAGCCATAAAAAGGAAGTACTGACGCACACTACAACACAGATGAACCTCAAAAACATCACGCTCAGTAAAATAAGCCAGATACAGAAAGACACACACTGTACGATTGTCCCTTTATGAAATGTCCAGAACAGGCAAATCCACTGGGACAGAAAGTAGATTAGTGGTTGTCTAGGGATGGGGGCTGAGGGAGGGATGGCCGAGGGGTATGGGGTTTCCTTTAGGGTGTTCCAAAACAGACTGTGATCCTGGTTGCCCAACTCCAGTATCTGTAGTGAGTATCCTAAGAACAATTGAATCCTACACTTTAAAATGGCAAATCTTGGGACTTCCCTGGTGGTGCAGTGGATAAGACTCTGCACTCCTGATGCAGGGGGCCGGGTTTGATCCCTGGTCAGGGAACTAGATCCCACATGCATGACACAACTAGAGTTCACATGTCACAGCTAAGAAGCCTGCTTGCCGCAACTAAGGAGCCCACCGGCCACAACTAAGACCCGAGCAGCCAAACAAACAAACAAATAAATAAATATTTCAAAAAATAAAATGAAATGGCAAATATTACTGCACATTAAGTAATCTAAGAAAAGTGATTATTAAAAAATGAATAATGAGTGAAGAAAGGAAGAAGAAGTACCAAAAGAAACCAAGAAGTCCAGAGAGTGCCCAGAGCCCCCAAGGCAGTTGAGGTGGGTCACACCCTCTGCTTGGAGCTTCCCGGTAGGCAGAGCAAAGATGGAAATGCACTCACAACGATGCCCTTTGCCTCCGTGATTACATTCCAGGAGCTTCACACCTGTCAGCCAAGTTCATCCCCAGCAGAAACAGGCAGGAGGCTGGCTTTACAGGTGAGAGCACCGAGGCAAGGCCTAGGTCGCGAGCTGGCGAATGGCAGAGACCAGATAGGCACCCAGGCACTCCGCACACCCCACTGCCTCCCTACCTGCCCGTTTGTGTCCACAGAGATGTGAGCAGTCACCACTAGCAAGAGCGGCCACACATGGCCTTTCCAAAGGAAGTTCTGTAACCTGTTCTTGAAGACAGGGTGGGGGGGTTTCACCCCCACAGGGTAACACACACCAGGACCAGCCAGGTGTCCCTTGCAGACAGAGGGCAGGATTGGGTGTAGCCCCGGGGAGCACAACCAGGGCGCATCACAGAAGGATGCTGGCCAGAGAGGCGGATCCTGGCCACTACCATGACTAAAGTTTAAAGAATGTTTGAAGCCTTGAGGATTTTATGAAAGGGCCCATTCCTGAGGGCATCTGGGAGTGTCTTGGTCCCTGGGCAGGGAGACCCTGCTTCCCGAGGTTGTCGGCCCGGCCTCCCCAGATGTGCACACAGAAGCATGCACACCCGTGGATTTGAGCAACCCTCCAGACATGCCTGTCTCTCCAAGGCCCCAGGCCCTGGGGATTCCAGGCTTGTGGTCTCGGTGGTGTCTTCCTCTTTACCACTTTTCCCTGGGGCGACATTGAGGGGGGGAGCGGGCGCCACAAGACCACAGTTCCCACGGCCAGCAGCCCCTCAGAAGCCCTGTCTGGGGCCCCAACAGAGGGGGAGGCCCGGGGGTCCCTGCAGCCTGCGCCTTGCTTGCTCTTTCCTGGGACCCTCCGCACTGGGCTCTGCCCGATTCTCAAATGCCCAGCGTTGCAGTCCTGGGACAGATGTGCCAGGCTCAGGTCTCCTGCAGAGTTTGGCTTGGGGGCTGGGAGTCTCAATCCCCGCAAATCCTGAGGCCCTTTGCCAAAGAGAACCATGTCGCTGCCTGCGCCTCACTTCCCTCTACTGGACCAGGGGAAGAGGGGTCGCCTGGCACCGCAGTGACCCCGCCTGGAGTTTAGACAGGTGGTCGGGCCCTGGCTCGAATGTCAGAATTCCAAAAGGGGCCCCTGGGGTGGACAGGAGTGCAGGGGGCTCCCCCAGGGGCACTGCAGGATCTGTCCCGGCCTCAATCTAGCTGCTGGCGGTTCCTGGGCACCGGGCTACGAGTTGCCAGTCTTCACGTGCGCTCTCCCTGAGTGCACTGTGTCCACAACCTTCTCTGAAGGATTCCAGTCCCATTGGGTTAGGGTCCGCCCCACTCGGGAATGACCACATCTTACCTTCACTAACTATAGCTGCAATGACCCTGTTTCCAAGTGAGGTCCCCCTTGGAGGTACTGGGGGTCAGCACTTCAACACAGGAATTTTAGAGGGTCACAATTCAACCCTTAACATCCCCAACAGAATTCCACCATCAACACGACTTGTGTGAGGCTGAAATGTGCGCTGGGGAGTGGACCGCACCCGACAACACTGTTGGCCTGGGTGCAGGTTCTGGGAGTGGGGGCAGCTCTGCAGGGCCTGGTTGGGGGAAGGGGTGGTGGTTCCGATGGGCTACACTGGGAACAGAGAGCACAGAGGGTAGGGTCTCTGGGGTCCTGCCACGTGGGGCCCGGGGCCATGTTACAAGTTTGCCCACCAGCTGACCTGAGATGGGATTACCCTGGGTTATCTGGGTGGGCCCAGTGTCATTCCAGGGGTCTTCAGAAGTGGACAAGGAGGCCAAGGAGACGTGAGTGAACGTGGAGGAGGGAGCTGAGCCAGGGACATGGCTCCTCCAGAAGCTGGAAAATGCAGGAAACGATTCTGCCCTAGAGCCTCTGAGGAGCCGGCCCAGCAGACACTGTGATTTCAGCCTGTGCGAGACTCCTGACCACCAAACTGTGAGAGAATAAAATGTCACTGTCTTAAGGCACTGAGTTTGTGTGATTTGTTACAGCAGCCATAGGACACCAGTACACCCCTGTCCCCTTCCCTGCCGGAACAGGGAGTTCCAGGAATGAGGCCCAGAGCCCTGTGCCACCAGGTGGATCCAGCTAACCAGCCACAGAGGCTTTTGACTGAATGCTCGTCTAGTGCCATGGAGAGTTCCCCAGAAGGACGAGAAGGAACACAGTATGGCCACACCTGTGACAGACGCTGCACACCTGATGCCATGAAAGGCCACGCCCTGTGAGCTCCACCTCGATGAAGGATAGCTCACTTTGATGGGTGACCAGAGCTCTGAATGTGCCTGTCCTCATGGCCTAAGGCCTGGGGCAGCCTTGGGGGACCGCAAGCTCATGCGAGGCCTGAGGGACCCTGACAGGGCTATGTGCCCCCTTGTCCCATCCCAGGCCCTGGAGGCCTCTATCCTCTGCCAACCCTGGCCCAAGCGGCCGGCCTGCCCAGCTGCTCCGAGCAGACGCAGCCACAGAGAGTGGGCCCAGCCCCAATACACACAGCCCAGAGCCCTGGCCTAGAGCAGCCTCCCAGTGGGAGCGGCCGCCAGCTGCCCAGAGCGCCATCTCCGTCGCTGAGACTGGTGGGGTTGTGCCACCCCCAAACACTGTCTCTAAACTTGGACAGCGTGTACAGTGCCCCGTGCCACCCCACTGCTCAGACAGGGAGACTGAGGCTCAGAGGGCCAGGGGCCACCAGCTCTGAAGCCCACACCCAGACTCCCACGCTAAAGGGACAGTTCACCCATCCTATTCTGTGGACAGACCTGGGGAGGGGCCAGGAGGGGAATAAACACCCACTGGAGCTCAGGCTGCCACTGGGGTGGGGCATCTGGACGTCGGCCCCCACCTCTCCCAGAGCTGGGAATGGTAGCACGCGAGAACTGTCAGGCCTGGAGGAACCCCAAGCCCCTGGCCCATCTCCACCCTCGGGCCACTGCATCCCCCTCCAAGAAGTGAAGCCCGGGTGGGTCTCCAGGGCCTACACCTCAACAAGTTAGAAGGAACTCCCTTGGGGGCCCTGCAGTGTGGGTGGGGTCCCTCAAGCCAGCCACTGGCCAACCCTGAAGCCCTTGCCCATCTTGCTCACCCCAGGGTCCTCCGGGGTCATGGCACCTAGGACCTCACAGGTGCTCAAAGATAGAGCTTCACCCCAGACCCAGGGCCCTGCCTCTTGGCACAGCTGCTCAGAGTCCAGGGCACAGTTGAGTCTCCCTAAAAACCTGTCAGATGCAGGTGGAGTAAGGGGCTCCTGGCCGGCAACAGATCCCCCTGCCCCCGGCCACTAGGACTCCAGCTAGAGCTAGACCGCTGCCCTGGGCCAGGCTCGGCTCCACCAGCCTCCACTCCCCAAGCACCCGGCCAGCTCCTCCTGCAGCTCTGTGTCTCCAGTGCAGCTGGGACTGCACTGGAGCCAGTGGAGGTTGGAACAGCCCACAAGGAGCCACTAGGGGTCCGGACACAGAGTGGATCCAGGGGAGGTGGGGCTTTCAAGCAGGAAGACCCCGGCACCTGCTTCACAGGCAGATGAGGGGGCAAAGAGGACATGTATGAACCTGTGCCTGCAACCTGCATGTGTATGAGCACCACACGTGTCCGCATGCACATCCCTGTGTACGTACAAGCACGGCAGTGTGTGCACATGTGTGCACTTCTGTACGTGTGCATCTACCTTGTGGGGTGCTCCTGTGAGCTTTGGGAGCCATGAAGAGCCCAGCCCAGCCCCAGGATCCCTGTGGGCCACGACCATCTGTCCTCCCTGGACACTCTTGGAGCCGGGCCCTGGGCCTGGGTTGGAGCTGAGCAGGCCCCTCGGCCCTTCCCACCTCAGATGCCCACCCCTCCACCCCCCACCCCCCCACTCTGTGACTGTGGAGAAGGCCTGTCGGGCAGGACAACGGCACGGACAAAGGGAAGGAGGTGGGACCCAGCGCAGCCCGTTCCCAGGACTGGGCAGCATTGGTGGGACACCCTAAGGCCGAACAGCCAGGACCAGAATGGTAGCCTGAGCGCAGGCATCCCAGGACCCAGGGCAGCCCCTCCCAGTGCTCTGCAGTGACCCTGGGCTGCCTTCCCAAAAGTATAGATTCCAGAGCAGCTGTTCGGCTATCGAATCACCTTGGGAAATATAGACAGACACTGCCTGGCAGTGCTGGGGTAATCCACGCCTTCCTGGGGATACGGTGACCACTGGGGAGCCCTGAAGACTGATTTTCCACTCGATTTAGCCAGCTCCCCTGTCCCTCCCAGTGTGGCCCCCACCGTGCTCTGGGCAGGGCTGCCCTGGACCTCCCCCTCCCCCAGCCCCAGCCCCGCCTTCCTGTGTGGAGCTCCTGGGTGTCAGTGAGCTGAAGGGTGTGGCTCCCCCATCGCCCCCCAATGGGCCCCACACTGAGGATTCAGGGGTCTCGGGTGAGAACCCTTCTTGCCGGCAGGTCTGTGCTTCTTCCAGTGTGTGTGGACCGGAAAGGGAACTCCACCAGCATCACAGACCTGCCTCAGGAAACCTCTTTTCAAACAGGCTTGAAGCTCAAGTGGATTTATTTTGAAGAAAAGTAGGTCACTAGCTGCACAGGTGGCCATGGGTCCAGCAAGGCAAACAGTGTTGACAACATCCTCCTTGAGTGCGTGCACGTCTGAACAGGTATCGGGGAGATAAATCGGGTTAACAGGTATCTTTCAGCACCTACTATGCACCCAGCTCCACGCTACCCGCTGGTTGAGTATCTTTAAGCAGAGAGAAGTGTGTCATCCCTGAGGCCCAGGAGCTGTGATCCCCACTGAGAGTGGGCCAGGGGCAGGGGCAGGACAAGCCCTGGGGTTTCCTGACCCACAGGGGGAGGAGGGTAAGGCCACTGGCCGGAGGGAGAAGGAGCCGTGTCCCTGGCCTCGTGGATACCCAGCTGGTCAATCATGGAGATGGTTTCTTCCGGCTCCCCGGGCCTGCCAGGCACCACACTCCTGGTCTCTCCATTCACTAGCTTCTCTCTCCTCCCCAGGGGGTTGTGGTCCATCAGAATCAGGACAGAGTCAACCCCTGCGGGAGCCTCCTCTACCATGTGGGACAGTCAGGTAGCCAGTGATGGACAGAGGGACCAAAGGGATGCGGCCACTAGCCAGGAACACCACAGATCGCCAGCAAACAGGAGGCTGCAGGAAACCAGTGCAGACAAGGGTCCAGGAACCCAGGACCACAAATGGGTTAAAACAACAGGAACTTAATCTCTCACAGCTCTGGAGGCCAGGTCGAAAATCAATGTGTCAATAGGGTTGAATTCTTCCTGAGGCTCCAGGGGAGAATCCTTCCTGCCTCGTCCAGCTCCTGGTGGCCCCAGGCCGTCCTGGGCTCCTGGCCGCGTGCCCCAGCCTCTGCCCCCGTCCTAACACAGCCGTTCTCTCCCCATGTCTTCTTAATGTCTGCCAGGGTAGGGCAACTCTGGGCCATACCCAGTCCTGCCCACAGGACGGAGCCCGGTGCCCATGGCTCTAACCTGCTTGCTCCCCAGCATTCCTGGAATCATGTCCTCCTGGAACCCTTGTCTCCGGACATGCTGGGCTCAGGCCATCTCCCTCGATACCTGGAGATCACTGAGGGGAAATGCTGGCTGCAAGATGCTCGCACGGAGAACACCTGCCTCACCTTTCTGCGTTTCTCCTCCTGTGGAGGTGAGGGTCTCCTGCCCGTGGATGGGCCACATGGACGCATAGTCGGTCACCCCGAGCAGAAGCAACCTCGGCCTAGCAGTGTCATGGAAACCACCGCGGCTGCATGCTCGCCCCCACGTGCCTGGAGCCCCGTCCGGCCACGGCACTGCTGAAGGCCCTCTGGTTTCAGTGTTGTGGCTCAGGCTGCCCTGCTTGTTAACAGGCAGGTTTTAAATTCGGGGTTAATACCACGGTCCAGCACTCGGCACCTCAAATTTACAGCAGGAAGTCCTCCGAGGTCCCTCTGCACCCTTATTTATGGCCTCACACTCGAGATGCTGGACGCCCCCACCCACCCCACCCCTGGGAGGCTGGACCTGGGCATAGGATGGGGCGCAGGATGGGGCAGTGGTCGCCTAGAGAAGCGTGACTCGGGCCAGGCCTTGCCGACCAACAGCTGTGCCTGAAGCAGCTGCTGACCAAGGCAGCCCGGTTGGGCCCGGAACAGGCGGGCCAGCCAGGTGCCCCGCAGCCAGGCCAGGGCCCCCACCTGTGCAACCCCTACATTCCTCCCTCCTGATGGACAAGGAGACTGGCTTGGTGGACTCTGTGCCCGCCTGTCCCTCCGTGGGTGCCCCCCAGGCCGAGTCCTTAATGTCCCAGCAGTAGGCACATAAGTTGTAGAGTGTGCTAGGAGGACAGAGGCTCAGACAGCGGCCTCGAGTCTCCCTCTGCCAGCATCAAGATGGCATTTCAGTCCTGTTTCTGCAAAGCCCTTTCTGTGGACATTGTCTGAACACCTACTGTGCATTCAGCCCACAGACCAGCCTCTGTGTTTAGCCTCGGCCCCAGAATGCCTCTGTGCCGCCCGCTGGCCTCCCATCCCCAACAAGACCTGTGACCTCCCACCCTCATCCCCAGGGAGGCTCTGTTCTCAACTACCCCACTTCCTCTATTAAAATCACAGGCCAAATCACACCTCAGAATGGGCTCTGGTGTTGCTTTTCTGCGTGGTCCATCAGGACCCACCAGCCGCCCCGCCTCCCAAAACACTCAGTCCTCCAGGAGGCAGGTCCCTGGACGCCCCTTTCCCTGTCTGGCAGGTCCCTGGGCATCCACCTCCAACCAGCTCATTCCCCTCAGTGCCTGGGGGTTCCCTTCCCATCCACAGGCCCCTGTGCCCCCCAGAGCAGTCCCCACCACAGGAGTTGGCCTGGATCTGAGGACTCCCCCACCTCTCTGGGCATCAACTGCCTGAGCTAAAGTAGGCGCTGCCCTGGGCGGGTAGCATCCCCAAAATTCACATCCGTCAGAACCTCAGAATGAGACCTTATTTGGAAATAGAGTCTTCACAGATGTAATTAAGTCAGAAGAGGTGGTCCTGGATTCAGGTGAGAGTTAATGCTCTGACACGTGCCTTTCTAAGCAGAGAGGACAGACAGAGGGAAGAGGGAGTCACACTGGGGTGAGGGGCTCTGACCTCAGACTCTGGCCTCCAGAACCTGCAGACAGTGTTGGCTGCTCTTCTAAGCTGCCCAGTTTGTGGGGGGTGGTTCCCATGCCCAGGACACTGACACAGGCTCCTCATCTCTGCCCCTTCTCCCATGGGGATCAAGAGCCCACCAGCCCCATGGTCCCACCCTGAAGGACAGTCTGTGAGTAGCGAGGTCCTGCCTTCCCTCGGGCGGGTTGGGTCGGGGGCAAGGGCAGGATGCCAGCCATGAGGTCCCAGCCGTGGGTGGACACGGGAGCCCTGGGTGACGGGGTCTGTGGGAGCCACGCTGGAGGTCTCTGCCGAGAGTCTGCAGGCCTAAGTGGGGGGGCCTGGGAGACCCTTGGGCCTTTGGGGACCTGCAGAGCCTCAAGGATCCCAGGGCCTCGGGGAAGGGGGCAGTAGGGAGTTACAGGAAGTCCGGCAGAAGCTCGCCAGGTTCTCCGCCAGGGCCTGGCAGAGCCTTCAGGGGTGGGAGGAAGACGTGGAGCCTCATGGGGAGGAGTGGGGACAGCCAGCCACCCCCTGCTGTTTGCACAGGGCCAGAGGGGTGTCCCAGGCCAGGCTCTGGTTACCTGGCCTGGCAGAGCTGCCCAAAACTCCGGGAACATTCATCTTGCTGGGCATCCACACTCTCCTCCCTTGCTGGATGCCTCTAGGGCTATTTCAGGCTCCTGGTGAAGACACGACCCATCTGGCCAGACAGGGGCATGGCCCCCGCCCACTGGGCCCTCCCTGCCCAGGCGCCCTGGCCCTGCATGCCATGGTGACTCATGCCCACCATCAGGCCACCAGCCATCTCAGGACAGGGTGGCCTGCAAGGATTCTGCTCTCCCAGCCTCCACTGCAGGGAGACCCCCATGTCGGGGACCACTGTGCTGGGGCCACCGGGCCTCTCCTTCCAGGTCCCAAGCCAGCCTTCTGCCCCCTGGGCACTGAGCCACTTCCCCACCTGGAAGGGGGAAATCAGAGTTGCACTGCCATTCTCACGCTCCCTCGGGGTCCACACCACCCCCTACCTCACGCCACACCATTCTGCTCTGGGCCAGGTCTCAAAGCCCCCACATTGCCAGGTGATTGAGCTAAGGGCCCACCGCTGAGGTCCAAGGGGCCAGGACAACCATGGGTGACAGTTTCCCTGTGGATGGTGGCAGGAGTGACCAGCTCCCGGGCTGTGGCCACAGTGGGAGGGTCAGACGCTGAGACTGGCCCCAGTGCTGTGCCATAGGGGATGAGACCAAAGACTGTCTGAGTCTCTGCCCACTGGGGCCAGGATGAGTTCACACTGGTGATAGCAAGACCCCAGCCCTTACAGGCACCTGGATGGGTGCAGGGAGAGGGTTCTTGTCCTGAATCCAAAATGCCACTCTACATGCCAAGCCCTTCACACTACATGTGCCTACTTCCTGCAGAGCGACCCCAAACCTAACAGAAGCCCCATACATCATGTGCTGTGAGGCACCAGCCCCCCTGTTCCCGACAAGGGGGTTCAGCACACGGGGCAGAGCTGAACATGGACTCCCCCCACTGCCACCTTGCCTTCGTCCCCACCACGTTTTCCAAAAATTCAAATATGCACAAAACCCAGAAAATGAAATTGCTTCTGCCCGTTTCATGCTGCAGTTCCCATTCTACTCCCTATGTACCGGTTACTGGAAAGCAAGTTTCACAAACGGCTTTCTGTAAAGGACTTGTTTTTGGCGAGTTTATACAGCTACATTTGTTCATATAAAAATCTGGAAGCTGCCTTCTGTGAGCTGGGCCCCTCCCCCTTGGACACTTAGGGAGGTATTTCTGCATGGAATACGGTCCCTGCTCTGAGGCAAAAAAAAATGAGCAGGCACAGTAAATTCTGAGGTGGAATTTGTTTAACCTATCACCCCCCGGCAGTAAGTGTGACTGGGCGGCCTAGAGCACTGAGGTATTTTTATGATGCTTGGCAAGTCCACTTGGGAGGCTGGAGAAAACCCGCCAATCGGAGCTGCTGCAGGGGTGGGCTCACTCTCCGGCTGACTCCTCTCTCAGAAAAGGTCCTGAAGCCTCACGGGTCTCTGCAGCAAACCATTTAATCATAAGTTCATTTGTTCATTCATTCATCCATTCACGGCCGACTTCGCTCTCTAGCCAGGCTGGCTGCTGCTGGACAGGACCATGAAGATACTGCCCGCAGCCCCGGTCTGCCCTGACATGGTGGGACAGGCCATGGGGAGTGGGGAGTTTTGTAACACTCACAGGAGGAAGGGCTGAAGGAAGAGGGAGGGTCCCAAGAAGCTTTGCTGCCCCTCAAGCAGCACATGCGTGTGGCCTTCACAGAGGGTGAGTCCCCTGGCTCCGGTCGTAAGCAAGGAGAGGTTGGGGAACCCCAGAGAGTGGGCTGGGCATCTCCAGGAATGCCCCATCTCCCTGCTCGCTCACACACAGCATGCTCCATGGGCCTGGGTCTGCAACCGCAGGGCAGAGCTGCTTCTTCCTGCCAATGACAAGGATTTGGAAGGAGGTGATGGGCAGACCAGGAAGGTGGGAACTTGATCCAACACACACATCCACACTGGAGACACAGCCCCTCGCCAAGAGAGGCCCAGCTCATCACCTCATGGCCCTGGGTATTGTGAGACTCGGACTTTTCGGTCCCAAAGCGCGATTAGGGCCCGAAGACCATCCCATGGAGAGACTGTCCCTCTGTGGCCATCAGCCTCCAGGGGCTGCTACAGGGTCTGGGATCAGCAGGGCACTCAGGGAAATGGGGACAGTTTCACTGCCAGAACGCCCTCCTGAAACTGAAGTTTCATCATCTGAGTCTTAATTGAAATAAGTTAGGAAAATTCTCCCCCACTTGGTTTTGCAAAGAAAAGGAATCGACCTATGTGAAATGGGGGGTGCCCATGCAGGTGCTGCAGCCCCATCCCAGCTCACAGCCCCCGTCTCTGCCCACAGCCCCCTTCTCTGCCCAGCCTGAGGGCTCTGTCCAGCTCAGGCCCTGGAGCCTCGAGCAGCAACCCCACAGTCACCCTGCAGGCTCCCTCCACCCTGGAGGCGTGACGGGTGCCACCTCTGCTCTGCATCAATATTGACCCAGCCCGGTGGGAGTGGGGGGCCCGGTGGCCCGCAGGAGGCTTGCAGAGTCACTCACGCCTGCCGTGCTCCCTGGGCCCCTGAAATGTTTGTGGAAAGTTGGAAACCACCCTGGGCTCCACATTTACATTGGGAAAAATAACAGGGTGGTTTTTTTTTTTTTTCATGAAAAGTTCGTTAATGGCTTCTGGAGGGGAAAGATACCTTGAAACCTCGGTATCAAACTTACCAGCAGTGTGAACCTCACTGTTGTGCCTGCCACAAGGCCCGGCAGGTGTGGAGTCAGGGCGGAACATTCTGGGGCAGCTTCTCCTCAGAGCACTGATGCCAAGGTTTGGTTTGGGGGAGGGCCAGTGTGAGACTGGGCACTGTGTGTGTCCAGGCTGTGTTTCCTGCAAAGGGGGACCTGCACAGGTAGCGTGGAACCCTGATGGGTAGACAAGATCACAGAAGCTTCTGGAACCTCTCCCAGGGTGTGGACACAGCTGCCTAAGTCACACTGCACTTGACCTGCAAGTATTTCAGTGGCTTTTGTCTGCTCAGGTGACCAGAGAACAGAGCCCCACTGACAGGGGGGCTCAATAGCAGGAATGTGTCTCCTCCCAGTCCCGGTCCTGGACGTGGAGATGAGGGTGTGGGCAGGGCTGAGTCCTCCGGAGGCCTCTGTCCTCGGCGTGCACACGACCGCCTTCTCCCTGTGTCCTCCATGGTCTCCCCTGTACATGTCTGTGTCCTGATCTGAGGACACCAGGCATGTTGATTAGGACCCATCCTAACAACCCCATTTTACCTTCACCAAGTCTGTAAAGACCCCCTCTCCAAATACAGTCACATCCTGAGGAACTAGGGGCTGGGGCTTCAACACAGGAACTTGGGGGACACATTCTGCCCATGAGAGCTTCAGTCTCTGACAATCACCCTGGGGTGATGGTGAAAATAAAAATCACTGCCCGGACGCTCAGAGCTTTGTAAATGCATCATCCCCCTTCAGCCCCACAGACAGGGGCACCGTGATCCCCCCATTCCCAGGCCCAGGGGTGGGGCATGGAGATGGGGACACACTCGCTGTCCAGGGGTCCCAGGCCTCTGCCATGGGAACCCCAGGGGACATGCAGAACCACAGGGTTAGTGGAGAGGCCGGAGATGAGTTGTAGCTCACTCTGAGCAGCCCGCAGGAGTCCTGAAGCCACACCTGCACTAGGCGCATCACCTCTCTGAGCCTCAGTATCCCCATCTATAAAGTGGGTACAATCAGAGTCCCCACCTGGAGGTCACGTGTGTCAGTGCTTTGGTTGGCGCTGGAGGAGAAGGTTTCCTTTCCATGGCCACTGTCATTACCACGAACGACGCCGCAGATTGGGAAATCACATCCAGGTGCAAAGGTGGGCAGAGGGCACACAGCTCCTGCCAGAGGCAGCACTCAGGTGGGCCTGAGTGACTGGTGCCCTGGAAAGTTTCTCCTCCCCACCTCCCACAGGAAGGCTGCTGCCTGTGCGTACCCCTGACACACGGGCCCAGCCCCCACACGCCTGCCCCAGCAAAGGTGGGGCCTGGCCACAGAGGAGCACGGCCTCCTGAGATGCCACAGCCTCTGGGGGCACCAGGGGCCACTGCCTGGGGCCAGCACTTCCTTGGGGACCAAGACCTTCCCGCTCCCCATGGAGATGCACCAACCTTCCACCTGACCGTTAATGGGGCCTGATAGCTAACAAATAATGAGAGGGGACAGTATGCAGGTGGATTTTCAGTGGGGGGTTTGCCTCGTGTGCTGTTTGGGGAGCAGGGTGAGTGGGACCCTGGGTGACCAGCAGCCACTCCAGCCCCTTCTGAGGCATGTCTGGGGTTCTAGCCCAGCTGGGAGGTGTGAGGGGCCCATCCCTGACTCCAGCTATGGGCAGAACTTTCCATGAAGCCTGGAAAATCTCCTTGGGGCCCGCCCCTTCCTCAGAGAGTGGTGGGTGACTGGGGGAGGAGGATGAGCCCCTGGGCCCCACGGGACTGCGTGGACGAGTACAGGGTATGTGTGCATGCAACCTGTGGGGCCCAGACGAGGAGCACCTGCTCCTCACTCTGAGCCACGGTCCTTGGCTCTGGGCAGGCCCCGTCCACACCCCCAGGGAGACCACATCCCCTCTTGTACCTCTGCAGTGTCTTCTCCATGCCGGCTTCTCCCAGGAAGGTCAAAGGCTGTCCGGGCTCCTGGGCCCACACCTCCAGCCTGGCCCAGGCCCCCCATCCCTCCTGCTGGGCCCAGCCCTGACAAGGACTTTCATTTCTCCAAACTCAAAGCCACTCCCTGACCTGGGAGGGCCAAGCCTGCATCCACTGCTTAAATGACATGGCACCTGAGCCTCAGTCCCCTCCTGCCTAGGAGGAAACCCAGCCACCTGGCCGGTGAAGCCCCTGCTCAGCCAGTGTGCCTCTGCCCTTCCTGGCCCAAGTGACCTCACTTTGGTCTTTCAGTTTTGGGAAAAGTTCGGATTTGTCTTTAAATGACCACAATACAAATGGTCTGAATGAGTCACCCCCAAACCTGGGTCATCTTGGCTGCCATGAATCTTTCTATTTTAATTTACTGAGTTAAGATTCACATAACATAAAATTAACCATTTTAAATGTACATTCTCAATGCGGGGCAGCCACCACTTCTCTGGAGTTCCGGAAATTTTCAACCGCCTGGAAGGAAACCCCGGCCCCATCAGTCACTCTCCATGCCCCTCCCCCAGCCCCTGGTGACCACTGATCCATTTTCTGTGTCTGTGGATTTGCCTGTTCTGGACATTTCGCATACATGGAGTTACACATTATGTGACCTTCTGTGTCTGGCTTCTCTCACTAAGCATCTTGTTTTCAAGGTGCATCCATGTTGTAGCAAGTGTCCGTGCTTCATTTCTTTTCATGGCTGAGTGATACTCCAAGTGTGGACGGACCATACTTGTTTATCCCTTGTCTTGGCCCTTGTCACCCATTGTCCCAGGACCACAGGAGCAAGCACTGCTGAGCCTCCACACTTGGTCCCAGCCCACATAGCCAGCCACCACACACCAGGTGTCGGCTTTGCAGTGGTTTATTCTGGGGACAGGCTCTCCAAGGACAGGTTGGATCTCACTAATTTTTTTTTTTAAGTGAGTTTTTTTTTTTTGGCCATACCGCACGACATATGGGATCTTAGTTTTTCCTGACCAGGGATCGAACATGTGCCCTCTGCAGTGGAAGTGCAGAGTCTTAACCACTGGACCACCAGGGAAGTCCCTGGATTTCACTCATTTTAATCAGCCCAGGTGTGGGGTATCAGGGCCCCAGGGCCGTACCAGCTGCCCCTCTGTGCAGAGACACTAATTCCCTGTTCACAGAGGTCACTCACGTCTGCCGTCCCCACCAAAGGACAGTCCCCATCATTCCAGAAGCAGGCTCTGAGGCTGGTGTAAAGGGGCCACCTGTGTTCTGTCACCTGATCACTGCAGAGCCCCCACGTGAGAAGCAGTGCCCAGACAGGCTAAGAAGCATATCTCAGGCTGCGTGGCCATGGGCAGAGCGGGAGGCCAAGCCCCCCAGCCCGCCCAGGGTCCAGACCTTCCCTCTCCGCTCCCCTGAGCTCAACTTCCAGCTGACTTTCCTGCTGGCATTCCGAGGAAAATCCAGTCCTCCTGGGTGGAAACGGCATCCATCCAAATGAGTTTTCCGAGTCTGGTTGAAAACACTCTGGGAAGCTCCAGGAGAGAAAATGTGGTTTTGATTTTCTGGGGCAGCCAGGCCCCCAAACTCAGCCCACGTGGCCCAAGCACGAGTCTCTCCGATTCTCAGCCAGACACAGCACGTCACTGAGCAGGAGCTTGCTGACAGGTGGCCTCTCCCCGGGGCCTGGGGCTCCTGTCCTAGGGTGCTGCTCCCTCCGGCCTCACCTCAGACAAAGCCAGCGTCTGAGCTCTGACTGGTCACTTCTCGAGGTCACTAAGAAACTTGGGCAGGGAAAGAGCTGACCCCATGGGCTTCCAGGACATCCTGACCAAGCCTGGATTCACAGCTACTCCCTCCTACCTGGGACTGTCCAGCTAGGTAGTGAGCTCCTCTGTGCAAGAAGGTTGGCAGGGCAGCTAGGCACGTGGAGAGAGGCGAGGTCCTCCCAAGCGCCCATGCCCATTCTTGTCTGAGGTCAGAGGTGTTTGTTGTGTCCACCTCTGGCTGGAGGATCCCAAGCCCGTAGGCAGCAGGGAGGGTCTGGCCACCCAGAGTCCATGGAGGGGGTCCGTGGGGGGCTCCTGCTTCCTCTCCCAGGCCAGACTCTTGGAAGCCCACAGGAGCACTTTGGGGGAAACCTGTTGGCCTCCTGGGGCTGAGGTCATGGGGAAAAGGCCCTCCTGCTCCCAAGGGTCCCTGGGGTTCTACTCACTTCCCTGTACCCCACATCAGCTAGAGAGCAACTCAAGAGGCCTAACCAGTCTCTGATGCCCTGTAACACGGAGACCCCAGTTCCCCATCGGCAGAGCAGGGAGACCCCCGCCCGGGCAGGGAGTTTGAACAGTATCATGAGGGGGGTCGGCAAGTTCCAGGGCTCAGCAAGGGGATGGGACTGTGAGGTACCCAAGCGCCCCCCATCCACCAAGACTGCCTCCGGAGCCCCTGTCCACCCCTGATGGTCAGCTCATGTGCCTGACATGAGGCGCTGGGGTCAGCAGTGACCACAGTGGGCCCACCGCTGCCCTTTCGGGGCTCATGGTGTGTGGGCAGGAGTCCCACCTGCCGCAATGACAGCTGACTGTGACCTGGGCTACTGGGGAAATAATCAGATAGGCTCATTGTGTGGGGTAGTGCAGCAGGCTTCTCGGAGGAGGAGGCACCTGAGCCGAGGGTGATGGGGCCAGCAGGGGAGAGGCAGGGCAGGCACATTTAGGGCTGAGGACACTACTCCCCACTTCTCCCAGGAGGAGAGATGTCCCCTATGGCAGCAACTTGTAGGACGGTCTGGCTGGTGCGCCTTCCCCTTCCTCCCAACAGTGGAAGCAAACAGGTAACCCACTCAGTTCTCATCAAGTCTCCTGGGAAGCAGCAATGCCCATTCCGGCCTCTCCTTCTTCCCCCATCTCTCTCTCTTTAAGTCTGGTGCAGGGACATTCTGGCCAGCCAGCCCAGCTCCCCTCATTGAACCCTCCCTCCCTGCCCATCTCCTCCACCTCCCCTGCAGCCCCCACCCAGGGGGCGGCTCCTTGGAGTACTCACCAGGCCAGGCTATTTGCATCCCCGCTTGACACCCACCCAGGAGCCAGGGGCTATACCTGGTTAATTGTTTCCTACCGCTGTTGGGAACCCTCACCCACACACCTCCCCAAGGCTGCCCACTGCCTGCTCCAGAGCTCCCGGAGTCTGTGTGCACCCCCGAGGACCCAAGGGCAAGGTCTCTGGGGCCACTGGGCACGCGTGTCTCCATTTCGTGGGCCTCTTCCCCAGGGGCCATGCAGCCTCGCAGCCTGGCCCCAGCACTCATGGCTATGGCTTATCCAACCCATGGCTGCATAGGAATCTCCCAATTTAGTCCATTGCTCAGGCTCCATGGGGCTCAAGCCTCTGCTCACTCAGGATGACCTCTTGGCTGCCCATGGGGGAAGCTGCTCCTCTCTTTCCCCGTTGGCTCCCTCACTGCTCTGAGGTGCCCAGGCAGGTGGACTTGGGTGCCCATTTCCCAGATGAGTAAACCAAGTCTGAGCCTTCCCGATATACCCAGCCCAGGGGAACCAGCAGGGACCGTGAAGCGGCCTCTTGCTGGGGTCCCAGCATCCATCTGGGTGGCAGGGGTGGGAGGGCATTTTGCAGACTGGAGCTTCAGGGGCTCAGTATCAAGGAGGATTTGGGTGGGGCCTCTCCAGGGCTTCATGCAAATGAGCCTGTGCTGGGGTTGTTTTGTAACAGCCTCGCCCACACTCCGGATCTGCCGCGCCCGCTGCCGCCCACGGACCCTGCGGAATTAGCTCGCAAATGGGAGGAACAGGTGACAGGGAGCCCGCGTGAGGGGAGTCAGCCCCGCCAATCTCACACCCCGGTGTGCGGAGCGGGAGGCAGGCGGGGGCGAGGGCCTGCGACCCCATCAACCCATCACAATCAAGATGTAGTTTGTCTCCTTTCCAAAGGCACTGAGCTGGCTACGTCCCTGCTTTGCAAGAAAACGACTTTCCTGCCAGCTGGGAGCAGGACGCCCACCTCCCCAAAGCTCCAGCTCTGTCTTCCTCCACGACAACGCCTGCTCCATCCACACTGCGGGCATTCCCGAGGTGATGAAAAGCCCCGCTCAGCCTAGCCTGTGACATCCATCTGCCCAGTGGCAGGTGGGGCTGGGGCTGGTGTTTCATGGAAGGAAACACTCCAGCCAGCGCTTACTGCTCAGGTTGCCTCTGTCCCTGACGCTCCCTCTGGGCCTGGTGGTCATGGAGGTGGGGCCCGGCCAGGCTCCGCGTCCAGCAGCCCCTAGTGTGCACCCCACCCCCACCCACCACTCAAGCCAGCTCCCAAGGGTGCCTGCAGGGCCTCCCTGGCCTCAGGGCCAGCCTGAACATCCAAGTGTGCTGGCCGCCCTCCCGGGGTGCCCAGAGGGGTCCAGAACCTTCTCTCAGCCTTAGATCGTCCAACTAGGACACCCAAGAATGCTTCCCTCTGTGGGTGATGCCAGCGCATTCGGGTCCCCTGGCAGGCCAGCTTGGGGGCTAATGGGGCAGGGGCACCTCCGGCACGAACCGCCGAGGGAGAGCCCAGGAAGAGCGTCTGAGCCCACAAGCCCCTTCCATCCAGCTGACAGAGTGAAGGCCCTTCCCCCTTCCAGCGAGGAAGCCCACACTGCTCAGAGGACAGACAGTTGTAGGGTGTCCCTCTTTAGGGCAGCAGATCCTGGCGCGTCCTGCTGCTGGGGCCTTGCCCCATTTTGCTCTTCTGCCCAGGGCTTGGCCTGCTTTCCCGGCCAGCAGAGTGACCACGGGGGAATCACAGACCCTTCAGGCTTTTGCTGAGATCACACTGGCTGAGCACAGGCCAGCCCAGTGCCCAGCGCATACTGTACGGTCGCCGCTGTCCTCACGACCCCTACCCTCTTCTGCACACCCGCCTGCCCCCCCCCCAACCCATTACAAATAGATGCCTCCCCAGGTCCTCACAGAGCATGTAGGTTTCCTCTTTTAACAGGACCACGCTCCCCACCCAGACATTCCTCTCCGGGGACCTGGGCAGCTGTGAGGGGCTCCCGCCTGCCTTGCCCTCCTCACCCTCAGCAAGAGAAAGGCGCTCTGGACTCCCTTTCATCATTGCTCTCTTCACCATCACTTACCTCTTTCAGGATATTTTCTTTCTGTCTGCTGAATTGAGTGGAACACTCCACAATGTGGAAACGTGGGGACATGGGTCCCCTGACTCTGGGGAGAAAATTTCCAGAGACCCCACTTTCCATAGAGTGATCAGCAGAACTTTGGGTTGATTTTGGAAGAAATCCTCCTACATGTTTTTCTCACTGCCCTGCCTTAAAAAACAACAACAATACAAAACACAAAAGCCCTTATCCTGGATGTGAATGGAATCTCCTGGGTGAATGGAATCTCACGGTGATCCCTGCCTTGGGAGGCTCCACGATGCCTGGCTCCTTCTCCCAGCCATGTTGGACCCCAATGTGTGTAAAGATCATAATTCACTTACTTACTCAAAGGGCACTTGGGAGGCTCCCAGTTTGCAGCCTACAGAGAACCTTCTAGTCCTGTGAGCACAAGAGCTTTTGGCTGGGTGTGCACACCCAGGAGCGGGACTGTGGGGTTGCAGGGCACCTATGTGTCACCTGCAGGTGGGACTAAAGCCGTTTTGAGGGATGAGGCCCTGGTTCCCCACATTCTCTCCAGAACTTGGTGTTTTCTTTCCTCTTAATTTTGACCTTTCTGGCAGGTGCCACCCCTTCTGGAGAAGGGAGTTCACACACGCTTCAGCTGTTTCTTGATAATTCAAGGTCTCGATCATCAGTGTTACTCATAGTTCTAGATTAAATAGCTCAGAGCAGACCAGACCTCCCCATGTTGTGTGCTTAGCACCCCCCTCACAACAACTCACCGTGCATGGACCACCAGACTGCCAACCAGAGTGCCTGGGGCTCCCAAGGCCTCCTTTGTGCCCTGTCAGCCACCCCTTTTCACTCCCTGCCACTCCTGTACAAATATTGTCACCATCTGAGACATATTTAAAGAGAAAACAGTGAGTCCCTGGGCATACTGCCATGCTGCTGCCCTGCCCTTCTGTGACCACTGGGCCTTCGTCTGGCTTCAGGCTTTGGAAGAACTGAGACTCGCCTCATCTTCCTCTGTTCATTCATGGATGCACAGTCAGCAAATACTGCCTGACCATCTGGTCTGTGTCCAGAACAGCCTATGTCATGGATGAAGCTCAAGTACAGCCACGGTCCTGACCCTGTTGAGCTCGTAAGGCCACCCAGGGGCACACTGCCCATGCTGTGATGGGCTTGCCCCCACAACACTGTCCCCACCCACAACCTAAAGTGTGTGTTTTCCACAGAGAGGCGTGGGCAGTGTGGAACCTCCCACACCTGTTTATTGGGTGACCATCGTCCTGGTTCTCCAGGGACAGAAGGCCTCCCAGGATACATGACAGTCAGTGCCAAAGCTGGAAATGTCTGGAGAAATTGGGGTGAGTATGGACCCAGAGTTGTGGGGGGCTGCACCTGGGTCCTGGCCCAGACACTCTGCCTGCCTTGGGCATGGCTCAGGTCTGTCCCTGTGTCTTCTCAGTGCTGCTGCCCACTAAGGTCCAGTGAGAGAAGAGCCAGCCAGGGCTGCCCAGATGGGCTTCTGAGGCTGAGTGAAGGAGCGAAGGATGATGCCATTTACCAGGATCTGTACTAGGCAAGGCTGAGGTCACAGATCCCTGCTCAGAGGCAAGACTCTGTAGAGGAGATTTCCCTGGTGGTACAGTAGTTAAGATTCTGAGCTCCCAATGTAGGGGGCCCAGGTTCAATCCTGGTCAAGGAACTAGGTCCCATGAGCATGCAGCAACTAGGAGTTTGCATGCCACAACTGAGGAGTCCATGTGCCGCAACTAAGGAGCCTGTGAGCTGCAACTAAGGAGCCCACCTGCCACAACTAAGACCCAGCATAACCAAATAAATGAATAAATATTTTTTTTAAAAAAAGACTCGGTGGAAACATCTCAGGGAGATGCCTCCATGACAACCCGCAGAGGAGGCTGGTCCCTGTGTAGGTTCCTACAGTCCCCTTCACTTGTCCTGTGTGACCCTTTCTTGCTGCACTGAGAGTGGGGCAGGGCTAGGTTAGTCTCCTTCTCCTTTAAAGCCTGGTACCTGGTGTCTGACAGTCACTGGACAGATGGAGGAATGGATGGGGAACATGTTGGCCCTGTCCAGCAAGCAGGCTGACTCCTTGCTGAGGTGTGAGTCCTAACTTCAGCTCAATGACAGCTTTGGGTGATGTGTATTTAGTGGCTGCTCCTAACCAAATCCTGTGCTAAGGACTCATCTCCCATGCTTCTGAGCACCGTTCCTGGGGAGGTACACACCATCCTTCCCATTTTACAGAGGGACCTCAGAAGCCAGAGAGCCCTACCAGACGCCAGGCACCGTGACCCTGCCTTGATAACCTCCTTCCCGTTTGGAAAAATGTAGAAGACTCAGGTTTCTAGAGCTAGGGTCATCCAGGCCCTCTGGCCACCTTCATCCCACCCCTCCCTCTCCCTTTAGTGAACAAGCTCCTCAGAAGACCCATGTGACCCCAGGAAATCGGGGAGAAGGACGGGGAGGCCCCTGCTTTGGGGGTGATGCCCAGAGTGTCCAGGCCCGCCTTAGTCCCACACTTGTGTGTGAGAGGGGATGCACACACAACCATCGGGGGTACAGAGTACAGAAGCATCGACAATGCTTCCCAGTGGTGTCCAGATGCCTTGCCACAGATGGGACAATTGTTATCTGGAAATGGATGTGGTCTCTGCTCCATGCAACCCTGGCGTGATGGAGGTCCCTCTACCCAGGGACACCCAGCGCTTGCCCTCTGCCTGCACGAGGGGCTGTCCTCTGGACAGAGCAGCCCCTCATCCTCCATCAGCCAGGATCTGGAGCTGGTCCAAGTGTCCCAGTGGTGGTGTCACCTGTCCCTTAACATCCAGCCCAGGAAGGGGCCATGACTGCCTGGTCACACACCCTGCTTATTCTCCCACATCCCCTGCTTATTCTCCCACATCCTCATCACCCCGCAGCAGGGGGACCTCTCTCCCAACTTGTCTGGCATTTCAGCCCCCTCCCTTCCACCCCTGAAATGATCCCCAGGGGGCACAAGACATGCTGTGAAGGAGCAGGAAACTGGGGAGCCGGGCACCGATCCTCCAGGCAGTTTCCAAATCCAGCCCCCCAGGGGGTCGCAGGGAGGAGCCGGCTGATCCTCCCCCGCGATGCACTCCTAAGTCACAGGCTCAATTTTTCTGGGTGGGAGAGCTAGATCTGTGGGTGGAACTTTTTTTCCTGGTGACGTCTAAATAACCATGACAGCAGCAGCAAAGGATGGCGGAGCCTGGCTCTCGAAAGAGTTTCTTCTGGGTCTTCCAGGCTCCCTCTGCCCTTCCCCCCTCCTCTTCCCCCTTCTCTCTTTTTTTTCTCCCCTCCTCACCTCACCTGTCTCCTCTTTCCTCTCCTCTCAGTCTCTCTCCTCCCCGCTCCCCGTCCCTGCCTTCTGCTTCTCATAATGCAGGGAGCACCCCCACTGCCGGCCTCTGTCCCCTGAGCCAGGAAGTAGAGTCCAGGGGCCAGGATGCCCACCCGCCAAAGTCCCCTCTGTATCCAAATATTTACACTGTGTCTGCACACAAAAATTAATACATCGATTTTGTCAGCCGATTCCCACTGCCCGCTTGGCCTCTGGAGAGTCAGGCCGGTGCTGGCCCATCCTGCCCGCCACAACGGCAGCGCCCACAATGCTGCCCAGAGGCCGGCTGGTAGCGCATACAAAGCACCCGTCCGGCCATTATCATTCTGGAGCCGAAATCCACCCCGGCGTGCATCTCATCGGTCATTCAGCAGCCCTTAATGACTTGTCAGTTCCTTGCCCTGCCATTTTCTGTCTAATTAATTCTTTTATTGTGCACCGGATAAAGCAAGACAAAGGCCTCCCCGGCAATAATGATTCATTAAAATGCAGCGCCTTCTCTGGCGCTCTTGGCCCTGCACCAGCCCGGCTGCTCTGCTCAGCCGCCTGCACTCCTGCCAGGCCTCCAGCACCTTAACCCTTTGCGGGGTCCTGCGGGTGGCACCCTGGCACAGGGAGCTGGTGAGCAGGGCCGACCTGACCCTGTTAGGGACCTCTTGGAAAGGCCCAGTAGCAGCCTCAGCAGACCGAGCCCTGCATTCTGGCCCCAGGCCCCTGGGGACGGCAGGGGCTATGGAGAGCTGGGCGGGGGGGGGGCGGGGGCGAGGTATCCGCTGCACACAGGACCTTGCTGGGGACAGCCCAGCCTGGGCAGGGGAGGCAGGAAGGCTGTGCAGGCCTCCACCACCAGCCATTCTGGGGCTAAGCTGAGGAAGTCACTATGAGGCTGGGGGAGATGAGGGGAGGGAAGACCCCAGGTGTCCGAGGATAAGTCTGCCAGCAGGAGGGGGCAGGAAGGTTCCTGTCCCGTGTGTCCAAGTGCTGGCCTCAGGCTCACCAAGTAAATCCTCAAGGCACGTCGGTGAGACCATCATCACCCCATGGTCATGGGGGGAAACTGAGGCACAGAGGGGTTGACGGGCAAGTGGCAGAGCTTCTATCCACTGGCTCAGCCTGCCTTACTGCAGGGAAGCTTGGAGGACACCTTGGTGCAGCAGGAGGGGTCCCAGAGGCCGAGGCAGGGAGGGGGGCATCCCAGGCCCCTGGCCTTTGAATGCACATTCTCTGCTCATTTCACTTTTACTTAATTTTCTTACCGGTAAATCCACCTTATTCTGCCGATGAGCAAGAAGCAGCATCATGTGATTGAAGGTGGTAATAATAGCACCAAGAGTTCTCTCAGGCATCTGTGCAAATGCTCCGTCGTGGGCAGGTCCTAATCTCACTGAGTCCCCCCAGTATGTCAAGGGGTCTTTTCCATCTTTCCTCCCTCCCAGAGGGAGGCCAGGTACCCCAAAGCCAGCCCGAAAAAGCAGAAGACAGGACACCTCTCACAGCCTGGTTGCCCAGGCGGGCAGCCAGGGGTGGGCAGTGCTGGGCTCTCAGGGCCAGTCCTCAGCCCCACTCTCTGCTCCAGGACGATCCTCACATGAAGGGGGCGCTGGAGACCCATGTGCATCTCCCTCTTTTGCTCCTGCGCTCCCTGACTTTTCCCCATGGAAGCCTCCTGCAGCCCCATCCTTGGAGACATCTGTACATATGCTCCCTCCTGGAGGAGAAGTACTCGGGCCAGGGGGGCCGAGTTTGGGGGCAGAGTATGGCTACAAGTCTCCTTCCTCGAGAATGATTCCTTACCCCCAGTACCTGGCAGAGCAGCCAATCTCCCCTGTCTTGGGGTCTATACTGGCTCTGGGGTGAGACTGGGGGATTTAGCATCATGGGCTTTGTGGCCTCCAGACTAGGTCCTGGTCAGCACAGGTTGTCCATGAAGCCTGTTGGAGTGTGTCCAAGGAGGCCGTCCGCACAGGGTGTGAGGGCTTGCCTAGTGTCTGGTGGCCATCGAGTCACCACCTGGAAACACATCCCCCCAGCCCCACCTGATGCCATGGACCACAGCCCCTGCAAACCTGGTCAGCCAGAGATGGCTTCCACAGAGACCCTCTGTCCTGGGCTGGGCTGGAGACCCCAGCTACACATTGGGGAGGAAAGAGTGGGTTCCACACCAGGCCAGGACTCTAAGTCTGTGATGCCCATCCTGAGTGCTGTTGCCCTAAATGTGGCCCAAAGTTGCAGCAGGCTGGGTGGGTCCTGAATCTGACCCTTGGGATCGGCCAGGTGAGCGGGACTTTGGGCCTCTCCCAGGCAGCCGCTCAGAGGACACAGGCCTTTCCCGAAGCTGACAGCCACACGGGCCATGAACTCCCATCCAAACAGAAAATCCACTTCTGAAAGCCGATATCATCCCAGGAAGAGTGATTGTGAACCAGAAGGGGCCTTTCCAACCCATCAGAGCAGGGCTGGATCATAAATGCCATTTCCCCTTTCTCCCTGAACAGGGCACTCTGTTCATCTGAGATCAGAGGCAATGCTCTCTGTTCTGCATGAGGAAATGAAAAATGAGGAACTTTTCCTGCCAGCCTGGCCCTGGGATGGGCCAATGGAACAGTCTAAATGAGAACAGGACTCCGGACCAGCTTGAGCACTCTCTTAGACTTGGGGTGAGGTGGGGCGAGGCCGACCTTGGAAGTAACCTTGTTAGCTGGGCTCTCCTCAAAAATCCTTCACCAGCCTGAGGACCAGGGTAGCCCAGGGAACCCTCTCAGCAGCCCTGACCCCCAGTGGGGCTGCCCCAGCTGCTTTCTCAGAGTGTCACTGAGGGACCCAGCATTTGGGGAGACAGAGACCCCACCACTTCTAGGGTCCTTGGCTGTGGGCTCGGCCTGTGATGCCTGCCTGAGAATGCTCCCAGTGGGGAAGCCACCAGCCCAGACCCCAAAGAGGGGAGGGGGCCCTGGAGGGGTAGGGGCAAGGTGCAGGGCACTGGGTCTCCATGGCCTCGGCCAGGTAGGGTGTGGTTGTGCCAGGACCATGTGGCTGTCCTTCCTCTCCCTGGAGCGTCACGAGCTCAGATGTAGGAAACCCATGGGAACCTTGCCCAGAGCCCGGGGCCATAGGGGCTGTCACACAGGGTGGGTCAGCGGGAAAAGACCGGGACCTGGGGAGTTAATACGCAGGAGCCCCTCCAACTCCAAATAAAACTGGCAGAGCCTCCAGCCCTCGGGAACCTGGCAAGGCCTGAGCGATCCCAGAACAGCAAAGGGGAGGCCTTGCTCCCTCTGTCAGAAAGCTGGACGCTGGGGGCTTTCCTTGCTTTGGGGTGTCAATGTGAGGGCTTAGAGGGCCATATGGATCTGGACAGACCTTCACTGGATGCAGGGCAGGCTGGGTTGGCTCCTCGCAGGCGGCCGACTGTGAAGGCCGCAGGCCTCCGTGAGCCCGGATATCTACATCCCCCCACCCCAGACCCGCCTCACCCGGGAAGCTTGGCACACACTGGTCTCACAAACCCTCATAAATCAGGGCAGCTCTTCCCAAACGCTGCTCTTGGCAGGCCCTGGATGTGGCTCCCCAGTGCGAGGTGAGGGACGCGCCCTGGATTGCAGCCACGCGACGGCTGGGCAGGCGAGGGGATGGGTGCATTGCCCCATACCCAGGCCACCCCATTAAAATTGCATAGGCAGCTGCCTTGCATATCTGGGTTCTCTTGAGAAGCGTAATCTTCCTCTCACCCCCAGATGCATCTGCACAGCTCAGAGGTGGGTGCCTCCAGTCCCGTGTGCTGGGAAGGCCCAGCCGGGGAGTAAGGCTGCCCCTCACTTGCTGTCGCTCCGCTCCCACAACCGTTTCTTCCTAGAAACCCTTTCTGCCAACCAGACAGTCCTGCCCGGGGCCTGCAGGGTGGCTTTTATCCAGCTCCCAGCCTGGCTCTGAGCCAGTGCCCAAAAAATGTCGTCAGCCACCCAGAAACCAGCTCTGGGATTTGCCTGGGAGGAAACCACGGCCCAAATCTGGCCCATCTGGACCCATTTTGCCTACTGAGGAGGTTTCCCCTCCTAACATACACCAGGAGGAAGATGCATCCCCAACTTCCTGGAGGCTTCTGAGATCTATCCTTTTCAAATTCAGATGCAACACCCAAGAGGGAGGGTGGTCTGGCCAGCCGGCCCCTCCCCCCGGGGAGCCTGGGGTTAACCCTCACAGAGCCCACTCCTGCCTTGGCCAAGCCTCTTCAAAACAGGACCCCCATGGTCTCGGAGACCCACAGCCCCCATGCTTATGGAAAGCAACACACAAAATGCAGCCCACGTAGATAAAAAGCATTTTTTAATTTTATCAAATTGATCTGTACAAAAGTTAGCGTTGCTTGGTCAGAAAGTAGCGAAACACAGCAGGTAAGTGACAGCGAAAGTCCAAACTTGACACCGAAAAATAGATTGCATAAAAATGAGTTTGCTGTAGTTCCCTGCCCCCACCCCCAGGAAGAGATATGCAAAACAAAAAAATTTTTCTAGAAAATGGTAGGAAAAAGTAGAAAAAGTAAAAAGAAGCAACATCTCAGATGTACTTAAATTTACAGTTTTAAAGGCACAATTTTCCATGAAGTAGGCGGTTATCATCGCTCAGCACACAGCGGAAGCAGGACAGGGAAATCAGGTATTATTCTTCTAAAACTAAGAATCTAAAAGAGCTTAGTGGAGAAGGTTTTAGTTTCACAGCTTGTAGGTGGCGCCTGGTTCCTAAGAGCCGAGATTAATGTGTTTCTGGAGCCACCAGGTCCCAGGAAATTCCCGCCTCCACCACTTGGCACGGTCGTGAGCAGGAATGAAATTCAGCGACACCCTGCCTTCTAAACCTTGACTTAATGTCGGGTGCCAGGAGCACCCCAACCTGATCAGAGACACCACAAGACAAATCCCTTCTGCCTCGGGGTTCCGGCCACCTCCGGGGGGCCTGGAGCTGGGGCTCTGCCTGATGCCTCCCAAACAGCCAGGCTCCCAAATGCCTGGAGCAAGGGCCCCACCCCATCTGCCCCCACCCCCGGCCCTCACCCTCAGCTCTGTGGCCTCCGTTTTGTCTTAAATTCTGCTCTCTGCACAGATTACTTCATTAATTAAAGATAAAATAATACAGAACATAAATACATTTTAACAGCTTTTGAAACAAATCAAACACATTGAAGCTTCAAAAATAAAAATTAAAAAAATAAAATAAAAAGAGAGAAGTGTTAATCACTGCCAAACCTTGCTCGGAAGAACCCTAACTACAAGGAACACCTCAGGTCTAACGGGCTGGTCCCAAGAGGTGCTCCCACGGACACATCCCCGCCAGGCTGTGGGTGACGGGTGATAACTGGCCTCAGGAACGTCATCCATTGGTCCTGGGGAGTTCTCAGCGCCAAGGCTGGCCAGGACTTTGGAACACGGGCGGCCTGGAGACCCCACACCTCTTCCCTCCTTTTGTCCTTTGTGCTATGGCTGCTGCTTTGCAGACACTGAGATGCAAAACCCAGACGCTGGCGTCTGCTCGGAAGAGGGACCCAGTGACTGTCCTTCACAGTTGCAGTCCCCGCAAAAAGAGAGAGAGAAGGGAAGGAGGGCTTTGTCCATGGACGGGAGTTTGGAAGTCTGGAAGCAGAGGGGACTTGTTTACAAAGCCTGGCTTCCCGCGGACCTCAGCAGGCACTTGATGGAGCCGCGGCTCCTCCCCATGTCACACACCTTCTGGAAGCCCCCGGAGGTCTGTCTATCTTTGCCGAGATCAAGGTTGTCCTCGGCCGCAGCCCGTCCACGCGGCCGCACCCTCAGGGTCTGGTCAGGGTGGTGTACACGGGCTGCTCCCAGTTACTGGGGGGGCTGTGGGCAGGCGGCACAGAGAGGCCACCGAGCAGGGGCGAGGCGTAGGGTCGGCGGGGCGAGTGGAAGTAGGGGTACTGGTAGAGGCCGGATGGGTAGCCAGGGTACGGGCCATAATAGTTGGGGGCCTGCAGGTCGGTGTAGTCGCACTGTGAGCTGGTGAAGGAGCTGGCGGCCACGGCAGAGGCAGCAGTGGTGACACTGGCCTGAGCACTGTAGGAGCCGTAGTCGGTGTGCCCCGGAGAGCCATGCGACTGGTCGCCGTAGTGGCCAGGGCTCAGCTGCTCCGTCTTGATGTGCGGCCTCGGGGGCCCTGCCTCAGTGGGTGACGCAGAGGCCGATGGGGCTCCCTTGTGGGCCCACACGGGGGATGCCCCGATGCCAGCCGCCCCGGAGTGCGAGTAGGAGGTGCCTCCGTAGGAGCTGGCGGCCGCGGGCTGGCCCGGCTCTGTGGGCAGGGCCGAGTGGCCGTTGAGGGGCAGGTACTGGTCGAACTCGTGGACGTCAAAGGTGTCCATGTTTCCGATGACCTCACTGCTCAGCTCAGAGATGTCCACATTGCTGAAGTCGATGTTCTGGCGCCCGCTGTCCACCAGGCGGCGGCCTTCCAGCTTCAGCTCCTGCTTGCCCCCGTGGTGCAGGTCAGTCTTGGGGGTGGTGGGGGGGGTGGGCGGCCCATGGCTCTGCCCTGGAGACAGAGCACATTTCAGGGATGAATGCCCCTTCTGTAGGGGGCGGCCAGGCTAGTGACGTGCACACAGGAGGAAAACCAGCCCCACTAACTGCCACAGGTAGGAATCAACGGCTTTTTGTTCCTGTACATTTCCCAGAAATTCCAGCAAAGCCAGACCTAGACCTCACTCCTCAACCGAGGAAATTCCGTTAAGCACTGTTCTAGGGTAAGACCTGGGGCCAGGGAGGCCCCATCATGAAGAGCAAGCTGGGGTTGGGGGAGGAGAGGAAGTGCCCAGCCCCTCGCCCATGGCAACACAGTCCACACAAAACCTGTCTCCCCAGGCCCGTGGCTGTAGCCAGCGTGACTAAGACTGCTCAGCTGGCCAGGATTCCACCCGGGTCAGTCTGATCCTGAAACTGGGCTGCTAACCACCAGGCCGGTGGCATGAGTGAATCCTAGGTCAGAACCAGCAAAAAGGCCAGCGGAGCAGAAACGCCTTCGGGAAGGACAGAAAACACCCAGGTCACAGGGCGCTGGACCAGGGCAAACTATCAGGCCCTCAGTCTCAAAGGGGGCTAAGTAGGCCCCCGTGGGCATCGGAAACAGCTGCTTTTGGGGGCTATGGGGCCTTTTCCCAGGTACCCGGGGAAGGTTTGGTTCTCTTGAGGGAGCCTGCCCTGGGAGTGAGCCCCTGCTCCCACCCCCAGGAGCCCACCTGTGTGGTCACCGTGGTGGTGTGCATCACCGAGGCCGGCGTCAGTCTTATAGACGGCACCGCTCGGGTGGTGGCCCAGCTCGGCGCCTGAGTCTGAGTCACTCTGGCCAGTCTTCACGCTCTTCCTCCGGCGTGGCTGGTACTTATAATCTGGGTGGTCCTTCTTGTGCTGGACCCGCAGCCTCTCTGCCTCCTCCACGAAGGGGCGCTTCTCACTCTCACTCAGCAAGCTGCAGGGCAAAGGGCAGGAGCAGGATGACGAGGGGGCGGGCACCACCCCAGGAGTTGGCCCGCGCATCAGGTGAGGCGCTGGGGAGGACCAGGGAAGCCCGAGTGCATGCCCGCGAACTGGTGGGCACCAGGCAGGTGCTCCCCTTCTCTGAGGACGGGAGGGATCAAGTCGGCAGTGAGGGCATTAGGTGAGGTCAGAGGAACAAGCCAGAATAAGACCCAAACCTTCCGGCTTCCATCTTCCTCCTCTGACTTCCCCCCTCCCTGAACCTGTCCCCTCCCTTTGGGACTTTCTAAGGCAGGTGGGTGAAGAGGCCAGGACCCAGCTGAGAATACACTGTGGACAAAGGGAGGCTTCCGGGAACCAAGCCGGGATTCTGTGGGCAGCTGGGCTTCCCAGATTTCCAGAAACGCTGGCAAAACCCAGTGGTCCTCGCTGAGGCTCAGAACACACACCGGCCCCCCATACCCTTCCAGAAGCTCATGTCTGCCTGCAGGACAGGGTCTAGGGATACAGAGGCACGGGGCTGCCATGGGTCCACAGCACCCTGACTGGACAGAGGCTGGAGCACAGAAGACATAAACACAAGCTTTCAGTGCCCAGTCATGAGGTGAGGAGCAGGAAATGAGACCAGCGCCCTGGACCCAGAGCGGTTCACTTTAAACCCCAGTAGAGACCGTTTGGTGGGGATGGGCTGTCCCAAGCAGCAACCCTGTCACTGCTGCCCACTGCTTGCCGTCCTACTTTCTGCAAAATGGCCAGCCTCATCACACCAAAGTGCACACCAGTGCTGAACACCCCCTCCATCCCCTCCCTTCCCTGGTGAGGGTGCAGAGGTGGCAGAGCATTGGGAGAAGCTGCGGGGAAGGTGCTGAAGGTGCCGGTGGGGCAAACACACACCGTTCCATCTGCCTTCTGGACTCCCTCCACAGGGTGGTCGGGGAGTCCTTTCCGAGGAGTGGGAACCTCCAGAGAGTTGTGTCCTGCTTCCAGAAAGAGGCCACTTTCCTCTGGGAGGGACAAGCCTCCAGGCTCTGCAGCCACTCACAGCTGGGGTCCCCAACTCCGCCTGCCATTCACTGCCTAGAGAAGGCTGTTTCTGGGCTCAGGGAACGTGCTAGGGGCTGCACAGTGCTCCTGCTGCCCTCTGTGTGCCCAGGCCGTCCTGTACCCCACGTCCCATCCGTCTGGCCAGATCGGGTTTTTCCACTACGACTCGCCCTGGGAACAGCCACTGGGAGCAGGGCCGAGGCCGGGCGCTGCGCCACCGCCCAGCTCCACGCACACCAGGACCCGCTCCCCGCCCCGGCCTGGGGACAGTGCACTCACCGCCACAGCTTGCCCAGCGTCTTGCTGAGTTCCGCGTTGTGCAGGTGCGGGTACTGATCCGCCAGCTTGCGGCGCGCTGCTTGCGCCCACACCATGAAGGCGTTCATGGGCCGCTTCACGTGCGGCTTGGCCTTGAGCGCACCGCCGCCGCCGCCTCGCACCGGCATGGGCACCAGGCTCCAGTCGTAGCCCTTGAGCACCTGCGACACGGCGTCGCGGATGCAGGCGGGGAAGCGCTCGTCCGCCGCCTCGGCTGCGTCGCCCCGGGCGCCGCCCCCCGCGCCCGCCGCACGGCCCAGACCCTCGGAACCGGCAGGCGACGGCGGCGCGTCCGAGTCCGAGTCCTCCACGTGCGACATGGAGCTAGCAGTGCCAGATGGGCTGCAGGGCGGCTGGGCGCGGGTCTCGCTCATGTCCAGCATCGGGGCCGCGCGCGGAGAAGCACGCACCAGGGAGGTGCACCGAGTCCGATGCCCGGCTGCGCTGCAGCCTTTCTGGGACCCGAGGTCGTCGCGCGGTGGCCCGACCCGCGTCCCGCAGCCTCCCAATCCCGGCCCTCTTGCCGCCGCCGCCGCCGCCGCCGCCGCCGCCGCCGCCGCCGCCGCCGCCGCCGCCGCCGCCGCCGGAGCTCAGTCCCCGCTGGGCTACCCGCAACAAGTTTCTTTAAGCGGCGGCCACAAGGCTCCGCCCCCCGCCCAGCTCCCCATTGGCCGGCGCGCACCCCACTGCCACCGGGGGCGGAGCTTGGCCGCCCCCGCCCCCTCCCCCCACCTTAAAGAAAGCTCCGCAGTTCCCCCTGCACCCCCGCCCACCCCGCCTGGCGCCGCACCACGTGGGGCCGGCGCGCCCGGCAGCCGAGGACCGGATCCCGGGCTGTGCAGCACGCCGCGGGCCCCCCTTCCAGGAGGGGCGGGAAGGAAAAAGGGGGCAGAGAGGGGTAGAGGTGGGCGCTCCGGGGTGCCCTTTGCCTACTGGGGTTCTCCGCTGCGCTCCCTCTGCTGGCTCATAACTGCTCCTGTGCGTCCGGGCCCCGGTCCCATTACCCAGCCTCGGCCTCCCGCTGCGCAAGGAGGCGGGTCCTCAAGAGCCTCCCCCACAGCTTGCGTTGAGCCCCGATGTCTTGCCCACAGCCCAAGAGGTGCCGGGGTCAACTGCTGCCAGGCTGCGGCCCAGGGCGGGGGGTCGGCTTCCCGCCCGCAGGGCCGGCGCGACGTGCAGGAGCCTCCCGCGCGCCAGTCTGCACGCCGCGCACGTCCAGGTAACGGCGCGCCCAGGGGCCACGGCTCGGAGCTGGGCGATCCCAGGACCCCGATCCCGTCCGGACGTGGAAAGTGCGGCGGGGGCGCTGCCGCAGGAGGCGCGGCAGCCGAAGGGGGCGGGGGCGCTGGGCGGGGCCTGGGCTGACCCTAGCTGTTGAGTCCCTAGGGCGGCCCGGCGGATGGCGTGGCCGGACGCGGGGGCCCAGGGCCTTCCGGGAGTGACCCGGGGGTTGGGGGCACAGAGGCCGTCCGGCGGGGCGGTCCTGGGTGGTCTGGCGGAGGCGGAGGCCGCTCCGGGCGCCTGGAGTGGAAGAGGTGGGCGCGCCAGCCAAGGAGAGAAGGGGGCGGGGTGTGCCGCCCTGTTGGGGGCGGCGGGGTCGGAGAGGGGACATTTCCCCGGAGGCAAGCGCCGGGACGCGGCTCCGAGTCCCCGCCCGAGGCCGCCCCCGCGAGTTGGCCGTGGGCCCAGCGGTCCCGGAGGGCGGCTCGGATTCTTTCGCCAAACCCGCCGAGAGGCGACGGCCCGGCCGCCCAGAGCTTCGCCAGACTCCCCCCCCCGCCAACCCAAGACAGCCAACTCGGAACACGCGCGTCTCCGACCTTGCGACCCGGGTGACCTTAGTCAAGGGCTTCCAGTTACCCAGCCACGCACCTCCTGCCGAGTCACGGATTCCCGGGCGAGAGGCCACGGCAGCCTAAGGAGTAGAAGGGGCGGGTCTGTTAGCAGAAAACACCAAAGCTGAAGAATCTCCCCTATGTGCTTTTACCAACCCAGGGGCTGCCACCAAGGCTCTGACCTCGCAGGGAGAGCCTCCTGCCCTCACCCCGCCCCCACTCGTGAGACAGGGCTCCAGCCAGTTTCCAACTGAGTGCGCCATCGCCTGGGCTGTGAACTCCTTAGTTAGGCCTTGGAGCCAGTTTCTGCCAGACGTCGAGTGAGCTCTGGGGGATGCCGGGGATGCCCGGGACCCCCACAGCCTTGCATCTGGAACAGCTGGCACAGGGCCTAAGAGGCAGGGGCCAGTGCCCAGGCTGCCCTGTTCCCCACCACCTTCGGGTGGTGGAAGGGCTACCCCACTGGCCCAGGTCAGGGAACCCAACCTCCAATCTTCCAGGAAAGCACCATGAGGAGCCTTGCTGTAAGGCGAAACAGTGTGCTGGGAGGACACCCTGATACCAGAGGGAGAGCTGGCCTCCAGAGTGGCCTGTCCCCTTGCCTCCCCCCTCCTGTCATCTGCCTGCCTTTGCAAGGTCACCTGCCAGGAACATCCTTCCCGCTGGTCTGCGGTGGCTTCCCTTCGGAGGTCCTGCCCTCCTCTTGGAGTCCCACCCTGCAGTCGGAAGACACCAGGGAGGCCCAAGTGAGGGCATCCCCAGGGGCATCCACTGGACTTCCTGGCCCATAGGGACCCATGCAAATAAAGGCAGGATTGAAGTGGGGGGAAGGAGGCAAGGATGACAGACCTGGGCCAAACTGTCCTGCCTCCAACCCTGTCCTGGGGATCAGATCCCACCCCTCCCTGCACTGGGCATGCCGTTGGGCACCATGTCTGTGTTTCCATGAAGAGCTCTGCTTTGCCAGGGAAAATGGAGCACAGGCTGCACTGGGTACACTGGGCAGGGCAGCCTCTCCCTGCTCCCCACTGACCCATGGTGGGGCGCCACACAGCTATGTCCCCTAGGACACAGGTGACTGCTGGGACCCTTGGAGGAAAAGAGTCTGAGCTAGGAGAGTCCAGTGCCAGATCCATGTCACAGAGTCTGGCATGTGCGGTCCTAGGCCCCACACTCAGCTCCACCAGGCAGCAGTGACCACCCCAGGGACTGATGGGGTCCTGGTGGGCAGCTTCTGTCATATATGTGCAGGCCACCATTCCCAGGGGATGGGCAGGCAGATCCCTGCCAGGGCTTGGCTCAGGCTGGCTGCTGACACGGAGGGTGGCACCCAGAAGTGCCCCAAATCTCCCTTGTGGTCTTGAAGGCTGTAAAATTTGCCATGTGCTATCCAGCCCCACCCACTAGTGCTGACCTCGATTCATATCCTCATCTGCTAGGCAGCCCCTGAGTGGACACTAGGACATAGCCTTCAGAGGAAGTGGTGGCCACAGTTAGTTCCTGTGTTTACCGGTATTGATGAAGTGCCTGCTGTGTGCCAGGGCTTTTCTGGGCAACACAGCACAGAGCCACATTACACCGTCCTAGCCTAGAAGATGCTGGCATTTGATGAGGGGGCCAACAGTGAACACACCAAGGGGCTGAGACATTCACCATGGGCGGCAGGGGTGTGGCGGTGGTGGGGTGGTCCAGGAAGGTGGCTTTGAGAAGGTGACAAGTTGGGGCCTCACACTTCTGACCAATGGAAGAGAGAGGAAAGAGCATGGCGATGGAGGGAGCATGTGCGAAGGCTCTGTAGCAGCAAAGAGCACAGGTTATCTGAGAACAGAGTGAGGCTGAGGGGGCAGCTCTCAGTCCACCCCTGGCTCCCCTCTTCTCTGAGCTCTTCCTTTCTCTCCCCACCCATCCCAGTCCACATGCCTCTACCTTCATCTGTGGGCTCTGCAGTTTCAAGGAGATGATCTGATTGGCCAAGTTTGGACCAGGTACCTGCCCCGGGACTATCAGCCTGGGGCGTGGGAAAGCTGATGTAAGCAAGGTTTCTAGACCCACACCCCTGGCAGAGGCTCCAAGGGGACCTGCAAAGAAGGAGATGTGGGCTGCCAGGCACCCCCCATGCCTATGAGACCTGGCCAGTGGAGGGCTGGAGAGTTCCAGGGAAACCTCTTCCAGGTGCAGAGACACCTCCCAGCCCATCCACTCGTTGGCTTTTAGGCTGGCTCGGGAAGTCCATGTGAAGGGGCTTCTGAGGGCCAGATCACCACGGAGAAGGACACCTTCCCATCCTCTGCCCGTCCCCTGCCTGGCTCTTCTCTCAGACAGTCAGGGTGGCCATGTCTGTAGTTGGTACAGTCTTTAAGAGAAAGGCCTTGGGGGCAGGTCATGTGGGCCCATGAGCCCCAGGCCGATGTGTCCCTGTGTGTCCGCAGCCCTGGCCTGGGCCTCTTGGCAAGCCAGCCTGAGGCAGTTGGCATCACATCCTGGGAACCCCGGCTCAACCTCGGGGATTAATTGGTACTTTTAATTACTGGCCGGTCTGCAGAACCAAACTTCCAGGCCAAAGATGAAGGGACAGCTCTGAGCAGAGGCCCCATAAAGGCAGCCTCATCCTGGCCCACCAGGTCTCCAGAGAGAGAAGAGAGGGGGCTCCCAAGGGTGCCAGAGGTCCAGCATCCCCCGGTAACAGACTCTCGGGGCTCTGGGCCAAGCCTTTTGCTGAAACTCCCTTCCCCGACATAGTTGCCAGCTGGTGTGGAAGTTCTGGTTTGGGTGGAAGCCGGCCCCTTGGTTGGGCTAATATCCCCTCGGGAGCTGGCTGTAGCTGTTCCTTGTCCTGTGCAGAAGACACTGGAAGATCACGCCCAGATTCCTCCCCTCTCTGCCCGCAGGGCCAGGATGTTGGGGGCCAGCCCGTGGCAGGTGCTGGCCCCATGCGGCTTGCTCCTGAGCCCTGTCACTGCTTCCAGTGGACACCTCCTCGGGATACCTCCCCACCTCCAGGTAGGGAGAACCTGCTCCAGGCTGTCCCTCTGCACCTTTTCATCAGCTCTAAGGCCTCCTGATAAGTAAACCCATACTGCCTGGGGGTGACTGCTGACTGTCGGTGGGACCCCCTGCTGTGGCTCTTCTTCTCTGGGGAGGGGGCAGTGCTTAACCCAAGGACCCCAAAGCACATTGTCTGCCCAGTGAGATGTGTGTGCACAGATGTGTCGGAACAGCTGTGGTCTCTGCTCTGGCCTCCACTCTCCCCCTCCTGGTAGTGGTCCCCGAGCCTCCGGCTGTGCCCATCCATCTCTCTCCGGCCAGTGGGCTTGGAGCTGACTCCACCAGCAGCCATTAGGTCTCTTTGACTGTGGGTAGAGGGTGATTCTGCAGCCAAAAACGTCTCCAGGCAGGGTCCCGGGGGTAGAGGGAGCACCAAGGGGTCCAGGCCAGGCACCAGCAGCGTCTACCACAGATCAACTGAGTGCCTTCCTCTGGACGTCTCCCCCGTCAGCCAGTAAATTCCATCCCTTGTCCCTACAGAAGGGCTCTGCGTGCTACCAGACTCCTGGATCCCTGGACCCCAGCCCCATGCTGGGCCCTCACTCCCCGGGGCCCTGGACTCCACCCTCATGTTGGGCCCTCAGTCTCCTGAACTCCCAGATCGCACTCTCATTCTGGGCCTTCGCCCCCTGGACCCCAACGATGGGGCCGGGAGAGACTTTCTCAGCCCCCCTACAGGAGGGGACCCAGGACGTTGAAGCTGACTCTCACTTCAGAAAATCAGCTTTCTGAGCCCAAACAGGCTGCCAAGAGCTATGCTTGTCCTTCCAATCTTGGCTTTCAGATTTAATGACACCTCTTGTCCAAGTTGAACCCCTCAAAATGTGACTGGGACGGGCCATCATGGCTGGAAGTAGACACATCACAGAGAAAATCCCTTTCCGAGTAAGGGGCTCGGGCCGGCAGGGACCTGGCCGCCTCTGCCACAATGGAAGGTTCCAGGGACCCACTAGTGTCAAAGGCAAGTTAAAACACACCCTGTCAAAAGATTTCCATCCAGGTCTCCCAGGTATTTGTTTTTCTGAACACAGAGTAGGAGGGTTTAATTAAGATGCTCTCTGTTAGGCACATTGGGGTTCTTCTGCAGTGAGGTGGGAGCCGGCCTGCAGGAGCTCAGACATGGGTGTGGCAAAGCTTTGCCTCTGGGGGCGTTGGGCTGGGGCAGAGGTGCAGGAAGCTCCTGGTCTTTTCTTCGTGGGACCCTTGGTCCCTCTGGGCCTGGCACGGGGAGCTGGAGGGGCAGCCGCTGGCGAGAGCAAACCCAGCCTTCTTGGCTGCAAACCCCAACGTCTCTTTCCTCTTGGGACATGGCGTGTGTAGAACAGGACCGTCAGCCACCTGCTCCTGAGCCCCAGGACCTGAGAACTTCAAGATATGTGCCACCTTTGCCACTCAAATTGGTGATTCCCACCCAGTCACCTGGTGTTGGTTCGAGAAGGAATGGGCTCCTTGGCCAGGTGCAAGCAGGAGCCTGGCAGGTCATCAGAGAGGTAGCTGGCACCCCGGGGGCAGGTATATTGGAGCCTCCTGATGGCTGGGGGCCTGCTACTCCCTCTTCATTCCCTTGGACAGAGGGCCCCTGAGCTGGCTGTGTGGAGGTGGGTGCCGGAGTGGCCTGGATGAGCCAGTTCTGAAAGCTCTTGATCACATGACCCCTGCGCATTATCTGGAAGTACAGTAATGAATTAACCCTAGCAGTTAGAAGCAATTTCTGACAGCTTGCAACATTCCCTGTGACCACGATGAGATGGAGAGCCCCCCATGGCCTCTGTGCAGGTCCATTAGACTAGATCGGGATGGGGGAAGTAAGCGTTCTGTATTCTATAGCTCATTCTGAAAACACTTTGGGGGCTTCCAGGCCAGACCTGTGTTGGTGCTGAGACAGTGGGTGACGTTCACAGGAGCTCTGCCCTGTAGAAGTTTATGCTGGCAAAGCATTCCAATAAAGTGTGGAAGGAGGTTTCCCAGTTGGTTTGTGAACTGGGGCTACACGGTGGTCCCTGCCCCTGCCTCCTGCCCTTGGGGTGTGGAAAGGGGCAGGAGGGAGTTGTGGGGCTCCCCCGAGAAGGTGCTGGAGTTCTAGAAAGGAGGGCGTCTCCAGGTCATGGGTTCTGATGCCGTTCTCTGTGGCCTCTAGCTTTGGGCAAGTTACAGGGTTACTCTGGGCAAGCAGAGGGTCTGGAGTACTTGTCTGTCCTGGGGGCCCCACCAGACCTACACGAGTTGATGTCCATAGGATTCTGTGTGTGCTGTAGACAACACCTGATGTGTCCTGCATTTTCTCAGTGACCTCACCATCATGCGAAGCTGGCAGAGTTCTGAGCACATCTCCCACTGTCAGGCCCACTGGGCGTCCTGCAGGAGAACCCGTAACAGCAATGATGCCCTCTCTTTCCAGAAATGAATTGTCTGCTTTAATCACGGGGTGAGTCTTAAGAAGGAAAGACCTGGTGATGGATGGCATTGTGCACAAGCTCCCCCAGCCCAGCCCTCAGCACCCCCCAGGTTTGGGCCAAATCAGGTCTTGGATGCAGGTGCCTTCAGGAGCCAGGCAGGGAGGGGAATGTGGAAGCTGTTGAGGGCGAGGCTATAAGGAGTGATGCGGCCTGTGAGTGGCCAGAGAGAGGCCCTAATGGCCAGCCAGGGCCCTGCTGCTACCCAGACCTCAGCTGACTGCAGAGGCATACCTGAGCCAGGCTGGATTGGAAGCACTGCCCAGCGACACAACTTGTGGCTTTGAGGCTGTTTGTTACGTGGCATTATCATGGTGATTGGTAAATGATACAGTTCTGTGGGCCGAATTCACCTACAGGCCTCCTGATTGTGACCTCAGCAGTTTTCAAGACTTCTTCCAGTTCAGAATATGATTCCATGAGAAAAACATAACTGTACACTCTTTTCCCCCATAGGGCTCTACAACCAGAGAATGTCACTGCACTGGGATTATTTGCTTTCCACTCTGCCTGGCAGTCGTGGCTCACCAGCTTGCAGGTCCACACAGGGTCACATCCCCTTCTGGGGAGCAGGGGTAGGAGTGCTTGTGGCCCGGAACCGAGGTGCGGGGACAGGAGATGGGCAAGCCAAGCAGAACAGCCGTCCATGACTCATGGTTCCAGAACAACCAGCAAATGGCCAGCACCTGCTCACCCACCCCCTCCCGCACCTGCCAGCCTCACCAGGGGGTTTTGGCCACTGGACAGTCAGGGTGGGGCCGGCCCAAACTGACCACCCCTCCAGAAGAAAGTGACAGATGTTAGCACCAGCAGGTCCTGCCCTCCCCATAAACAGATGTCAAGACATGAAAAATTGGGGTAAATGAAGGGTGCACGATTAGATTTGGGCCCAAGCTGGGTTCTTGTGGGTGCCAGAGACAGCTGCAAAGGCACGTCAGGGACAATCACCCTGATGCGGTGGGGGCTGCCAGGCCCGTGTGCCCGGGGACAGCTGGACGAGGTGCTGACACGGGGCTCCTTCCTCTGAAGCCATCCCGCAGCTGCTGGGAGTGCTGCCAGCTGTGAGCTTGTGTGCCTCGGCTCCAGGGCCATGCTGGGGGAGCTGCAGGCGGGCCCACCCAGAGGTTCCTGGGACACTAGCCCATCTTGAGCTGATAGCTCCTCTCAGGGGAGCCCCCTTTCTCCCCTCCCCTCCCCTTCTTGGCCCTTTCTGGCTCTGTCCAGGTGGGGCTCAGATCCAGGTCTCTTGAAACCAGCCCGGAGGGCAGTCAGGCCTCCCCTCAGCACTTCTGGCCTCTCCCGTATCTTGGCTTGTTTTCATATAGTTTTTTGCTTGAAAATGTATGTTCAGGAGCCTCCCCCAGGCTCCTGGCATTGGTGAACAGCTGCTTCATAGAGACCCCAGCATGCAGGCGCTGAGCAGTGGGGTGAGAGGAAAGCATCTCGGTGCCCCAACCCAGCACCAGGTCCCAGCCCTCTGGCTTGGGGTTTGCAGAAGAGGTTTGTTTTAGAGTGGGGCATCTTCGTGGGGCACAAGATGTACCCATGTCTAAATATTATTTTAAAACTGTTAGTTGCTCTCTAGCATGGATGAAGATGTAAGTTTAAATGAAGATGTAAGTATAAATGACATGACTTATTCCAACAGGTAAAAGCAATGCCTTTTTAGGTGATTCTGAAACAAGGACCAGAGCAGATTTTTTTAAATTTTGTTGAGATTCACATAGCATAAAATTAAGTATTTTTAGGTGTACAATTCAGTAGCATTTAGTACATTCACCATGTTGTGCAAGCATCACCTCTATTTAGTTCTACAATATCTTCATCACCCCACAAGGAAACCCAGTCCCTGTTAGCAGTCACTCCTCATCCCCCTCCCCCAGCCCCTGGGAACCACTGATCTAATTTCTGTCTCTGTGGATTTGCTTATTCTGGATGTTTCATATAAATGGAATTGTACAATATGTGGCTTTGTGAGTCTGGCTTCACTCGCTGAATATGTTTTCAAGGTTCATCTATGTTGTAGAATGTATCAATATGACTCTTTTTTATGGCTGAACAATACACCAGTGCACGTTTGATTAAATTCAGGCTGAAACAGGCACGAACTGCGCCACTGGCCAGCCTTTCCATGGCCAAGCCCTGCTCGATGGGGTTCATTCCCATGAAGGTTCTAGACCCTCAGATGGACTGGACCTCTGCAGTCAGCTCAAAGGAGGACGCTGGAGGAGACATGAGAACATGAGCTCCCGGTGGACCCTCTGATGGCCTCGCCCACCCTGTGCAAACCCGGGGAGGGAGCCCAGAGCCCAGCGAGCTGGATGCTGGACAAGGGGCCCCTTTCTGCTCTGCACAATGTCCCATTGTGCCCTTCTCAGGGGGGAACAATGCAGCCCCAGCCAGGGGAAGCTGAGGACAAAGGACCCTTTGTGAAAACTGTCCCCACCTGAAAAGCAGCACCCGGGGTCACACCTGACAGCAGAGCCATCCTTCCTTGCCTCCGTCCCCTGTGCAGTTCCCACATCCAGGCAGGGACCCAGGGAAGCTCGGGCAGGCTTGGGCTGGGGCCCTGGACTCTCCCCACTCTTCCCAAGTGGCTGTGTGGGCTCATCTCGAACGTGGCACCCGGACAACAGCGGGTATGGGGGGGAAGTGTGGGTTGTGGGTTCCTGTGGAAGGACCTGGAAGCAGGGCATGGCCAGGGCTCCCCAAGGCTTGAGCCCTCGGGCACACACTTCCTGCTAGGGGCTCTCTAGGCTACAGAAGATGTTTGCACCCTCCGTTGAAGATCTCTTATAGGTCTTAGAGATGGGGTCCGAGGGAGGGTTTTTCATGGAAAAGAAAAGGGAGCTTTTTAAAAAAAAAATCACACTATAAGATACACATAAATGCTATTACCCCAACAATGAGAGGGTGGGGCAGCAGCTGGGGGCTGGATGGGGGAGTTCCAGAAGTTCCTGGTCAAACCTAATTTGGGAGAGCCTATGTCCAGAGGCAACCCCTGCCCTCATGGAGCTCACACTACAGGTGAAGATATAATTAAACATGCCAGAAAAACTGATCCTTTGACCACATTACTATTGATAATTTACATACCAAAGACTAGGAACAAGACGTAAAAACAAAAAAACAAACAAAAAACCCAGAACATTTGCAATATACAAACAAGAAGAAGATCTTTCTTGACAAAATTCACCACTCACTTGTCTGGGCTGTTTGTGTGTGGTGCATTTCACATTGTATGACTAGGTGGTTGTCTCTCCCCTGCTAGACTGTGAATTCTTTCAGGATCAAAACTATTTCATATTTACCTTTGAATTCTCAGTGGCCAACACAAATGAAAATGGTATAGTTAAAATGAAAACTATACCTCATGGACTTTAATGTTTTTTTCTTTTAAACTATAAAATGAGAATATTGATCTACTTCCACTTTGAAATGGAAAGATATTTTAAGTAGATAAAATCCCAAGCAATATTTTTTAAAAAGAGGATCTTTAATATGTAAAGAGCTCTAATAAATGAGTAAGAAAAAAACACACTTACCTCAATCATTTCCTTCCAAGTGCCCAACAGTTTACCCAGTAACCCCTAAGGTCCACTCTCTCACACAGATCTTCCTTCCTCTGAGGATTGCCTACCATTCCACCTGCTTAGAGACACCTCTCTTGTATCCTCAGAGTGTAGAGTTGCTGTGTCCTCACTGGGGTTATGCTTAGGTCATTGGTCAGTAAGCTCTTCCCTACTCTGAATCCTCAGCCCACCACTCTCCCCTGCGGCTGGAGGTCCAGTCTTGAGGGCCAATAGGAGCGCTGACCGTCTAAGGGGACTTTGCTGTCCTGTGCAGAGATGTTGTGGGGTTGGTGGGGGGTAAAGGGGAAGAAAGCTGGAGGGTCTGAATTTTAGGGCCCAGCTGCTGCCTGCACTGTCCCTTACTGGCTGTGTGATCATCACCCCAGCACCCTCCTCAGACAGCAGAGATGGGGAGTTGGGAGGGGACACCTGTGAGGTACCGGTCCACACCCCCCGTTCAGGCAGTGGCAGCCTGGAGCCCTGGGGTGAAGCTGCTGCTCTGGCCTTTCCTCTGCAGGAATGCGAGTCCACACACAGAGCCAGCGTGTGCAGCGGGAGCGTAGTACCCTCCAGGGTCCTTGGCTGCCTACATCTCAGCCGCCCTGATGCGGGGAAGGCCTGTGGTCTGATATGTGCTTTCCAGTAATCTGTTTCACGTTGCATTTCTGCTTCTGAAGTGCCATCCGTCCCTCTCCAGTGTGAGGGTCCAAGCGGGTAGGCGCCTAGGTAGGGGAGTGTACTGGGGGCCTCTGCAACTTTGGATAATTCAGTGAATGAATGAGCGAGTGAATGAATGAGCGGGTCAAGCCCGCTCCAGGTGGGGCGACGCGCCGGCCTCCACGAATCTACTCCCTTACTCTCACGGGTGCAGCGCCCCGAGCGACCTGCGGGGAGCGCGCGCGGTATCGGGCCAGGTCCTCGCTCCGCGCGCATGGGCGTGGCTGGCCGGAGTTGGTCGGACTTCCAAGTGTGGGCGGGGTCTCTCGGCGTGGGCGGGGCATTTCAGCGCGCGGCGCTCCTCGCGCATGCGTTCCGACGGTCTGGCGATGGCGGCGCCGGAGGAGCCCTTGAGGAGGCGGAAGGCCGGGGCCGCGGGCCCGGCCCCAGAATCTCCGCCAGGGTCGGGGCGCGACCCCGCGGGCTACCCAGCCCGCCTCCGCGCGGGCACCTTCTGGCTGACCAGGATCGTGCTCCTGAAGGCCCTCGCTTTCGTTTACTGTGAGTCCGCGGGGCCAGGCGCCCCAGTGTGGCCCCTCCGCTCGCGCCCTGCCCCTCACCCTCAGGCCCACCCCCAAGCGGGTTCGCGGCCGAGCCTCGGCCCTGCGCACCCCTCCGTCCTGCAGGTCCGGGGGGCCCCTACGCCGACCCCGCGCTGACCAGGAGCTCGTGAGGCGGTGACTCCGCTTTGCCGCCTGCAGGTCCCACGAGCTGCGGCCCCGCCGCCCTCCCCGCGGCTCCGCAGCTTTGAGGCCTGAGCAGCAGGTGCGGCCTCACCTGTGGGGTTCTGTGCGAGCCAGGTTTGACCAGGTGGAGAACCGCGCGGTCTGCCCCAGCCTCCCTCTCTCCCTCCCCTCGCCCCAGGCCGCCCCCCAGAACACCGCTGGACACCCGGACGCCCCCACTCAGCGCGCGCGCGGAGTGCACACCCCACCACCCCAATCCCCACGCCTGGAGGGGTGCAAACGCCTTGAGCCGAGCAGCGGTGCCTGAAGCCAAACTGGGCTTCTCAGACAAACGTGGCAGTGCGGGGGCCAGTGGGGATGGGGCACAGCCGCCGGCTGAGATGGCCTGGGGCCAGTGGCAGTCCCCCTTCTAGAGGGTTCCAGAGGGCGCTGGTACCGGCGGGCCGGCCGAGATTGCACGCCGCGGGCATCGGCCGTCCCGGCGTCATTTCTGAGTCTGCAGAACATGCGTTCCAAGGGGGTGGAAACGCCGCGCTTTGCGCAGCAACTGTCATCACACACCGAGCGGGGCGCCGTGGGGACCAGGGCCCGGCGCGCGGTGAGGCTTGGTATGCGGCGCTGGGGGATTCAGCTACGACTCTCGTGCGCTCTAAGTTACTATAGAAAATACTTTTTGCCAGTATTGCTTTATTCTCCACGGGATTAATCATTCTAAACGTTTCAGCTGTCACTTAGCAAAAGATGGAGTCAAGACAAAGTTAACCTGCGAGACTTTAACAGACCCTTACACCGGCGCCATGACAGTGGAAAAACCCCGGTGGCTTCGCTCGCAGAGAGCACAGCTTATTAAAAAACTCAGCTCGGCTTTCCAGTGTGCGGGGGCTGCCTTTGATATCCACAGATATTCTCTGTTTGGTTCAGAAAAAAACCGTTTTGAACCAGTGGGTCAAGAAGATATTTTAAGGCCGGTGCTGAGCACAGAATGATTTGCTTTGGCAAATGCATCCCCACCCCCCATCTTTTTTCGCTATTTGGGGTAGAGTCAGTGTTTTTCAGCCGCAGGAAGGAACCAGTTTACCAACTTTAGGGACGAGGGTCCCTGGCTGAGATGGCTCCGGCAAGTAGGCAGTTGCCCTGTATTGATTTCTTTCTGGAGGGTTCCATATCTCCTGGGGACTATGAGCTACCTCAGAGTCCCTTAAGTCCCAGGAATTTCCCACAATGCCACAGGCTGTCCACAGCTTTCACTTGATGTTGAGTGTTACAGTTGCCCTCATGCTGCTGACCCCACCGCGAGGCTGAATAATAGACACCTAGCCTATGCTTCCTTCACCCTCTGCACATCTAACAGAGTTCTTAGTGTCATTAGTCTACCTGTCTGTGCGACTCCTTGGGAGCTCCTTGCAGCCACAGACGGTGTTTAATACCTCTGTCCCCTGTCTTCTAGGAGCAGCTCCCGCTCCATAAAATTTCCTTGACGTTTTGCAGTCTTTATCATTGCTCTGTGCCACCACAGGATACTTTTCCAACTGTGTCCTCCCCCCCCCCAGCTCGGCACCCCAGGCCCTGGGTGTGACACTCAGGTCAGAGACTGCCCACCCGAGAGGCCCCTGGTTCTCTCTGAGTTGTAGTTGTAATTCCTCAGATCTCGTGTCTTGTTTTGGGGTTTATTCTCTCTCTCTACTGGAGCATATCCCAAAACAACTTTCCAAGAAGGGATACAGAGAAGGTGAACTTTCCGTGTCCTTCCTTGCACACGTAGAAATTGTCCACTTGCCTGGGTCTGTGGCTCTCAGAGCAGTTTTCCTCAGAACTTTGTGGTGTCAAGGGGTCTTTACACAGTCTGACTCCCGCTCTTTTGCAGGTGACTAAAGGTAAACACTTTTATTTCTTCTGCTCACATGCTTCTGACATCAGATGTGGGTTTCTTCTCACAGCGAGTAATTGTCTAATTGTCCAGACACCACCTGAGTGTCCTGCAAGTCAGTTCCTTCTGACCCTAACTGCCCGGCGTCCCCACAGGCTGAGGGCTCAGTCCCACAAGACACACCCCGCCCCCCGCAGATGCCAATGAGAAGTCCAGGCCGTCACCTGTGCTTCTGACCAACCATATGTAAATTGGGGTTCCCCCGACCCCCTCCTCGGGTTCCATAACTTGCCAGAACGGCTCACAGAACTCAGGGGAACACTTTGCTTGTGTTACTGGTTTATCATAAAGGACATGACTCAGGAACAGCCAGATGGGAGAGATGCCCAGGGAAGGTGTGGGAAGGGGTGCAGAGCCCCCACACCTTCCCTGGGAGCCACCCTCCCAGCACCTCCCTGAACCCCTCCATCTGGGGTTTGTGTGGAGGCTCCATTACACAGGCAGGACTGATTAAATCCCTGGCTGTTGGAGATCAGCGGCGTCTCCAGCCCCTCCCCTTCCCGGGAGGTCAGAGGTCAGGAGTGGGGCTGAAATTTCCTCTGGCAACCAGCCCCCATCCTCCAAGAATCACCTCATTGGTATAAACCCAGGTAAGGTTGAAAGGGGCTTGTTATGAATAACAGATGCTCCTCTCACCTCATCACTCAGGAAATCCCCGGGGTTTTAGGAGCTTTGTGCCAGGAACCTGGACGAAGACCAAATAAATATTTCTTATGATATGACAATACCACAGGGACCTTTTTTCCTCTCTGGGAGCTTTTTGAGTCTGCTGCCTTGCCATCCTGGCCTGAGTCCTTATCATGTGATGGCGTGGCTCTGTGAGCTCCCTTCCTCGTTCCTTCTCAGGGCCCAGGTGAGCTCACTCAGACTTAGGACTCCTGCCCTAGTTCTGGATGAGCTTCTCTGGCCCTGCCCAGTCTGCTGACTCCAGGCCCCTGTCTGTCCAGACACCCCAGTGGGTCCCAGATGTACCCCGTTGGATACCACCAACGCACTGAGGCTCCCAGCTCAGACCGGAGCCTGAAGCTAAACGAGGATCTGATGGAGAAGAAGGTGAGCTCCTCCCAGGCCCCAGGAATTGTGCCCTCATATGGGACCCACCGCCGTGATGGCCAGGACCGTCTGAGTAACCATGTGTAGTTGACTGCCGCCATGGTGCTCTCCAGAAGGAACTGCGAGTGCTGGAGCGAATGGAGGACTTTTTGACAGATCAGCAAAATTATTTATCTCCCCAGTTTCATATGGTACCTTGGAGTCCCCGGGACAATATATCTTTTAAAATCCTACTTCAAAAACATCTCACAGCTAGTTTCAGCCCAACTCTGATTCCTGGCTTTGCCAGCTTACGGTACTGTCCTTTTCGTTCAGATTTGCTGTGCAATGTCATGCTTGTGTTTTTCCTTGTTTACCTTACCTGTAGTGGAGTTTATTAGGTCTTTCCTCCCAGCTGCCAATCACTGTTGGAGCATCTGAGGTGAACCTAAACTGCACCCTGTAACAGCGGCAGCTTGTCTCACTCATGGTCAAGAGGTCTCACCTGGGATCTGGTAGCTTAGCCTTGCGGCCAGTCAGCGCCCAAGCCCAGCACTGGTGCAGCCCAGCAGAACCACACGCAGCTGCATTTGCTGAACTCTTAAGTGTTCTTTGGAAATTTTGAGGAAGAAAATGGAACCAAAAGAGTACTCGAATCTTGCTTCATTTTCTGTTCTGAGCTTTCAGCGCTTCCAAGACTCATGGGAAGTTAGTTCTTCCCTCCAGGCCCCTCTATTGCTAATGAAATGCTCTGCTTGGGTTCACAAGCTTCTCTGTAAAATGCTTCCAGTTTGTTTAAGAAACAAACCTGCCCTACTTCTGAGCTCTCTACAGCACAAAACTTTAAAGAAAAAGTACTGGAGGTTATTTTTCTAAGGCCCAGAATTTAGCTACAGTCCATAAAACCACCCATCGGAGAATGACATTTCGGATGATTCTGTTTTAATTTTATAGCACTTTATCTGAAGGGGAGAGAAAACTAAACTTTTTCTTTTTGATTTTTTTTTTTTTTTTTTTTGCGGTACGCGGGCCTCTCACTGTTGTGGTCTCTCCTGTTGCGCGGAGCACAGGCTCCAGACGCTCAGGCTCAGCGGCCATGGCTCATGGGCCTAGCCGCTCCGCGGCATGTGGGATCTTCCGAGACAGGGGCAAGAACCTGTGTCCCCTGCATCGGCAGGTGGACTCTCAACCACTGTGCCACCAGGGAATCCCTCTTTTTGATTTTTTCAAGAAAATATTTGCAGACATCCTTGATACTGCATATTAGGTGACCTGGTAACCTCTCCTAGGTCAGTCTGTGGGTTACCCCACCAGGGAGCAGCTGAGAGTCTCATGCCTGGGCCCTGTCTCCTTCCTTCCTAGAGCTGGGGGGAGGGTGTGTCTTCTTCGTTCCTAGAGCTGGGCAGGGGCTGTCTCCTAGAGCTGTGGGGGGGGTGTCACCTTCCTTCCTAGAGCTGGGCAGAGGGCTGACTCTTTCCTAGAGTGGGGTGGGGGCTGACTGAGCCTTTCTAAGGTTGGTTGTTTGGTTTAGCTTTGAGATCCTATGAGTTTTTTGAAATTTTTTTTCTTTATTTAGCCATTTCTATAACAGGAGTGAAAAAATGAATAGGTTTTTTTCTTCTGAAATTTAAATCCATTCTATTTTCATTTTTTCCTGTAAGGTAGGAAGTTTCCTATGATGATTGCCTTAGATTTACTTTTTTTTTTTTTTTTTTTTTTTTTTTTTAGTTAAGATTGTATGTTTTATGCTTTGTGTATTTTACCACAATTTAAAACTTTAAATTTTTTTAAATTAAAAATTGAAAATATCGTAAATGGGTATTGAACTTTGTCAAAAGTTCTTTCTGCATCTGTTGAGATGATCATATGGTTTTTATTCTTTGATGTGTTAATGTGGCGTATCACATTGATTGATTTGCATATATTGAAGAATCCTTGCATCCCTGGGATGAATCCCACTTGATCAGGGTGTATGATCCTTTTAATGTGTTGTTGGTAGATTTACTTTTTACCTAGTGAGACCAAATCTCGTTTTTCTTTCATGGCATTGGACTGTGGTTGTGGGGAGGGAGGATGTCCAGCTGTTCAGCTATTGCTAATTAGGTCCCCATGTAGTCTGAGTCGGGAGAGACAGGCTCCACCTGGGTGCGTGTGTGTGGATGTGCACACACACGGCCAGGGCTGGGTGGACACCACTGTGGGGGTGGCCTCCATGTTACCAGGAAAGTCGGTGGCATGTGGACTTGGGCAGCTTTTGCCCAGTGATGGAGGGGTGTGAGGAGAAGACCAGGGGAGCCCTCCCTGCTGATCCTCTGGTGTCCAGTGCTCTGTCTTTATTCCTGACATCCTGGACATCTGCTGTCATGGGGGGATCAGGTCTCAATTTTCTTCCTGCAGTTGCAGTGAGCTGCACGTAGTATTCAAGAAACATTTGCCTTTAAAACCAAAACAAAACAAAATAATTAACCGAACTCCAGACCTTATTGGTTTTCCACCAGCACCCCTTCCCATCCGATGTCCCGGCACTGCATTAGCCGTCATGGCCCCTCCGTCCCCTCTGGTCTGCAGCAGTCTCTGGACTTCCCTGGCTCTTCATGACCTTGACAGTTTTGAGCATGTCTGGTCATGTGTTTGGTAGAATGTCTCTCAAATTGGGCTTGTCTGATGTCTTCTCGTGACTGGACAGGTTGTGGGTTTGGGGAGAATCCCACAGAGGAGAGGTGCCCTTTGCATCACAGGTGATACTGACCTGGGTCACCTGGTTGGGGTGTGTCTGCCAGGTGTCTCCTCTGTCAAGTTCTCCTTTTTCTGCCCGTTCTCTGTCCTCTGGAACCCAATCATGGGGTCCAGTCCATGCTCCAGATACCCGAGGGGGTATCTCCACATGTTATTTGAATCTCCTCTGTAAGGAATTTATTTGGCAGTTGTCATATTTGTTTACACTGTGGGTTGTGGTCCAGCAGTGTTACTCGTGGTATCAAATTGTCCGGCTCTGGTCAGTAGTGGTTCTTCCCAGTTGTCTCCCGTATCCCTATGACATGCCTCCATTCTTTATTTTTCGAGAGCTTCCTTACTTTGTGGTACTACAGGATGCTGCAGGCTCCTCTCATTTCCCAGCCCTAAAACCAGCCATTTCTCCAGGAGCCCTCGTTCCTTTTATTGGAGAGGGGTGTTAGGAACCCAGATCTGGGTGCTGTGCTGAGAGTGCCCATTGCTACTGGGGTGTCACTGCTTCCAGACTCTCTTAGCAAACAGAGCTAGGTTACATATGTGGGTGTGCTCACTCACATATGGTCATTTCTCTGCATATCCATTTGAATGTATTTTAGGGTAAACATGAATTCTCATTGGCATCTCCAATTCTCATCCAATACGTGGGGTGTGTGTTGGCCTTCCCTCTTGCTTATCTGGAACCTCTTCCACTAGTGAGAAATCTTGCCCCACCATCCCCCATGGTTTATTTGCTTAATCCCAATGCACATGCAAAGCAGTCTTAGAATTGTTTGTCTACCCCCAATTAGACTCTGGTGTTTCTATATAGTTACTTATGTCTTTGTCCTTAGTTTTTACTGAGAACAATTTCCAAAGTTTCTTAGGCCAGCCCTCCCTCTTTCCTTGCATTCAGTGTGGCCGAGTTACACATTTGTGATAGAGTTTGATTCATTTGTCACAGTCTGCATTCCATCCTGGCATCCCCTGACCTCCTGGCTAGGTTGTTTTGATAGTTTATATACATTACAGTTCATTTTTTATGATGTACAATTATGGGTTTTGACAAATGCATAGTTATCCATCACTCTAGTACTGTACCAGAATAGTTACATCTCTTGAAAATTCCCCTGTGCATGTAATCGGCTTCCCCCCGCAGCCCCTGGCACGCTCTGGTCTGTGTTCTGCCCCATGTTTTTGTCTTTTCCAGTGTGTCAGATGAATTGAATCCTACAGTGTGTAACCTTTGGGTCTGGGTTCCTTTACTTAGTAAAATGTACTTGAGGTCTTTCCATGCTGTTGAGTGAATCAACATTCCGTTGATATTCTCTCTGAATATACCGTTTTATGAACGCACCACAGTTTTTATCCTTTCAAGCTCTGATGGACATCTATGTTGTTTCCAGTTTTAGCAATTATGAACAAAGCTCCTGTAAACATTTGCATACAAGCTTTTGTGTAAATGTAAGTTTTCAGTTCACTTGGGTGAACACGTAAGAGTATAATTGCTGGGGCATATGGTAAATCTATGTTTAACTTTATAAGAAACTGCCAAACTGTCCTCCAGAGTGACCGTACCAGTTTGCATCCCACCAGCAATGAATGAGAGTTCCTCTTTTTCTGAATCCTCTGGAGCATTTGGTATTTTCAGTTTTTTGGATTTTGGCTGTTATGATAGGTGTGTGGTGATACTGCATTGCATTGTTGTTTTTTTTTTTAAGTTTTTTAAAAAATTTATTTAATTTATTTATTTTTGACTGCATTGGGTCTTTGTTGCTGCACGTGGGCTTTCTCTAGTTGCGGTGAGGGGGGGCTACTCTTCATTGCGGTACACAGGCTTCTTATTGCCGTGGCTTCTCTTGTTGCAGAGCACCACGGGCTCTAGGCGCGTGGGCTTCAGTAGTTGTGGTTTGCGGGCTCTAGAGCGCAGGTTCAGTAGTTGTGGCTCCCGGGCCTAGTTGCTCTGCGGCATGTGGTATCTTCCTGGACCAGGGCACGAACCCATGTCCCCTGCATTGGCAGGCAGATTCTTAACCACAGCACCACCAGGGAAGCCCCTGCATTGTGGTTTTAATTGGCATTTCCCCACTAACAAATGATATTAAGCATCTTTTCATGTGCTTATCTGCCATCTATGTATCTTCTTTGTGTGAAGCAGATGACTTTCAGTATCTGTTCAGATCTTTTGCCCTTTAAAAAACTGGGTTGTTTGTTTTCTTGTTGTTGAGTTTTAATGGTACTTTATTCTGGATGCAAGTCCTTTATCAGATATGTGATTTGCAGGTATTTTTCCCAGTCTATGGCTTGTCTTTTCGTTCTCTTAAAAATGTCTTTTACAGAGCAAAAGTTTTTCATTTGTTAAAGTAGAATTTATCAGTTTTTTCGTTCATGGATCATGCTTTGGGTGTTATATCTAAAAACTCATTGCTAAACCCAAGTCACATAGATTTTCTTCTATATTTTATTTTAGAAGTTCCATACTTTTATGTTTTACATTTAGGTCTCTGGTCCTTTTTGAATAAATTTTTGTACAAAGTGTGAGTTATGTGTCAAGGTTCATTTTTTTGCATATGACGCCTAGTTGTTCCAGCACCGCTTGTTGAAAATACTGTCTTTCTCTGTAATTGTCTTTGCACCCTTGTCAGAAATCAGTTGACTGTCTTTGTGTAGGTCTGCTTCTGGGCTCTCTAATCTCCCATTGATTTATGTGTCTGTACCTTAGCTAATACCACACTGTCTTGATTACTGTAGCTTTGTAATAAGTCTTGAAATTGTGTAAAATGAGTCCTCGAACTTTGTTCGTTATCAGAATTATTTTGGCTATCCTAGTTCCTTTGCTCTTACATGTACATTTTAGAATCAGCTTGTCAATATCTATGGAAAAGCTTACTGGATGTTTTGATTGAGATTGCATTGAATCTATAGATCAAATTGCAGAGAACTGACATCTTAATAATGCTGACTCTTCTTCCAATTCATGAACACAATGAATCTTTCCATTTATTTTGATCTTTGATTTCTCTCATCATGTTTTGTAGTTTCCCATGTACGGATTCTGCATATATTTTGTTTTTTATCTAGGCACTTTTTTTGGTGGCTATTATAATATTTAAACATTCAGCTTACAGTTGTTCATTGCTGATATATAGGAATATAATTGACTTTTGTATATTGGTCTTGTATTCTGTGACCTTCTTAAACTCACTTATTAGTGCCATGAGGGCTTTTTTTTTCTTTCTATTTTGTCAATTCTTTGGGATTTTCTACATAGGCAGTCTATTAATAGAGATAGTTTCATTTCTTCCTTTCTAACTTATATACCTTTATTTCTTATACTTGCCTCATTGCACTAGCTAAGATTTCCTATACAGTGTTGAATATGAGTGATAAGAGAAGAGATAGTCTTGCTTTGTTCCAGATCTTCAGGGGAAGGTATTCAGTCCTTAATCTTTAAGTATGATCTTGGCTGTAGGTTTTTCATAGTTGTGTTTTATAGACTGATGAAGTACCCTTCTATTCCTAATTTGCTGAAAGTTTGTTGTTTTTTTTTTTTTACCATGAATGGATGAATTCTTTCATGTACTTTTTTGTGGGTCTAGTGATACTATCTTATGGTTTTCTGATTTAGTTTGTTAGTATGGTGATTACATTGATTTTTTAAAATTATTTATTTATTTATTTACTTGGCTCCCTGGGTCTTAGTTGCGGCACTTGGGATGTTCCTTGCCGCGTGCGGGAATTTAATTGTGGCATGCAGAATCTTTTAGTTATGGCATGTGGGATCTTTTAGTTGCGGTATGCAGGATCTTTAGTTGCAGCATGTGAACTCTTAGTTGCAGCATGTGGGATCTAGTTCCCCGACCAGGGACAGAACCCAGGCCCCCTGCATTGGGAGCGCAGAGACTTAGCCATTGGACCACCAGGGACATCCCCATGGATAGTTTTTTGAGGGTTGAACCAGCCTTGCATTTCTGAGATGAAGTTGGCTGGTTGTGATGTACTATCTTTATTTCTTCTTTTGTGAGTTTTGGTAGTTTGCGTCTTTCAACTAATTCTCCTATTTCATCTAAGTTGTCAAACTTAAGATCTTAGAGAGATGTATAGTATTCCTGTATTATCTTTTTACACCTGTGGGATCTGTAGCAGTGTTCTTTTTTGATCCCTGATATTGGTGTCTTCTTTCCTTTCCTTGGTTAGTCTGACTAGAATTCTAACAATTACATTGATTTTATCAAAGAACCAACTTTTGGTTTTATTGATTTTCTCTATTTTTTTTCCCTGTTCTCAATTTCATTGATTTCACCTCTTTTTAAAAATGTCTTTTCTGATGCTTGTTTTATATATAATTTACTCTTTTTTCTGATTTCTTTAAGTAGAAGTTTAGATTTGAGGCCTTTCTATTTTTCTAACATGAGTGTTTTACTGTAAATTTTCTTTAAGCAAAGTTCATTCTGCGATAGTTTTATGTAATAGGCACATGTTTTATATAAATGAGTATCTGTTTTATATACACGTATACATTGTGTATAAGTAGATCCAACACACATAGCTATGTGTACATATACACATACATTGTGACTTCTCCAGGTTGGATCTTCTAATATCTCCCCCAAGATTTTGTGAAATACTCAGACCCCTTGAGTCCACACTTTGATTCCAAACCACTGGTCAGACTCTGCCTCATCTTCTTGCCTAGCCGAGGCCCTGCACATCTGAAAAGTATCTACAGAGGGCTGTGTTCCTGTTCATGTTCCTTTTGTCTTCTTTTCCTTCCAGTTGTGGCATTCTTGGTGGCCTTCCATCAGAACAAGCAGCTGATTGGAGACAGGGGACTGCTGCCCTGCAGAGTGTACCTGAGGAGTGTGCAGCAGCACTTCCGTGGGCAAGTCAGCTGGGAGACCGTGAGCTATGCCCCCACCGTCCTCTGGCTGCTGGACTGGTCTCACATGGACTTCAATCTGGACGCGCTGGCTCTTCTTGGGCTGGGCATCTCCTCTTTCATCCTGGTCTCCGGCTGTGCCAATATGGTTCTCATGGCTGCTCTCTGGGTCCTCTACATGTCCCTGGTCAACGTGGGGCAGATCTGGTAAGCGGGAAGGACGGGGCACCTATAATGCAGGCGCGTGGTAACTCAGGGTTCTAGGGGAGTTACCCCTCAGAGCCCAATGAGGCCTCCTGGTAACAGGAGCAAGCAAGTGAGCTTACTTCTTACATTAATTTGGAAAATATCACCCTTTTAATTAGGCTGTGGTAGACCCTGCTGGTCGCATTCAACCAAAATCCAGGAGCTCCCATATTTGGGTGTAATTGCGATTCTGTTGGGAGTGTCATGGCCACACCTGAGATAGCATTGCCAGCCTCTTGTGCTGGGGGGCCATGAGATGGAGGTGGAGGCTTCTGGGTAGGCTGCTGGGAGCACTCTGGTGGGGGGGCTTGATTTGGAGGCTTACTTCTCTGCTCCTGCTCCCACCTGCTCCTTCCTTGTTCGAGAGGAACTGGTGCCCGTGGTCACAGTTCAGGCCAGCCCTGCTGGGGGGAATAGGCTCCAGTGCCGGACAGGTCAGAGGCAACGTTGGGCTCCATGGAGGGAGAGTCACATGGGAACATGGACCGAGGGCATCAGTGCAACGTGTGGCTTGGATAGGCTTGGAGGAAAATTGAGGGCCATGAAGTGCTGTGCCATGTTTGACAGTGGAGGAGCGGGTGTTGCTCTTCTTCAAGTTCTGGGCTCCGGCCCTGGGGAAGAATCACCTACCAGAGGAAGCACAGAGGACTCTGTAAGAGAAGGTGAAGCCTTGAGAGAAAACTCTGGGGTCGGGGCGGGTGTCTGTGTAGACATGGAGGAAGTAGACAAGGGGGTGGTGTCTGCGTGGATGAGCAGGAAGTGGAGGAGGGGTGGTGTCTGTGTAGAGGAGCAGGAGATTAAGCACCTCTGGGGCTCCTCCTGCCATGTTCCCACCAGAGCCTTTGTTTTCTGGGAGGAAAATTTCATTCGGTGGCCTGACATTCTTGGCTGCTGGCCCAGGTCAATGGGACTGGTTAGGTCCTGGACTATGACATGAATGGGTTTTAATCCAGACGCCAGACTCCTTCAGTGTCACTCACTCAGCTCGTGAGCCATCAGTGGTCCCCTCCCAGCTCCTGTCATCTGGCCCTGGTCCCCAAGCAAGTGTGAGTGACACTTAGTGTGTGAGCTGAAGGCACCTCTCCCCATCCAGTCTACGGAAAAGAAGGCAGAAGTCTCAGTCACCCTGGCTCCCCTCCTTGCTCCCGGGGCCTTATTGTTGATATTGAACTGTTGACCAGCCAGCACCCCGGTAGTCAGAGCCAGAATTTATTCAGATACTTTGGGAAACTTCAGTGCCCTGGTGTTGTGGCGTGGGCTGCATGCCTCAGAAGAAACAGCGATGGGCGTCGGTTACCAGGTTTTGCAGGGGTCACCAAGTGGGTGGCAACATCGTACTGTGGTGGTGCATCCTGTGTCCAGTTCCATACAGAAACTGTGTGGGTTCCTAGACAAATGATATTTACATCTGATTTATGGCATTTTCTTTTCTGAAGGCCGAAGCAGTGAGGGTGGAAATAGGGGCTGGCTCCCGGTAGGTGGAATGTGCCTCGTGCCCGTCAGGCAGCTGTGAGGCGAGGGAAGCGTCCTTCATTCCTGTCTGCTCCTCCCTACCTGAGATTCACAGGTGCTGCCACCTCAGGCTGTCTGAACTCCTCGGTGGCCACAGGCATTCACTGCCCGCCTCTAGTCTCTCTGGTCAGTGGATGTTTACAGCACAAGAGGACTCTGGCTGGCGTTGTCTGTGATGTCTAAAAGACTGCTGTTTCTTGGCACGTGTGATTTAGTGCATGTCAGAGGAGGGAGAATTCTGGGTACGTTTGCCCCATTTTAACAGCTGGAGTTACAGAAAGGGGGAGCGTGATGCCCGGCTCCAGTGTCCTGCTCAGAGGACGCACCTGTCTGTAACATGGGGCTCGGGCCGTACTGTACCTCGCGCAGCAACCAGGAAAATCGTATCCACTGTCAGTTTGGGTTTTTTTTTCTTTTTTTTAAATTTATTTTTGGCTGCATTGGGTCTTCGTTGCTGCTTGTGGGCCTTCTCTAGTGGTGGCGAGCAGGGGCTACTCTTTGTTGCAGTGCGAGGGCTTCTGTTGCAGTGGCTTTAGGCATGCGGGCTTCAGTAGTTGCAGCACGTGGGTTCAGTAGTTGCGGCACGTGGACTCTAGGGTACACAGGCTTCAGTAGTTGTGGCATGCGGGCTCTGTAGTTGTGGCTCAGGGGCTCTAGAGCGCAGGCTCAGTAGTTATGGCGCATGGGCTTAGTTGCTCTGCGGCATGTGGAATCTTCCCAGACCAGGGATCAAACCTGTGTACCATGCATCGGCAGGCAGATTCTTAACCACCACGCCACCAGGGAAGTCCCTCCACTATCAGTTTTGTTTTGTTTTGTTTTGTAATAAATTTGTTTATTTTATTTTTGGCTGTGTTGTGTCTTTGTTGCTGTGCACAGGCTTTCTTTAGTTGTGGCGAGTGTGGGCTACTCTTTGTTTTGGTGCATGGGCTTCTTACTGCAGTGGCTTCTCTTGTTGCGGAGCACAAGTTCTAGGCGTGCAAGCTTCAGTAGTTGTGCTCATGTGCTCTAGAGCGCAGGCTCAGTAGTTGTGGTACACAGGCTTAGTTGCTCGGCAGCGTGTGGAATCTTCCCAGACCAGGGCTCAAACCCGTATCCCCTGCATTGGCATGCAGATTCTTAACCACCACGCCACCAGGGAAGCCCCTCCACTGTCAATTTTAAACAGTAATTTCTAGTCACATCTAGAATGTGTTGGTCATGAAGATTTTTGAAAACTGGTCTGAGTACACATGGCCAAAAATAGTCTTGTATTTTTTCAGTGGAAAAGATGTTCTGCTCCCTTCCACTTGGATGTGTTTAAAAATGTGATTTGAATTAATTTAAGCTCACTCAAGGTAAATAAAATAAAACTGTTTTCTCAGAAATGACACATGAGGGCTTCCCTGGTGGCGCAGTGGTTAAGAATCCACCTGCCAATGCAGGGGACATGGGTTCGAGCCCTGGACTGGGAAGATCTCACATGCCGCGGAGCAGTTAAGCCCATGCGCCACAACTACTGAGCCTGCACTCTAGAGCCCACGAGCCACAACTACTGAAACACGTGCACCTAGAGCCTGTGCTCCACAACAAGAGAAGCCACTGCAATGAGAAGCCTGCGCACTGCAATGAAGAGTAGCCCCAACTCACTGCAACTAGAGAAAGCCCATCCACAGCAACAAAGACCCAACACAGCCAAAGATAAAATAAATAAAATAAATAAATTTATTTTTTTTAATGACACATGAGATATTTTAGGTGAAAAATGTAAAACAAACAAACAAAAAAACCTGTCAGGGGAGACCAGTGGATTATTTACCGCGTTCTTGATGCTGAACGTCTGTGTTCCCAGCTGAACTGCAGGCTGCTTGCTGTGGGCCATGTGTGTGGCCCCAGGCGAGGCTGGGCAGGCCCCTCGATCTGGAAGATGTCTCAGGTCACCTTGACGCAGGGCTCCCTGATGGATGATAGTTTTCAGGTTGTCAGAGTGATGCTGGAAACTTACTGGGAGAGTGAGGACCACTTAAGTGGAAATTGGGCTTTCCTTTTCTTGATGCCCCAGCATGAGAGTTAGACACACTCTGTTCTTTCACGTCTCATTGATTCTAAGTTGAGGGAAAAGGATATCTGTTTGGGGTGAGATCCTCAGATAATGGACACTGTTGATTGGATGTCTTTCAAGTGTCATCCAGTTGGTGGCCTGCAGTGGGGACAGGAAGCCCCCATGGGGTGAGGAGGCACCAGGCAGGTGCATGGGGCACATCTTGGCTGGCACCGAGGCCCCTGACCTGGGGTCCCGTGGTGGTGGCTTGGCGCCTGCCCAGCCTGGCTTGTGTGCGCTATGGCCGCTGCTTCACTTGAAGCCTTGATCACTCCCTTCTCTTAAGTGGGTGTCCCCTCTGCTCCTGCTGACCCCAACTGGCATCTGTGATGAAGTCCCAGCGTTGGAAATGAACGTCCTCAGCAGACGTGGGATGCAGTGTTGCTGCCAAGTGAGGCTGGTGGGGCCCCATGTCGATATCTTGGGCGGAGTCAGGCAGCCTTCCAGACAGCCTGCTCATCCTGGGATCCTGGGATCGTGCCTGCCCTTCTCCCACCCTCCTGATATGGTCCTAGTACATGCGTGGTGAGGATAGCAGGAACCTGATGAATCCACTTCATAGTGGCAGTGGTCAAAGATCTTCATTTTGGGGAGAGTGGCTTTAGTCATGCTGTTGGTGCTTTGTAGGGTGATGACCCAGGTCCTCATACTCGGGAAGCGATGCTTTCAGAGGAGCCAGAAAAGACTGGTGTTATCAACTGCTCTTCTAGTGGTGGCAGGAGGGAGAGCAGGATCACAGTGTTCCCACTTTGCAGCAGGAACAAGGGAACCAAGACAGGGCCAGCTGGGGTGGTCTGCCCCTGGGTGAGGGTCCGGCTCTCTAGGGTCCTCTTCTGGAGCTGCACCCTGGAGGCGGCACAGTGCATGGGTAGGCTTGGGGCCAGCCGTGGCCATGCTGAGACCCAACCCTGGCCCCATAGACACCCGGGCTGTGTTGTTGCCTTAGCTGTGTCCCCAGCTCCACAAATCAGCATGTCCACACTCAGCCTGTCCCCCAGGTGGCACCCTGGGGAGACCTGGGACTTGTTCCTGACTCTTCCTGCTTCTCCTGTGTTTCACCAACCTCCACATCCTCCTAATTTCACCTGCAAGGTATCTCCGGAACCTTCCTGTGCTGCCAGCACCAGTGTGGCCCTGCATCCATGGTGGCTGTCAGCTCTGCTTCTCACACGCCCTGTGGTTTGTCAGGGACATATGTGCCAGCTTCCTCTGGGTTTCTGCTGTTCCAGGCCCGGCAGTTAGAAGGCAGTACTTTCATATGTGGGCAGATCTAAGGGGAGGACCACAACCGCCCTCCCCACCTGCCCCACCTTGTCTTGAAGAACAGGGCAGGCATGGTTTTGGGTTTTCAGGCCTTTGAAGCTGGGCCCTGTTGCCTCTAGACCAGGGCTGCTGTCAGGCTCCTTTCAGGGAATGGGAACGACTCCCATGGCCCGAAGGAGGGGGCCCCGTAGGGTCAAGGTGCCACAGACTCACAAAGCGGGCCAGGCGGGTCGGAGCTATGGGGTGGGTGAGGGAGTCCTTGGACTTCGCTGGCCGGAGGGAGGAGAAGGAGGAGCAGATGCACTGCCGTCGTGGTGTTACCTTAGGCTGTGGTTCTGTTCTGTCTGGGTTGGTTGAGAAGCTCAGAGAGGGTGCAGCAGGCAGCAGGGGTGCACCTTCATGACACCTGTCATGTCTTCTGGACATGGGAAGGAGACGACACCAGACGGTTCTTCAAGACAGGAAGCGAGGCAGAGGCGTGGTGCCCGGGGGCTGGACATTTGGGGGCCTCCCTGAGGACAGTGCTGCCACCGAGAGCGGGCAGTAAGAAGCCCACCAGGCCAGCAGGTCCCTCAGGAGAGGTGCAGGGCCGCCCCGGGGGCCCAGAGTTTCCAAGGACACAGGTGTGGCCGTGCCAAATGGCTTTGGGATCACACACTGCCCCCCCAGAGTCTCGATCAAGTGTGGCGTGAGTAGGTTCTGATTTAATGGTACCCGGGGACTGGGTGACAGCAGGAGTCATAGTCGTCCCCGAAGAGCAGACAGCCAGGGCCAGCTCCGTGACACGCTTGGTTCTGTGTCTGGGTTTCATAGAGGAGGCCTTGCTGGCAGAGGGCTCAGCTCTGGCGGGTGGGACGGGGTGGGGGGTGGCCAGGCCCTGGGTCTGCAGAAAGGAGCTTTGGGCCAGGCACATCAGGTGCAGGGCGAGTCTGTCCTGTTCTGGCCAGAACTTGAGTTCACCTCCCTTGGCCGTTGCCAGAGCCCCTGGGTGTTGCACTCACAGGAGGGGAGCTGGGCTGGCCTCGAGGTGACGGCTGTTCTGTGCATTCTGTTTGCAGAGTTGGAGGCAGCTCTCCTGACAGGTGCAGATGTTGTTGCTGCCCAGCTACCTAGACTTTTCTTAATTTAACAAACTTCATTTTTAGAAGAGTTTGAGTTCCTGTGTACCCCACTCCCAGTTTCCCGTTATTATCCTCTACATTAGACAGTGCATTTGTCACACTTAACAAGCCAGTGTTGACACTGTTGTTCATTCACCTCTTCTCAGTTCTTCCCGTCCCGGGACCCCATCCAGGCCCCACAGACATCTGGTTGCCACATCTCCTTGGGCCCCCTGGTCTGGGACTGTGGCTCCAGATGCCCCTGTTCTGGACGCCTAGATGGTGTTGAGGAGGACTGGTCAGGGGTTTTGTAGAATGTCCCTCCGGCGGGATTTGTCTGATGTTTTTCTCATTGTTGATGCGGTGATGGGTTTGAGAGGAAGACCAGAGGTAAAGTGCTGTTGTCGCCACATCGGATCAGGAGTCCCTGCCCTCAGCATGACCTGTCTGCTGACATTGCCCTGACCTCTGGCCGGGGTCATGCCTATCAGGCGTCTCCACTGTCCCAAGTCTTCACCATGTCCTCATTGGAGGTCATCACAGCACAGCCCACACACGGGGCGGGGGGGTGTCAGGCCCTCCTCGAGGAGGGCCCACACACGGTGACGTGGGCTCTTCCCCACAGGTCTCTCTGTCATCCCCGTGTTTACTCAGTCATTGGCCAGGTCGCCGTGGACTGGAGCATGTTTATTGGTGCCCTGGGTGCCTGTCCTCTTGCTCTAGGCGTTAAAACATCTTGGGGTCAGTGACACTGAAGAGAGACAGAGCCAGAGCTCAGTGACTGTTGTTGCGTGAAATGTGAGTGACCTCACGGAAGATGGACCGGCCCAGTGCTGTCCTGCTCAAATGGCACCAGAAGCCCGAGTTGTCCCTTCTCCTCCAGTTTCTTCAGTTAGTATCAACTTTCCCAAAAAGTTGGATTTCTGGTTCTGTTATCTGTGCTTTGCTTTGGCAGGAATCCTAAAGGACTTCTTTGTTGCTCTTAAGGATGGCCGTGTGGCCGTCCTTTCCTCTTCCCACCTTCCCGGCCCCCACAAAGAAGAAAGGATTATCTCTAGAAACTTGGAGCGAGGTCGGGGGCTCCGGAGGTCCCTTCCTGCAGAGGAAGCCGCCTTGGCACTTTCCTCTGGCAGAAGGGACAGAGTATCAACTTCAAAGAGTGCCGGCAGCAGATGCCCGAGGGCTGCAGAGGTGCGGAGGGGACCCCTGCATAGCGGCCGCCTTCGGACTGTTGAGGATGAAAACTTTATTTTGGCCTTAAACGCAGTTGATGTGCATGGCTGCCCCTGCCCATAGCCCCAGGTGCTTTTACGGGTGTAGATAGATTTGATGTGTAGAAATTAATTCCTGCTTCAGTTTTGCGAGGTCAGGGCAGCAGCATGGTGCCGTTTCCGCCGTGTGGCCATGCAACAGGGCCCTGTCCCTTGGGGAAGCCCCATGTCCTGTCGAAGGAGTGGCTCACCGCTGCCCACGGTCATCGGACACTGACACGGGCCTTCTCTGCTCTCTCAGACGGTGCCAAGACGTGGCAGGTCCCAGGACAGACTGTGTTCCTGGACTGGGGTTGGGGGGGCAGTCACCCATTGGCTGCATCGGTCGGGCCTCTGCTTCACCCCCTCTGGCCTTTCTTTCCTGCCCTACTTCTGTTCAGCCGTCTCCACGCGGCACTCAACGGGCAAGGCTTGGAAGAACATGCTTTATCATGAATTCCCATCCACCTGATCCCGAGTGGGCCTTCGAGAATCACTCTGTGCCAGGCAAGAAAGTGGGAGAATTCTACAAATTCACAGCTGCCCGTCCACAGCCAGGGGAGAGCAATCTAAAATATTTATCCAGGGCTTCCCTGGTGGCGCAGTGGTTAAGAATCCGCCTGCCACTGCAGGGGGACACAGGTTCGAGCCCTGGTCTGGGAATATCCCACATGCTGCAGAACAACTAAGCCCGTGCACCACAACTACTGAGCCTGCGCTCCAGAGCCCACGAGCCACAACTCCTGAAGCCCAGGCACCTAGAGCCCGCGCTCTGCAATAAGAGAAGCCACCACAATGAGAAGCCCATGCACTGCAACGAAGAGTAGCCCCTGCTCACTGCAACTAGAGAAAGCCTGTGCACAGCAACAAAGACCCAACACAGCCAAAAATAAATAAATAAATAAATTAAATAAATCTTTTTTTAAAATTTTAAAAATAAAATATTTATCCATGATGCCTTCTTACAAAGTGAAAAATCGCTGGGAACTGCTTTAGTTTTCTAATCAGAGGCTTTCTGTAAAACAGGAGCCTCGCATAGAGGTCGCTGGGGTGGCTCAAGGCCGAGGGCTGCAGACATGGGCACGAGGAGACCCGGCACACACACAGCCCTCCCTTCTTGGTTCTCTGGCTTCCTTCCCATGGAGATGAATGGTCGGTGGGCTATGGGCCACCTCTGAGGGGGGGAAGGCCTGTCGCTAACAGACAGTTGGAGGTAAGGCGTTAATACAGACCATTTGGGAGCAAAATCTAGAACTCTTAGACCAGGGAGGACTTGAGTTTCTTTAAAGAACAAAACAATAGACCATCCCCCAAGGTAGTTCCGTGGACGGCGATCTCTTCTAAAATAAGTTCCAGCTGTTAAAAATATAATAAAAGCTGTAAAAGTCTAATGAATACTTTTTAACTTTTCATGTAATTAGATATAACTGCCTATATTTTAAAATCTTATATCAAGCAGCCTTGAAATTTAAAATTCAAAACAGGTGAAGTTACGAGAGAACGCATTTCCAAATGCCCTCAGCAAATGTGACAGCAGTGATGCCACAAGCCCATCGCTGGTGTCCACGGGGACACTGTTCTGGTGGCCAGGCTGTGGGTGGGAGCTGGGCCAGGCCACCTCTGTCCTGTTAGCTTTCAGTCTCTTCCAGTTGGTTCTGATGAAAATGTAAAACGTTCATTGTTTGTGAGGTTTTAAAAGTCAGCCCCTTCCCTTTTCTCTGCTCACCAAGGTTATTTATTGGGAGAATTTACTGGGTAAACTTATTTCTCGCACACCCTGGCTGTTTATAGGTTTTTTTGTTTGTTTGTTTTAACATCTTTATTGGAGTATAATTGCTTTACAATGGTGTGTTAGTTTCTGTTTTACAACAAAGTGAATCAGTTATACATATACATATGTTCCCATATCTCTTCCCTCTTGCGTCTCCCTCGCTCCCACCCTCACTATCCCACCCCGCTAGGTGGTCACAAACCACCTAGCTGATCTCCCTGTGCTATGTGGATGCTTCCCACTAGCTATCCACTCTACGTTTGGTAGTGTATATATGTCCATGCCACTCGCTCACTTCGTCACAGCTTATCCTTCCCCCTCCCACATCCTCAAGTCCATGCTCTAGTAGGTCTGTGTTTTATTCCCGTCTTACCCCTAGTCTCTTCATGACATTTTTTTTCTTAGATTCCATATATATGTATTAGCATACGGTATTTGTTTTTCTCCTTCTAACTGACTTCACTCTGTATGACAGACTCCAGGTCCATCCACCTCATTACAAATAACTCAGTTTCATTTCTTTTTATGGCTGAGTAATATTCCATTTTATATATGTGCCACATCTTCTTTATCCATCATCTGTTGATGGACACTTAGGTTGCTTCCATGTCCTGGCTATTGTAAATAGAGCTGCAATGAACATTTTGGTACATGACTCTTTTTGTTTGTTTTGTTTTGTTTTTTATGGTATGCGGGCCTCTCACTGCTGTGGCCTGTCCTGTTGTGGAGCACAGGCCCTGGTCGCGCAGGCTCAGCAGCCATGGCTCACGGGCCCAGCGGTTCTGCAGCATGTGGGATCTTCCCAGACTGGGGCACGAACCCATGTCCCCTGCATCGGCAGGCGGACTCTCAACCACTGCGCCACCAGGGAGGCCCCATGACTCTTTTTGAAATATGGTTTTCTCAGGGTATATGCCCAGTAGTGGGATTGCTGGGTCGTATGGTAGTTCTATTTGTGGTTTTTTAAGGAACCTCCATACTGTTCTCTTTAGTGGCTGTATCAATTTACATTCCCACCAGCAGTGCAAGAGGGTTCCCTTTTCTCCACATCCTCTCCAGCATTATTGTTTCTAGAGTTTTTGATGATGGCCATTTTGACCGGTGTGAGATGATATCTTATTGTAGTTTTGATCTGCATTTCTCTAATGATTAATGATGTTGAGCATTCTTTCATGTGTTTCTTGGCAATCTGTATATCTTCTTTGGAGAAATGTCTATTTAGTTCTTCTGCCCATTTTTGGATTGGGTTCTTTGTTTTTTTGTTATTGAGCTGCATGAGTTGCTTATAAATTTTGGAGAGTAATCCTTTGTCAGTTGCTTCATTTGCAACTATTTTCTCCCATTCTGAGGGTTGTCTTTTGGTCTTGTTTATGGTATCCTTTGCTGTGCAAAAGCTTTTAAATTTCATTAGGTCCCATTTGTTTATTTTTGTTTTTATTTCCATTTCTCTTGGAGTTGGGTCAAAAACAATCTTGCTGTGATTTATGTCATAGAGTGTTCTGCCTATGTTTTCCTCTAAGAGTTTGATAGTGTCTGGCCTTATATTTAGGTCTTTAACCCATTTTGAGTTTATTTTTGTGTATGGTGTTAGGGAGTGTTCTAATTTCATTCTTTTGCATGTAGCTGTCCTGTTTTCCCAGCACCACTTATTGAAGAGGCTGTCTTTTCTCCACTGTATATTCTTGCCTCCTTTATCAAAGATAAGGTGACCATATGTGTGTGGGTTTATCTCTGGGCTTTCTATGCTGTTCCATTGATGTATATTTCTGGTTTTGTGCCAGTACCATACTGTCTTGATTACTATAGTGTAGTCTGAAGTCAGGGAGCCTGAATCCTCCAGCTCCATTTTGCGTTCTGAAGATTGCTTTGGCTATTCGGGGTCTTTTTTGTTTCCATACAAATTGTGAAATTTTTTGTTCTAGTTCTGTAAAAAATGCCAGTGGTAATTTGATAGGGATTGCATTGAATCTGTAGATTGCTTTGGGTAGTAGAGTCATTTTCACAATGTTGATTCTTCCAATCCAAGAACATGGTATATCTCTCCATCTATGGTATCATCTTTAATTTCTTTCATCAGTGTCTTATAATTTTCTGCATATATAGGTCTTTTGTCTCCTTAGGTAGGTTTATTCCTAGATATTTTATTCTTTTTGTTGCAGTGGTAAATGAGAGTGTTTTTTTAATTTCACTCTCAGATTTTTCATCATTAGTGTATAAGAATGCCAGAGATTTCTGTGCATTAATTTTGTATCCTGCTACTTTACCAAATTCATTGAATAGCTCTAGTAGTTTTCTGGTAGCATCTTTAGGATTCTCTATATATAGTATCATGTCATCTGCAAACAGTGACAGCTTTACTTCTTCTTTTCCGATTTGGATTCCTTTTATTTCTTTTTCTTCTCTGATTGCTGTGGCTAGAACTTCCAAAACTATGTTGAATAAGAGTGGTGAGAGTGGGCAACCTTGTCTTGTTCCTGATCTTAGTGGAAATGGTTTCAGTTATTCACCATTGAGGAAGATGTTGGCTGTGGGTTTGTCATATATGGCCTTTATTATGTTGAGGAAAGTTCCCTCTCCACCTGCTTTCTGCAGGGTTTTTATCATAAATGGGTGTTGAATTTTGTCAAAAGCTTTCTCTGCATCTATTGAGATGATCATATGGTTTTTCTCCTTCCGTTTGTTGATATGGTATATCACGTTGATTGATTTGCGTATGTTGAAGAATCCTTGCATTCCTGGAATAAACCCCACTTGATCATGGTGTATGATCCTTTTAATGTGCTGTTGGATTCTGTTTGCTGGTATTTTGTTGAGGATTTTTGCATCTATGTTCATCAGTGATATTGGCCTGTAGTTTTCTTTCTTTGTGATGTCTTTGTCTGGTTTTAGTATCAGGGTGATGGTGGCCTCATTGAATGAGTTTGGGAGTGTTCCTCCCTCTGCTACATTTTGGAAGAGTTTGAGAAGGATAGGTGTTAGCTCTTCTCTAAATGTTTGATATAATTCGCCTGTGAAGCCATCTGGTCCTGGGCTTTTGTTTGTCGGAAGATTTTTAATCACAGTTTCAATTTCAGTGCTTGTGATTGGTCTGTTCATATTTTCTATTTCTTCCTGGTTCGGTCTAGGCAGGTTGTGCATTTCTAAGAATTTGTCCATTTCTTCCAGGTTGTCCATTTTATTGGCATACAGTTGCTTGTAGTAATCTCTAATAATCTTTTGTATTTCTACAGTGTCCGTTGTTACGTCTCCTTTTTCATTTCTAATTCTATTGATTTGAGTCTTCTCCCTTTTTTTTTTTTTTTTTTTTTTTTTTTTGGTGGTACGCAGGCCTCTCACCACTGTGGCCTCTCCCACTGCGGAGCACAGGCTCTGGACGCGCAGGCTCAGCGGCCATGGCTCATGGGCCTAGCTGCTCCGCAGCATGTGGGATCTTCCTGGACTGGGGCACAAACCCGTGTCTCCAGCAGTGGCAGGCAGATTCTCAACCACTGCGCCACCAGGGAAGCCCTCCCTTCTTTTCTTGATGAGTCTGGCTAATGGTTTATTAATTTTGTTTATCTTCTTAAAGAACCAACTTTTAGTTTTATTGATCTTTGCTATCGTTTCCTTCATTTCTTTTTCATTTCTTTCTGATCTGATCTTTATGATTTCTTTCCTTCTGCTAAATTTGGGGGGGTTTTGTTCTTCTTTCTCTAATTGCTTTAGGTGCAAGTTTAGGTTGTTTATTCGAGATGTTTCTTGTTTCTTAAGGTAGGATTGTATTGCTATAAACTTCCCTCTTAGAACTGCTTTTGCTGCATCCCATAGGTTTTGGGTGGTCGTGTCTCCATTGTCATTTGTTTCTAGGTATTTTTTGATTTCCTCTTTGATTTCTTCAGTGATCACTTCGTTACTAAGTAGTGTATTGTTTAGCCTCCATGTGTTTGTATTTTTTACAGATCTTTTCCTGTAATTGATATCTAGTCTCATAGCGTTGTGGTCGGAAAAGATACTTGATACAATTTCAATTTTCTTAAATTTACCAATGCTAGGTTTGTGACCCAAGATGTCTGTCCTGGAGAATGTTCCATGAGCACTTGAGAAAAATGTGTATTCTGTTGTTTTTGGATGGAATGTCCTATAAATATCAATTAAGTCCACCTTGTTTAATGTATCATTTAAAACTTGTGTTTCCTTATTTATTTTCATTTTGGATGATCTGTCCATTGGTGAAAGTGGGGTGTTAAAGTCCCCTACTATGATTGTGTTACTGTCGATTTCCCCTTTTATGGCTGTTAGTATTTGCCTTATGTATTGAGGTGCTCCTATGTTGGGTGCATAAATATTTACAATTGTTATATCTTCTTCATGGGTCAATCCCTTGATCATTATGTAGTGTCCTTCTTTGTCTCTTGTAATAGTCTTTATTTTAAAGTCTATTTTGTCTGATATGAGAATTGCTACTCCAGCTTTCTTCTGATTTCCATTTGCATGGAATATCTTTTTCCATCCCCTCACTTTCAGTCTGTATGTGTCCCTAGGTCTGAAGTGGGTCTCTTGTAGACAGCATATATATGGGTCTTGTTTTTGTATCCATTCAGCCAGTCTGTGTCTTTTGGTGGGAGCATTTAATCCATTTACATTTAAGGTAATTATCGATATGTACATTCCTGTTACCATTTACTTAGTTGTTTCGAGTTTGTTCTTGCAGGTCTTTTTCTTCTCTTGTGTTTCTTGCCTAGAGAAGTTCATTTAGCATTTGTTGTAAAGCTGGTTTGGTGGTGCTGAACTCTCTCAGCTTTTGCTTGTCTGTAAAGGTTTTAATTTCTCCATCAAATCTAAATGAGATCCTTGCTGGGTAGAGTAATCTTGGTTGTAGGTTTTTCTCCTTCATCGCTTTAAATATGTCCTGCCACTCCCCTCTGGCTTGCAGAGTTTCTGCTGCAAGATCAGCTGTTAACCTTATGGGGATTCCCTTGTGTGTTATTTGTTGTTTTTCCCTTGCTGCTTTTCATATGTTTTCTTTGTATTTAATTTTTTTTTTTTTTTTTTTTGCGGTACGCGGGCCTCTCACTGCTGTGGCCTCTCCCATTGTGGAGCACAGACTCTGGACACGCAGGCTCAGCGGCCATGGTTCATGGGCCTAGCTGCTCCGCGGCACGTGGGATCTTCCCGGACCGGGGCACAAACCCGTGTCCCCTGCAGCGGCAGGCAGACTCTCAACCACTGTGCCACCAGGGAAACCCTGTATTTAATTTTTGATAGTTTGATTAATATGTGTCTTGGTGTGTTTCTCCTTGGATTTATCCTATATGGGACTCTCTGTGCTTCCTGGACTTGATTAACTATTTCCTTTCCCATATTAGGGAAGTTTTCAACTATAATCTCTTCAAATATTTTCTCAGTCCTTTTCTTTTTCTCTTCTTCTTCTGGGACCCCTATAATTCAAATGTTGGTATGTTTAATGTTGTCCCAGAGATCTCTGAGACTGTCCTCAGTTCTTTTCATTCTTTTTTCTTTATTCTGCTCTGCAGTAGTTATTTCCACTATTTTATCTTCCGGGTCACTTATCCATTCTTCTGCATCAGTTATTCTGCATTGATCCCATCTAGAGTATTTTTAATTTCATTTATTGTGTTCTTCATCATTGCTTGCTTCCTCCTTAGGTCTTCTAGGTCCTTGTTAAATGTTTCTTGCATTTTGTCTATTCTATTTCCAAGATTTTGGATCATCTTTACTATCATTATTCTGAATTCTTTTTCAGGTAGACTGCCTGTTTCCTCTTCATTTGTTAGGTCTGGGGGGTTTTACCTTGCTCCTTCATCTGCTGTGTGTTTTTCTGTCTTTTCATCTTGCTTATCTTACTGTGTTTGGGGTCTCCTTTTTGCAGGCTGCAGGTTCATAGTTCCCATTGTTTTTGGTGTCTGTCCCCAGTGGCTAAGGTTGGTTCAGTGGGTTGAGTAGGTTTCCTGGTTGAGGGAACTAGTGCCTGTGTTCTGGTGGATGAGGCTGGATCTTGTCTTTCTGGCGGGAAGGTCCACGTCTGGTGGTGTGTTTTGGGGTGTCTGTAGCCTTATTATGATTTTAGGCAGCCTCTCTGCTAATGGATGGGGCTGTGGTCCTGTCTTGTTAGTTGCTGGGCATAGGGTGTCCAGCACTATAGCTTGCTGGTCGTTGAGTGAAGCTGGGTCTTGGTGTTGAGATGGAGATCTCTGGGAGATTTTCGCCATTTGATATTACACAGAGCTGGGAGGTCTCTTGTGGACCAGTGTCCTGAAGTTGGTCTCCCACCTCAGAGAGACAGCCCTGATGCCTGACTAGAGCACCAAGAGCCTTTAATCCACATGGCTCAGAATAAAAGGGAGAAAAAATAGAAAGGAAAGAAAGGAAGGAAGGATGAAAGAAAGGAAGAAAGAAAAGAAGGGAAGAAAGAAAAGTTAAAGTAGGATAAAATAAAGTTATTAAAATAAAAAATAATTATTAAGAAGAAAAATTTTTTAAAGTAAAAAAACAAGAAAATGGGACGGTCAGAACCTTAGGACAAATGGTGAAAGCAAAGCTATACAGACAAAATCTCACACAGAAGCACACACATACACACTCACAAAAAGAGAAGGGGGAAAAAATAATATATCTTGCTCCCAAAGTCCACCTCCTCAACTTGGGATGATTTGCTGTCTATTCAGGTGTTCCACAGATCCAGGGCACTTCAAGTTGATTGTGGAGCTTTAATCCGCTGCTTCTGAGGCTGCTGGGAGAGACCTCCCCCTCTCCTCTTTGTTCACACAGCTCCTGGGGTTCAGCTTTGGACTTGGCCCCGCCTCTGCGCGTAGGTCTCCCGAGGGCGTCTGGTCTTCACTCAGACAGGATGGGGTTAAAGGAGCAGCTGATCTGAGGGCTCTGGCTCACTCAGGCCGGGGGGAGGGAGGGGTACGGATGCGGGGCAAGCCTGCGGCGGCAGAGGCCAGCATGACGTTGCACCAGCCTGAGGCGCAGTGTGTGTTCTCCCGGAGAAGTTGTCCCTGGATCCCGGGACCCTGGCAGTGGCGGGCTGCACAGGCTCCCGGGAAGGGAGGTGTGGAGAGTGACCTGTGCTCGCACACAGGCTTCTTGGTGGTGGCAGCAGCAGCAGCAGCAGCCTTAGCGTCTCATGCCCGTCTCTGGTATCCGCGCTGATAGGCGCAGCTCGCGGCCGTTTCTGGAGCTCCTTTAAGCAGCGCGCTTAATCCCCTCTCCTCGTGCACCAGGAAACAAAGAGGCAAGAAAAAGTCTCTTGCCTCTCTGGCAGCTCCAGACTTCTCCCGGACTCCCTCCCAGCTCCCCGTGATGCACTAACCCCTCAGGCTGTGTTCATGCAGCCAACCCCAGTCCTCTCTCGGCTTCCGGCTTCCCACCGAAGCCTGGAGCCTTAGCTCGCAGCCCCCGCCTGTCCCCGGCGGGTGAGCAGACAAGCCTCTCGGGCTGGTGAGCGCTGGTCGGCACCGATCCTCTGTGGGAATTTCTCTGCTTTGCCCTCCGCACCCTGTTACTGCACTCTCCTCTGTGGCTCCGAAGCTTCCCCCCCGGCACCCGCAGTCTCCGCCCTTGAAGGGGCTTCTAGTGTGTGGAAACCTTTCCTCCTTCACAGCTCCCTCCCACTGGTGCACGTCCTGTCCCTATTCTTTTGTCTCTGTTTATTTTTTCTTTTGCCCTACCCAGGTACGTGGGGAGTTTCTTGCCTTTTGGAAGGTCTGAGGTCTTCTGCCAGCGTTCAGTGGGTGTTCTATAGGAGCAGTTCCACGTGTAGATGTATTTCTGATGTATCTGTGGGGAGGAAGGTGATCTCCGCATCTTACTCTTCTGCCATCTTCCTATGCTCTCTTATAGGTTTTTATTATGGAAACTCAGAATCCTGCTCAGAAGCAGAGGGAGTAACGTAGAGCGCTCAGGCCCATGTTCTATGCTCGTTCTGTCCTCGCTCCTCCATGCAGCTTTCCCTGTAGGAAAACAGCTTGTCTCTGGGTCGGATTGTTAAAACGCCCCTACTCAGTGAGGAAGGGCCCTGGCCTCACCATGTTCTTTATTGCCCGGCCTGCAGGGTCTGTGTCCTGCCTTCTCAGGTGGGAAATTGCTTCGTGCGGGAAACAGGCAGTCAGGGGGCCCTCCTCGCACCCCTGCACCCTGCCCTTCCCTCCCCTCACTGGGAGCTTCCAGCAAATATCAGACTTGGTATTGTTTCATGCACACCTCCTTAATCAGACTTTTTTTTTAAACATCTTTATTTACAAACCATAAAATGTAACCATTTAACACGTGCAAGAACAATCACCATCTGCCTCTAAACATTTCATCAGCCTGGGCCTGCGTCCTCACCCCCTGGCACCTGCTCTTGCTTCCTGTCTGTGCGGACATGCCTCCTCCGGCTGCTTCACATGGATGGAGACACCCCACGCGGCCTCCATGTCAACTGCCGTCACCGAGGAGGTGCTGCATGGCTCATCCACAGTGTAGCTGGGACCGCTGCCTTGCGCCTTACACTCCTCATGATCACTTGCAGAGTCAGAGACAGTTGTGTCCCTTGTATTCTGGGGTCCGCCTGCTGGGTGTTGTGTTAACTTGGGCAGAGTGACGGGCAGAGGATTCACAGGTGTGAGGAATGCGTTCTGGAGCCACTGCGATCCCAGCCAGGGCCACTTGTGTTACATTGTGGGGTTCCTTTCCATGACCCAGGGTCCGTACACATGTTTGTGCTCCCCAGGGGTGCGTCCTGGAAGCCCTTGTAGGCGAAGACCCCCAACTCCCTCAGATTCCACAGGGAAGGCATGTCTGACACATCCTCCATTTAGGGTTGCTTTTCTAATAACCTGTGCTCATGGTTATGGGGTATCCTTTGAAATTAAAGATTCTAGGGTAGGACATTTTCATGGTGTTTGAAGGAAATTATTTACTGCAGTAAAACCAAGTACAGTTGACCTCTGAATACATGGGTCAGAATTGCGTTGAGTCCACTTCTACACAGGTTTCTCACTAAAACCTATGAGAAAACCACTCAACCTGCAGTGAGAGGGCCGATCTAAAAAAACCTCCACTGCAGAAGTAATAGCCTGCCTAAATGCCATTGTTCAAGGGTGAACAGGATTACATTTACTTTTCCAAACATGTTTATTGATACCCTGTTGTGGGTGTGGCCCTGTAGTGTGATTGTACAATGGGGCAAATAAGAAACACTCCTGTCAATGACAGTTACCTGGGTACCTAAGGCATGCACCCCAAGTTCAGTAAACTAGGACAGGTCTCCCCTCAGCTTCACCTCCACTCAGACACCTCAGAGCATGTCTCCCCTCAACTTCATCTTTACTCAGACACTTGAGGGCAGGTATCCTTTCAGCTTCACCTCCACTCAGAGAGCTAATGGCTGGTCTCCCCTCATTTTTATCTCCACTCAGCACAGACGCCTGAGAGCAGGTGCCCCTTCAGCTTCACCTCCACTCAGAAACCTCAGTGCGTATCTCCCCTCTTCTTCACCTCTACACAGACACCTCAGGACAGGTCTCCACTTTAGCTTCACCTCCACTCAGAGACCTGAGTGCAGGTCTCCCCTCACCTCATCTTTACTAAGAGACCTAGGACAGGTCTCCCCTGACATTTGTCTCCACTCAGACACCTGAATGCAGGTCTCCCCTCAGCTTTACCTCCACTCAGGGACCTGAGGACAGGTCTTCCCTCAGCTTCACCTCCACTCGCACACCTCTGCACAGGTTTACCGTCATTTTCACATCCACTCAGACACCTGTGGGAGGGTCTCCCCTCACCTTTACCTCCACTTAGACCTTAGAGGGAAGGTCTTCATCACCTTCACCTCCACCTGGAAACCTGAAGGTGTATCTCCCCTTAGCTTTCTCTCCACTGTGTCACCTGATGGCAGGTCTCCGCTTACCTTCATATCCACTCAGATACCTCAGGACAGGTCTCTTCTCACCCTCATCTCCACTCAGAAACCTCAGGTCAGGTCTCCCCTCCCCTTCACCTTCACTCAGACACCTGAGGGCTGGTCTCCCTGCACCTTCATGTCACTCAAACGTCTGAGACCAGGTCTCCCCTCAGCTTCATCTCCACTCAGACTCCTCAGGACAGGTCACCCCCTTAGCTTCACCTCTACTCTTACACCTAAGGTGACTTTTCCCCTAACTTTCACCTCCACTCAGACACCCAAGTACAGGTCTCCTCCACTCAGTCACCTGAGGGCAGGCATCCCCTCAGCTTCCCCTCTACTCTGTCACCTGAGTGCATGTCTCCCCTCACTTTTTCCTTGTACCTCAGTAATGTGGTGACCTCTGTAACTTGTCCCCTTTCTGTTTGAAGACACTGTGTTAATCTTTCTTTAGTGGGATGAAATGATGCTTATATTAGAAGTTTTTGGTAAAGCCATCCTAAATTGACACATTCTTCCCCTTCTATCTTTCAGGTATTCATTTGGTAAGTGGCAGACACTTAGGATAGCCTACCATGTTAGAGGTAATCTGGGGTATGTATCTTTGCGCGTGTCCTGGCTTCTCGTGCTGGCGTCTCTCGTTCTCTGTGGTTGCACCGTCTCTTTCTGATAACCCATTTGCCCTTGACCTGCATCCTCACCCACAGCCTTCCTCCAGATGGGGGACTAATGCTACTATCATGCCTCCATCTGTCATTCCCTCATGTGCTGACATCTGTTTTCATACTGGTGATGGGCACCCAGCGGGGTGTCCCAGGACATTGTCATTGGTTGTACCCTTCTGGTGATGGAGGGGCTTGTGGCATGAGGATTGCAGTGTCCTGCAGGCCTGCTCTCCACTTCCAGGCATCCCCGGGGACACCCCATGCAGCGCAAGTTTCCTGGGTGCCCCACAGGCTCAGGTTTTGCTTGGTTTTCTGCGGGGAGACTTCAGGTCCCACCCGTATTCTGTGGGCAGCGCTGCCCCAGAGGCTCCTGAGCCGGCAGAGGCACAGGGCTCTGGGCACGTGGCCGGGGGTGATCAGGAGGGCTGAGCGCGCCGCTGGTCTTGACCCTGAGGCCTCTGGGCAGCCCTGGGGACATAGCGGGTTCGTCAGTTGACGCGTCTCAAGGGTCCTCCCAGGCTCAGGGGGCAGAAGCAGACGTTCACTGGGGCACCAAGATCCATGTCGGGTGGGATGGGAGCCCAGTGCCCTCCCGCCCCTCCTGCTCCCACGCTGACCTCTCCCTCCATGCACGGTAGGCAGTCGGGGTCCAGGACTGCCCCCCTCACCATCTCCGCCTGGCCTCTGAGGCACATGCCCCCTGCATCAGAGATCACTGTCTTCGTGCTTATGCCTTAAAGGTCATTCCCTTACCAACCGTGCAGGGCCTCCTGTGACAAGTATGACGGGTGACTTGGAGCTTGTGGCCTAGACCAGGAGCTGGAGACAGGATTCCTTGACTGTCTCACAGTTATTACATCAACCAGAGGCAAAGCAGTGCATAGCATTTGTTTTCAGTTCTGTTCGAGGGGACTCTGGGTGAGGAGAGACCGTGTGAACACAGGAGACCGTGGTGCCCACCACCATGCACTCTCTGCTGTGCACTTTGGAGGCCACTAGTGTTGCAACTTTTACTTTATAAAATAGGTCTAAAATTCTGTGCCCTGTAAGTGCGGCCTGTTTCCTGCTCCCCCGCAGGAAGTGTGCTTTTTGATATTTGTGAGCTTGGGGCTGGGATCCTTTTTCGAACTTCATGCTGGTCCCTGTGCATTTGAAAACCATGCAGGAATCTGGCAGGCCTGGCTTAGCTGCGGCTTCCAGGAAGGGCTTTCTGGTCTTTTCCCCCACGACGAGGCTGCTTTTGGCCCAAGGCTGAGTCCTGTGGGGCTCCAGGCGGGGCCATAGGGAGGGAGGCTCCAGGAAGCGACTCCCCTCTGCCCGCATGTGCTCAGGTCAGGGTGAGTGAAGGGTCACCTCAGTCATTTTCTGCGGGCTGACCTGTGATTCCCTCCAAGTGCTTCTGCAGAGTCCACACTCAGAGGCAGGCCCCTCCCAGGCCTGGGCAGGCAAGAGTGCCAGAGGGACAGGCCAACCCACTGGAGGATGGGTGATGCACGCTGGCCAACCCCAGGTCGGGGTCTCCTCGGCTCCGGCTCTTGGCCATCTCCCAGGGTCCTCATGCCCAGGCAGACAGACAGACATGGGGATGCTGGTGCTTTCCTGAGACCTCACTCCTTCTTTCATGGCTCCTGAGGCCTTGGGAGTGTTTTGTAACTTCTTTGATTTGATTTTATCTTGAGGGATCTCAGTGTGTGCAGATGGTGCCTCCAGGTGACCTCCAGGGGATGACCTTTGGGTGATGACCTCCCGGCTGGTGACCTCCAGGTGGTGACCTCCTGGCAGGTGATCTTCAGGGATGACCTCCCAGCAGGTGACCTCCAGGCACCTTCATCCCTGTCTCCACTTTTCAGCACTGAGATTCATCTGTCAGGAGCCTTGCTGTCCTGACAGGCACAACATAAGTGCGTTTGATTCACTCCTTAGGAGTTTTCTCTTAAGGGACATATTTCCCTGTTTCTCAACTCTGGTGGGGAGGGAGGGGGAAGAGGGAATTTTAAGGAAGGATTCCGAAAGGCTCCATGCCCAGGATATTCCTTTTGAGGATAAGTGTTCACTGTTTTACTGCAGGCCCATCAGGCTAAGAATTGGACATTTAGGGATCCTTGGTTTTATTGAGAAGTTCAGTGGATGAATTTTTGATTTAGCCTAATGTAAAAACTAAGTGTCAGCTAGTGCACAGTCTTCCTTGGGACTGGGCAAGTGTTGGGGTCCCTCCTCGAAGGTCCCGCCTCAAACTGCAGGGTCAGGGAACAGGACCACAACAGAGACGGTGAGGGCTGACCACTCGGATTGTGCCATGTGAGCCGGGAGCACACCAGGTCCTCTCGGCAGGTGCACCGAGTGGATCGTAGCGTTTAAAATAAACATGCTCAGGCTGCGGAGGCCCATGTGGGTGAGGCCAGGGAGGCAGGGCAGGCGAGCAGCATCCTAGACAGGTAGGTGTCTGGCAGCGGAGCTGCTGTGCAGTGGGGCCGAGCCTCCTGTGCAGGGCATGGAGAGCCTGGGCTGCGGGCAGGACGTGAGCAGACAGGCCGTGTTTAGGTCTGTCACCTGCTGCCATACCTTTGGTGCCGTGCTCTGCTGTGCTTTTGCCGAGTGGGCCACCCTCACTCCTGTGTGTTAAGTCTGTTTCCAGGCAGGTCGAGGGCAGGTCAGATGTTTACGTGGCCTGGACCCCCAGACCCCACATCCCCTGTCACAGCAGCACCTCCCAGCAGCCGTTGCAAATTAAATGCTCCCTGTGACCTTTACCTCTCTTAAATTCATGCTTTGAAAACAGCTTAATGAGGGGTTTACTGGCCCAATTGGAAGTTTTTATTAAAACCCATTGGTGCTGGAGTGGAGCCTGCCTGCAGGAAGCGATTAGCCAGCCTCGTGGCTCAGAGCTGCCTTGGCCACAGCAGGGCCACCAAACCGTTTCCAGACCCTCACCGGCCCCGGCTCCAAGCTTCGCCTGGTTCTCATATCCTCCACTTTAATTCATGGTTCTTCTAGTTCTCCCACCAGCCCCATGTCCAATAAAGCAGTTTCTTGTGATTAAATTATTCCCGTAATCAGAGGCAGCCGCGGCTGCCCTGTCCTGTGAGCTCACCAGGCTGCAGACCCTTCCGGGGAGCCTGTCCCTGCTGACCCCTTCCCGGCCCTCCAACCTGCCCCCTGGAACGTGAGCTCTGCTAGGCAGCGTCAGTCTTGATCTCATGTCTTGTCATGTCCTTAGAAAAGACAGAGAGCCTGGGTTAGGTGACTCTCAGGGCCGCCATGTGACCCAGCAGAGGTGGTCATTTCCAAAGTGAGGGAAACAGGCGCCGTTAGTATTCTCACTGTGAGTGGCCCTTGGTGACCCTCCCTGCTGGGAGCTCCTGGCGCCTGCCTGCCCCCTCTGGTCTGAGTCTCCTCCTTGGTAGTGGGCCAGTGTGGCCTTGCTCTTTCCTCTCCATCCCCCTCCCGGTCATGGGGAATGCAGTGCAGGAGACATGCTGCCCAGACGTGCTGTCTATTGCTGGAGGGGAAGGAGCAGCAGGTGAGGGGCTGGAGCTGGGGGAGACTGAAGGTGCCATCCCCACAGTAACCACCTACCTGGTCATGCCTTCCTTACCCTGGAGCCCGCTCGGATCTGCACACAAGCACAGACCAGGCGGTCCGTGGTATATGCATTTCTGCCCTTCTCTTTTTTTCACTTGGTAATATCCAATGAAAATTACTTAGTGAAACCTAAAAGAAAATATATTTTAAAGACTTTTCTTGTTCACATGATTATTAACACTTTGCTTGTTCAAAATTTTTCCCATCTAGTTACCTGTTTCTGCTTCTAAAACAGAATGTGCAGAATTCTAGAATACCAAAGAAGCATTTTGTGGCTGTGATTCATATTTCCAGTCCTGAATCCTTTTGGGGGTGTTTTGTCTGGAATCTTCTAAGTAACCTTTTATTTTTATTAAATTGTGTAGATGTTGGACTAGCATTACCTTTTCAGTTCACAGTATAATTAATAATGACAGCATCACAGTTGACTGTGGAGGCGCCTGGGTGCTGGCACCCTGGCCATTGAAGGCAGGTTCATCGCCACCCATTTTCCAGAAACTTGCTGTTAGTCCTGCGGCCCAGGGTCTGCCTGCTGGCCAGCCGCCCTCCTGCTCACGCCCTGGGCTCACCACTCCCACAGCCGTGGTGCTGCCTCAACTCTCCTGTGATGCCAAGTGCATGTTTGGCTCCTCCCTTCCCCCACATCACAGTAAGCCATATGGGTCCTTTCAAAGAACTGGCTTTATTTATCAGATTTTTTTAAAAATGTGTTCTGGCTCATTAAATTTTACTTTTTACAGGTTGCTTCCTCCTTCTGGGAGGAAGGGGTTTAATATTTTCTAAGATCTTGAGTTGATTAACTCATTAATTGTCCATTCTTCTTACCTGCAAATGAAAGCATGGAGAGGGGTGATCACTCCCCTCTGAATGTGTCCCTGGCCACCCTGGCAGCTGACCCCAGTGTCCCCGACAGTGGCAGATAGTGTAGTTTTATAACCTTCAGATGCTGATGACTCTTTGTCCCAAGTGCTGTTTAGAGAAGAGTGTCAAATGCTTAAGGTTTTATAGGTTATCTTTTGTTGGTCAATTTCTGATTTTATTACACTACGGCCAGATAACACAGCCTAAAGATTGTTCTTTTTTTTTTTTAATTATTTTATTTATTTATTTTTGGCTGCATTGGGTCTTCATTGCTGTGTACTGGCTTTCTCTAGTTGCGGCGAGCGGGGGCTACTCTTCGTTGTGGTGCACAGGCTTCTCACCATCGTGGCTTCTCTTGTTGCAGAGCACGGGCTCTAGGCACGCAGGCTTCAGTAGTTGTAGCTCGCGGGCTCTAGAGCGCAGGCCCAGTAGTTGTGGCACATGGGCTTAGTTGCTCCACGGCATGTGGGATCTTCCCGGACCAGGGCTTGAACCCATGTCCCCTGCATTGGCAGGCGGATTCTTAACCACTGTGCTAGCAGGGAAGCCCAATTGTTCTTTTAATTATTATTTTTTTTAAGTTAGACATGAGAGTGGATTAGAAATTCAAGTTGTATTACACAGCTTCTAACAAAAACAGCTTACCTTCTTTTACCTGCACTCACCCCATCCTGTTCTCAGGGTAACTCCTTCATCTCCTCAAGCAGTTCTGACTAACATGTTTATATAGATTATTCTTACTGTATCACCTCTAGACATCATCCGTGTACTTCCTGTTATTACTCTCTCACACTTCTAATGCTCTTCCTCTATCTCAGTTCAGCTGTCACAAATGTAATTTTTATTAAATTAGTATTCAGTCTTTACATTATCGCAACTATGTAATATTGTTGATTGCTGAGCTGATACTGACGTATAATGATTTTTTTCTAATAACTTTTTTTTTTGGCTGCGTTGAGTCTTTGTTGCTGCATGCAGGCTTTTCTCTAGTTGCAGAGAGCACAGGCTGTAGGCATGCGGGCTTCAGTAGTTGTGGCACGTGGGCTCAGTAGTTGTGGCTCACGGGCTCTAGAGCACAGCCTCAGTTGTAGTGCATGGGCTTAGTTGCTCTGCAGCATGTGGGATCTTCCTGGACCAGGGCTCGAACCCATGTCCCCTGCACTGGCAGGCAGATTCTTAACCACTGCGCCAGCAGGGAAGTCTCTCTAATAACTGTTTTTTGGGGGAGCCGCGCAGCTTACGGGATCTTTGTTCCCCAGCCAGGGATCGAACCTGGGCCCTCTGCAGTGGAAGCACAGAGTCTTAACCACTGGACCACCAGGGAATTCCCTAATAACTCTTTGTTTTTCCTGGAGTTAGTAGTTGCCTCTTCTTTTTAAAAAAAAAAAAAATTTTTTTCCTTCCTTTTTTTTTTGGCCACGCCACACGGCTTACGGGATCTCAGTTCCCCAACCAGGAATTAAACCCAGGCAGTGAAAGCATGGAATCCTAACCACTGGACCACCAGGGAATTCCCTAGTTGCCTCTTCTTTCTTTGGTTTGCTTTGTTTTTCATCTCTGATCACGTTTCATTAAACCGTTTGTTCCAAATTCAACAGCACAACTGCTTGACCCCTCCCGATAACTGTTTGTTTTTGTTTTTTTTTTTTACTGAATCAGACACATTAGATAATCTAGCATTGCCTTCTCCCCCTTCATAGAGATTTCTCCTTGGGTGCTGTTACCACCTGGAGTGCATGCTTTTGAGGCCTTGGATTTGGAGATGGTGGGCAGATTAACTCTGCCAGATTAGGTACCACTGACTGACTAGTCCCTCTCCCCATCTCTGGGATCCTTGTGGTTCACAGGGCAGGTGCCTTGTTGTGCTGGGGGTAAGACCAGAGATGCATCCATGTCTCCACTGCCTTCTTCCCCATTGTGTTCTTGAGCAGTATTCTCAGGGAGGATCATTTTTAAGCCCTTTTCTTGATCACATTTATATAAAACAGCTAAAAGCAGCTGGCGAGATGGGTCCTTCTCTTTACTTCTCCAGCATTAATAGTCACCTGTCTGAGGCAAGGTGAACAGGCTGATTTTATTCACCTTGCCCCAGTGCTGCTTCCTTTCCAGGTAAACACCTATGTGTCCTGAATCCTGAAAAGCACTGAGGAGCCAGAGAAGAGCTCTTGGTCTCACTGGACACTGTCGCAGCCACTGGCTGGCCTGGAACCTCCAGAGTCTGGTGTGTGTCCCTGGAGCTTCCTGGCTGCAATGCCCCATTGTCGGGTGCGGGAGGAACACAGCGTCGGCAAGCCTGACCTTTGGCAGCACAGTACAGGGAGAGGCATTGTTAGGTTAGCTCTGGAGCAGCAGCTGTGTGCCAGTTTCTTTTGTAAATGCTTTGATATTTTAAAACAGAAATTTTAAACGAGGAAACCATGCTTTGTTGCTGTTACAATAGCAGCTCTTGTCCATGTAGGTTTACTGAATGGAGACAGACACCGATGCAGCTTTAGTACCATTAATGGCTCCCAAGTGTGTCAGACAAATCTCTTCTTGATGGCTGTGTCCTTCTCTTACCAAGAATATTATACCTCTTTTAAAGCAGGATCCTGTACTTACTACGGACATGTTGGCTGATCTGATTGATGTCCGTTTGATGGGGTTTTCCATTTGTTTGCAGCCTCAATGCCTGTCTTCTGAGCATTTAGAAGACTGACATACAAACAGGATTCAGGGGTAAAATTTGTGTGATGTCCACTGGCCCTTATGGGCCTCCATACGGGCTGTTCCTGCTGTGGGATGTGGCCCCTGGAGCTGCGTGCTCCCCTGCCGCCAGCATCCTGCATATCCCCTAGGGCTCCTCCAGCTGCCGCCCCGACCTTGTCCTTCGCCGGCCCAAATCCCTGCCACTCCTGACGTGGATCTTCCTTGCGCACTGGTGCCCCTCCCCGCAGTGTGCAGACCTAGTCCTGAGAGGAACTTGATCACGGCTCGGAGCCCGCATGTGGGATGGGGACTCCGGGTCCCCCGACTTGGCACGGGGGCAGGCAGGCAGTCAGCCCCCTGGAGGGAAGCCTCACGCCTGCTCTGGGCACCCGCTCAGGAGGCCATGCTGGTGGTGCACACGCACATGGAGAAACTCGAGTCCTTGTTTCCTTTGATTGTCTGTGAAACAAGTGTGTGTGCGCCCTGGTGTCTGGGCGATTGCAGGTTGTGAGGCTCATGGGGCCTCCTCAGGCATCAGCCCACGCTCTGGGCCTTGGCACGGACCCAGGAGAGCGCTGAGCACAACCTCCGCAGTCAGCTCCCCCCAGCAATGGCAGCCGCACAATGAGGGCCACAGGCTGCCTGGCTCTGCTCTCCTCGGCCTGGACCCAGGCAGCGGCCACTGCCACGCGTTGTTCCCAGGTGGTCTGAGGCAGAGTCCCTGAGTCTGTCCTCTTCAGGCAGCTTGTCCTGGTGAAATGTGTCAACAGCACCTTGAAAAAGATCTCGACATAGCTTCCAAGTCGGTTCAGAGCCCAGGGGGCGGTTCGCCCAGTCCCCCAGTACTGACCCAGCACTGGCCACCACAGCTGGACTGCAGACAGAATTGGGCTTGTCTGGTGTTTTCTCAAGACTGGACAGGTTGTGAGTTGGGGGCTGGGTACCACGGGGCAGGTGAGTTGCTGCGACCTCCCTGGGGCACAGTCATGTGCCTGCCAGTGGCCTGCTCCCTTCAGGGTTCCTACTACAGGACCGGGAAGGTGCGGGCAGGCTAGGACAGGGCTCCTCACTGTGTTGGGGATGGAAACGGAGGTGTGTCCGAGGCTCAGGTGGAGAGCTGGTTAAGTAATGTGTATCTCTGCTCTGGGTTACTGCATGATAGAATTCAGTGACCACAGTGCTGTTTAACGAGTGAAGCCGTGTTTATGACATGTTAAGCAGTGTGTCCTGTATTCCATTTTGCCTCTAAAAAAATCTAGCAGATCTGTTTTGAAATCCATGACCAAGAGGTTAACCAGATTTACCTCTGGGTGAGCAGGTCACTTCCTTCTTCTCTCTGGTTCCGATTTATCTTCACTAAACATTTTTGCTTTCAATTAAGGATAAATACGTTAGTTTTAATAAGTTAGTTTTAATAAAGGAAATCAAAGATGAAGGGACGTGAGCTGGGCCAGGGCACGTGGAGCCTGTGTTCACGACAGGCTTCTAAAAGCCCTGGGCTTACTGAGGCCGCGGGACTTGCCTTGTGGGAAGGCGATTCCTTCCCTGGGATGAGGTCTCAGCTAGGCAGAAGTGGGTTGCAGGCAAGGTTCAGGCCTCGTCTGGGTTGGGGGCAGGGACCCAGCGTGCTGGGATTTGGGAGGGTGGAGGTCCTCGGGGCTGGGGGGGTGTAGCAGGGGGTCAAGCCACCAAGTAGGGACCTATCTGGCCAGGCCTGAGGTTGACCTGCTCTCTGCACCGCTGTCCAGCAGGAGGCACTGGCCAGGGATGCCTGGATCCCACAGATGGTCATGGAGACAGTCCTTAAAGGAGAGCCCATCTGTGAGGTGGTGTCGAGTAGGCAGGGTGGGATGTGACGGTCTCGAGGTCTGAGCTTCAAGAACACCCAGCTGCAGGCGTGGAGGCTGAGCAGGAGGAGGAGTGTGGGTGCAAAGAGCTTCTGACCTGACCTCTTCATCTCTGTGCCGAGTGCTTGCATGAGTCTGCAGAACGTGGGGCCAGGGGTGTCACTGGGCCCTCGCCAGGCACTTGGCGCTTCATCGGGGCCTGGCTAGTTCAATATCCTTCTACCCGTCGCCTTTGTGCTGTGTCTTGGGTTTTGTATTTTTTGATGGCAAGAAATCTCCTTTCATCTGAGGAAGAGCTGTTTGATCTGCCTCAAGAAAGGCAGGAGGCTTGAGGGATGAAAGCAGTGACACAGGAAACAAAACCTGATTCTCGTCACGCAGCGGACCTCTCCAGGCCTCAGACCTTCTGGACTCTCCGTGGTCCAGGCCCCTTCTTCCTGTGTTCTGAGCATGCGTGTGAGGTTTTGTTGAGAGGCTTACGTGAAGGTCTTACTACATCAGCGCGTCCCAGGCTTTAATTTGGTGAAAAGCACTATTCCAGGATGGAGAGAGTGGGTCTCACCCTGGTCCATTTATGCAGGACAGTGAGGTAAGCGTCAGCCTTTCAGCTTAAACACTGTTAAGCGGTTTTCACTGGTGAAACCTTGCCCCCGCCCCCGCCACTTGGTTTAGGACCCAGATTTGGGACAGTTGACACCATTGAACGTTTGGCTCATCTTCAGTAAACCGGACAGCTCTTTTCCTTTTTTCCCTTTTTGGATTGTGCCAAAATCAGCAATTTTGTCATAATCCCAATGAAAATAACAGCTGGGAAATGTCAGGGGATTTGCAGGTAGCCAGCAGGTGCTCTGTGGATGGGGCATGGCCAGCTCTCTGGTTTGGGAACAGGAGGCCCTGGGTGGGTGCCCCTTCTTTCTTTCCTGAACACTGAACTGGAGCAAAGCCCTACAGTTTTCTTAGAGAATGTGACTGTCTACACAGAATCCTGGGTCCTACTTTTCTTCCCTCAAGCCTTTATAAGGCCTCACTCTGTGTGGGAAGAGCCCAGGGCATGAGCAGTTCAGCGTGCAGGGCACGTGGCTCTGCTACCACCTTACTCCCACCTCGGGCTGCAATTGGACAACCTCGGAGTGGGAGGGAACACATTCAAAGAAGCTCCATCAGTCCCATTTCAGCCTCTAGCTCTTAGCCTCCTTGGGGAAATCAGTCACTCTGAAAAACACACCTCCTGTTTTGTTCTGGAAAAAAGTTTTGTTTTTAGAGTTACACCTGAACAGTTTGATCAGACTCACTACTGCAGCTCCCAAGATGATGACTTGCAGCTGTTCTGTAAAGTGAGTGCTCATTCTGCTGGGAGTTTTAAAGACTTATTCCCATACTCACCGTAAGTTTGGCTTCTAGAACAAATGGCAGTGTAAAAATAGCATGTCAGGGACTTTCCTGGTGGCACAGTGGTTAAGAGTCTGCCTGCCAATGCAGGGGACTCGGGTTCAGTCCCTGATCTGGGAAGATCCACATGCTGTGGAGCAACGAAGCCATGCACCACAACTACTGAGCCTGTTCTCTAGAGCCCACGAGCCACAACTACTGAGCCCATGTGCCACAACTACTGAAGCCCCTGCCCCCTAGTGCCTGCACGCTGCAACTACTGAAGCCCACGTGCCTAGAGCCCATGCTCCACAAGAAGAGAAGCCACTGCAGTGAGAAGCCCACACACCACTACAAAGAGTAGCCCCTGCTTGCTGAAACTAGAAGAAGCCCGCATGCAGCAACAAAGACCTGACGCAGCCCATATATATATATATATATAAAACATTTCGCAATTTGCTTGTGCTCAGAGAATGCCAGTGATCAGTTTTAAACGTTTCTTTAATTTTTGAATATGAAAAACATCAATTCTGAAAGTAAACAGTGGACTTGTGAGCCCCGGCAAGCATCTCAGACGCTTCACTGCCCAAGACATGCCTGTCTTCCATGGGCGGGTGACCCCTTCCACTCTGCTGTTTAAAGTAAACTGTAGGCGTTGGGTTATTGCGTTTAGAAATACTTCGTTGTACACCTCTGAGAGATGGGGTTTTTTATTTTTATTTTATTTTATTTTATTGTGTGTGTGTGGTACGCGGGCCTCTCACTGTTGTGGCCTCTGCCATTGAGGAGCACAGGCTCCGGACGCACAGGCCCAGCGGCCATGGCTCACAGGCCCAGCCGCTCCGTGGCACGCGGGATCCTCCCGGACCGGGGCACAAACCCATGCTGCCTGCATCGGCAGACGGACTCTCAACCACTGCACCACCAGGGAATCCCAAGATGGGTTTTTTTAAAACAATGTGACTACAATACCAGCATCACACCTGAAAGCTTAGGACGAGTTCTATCAAATATATAGTCAGCATTCCAGTGTTCCTGATTGTCTCCTAAATAATGCCCTTTCTACATTCTGTCCAAATAGGGATCTGACACATTTCATTGATGTGCCCTTATCGCCTCTCCAGAGGCTCCTCCTTTATGCTCCCAGACAAGGTGTTTCTCGGTCTGGAAGTGCCAGTCCCCCCGCCCTCACTGTGAGCTGGTAGGAGAGCTCCAGGCCTCATCAGTCAGCTTTGCTTCTGGCAAAGATGCTTCTTGGGCGCTGGGACTTTCTGTCGCCGCCAATCAGGAGGCACAGCCTGCCTTTCCCGTTTCTCTCTGCAGTGGTGAGATTGCTGAGGTCAGGCCTTCCCAGCCTGATTGTCATTAGGAAGTTCTCCACCAGCCGCACTGCTGGGCCCCAGCAGCCTCGGTGTTCATTGCCTGGACTCATCCGCTAGGGCCTGCAAGCCCGCGATGTTCTAATTCTGTTGTTCTGTTTCCATTAGTTATTGGGGATTTTTTTTAATCAAAATAACTTTCCCTCATCAACTCTCTGGTTGCTCTAAATGCAGTTTCTCTGGGGATGTCAGAATAAACCCTTCACCCTTTCCTTTACTTAATTTTCAGAAGAACTTGGTTCCCAAGCACCCCAGAGAATTCCCTTTTTTTTTTTTCTTTTGGCTGCGTTGGGTCGTCGTTGCTGCGTGCGGGCTTTCTCTAGTTGCCGCAAGCGGGGGCTACTCTTTGTTGCAGTGCATGGGCTGCTTATTGCAGTGGCTTCTCTTGTTGTGGAGCACAGACTCTAGGTGCACGGTGTCTGGAGTGCAGGCTCAGTAGTTGTGGCGCACTGTCTTAGCTGCTCCGCAACATGTGGGATCTTCCCAGACCAGGGATTGAACCCGTGTCCCCTGCATCAGCAGGCAGATTCTTAACCACTGCGCTAGCAGGGAAGTCTGGCAGAGAATTCCTTAATGTCATTTCCGGTCACTCTGTTACCACCACTCAGTAGTTGAGCTCGTTTCCTGTAGATTCTCTTGTTTTTGTTGTTTTTTTATTTCTATATAGGCAGTCATATTTTTTTCCACTTCAGACCTTAAACTTTTATTTCTTTTCTCATTTTTGCAGTGTCTAAGAACTCCACTACAGTGTTGAATAGACTTTTAAAATCATTTATGAAAAATTTCAAGCATACAAAAAAAGTTGAATTGTATAGTAAAAAACCCATCTATGGACCACCTAGATTCTACAGTTTATATTTTACTAGTTTTTGTTGTTGTTGTAGCTCATATGTTCATCTTTCTATCCACCACCAACCCTTCATGTATTTTGATGCAATCCAGAGTAAATGTCAGTTGTCAGTATCCTGCCCCTAAAAACTAAAGATCCAGTGGGCAGGTCGTTAACAAGAGCTCAGCGCACCTTCAGGGTTTTGCCTTGATGAAGAATTCACACACAGTGAAATGTGCAGATCATAAGTGGACGTTGTTAGTTTTGACAAATGCATACACCTGTGTAATCTAGACTCCCATCCAGACGTAGAAAATTACCATCACCCCAGAAAGCTCCCTCATGCCCCCAACTAGTCACCGTTCCCATTTAAGAAAAAGACTGAATTTATTCTGTTCTAAGAGTGAGTCCATGTGAAAACTTACAGGACTTTTTGTCTGTTTGCACCTGATGCTCCTCATGAGGAGGGAAGGTTTGCTTCATGCCAAGCTCCTTGCCTAACTTTGCAAAAGACCTGCTCAGTTAATATCTCTCCTCAAAACCCTCATGCCCTGTCCTTTCCACACAAGAGATCCTTGGTTTCAGTGGCTGGTGGGGAAGGGCGTGGTTAGCTATGTGAATGACAGCTGGAGGATTCTGCATATCCGGCAAGTGAAATTAAAATTCCTGAAATGAAAGCATATCTTAGTTAATAGAGAAGTTTCACCTGCTTTCTCGTTTATAGGCTATAATGTTTTTTTATAAGGATGGGTAGTATTTTTTCTGTTTATTGTTATTAATGTAAGGCACTTAAGTCACAATCTTACCTCTTTGATTTATGTCCTAGAGAGAATGGCCTGTTTTTACTGAGTGCCTTCTGAGCATAGTGTGTGATGATGCATGGCTTTCCATCTCTCCTTGCTTGGACAGACAGCCTGATAGATCCTCATGGTGGAGGTAGTGATTCCTCCCTCCACACCTATACTGCTTTATTTCCCCTTTAAATCTTTGATTATGCTCAACATTGTCCTCATGCAAGCAGTTTGAGTCTTTTGCTGTCTGAAAAGCTTCTGGATTCTTGGCTCTAATCTCAGAACAGACAGTTCCGTCAGGTGCAAGACTGCACTCAGTTCACCGTCTTCTCATCTCCATTGTTGCTGATGAGAACTCGGCTGCTGTTCCTCTTGTCAGTTCTCCGAACATAATGTCTTTCTTTTCTCTGACTGCTTTGGAGGTTTTATCTTTGGTTTGCAGCAGTTTGACTATGATGTGCCTGCATGTGGCATTATCCTGCTTATGATTCCCTGAGGTTTTTGAGTCTGTAATTTATGTCTTTTACCAAACTTAGCTAATTTTTGCCATTATTTTTTCAAAGTTTTTTATGCCCCATTTCTCTCTCCTCTCCTAAGATTCCAATTACATGTATGTTAGCGCTTTTGATGTTGTCTGACCAGTTCCTGAAAGTCTGTTCTTTTGTTATACAATTTTTTAAGTCTCTGCCTCAGATTGAATAACTTTGATTGAGCTCTCTTCATGTTCACCACCTTTTTATTCTGTCATCCAATCTGCTATTAAGCTCATCTAGTAAAATTTTAATTTCAGATATTTTATTTTTCAGTTCTAGAATGTTCTTTTTTATAGTTCTGTTTCTCTTCCAAGTTCTCTCATCTGTTTATGTCTTATGATCGATCATATTTTCATTTATGTTCTTGAGAATTCTTACTATGGATGCTTTACTTTGTCTGCTTGGAGCTTGTGTTCTGGGTGCAGAATGAATGGAGAATGGAAATAATTGAGATGAGCAGTGTGCGGTGGGGTGAGTGTTGCAGGCTTGGCAGTGCCGGGATGGACTGAGGCCCAGGTGTAAATGTTACATCCAGGGAAGGTGTATCTGAGCAGAGACCTGACCAAAGGGCCATAGGGATGGGCACTGGGGGCAGGGACTTGACACACCTGGGCCGTCAGCAAGGGAGGAGACCCCTGGGCAGAGCAGAGGAACAGGTGAGGCAGTCATGGGGGCCCTGGTCAGCTTCATTCTCTCCCTGTAGGTCTCTCTGAGGGTCACCCATGGTGTTTTCCCATGATGACTTGCATCAGCTGACTTAGCTGAAACCTGACCCTCTGCCATACACTGATCCTTCTAGAAGAAAGGAAATCTCTTCTAATGGCATCGAGGACATGATGCCAGAAGCTGTCTCTGCCCCTCCCCGAGTCCCTGAACCACCACCAGGCTCCCTTGCAAATGACCCCTGAGCAAGATTGTGGCAGCTGGCGGAGCCCACTGGGTCCTGGTTCTGTGGCCGAGACGCCCTCCTTCCCCTCCTCATTCCGTGGATGTATGTGCCACCCAGAGAGGGTCTGTGAGGCTCCCTGCCCTCATCAGCCATCCCGGCCTCTGGGCCCAGGAGCTGCCCGTCACGCTGACCTCACGGAGGGCCAGAGACGGAGAGCGTCCAAGAGGCATTGACAAGTAGAGGTATGGGGAGGGCAGGAAGAAGGCTGGTGTGTTCTCTGCCATGGCCCCAGCGGAGACGGTGTCCACGTGGGGCAGAGGCCTTGGGGCTGGCCCGACCTCTGCCCTGACCTTTACCCTGGGCGCCTGCCAGGTGGAGAAGTGTATGTGATTCCCTCCTTTCCAGAGGAGCTGACCCTCCCTGTTAATTTCTGACGAGCGTGGACACACTGGCCTCTCCTCCCTCAGGTGACAGGGCCTGCCCATGGGCAGCGAGAAGGACGCCAGGAACCGTGTCCACCAGTGTGGGGAAGCTCTTGAGAGCTGTGGGTGAGTGGGTCATCCTCCAGGATTATGTGGGTGAGGGTTACCCCGCTTCCGAGGCACAGGGGTGGGGGACAGGAGTTCGCCCTGCTGTGGTGCTGGGAGGGCGTGGCCACTCTGCGCAGGACCTGTGGACACACGTGCCTCCTGGGCTGACAAAGAGCAGGTCTGCCCGATCACCGCCAGCCACGTTTCAAGCTCAGCAGTCCCACATGGCTAGTGGGCCTGGGCTGCACAGGCAGGAGGCAGGTCAGAACCTCCCCTCGTCTTGAGCAACCCCGCGACAGCACTGCCCTGCATCTCGTGAGGGGTCTCACAAGGCACTTTGAGATGAGCTTCAGCTAATTTTCTTTTCTTTTCTTTTTTTTAAAGATTTATTTATTATTTATTTATTTTTGGCTGCGTTGGGTCTTAGTTGTAGCATGCAGGATCTTTGTTGTGGCACGTGGGATATTTCATTGCGGCGTGCGGGCTCTTCGTTGTGGTGTGCGGGCTTCTCTCTAGTTGTGGCGTGCAGGTTTTCTCTCTCTAGTTGTGGCGCACAGGCTCCAGGGTGCATGGGCTCTGTAGTTTGCAGCATGCAGGCTCTTCAGTACACAAGCTCAGTGGCGTGCGGGCTTAGTTGCCCCGTGGCATGTGGGATCTTAGTTCCCTGACCCGGGATCGAACCCATGTTCCCTGCATTGTAAGGTGGATTCTTTACCACTGGACCACCAGGGAAGTCCCATCAGCTAATTTTCATGCACAGGAAACAAAAGACAAAGAAGTGGTAAGGCATTGTGCCCTTCAGCCAGATATATGTTAAATATTTGGAATATGTTAATCCTGAAAAATCTCTGTTGCCAAGTCTCATTTCCGTTGACAGGAAGCATTCTCATATTTATCCCAAACCAGTAAAGCCAGCTAAGGTCATTACTATGGATTTTGTTTTCAGGCTAGCTGGTGACACCTGTGTGGATCTGAGCAGCAGGGGACACCTGGGGCTATGAAGTCTGGTTGCCACAGCAACCAAGTATGAACCAGCACCGTGACAAAGTGCAGTGGGAGGAGGGTCGCTGTGCGGGTCACACAGGTCACTTCCCGTTCCCTGCAGCGCCCAAGGACATCCGTAAAACACAGACTGGCAATTTGCTAAGCGCTTCCTAATTGAGAGCATGCAATTTAAAATGATTTTACTTAAAGCCTGAAGCATTTAACCAGGTCTTTCAAAAACGTCTTCTTGCTAGAAGATGTGTTCCATTTACCATCTGATCTCTGGCTTAAATCCTCAAATATGTGAGAAGTGACCCGGAAGCTGGACAGACAGGGTCCTGTCCTAAGAGATCTGTCCAGCTCACACCGGTTCTGGAGGATTCCTGGGCAGACGTGGCTCTGAGCGGGTCCTGGTAGGGGGCATGGAAGGCTCTAGACCAGGCCCGGCACGAAGGGGGCTGAGGTTGGAGAGGTGAGCAGGAGCATGGCTGCACCTCTGGGGCAGGGCAGCATTAGTACCTCCTGGACCCAGAGGACAGGCCCCAGTCTGTCCCCTTAGGACAAGGGCAGCTCTGCCAGGTGGTTCTTATGGCCGGAAGGGGTTGGTGGACCTGGGCAAGCCCCCGTGTACCATGGTGACTGCAGGAGGGAGTGTGAGGTGGATGTAAGGTGTGAGCAGGCTGGGCGGGGCTCTTGACCTCGCTGGACAGGTGCACGCAATCACCAGGTGCCCAGTCCAGGTGGGGAACAGACAGATTCGCATGTTCACCGTGACGTGCTGGACGGCAGGCGGCTCTTTCTAAACACCAGCGAGAGTTTTCCTTCAAGTTTTGTTGTAGCCTCCCTTGTGTTTTTTACCTGATCTCATTTTATATTGTGTCTCAACAAAAGAGGAAAGTGTTAGCCAGTCATTGGGCAGGGCGTGCTGGTCTGGACTGCAGTGTTTGCAGCAGTCAGCAGCAGCATGCATCTCTCCCTAGTCCCTTCTGGGTGACGGGCAGGCAGACAGTTCAGGAACAGTGTCGTTGGGACCTCCCCCCTGATTTCCCAGCTGCCGTGCAGCCCCCACTCCCCAAGGCCTGACACCACACAGCAAGGCCTGCCCTTTGCTCAATACCCCTTGGCTCCGCTCCGGTGGGCATCGGGGCTCCAGCTGGCCCTCAAGAGCCCATGCAATGCAGGAGCTCCTCTGCCTGCACCTGGCTGGCACTCTGCCATCAAAACGCCAAATTCCTCCAGTGGAGTCTGCATCACACATGCCAAGCGGCCATGATAAAAACTCTCAAGCATGGCTTTGCAGATCAGAAATGTGGAGGAGGGCTTCCCTGGTGGCGCAGTGGTTGAGAGTCTGCCTGCCGATGCAGGGGACACGGGTTCATGCCCCGGTCCAGGAAGATCCCACATGCCGCGGAGCGGCTGGGCCTGTGAGCCATGGCCACTGAGCCTGAGCATCCGGAACCTGTGCTCCTCAACGGGAGAGGCCACAACAGTGAGAGGCCCGCGTACCGCAAAAAAAAAAAAAAAAAAACCCAAACCAAAACAAAACAAAACAAAAGAAATGTGGAGGAGAACACAGGAGTTCAGCCCCGGGTGGCCTGGGCTCCTGGGCCACCTCTGATGCTCTGCTGAGAAGAGAGGCTTTTTCTCCACCTGCCGCTTAGGCCATTCCAAGGTCGCCCGCCTCTGTGAAACTCGTACTTTGCAGGCATTGAGCACGGAAGTCACCAGAGTCAAAGATGCAGGGAGGAGCGGGGTCCGCAGGCCATGTTCCTGGACCACGCCAGCTGGACGTGTCCCATGACCCAGGCCCCGTGTTCTGGACACAGGCCCGGGCAGCCCTCTAGCTTATTAGCCCCAGAGTCTGAGCACCTCTCCTGCTGCCTGAGGTCGGCGAGGGGGCCCACGGCACGTGGCAAGCAGCAGCCAGTGTCACAGCAAATGGAGTTGGGACTGCCCGCCTTGTCCTGCCACCGTTCCAACCGTGGTCTCTGCCTGGGCCACCCCCCCCCCCAGGAGCCACTCTGCCTATTGCGAGGCCCCCGGTAGGGCTGTGAGCAAGACCCAGAACTATCCCCGCCAACGCCAAAGTGACATCCTCCCACAGGATGGGGCCAAGGACAGTGGACCAGGCACTCCCCCAGCTGACCCATCACCCTATGTCTCAAGCTTTGGCCTCTGAACCCCACCTGCTCATCACAGCAGGTTCTGACTGCACTTGTAGGAGGCGTGGGGCTCTGTGGCAGAGCGAACATCGGCACCTGGGGGGACAGGGTGGCCCCAGAACTGTCCCCAAGTTGTACAAACAGCCCTTCTTTGCCGTCCGTAGCTGCAGAACAGGCTGCTATGCCCGTGAAGACTGGGAGTGACTTACAGCTCCGAGTGTTCCCAGGGTGGGCGGCTCAGGCAGGAGTGACAGCCCGTCAGGAGGGAAGCGTTTTCCCCTTCTCCCGCTTTTAACCATGAAGCTAATGGGTTTCCTACTCATAACGTGGATGGTGCTGTCATTTTTGAAGGATCCATGCCTGCGACATTTAATTACTCTAAGTAACTGTAATAGTTTCGAGGAGGTTGTGAGGCCTCAGTTGCTTTCAGAGCCATTGGGTAGCCTCTGCCACTGCAACCTTGCTTTAGATCACATTTCCTTTCTGGTTGGTGGCTTAGCCTGTGCCATCCTGACCTTGACTCTGGGTGACCACAGTGCCTGGCGAGCCCCCTCTGAGCCCCCTTGACAGTCAGCAAGAATCCCCCACGAGGAGTCGCCCGGCCCTATCCTTGTCCATCCTGGAGTGCCATGCCCACTCTGCGGTGACCATGTGTTCTGCATCACCAGGCCCATGCCAGGCCGCCCAGTGGTGGATTATCCAGCCTTCGATAGAAGAGCATCTTCGCTCTTCACAGGCCCACGAGGACAGAGCCAGAAGTCAGGACCACATTCACATCGGAGCTGTTTGGGGAGCAGGTGCCCCATGTGGCGAAGGAGTGAGGGACCCACGGGTCACAGGTCGGGCCAGGAGACTGAGGGGCCGAATTCAGCATGTTGTAGGCCTTCCTCAGACTCGTGTGCAGCTCTGGCAGACACGGACTGAGTGATTCAGAAGCACAAGTCGGGAGGAGGGGAGCATGGAGAGCATCCACTTCCTCTGACCGCTTGAGTCTGCTCAGCTGCAGCCGGTCCAGCCCACAGGCACCCAGACTGCCCAGAGCCTGCAAGGCAAGGGGCTGTGTCTGCTTTCAGACCTGGAGGCCACCGACTGCGGCCAGCCCTGAGCTCTGCTCAGGACAGGGCTGTACGACCCTGCAAATCCCTGTCGGAGCCGTCCCCAGAGACAGTGAGCAAGCGGCTCCTTGGGAAGGCCACCCCCGCCGCACCTCACCCAGCACGGAGGGTGGGCGCCGACCCTCAGTTTCACGAGGACGCCTCCCAAACATGGCTGGACGCTGGGCCGCATTCCTGGAAACCAGCCAGTAGCCGCGGAGGTGAAAGTTCTAGCAGCAGGTGGTACAGCCCACGGAGACTCCCCCGGTCACTTGCTCACCGTCACCCCAAAGCCACTGGTGGGATGTCTCATGCCGTGGGCAAAACCTTCCAGGCCCCCGTGAAGGGGCTGTTGCCTTGCCCTCCTGAGGGGTCTGCGCATAGGCTGGGGTGCACGTCTGGGAGGAGGGCTTGTCTTTCTGGGGCCATGGAGAACAGTGGTGGTCCTTGTGCCAGCAGCATAGCTGCTGACCACCAGCGGGACCCCAGCAAAAAATGCAGAGCAGGTGGGTGCAGGCCACCCTCTCCTCCTAACGGTGCCAATGAGCGCTAACGGCCGGAGTGGCGGCCAGCGAGCAGGCAACCTCAGCTTCCGGCTGGAAAATGGCTATGCCGAGATGGGGGGTGGGGGTGGCCCCATGCACCCAGCAGGATGAGGGAGGTTCCGAGTTCAGGAGGAGGCAGGAGGGCCAGGTGACACGTACGTCCCTCGGGTGATAGCGGGTCCCTGTCACCTGCTTCCTGGCACTTAGGAGGGTCTCTGGGCTCTGCCATTTGCATTTCGCTTTGATTGGTGTCACTCAAACTGCACATTAAAATTCCGTTTGTCGCGTCTGTGCAGAGTGAGGTGACAGAGAAGGCAGACCCGGGCTCTGGGGACTTCTCTGCCTGCCCACGTGAGGTCTGCAAGCTGCTGAAGGGCTTCCAGGGAGCGTGAGCAAGGCCGGGTCCCCACTCCTGGGCAGGTACGTGGGCTGTTCCAGCCTTGCTTTCTCTGGGGCCTTCCCAGCTCAGCCTGGAATACCGTGTCCGTCTGCCCTGCTTGCAGGGCCGCATTGAGGAGGGGGGCGGACAAGTGGCCTTTGAGGTCCCTTCTCAGATCTGAAGCGTCTGCGGATAAGTCCTCCCAGGTCACCACTCCATGTTCTGCCGTCATAAAACCACATGTTTTAAAATGCCCCCATGTAGAAGGAGTCCAAGCTTAATGAAAATGACTTCTCAAGATAAAACCAGAGAAGGTGTCACATAAGGAACAGAGTCCACTTCTTCCTGTTGAGGCAAGAAGGGGGTTTGAAGCACATTGTGAAGCAAAGGTCGTCCATGTCCACGAGCAGAAGGACGAGTCCTGGACCCAAAATGAGCAACGCTCAGTGTCTGGAACCTCGTACAGCAGACGAGCACGAGGGCTTCCTGCCTTCTTCCCTTGAGGCATCTGGGGGAAGCCGAGTGTGTGCCCTGGAGGCCGGCTCAGCCCACGTGGGCATCCCACACACTGGGTCCCCAGAGGAGGGTGGCACCGATGTCCCTATCTCGGCCTTGGCCAGAGCGCCGTGAGCTCTGCCTTCCTCTCCCGTCGGTGACAGCTGTGCCGACAGGCCCACCGTCTCCATTGGTCGTGGCCTGGCCATAGCCTGGTGGTGCTCTGGGCTCCAGTCGCCTGCCTCACTCGGCTGCCTCCCCTGGGCACCCCTCCCCAGCACTGTCCAGGCTTCTTTCTGCTTCTGGAATAATCTCCAGACGGTGCAGGGCGCACACTGGTGGCCCCAGATCCCCCAGCACAGGTGGCTCAGCCGATGCAGTGAGCCCACAGAGACCCCAGGCAGTGACGGCCCACCGTTGGTGCTGCCCTGGTGTTGGCACTGCTGCCTTTGGGCAAACTCACCTGTTTGTCTTCCAGTGAAGAACCGATGTGGAACTGAGCTTCAGAAATCCAGAGCCTATAAGAGTCAATGGGATTTCTCCCTCCACATTTTACTATGAAAAATTTCAAGCCACAGAAAGTTTCAAACAGTTGTACAGTGAAAACCCGCAAACCCACCGCCTACGTTCTGCTGTGGCCGGTCCTTGGCTCTATTGGCATCATCACACATCTGTTCACACCTCATCTTAACGTTCAGTGTGTCTCAGAGTGGGGTTCAAAATTCATTTAGGTTTGTCTGGTTTTTTTGAGAAAGAAGTTTACAAACATTGAAATGCACAGACCTTAAGGTGCTTTTGGTAAGTCTTGGCCAGTGCACCACCATGACCAGCTCTCGCACCCCCAGGGCGCAGACCCCCCAGGCAGCCAGGTTCTAATTTCTCTCACCTGCATGGGGGCAGCTTGTTCTGGAACCTACATCAATGGAACTGTAGAGTGTTTGCCCTTGTCTGAAGCGTCTCTGACGCAGCAGAATGTTTTTGAGGTTCTTCAGTGTGGTGTGAAAGGGAAGTTGTGCAGCCCACAAAGTGCAGCGCAGCCTCCTTTTGATGCAGCCCGAGACCAGCTCCACATTCCGGGTGTCCCGGGGACTCAGTGTGAGGGGCCGTCTCCACGGTAGGAGCGAGAACTCAGGTGTGCTGGCTGCTCACACCTGCATTTCTCACATGGGCTCCCCAGCAGGAAGAATGACTGATGCCCCCCATCCAGCAGTGCCAGGCTGAGCCACGCAGGGCCTGTACTTGCTACTCGTACCCCGGCTCACTCCCTCACCTGGGCAGATGGGACCACAGTCTGCTCTGCACTCAGCAGCTCACGTCCGGGTCGTCCAGCCTGCTCGGTGCCCGTGTCCACCCTGGTGACTCCTCAGGGGCTGCGCCGTGTCTGTGGGCACCCTGCGAAGGGCAGGAGCCACGGCCTGAGCTGCTAGGCTCAGCCAGGCGCTGTGGATTGGTTGCTCTTTGTCCTGTTTGAAGGACCATCTGGGTTAAGCCGGGTTTGGTGCAGTTGCTTCCTTGGAAAGTGTCCACTGCTGCTCACTCATCCTTTGTGTTCTGCTGCCCTCATTTCAGGATGGGAGTCCCAGCTTCTGGAGACAGGCTTCCTGGGGATTTTCCTGTGCCCTCTCTGGACTCTGTGTCCATTGCCCAGGGGGACCCCCATGTCCCGGATCGTCCTGTGGGGCTATCGGTGGCTGATTTTCAGAATCATGCTCGGAGCGGTAAGTAGAACTTTTATTTATTATACTTGGAAGGAAACATACTAAAAACGAGTGGCTGCCTTGCTGCCTTCCCGCTAGCCAGGCCAGCCGTGCCCCTTCTACCACTTTCCATGATGTCCGAGGCCTGTTTCTGAGCCCTCGATGCTCCACTGGTCCCTCTGGCATAGCCATTTTCTGTGGGAAACAACCAGGACTTGAGGCGTTCCACGGGGATACTCAGGGGAGGGCCCCCTGGTCACTCCTTCCCCCGCCAGCCCTCCTGGTGTGTATGGAGCATCTGAAATGTAGGGAACTGTGTTAGCGGGTCACATGACGTCATCTGTGACCCCGGCCTCACGCCCTCCTGTCTCTCTGCCGGTGGAGCCCCTTCTCCCGACGCCTCCCCGTGTGGTTGTGGTGGTGCTCAGCTGTCCCACTTTCCTGCCACGTCCTCTCCCCCTCACGCCCTCCTGCTGCGCCCTGGGACCAGGCTCCTCGACTCCCACCTGGCATGCAGCCATGGAAAGTGCACGTCTCAGTTTTAATTACACCTTCAAGTTTTCAGAAACTTAAAATCAGGAGTGAGGTGGTTCACCAGGCAGAGGTCTGGGCGACTTCATGTACCTTCCCTTCCGCCTCTGCCCTGCTTGTTATGCTAAAATGTAAAATACCCATTTCTTTGACATCGTCCAGACAGTCTAGTGTCTGTTTGCTCTAAGTCGTTCCTTGTGGGGGAAAATACAAGCCTGCAGGGGGGTGGGTGCCGGCGCTGGTCCTCCTGCAAAGTCGGTGTCCTCCACTGCACCGTGCTGCCCCTTCCTTGTCAAATGTTCGGTTTACTCATGGGCTTCTTATGTGAGGTAGGCCACGTCCCCCGGGCAGCACAGCGCCATCTTGCCCTCTGCGGTTCTCTGTATTTGAAGCCCCCGTCGCCCCACATCCTGGCTGGTGCCACGGTCTGCTGGGAAGACTGAACTAGCAAGTGATGGCATCTGCTGTCGAGGGGGAAGGGCCGGTCCTCAAGCAGGATGGGCATCCCCTCTAGGACCATGGGTTCCCACTCCCACGGGCTCCCCTCCTGGACTCCCAGGGTGTTGGCCGTCATGCCGTGGTAGTTCAGGTAGCTGCCACATCTGCGCCATCTGGCCAGGCTCCGGGGGCACTGCAGGCAGCTGGGTGCAGAGGGATGAGCTCTGTGGAGGGTTGGTAGGGGAGACAGGCGGGGGTGGTTGGCCAGGTTCCTGACCCAGCGGGGTATGAGCAGCTACAGACACTTGGAAACACTGTGTTGGATGATTGTGTCGGTCCAGATTCCACGGCAAAGTGTGATGCTTTCCCTAAACTCATTTTTCCATTTAATTAGAAAGATGAGTGTGGTTTTCATAGGTCCCTTTGATGAAACATGAAACCGTGAGCTGTCTCAACACCACACAGGTGTTCTTAGCTTCAAGGCTGCTGTTCCTTGTCCGTCTAGGACTCAATTGTAGATTCTCTCTCATCTGGCTTTAAAAAGCATAAAAACATATGCATTGTTTCTAAGGACTTTATCAGGACCCTACTGGGACGATAGCTTCGGCTGCAGAGCCCTGGGTGGTGGAGCTGTCAGGTTGCTCTGAGCATGGTTCGCGGCTGCACAAACTCCCACGATGCCTCACAGGGGCGGCGAGTCATTAGCATGTTGTAAAGCACCTTTTATGGCATTTTGATTGACTGTTAGCACCAGCTGGATAAAAAATTATCAGGTGCACTAAAAGGTGTAATTACTTGATTCCGTCTGTACGTTGGATATTATTAACCTCCCTTCGTAGGAAAGCAGAACGACAGAGTTGACTTGATAAAAAGGAATGACGGCAGCAAGTTGTCCAGTCCGTAGGAGCTGAGCAGACGTTGCCCGGGATGAGCCCGGCCCCGACTGTCTGCTGCTCGATCAGAACTGGCGACTGTCCTGGGCGCTCAGACCCGCTTGTAGTTCTGTAGTCTGGCCATGCTTCACATGCCCCAGAGGACAGATTGGTCCTTTCAGAGCTCAGCCTCAGAGGGGACCCCAGGTCGTGTGGGTGGGGGTGCCCAAGCAGAAGGAAGGAAACCTCTCTGCCCGCTGATGGCCTGGTCCCCCCAGGTGTCCGGGGTGCAGTCGGTGTGGCCATCTCATCCTCAGGTGTCTGGAGAGGTGGCACCAGGCTTCCCTTCTCTGGAAGCAGCTGGAAACTGGACACATGGTGACAAAACTGTTTTCCCACCCGACGACAGCCAGGTGGGCCGGGGTCCAGAGGGAAACTCTCGAGCCGAGCCCTTGACTGCCTGGCTCTTCGTGGAGGCCAGGTTCCTTGCCACAGGGAGGCAGTGATGGCCGGAGGGCTTCCTGCTGGAGGCAGCGGCCAGGGCACAGAGGGGAGGAATCTGTGCAGAGGATGCAGCTCCAAGGACAAAGCATCACTTCTGTCCAAAATGCATCCTCTGATCTAACCATGAGGAAGCATCAGACATGCCTCAACTGTGGGATGTTCTGCACAGCTTCTGAACAGCATCTCAAGTATCCAAGTCATACCTCAGTTAAAGCCTAAGGAGCCATCAGCCAGGACGTTAGTGGGAAGCTGGTGAAACCCAAGTAGGGTTGAAGTAGTAGTGACACGTGTACAGGGTCTCCTTGTCATTTTTACAGCTTTTCTGAAGTCTAAGAGTTTCTTCGAAATAAAAGTTTAAAGAGAAGTAGTATGGGCAACTTCATGCACGTGAAGTGGGCAGTTAGAGGACATAGAGGTAGGTAGGTTTCTGACACTGACACAAGAGGGTCACTACAGCTGAATCATTTTACAAACTGAGTCATTAAACATACAAAAGGTGCCTCCCACAGAACACTTCAGGCCCAGATGACTCCACTGATGAGATTTATCAAATATTTAGTGAAGACATGATAAAAGTCTGCACACACTCATTCAAAAAATGGGAGAGGGGACCCTTCCCAGCTCACTCTCCTGAGGCCAGTGAAGACAAGGACATTTCAAAAAAGGGAAGTTACAGAATACTGTTCTTCAAGAGCACAAACAAAAATTATCAAGGAATTATTAGCAAATGAATCCAGAGTACATAAAGGTGTCAAGTCCAAGTGGGATTTTCCCCAGAACGCAAGGCTGGTAGGACATGAATGAGATAGATGTAATTCACCAAGTTACCAGATATAAGGAAGAAAGAGATCAAATGATATGTTCATCTCATTCTAGGTAGAAAAAACATTAGACAATGTTAAACGCTTATTCACAATTAACAAAAAAAAATTCTCAGCAAACTAGAAATAGAAGGAAACTTCTTCAACCTGATAAAAGATAACTATTCAAACTACCTACAGCTAACATCATACTAAATGGTGAAAGACTGAACATTTTTCCTCTAAGACTGGGAACAGGGCAGTGGTGGCCAACCTCCTCATGGCTAGTCAACAGTGTGTTGAAGATCTTAGCTTGTGCATTGAAGCAAGAAAAAGTGGTGAAGGCCCTGAAGATTGGAACAGAGGAAGTAAAATTATCTCTGTTCATCACGTATATGGAAGATCACAAGGGCCGTAGAACTAAGGAGTGAAGTCGACCAGCGTGCAGGACTCAGGGCCAGTAGTTCTATGAGCTGGCAAAAACTATCAAAAACATGAAAGTTTAAAATATACCCCTAACATCCACAACCATAAAATACTTAGGAAGTTTTCACGGAAGTGCGACACTTGTGCTCTGAAAACCACCAAACGTCACTGAGAGGAGACTTGGGCAAGTAGATCTTCCACGTTTGTGGTCAGAAGGCTCGTTACCAGCCAAGGGACAGTTGTCCCCAAACTGGTCAATAGATTTCATGCAGCCCCAAACATAATCCTAGAAGGTTTTTCTTTTTAGAAGTTAACGAACCGAGTCTTAGGTGTGCGTGGAAATGCCCAGGACCTAGTCTTGAATGAGAGTAAAGTTGTCGGTGTCACACTGCTTGTGGGTTCAGGCCTTCCCAGAGGATGTGGCCCTCGAGGCGCCAGGGGAGGTGAGAGGCCGAGAGCCGTATCGACGGGGTGGGTCAGTCTGGAAATAGTCCCACACTGAAGTCACGGTCAAGTGACCTCTGGACAAGACAGCAAGTCAGTTCAGCTGAGAAAGAAAAGTGTCTCCCCCGCTGGTGCTGGGTATCCACGCGGGCACACGGACCCCATCCCCCACCATACCACACACGACAGTCAGTTCGAGGTGGACGCAAACGTAAAACGGAGACACTCCTCACAGATAACTTAGAACGTTCACAGTCTTGGAGAGGCAAAGATTGCTTACAGCACAGAAACCATTAACCATAAAAGAAAAAAAATGGGTAAACTACATCAAAACGGTGAAAGTCTTGGGTTCTTCAAAAGACACCATGGAAAAACGGCAAGCCATAGGTTGCGGGGAGCACTCATAACACACACCTGGCAGAACCTCCATGTGGCATATGTGAAGAACTCATGCATGTCACTAACGGACAGTTCACTCTGAAAAAGGGAGAGGTCTCGGCAGGCATGCGCGTGGCCGTCCCAGCACTTGCACGAAACACACATGGATGGACACTGAGGTTCCACCCGCCCATGAGGACAGAACTTAGCGGCTGACCAAACCAAATACTGGCTCACTTAAGTTGCTGTAACAAAATACCACAGCCCAGGTGGCTTAAACCACATTTATTTTCTCACGGTTCTGGAAGCTGGAAGTCCGGGGTCGGTGTTGCAGCCGATTCTGTTTCCGGCGACGACTCTCCCTAGCTTGTAGATGACACCCTCACACTGTGTTCTCACCTGTTGGGTCAGCTCCCCACCTCACATGACCTCCTTGACCCTGCGTGACTCCCTTGGTCCAAACGCAGCCGCACTGGGGGGGTCAGGGCCTCGACATATGAATGTTGAGGGGCGTGAGCAAGAGGGAGTCCCTCCATGCTCTCCTGTGGGCATGTAAAACAGTGCAGCCACTTGGGGACGCAGTTTGGCATTTACTTACTGAGTTGACCCCACGCCCACCTTGTCCCCCAGAATTTCCACTCAATACGTAACCCCAGAGAAGTGGAAACGTGGTCACAGAGGCCTTTTACACAAACACTTGCGGCAGCATTATCCACATGCACCAAGAACTAGAAACCAACCACAGTCCACCAGCAGGAGGGTGGGGGCGGCCTGGCCCAAATCCCCCAAAGGCAAACCACCCAGCCGGACAGGGACCCAGTGCCGAGCCCACAGGCATCGTGCAGCTGAGAGCAGTAGCCAGGAAGAGGTCCCGCGTGAGTCCTTGTGAAGGTTCTGGAATCGGCGGAGCCAGCAGGCGGCCACAGACCCAGAGGCTCTGTCACATCTGGGATGTGGGGTGGGGATTGATGGGCGTGCAGGAACTCTCGAGGCGATGGGGTGAGGGTCCACGGGCATGCACATCCACACAAGCCCCTCAGCTGCAGCTTCAGGACAGTACATAAGTCATTTCCTGCAACCTAACAAGAGGTCATCGTAAGGGGAGCCTCGGGAGGTGGTCCATCGGCCCCACAAAGAACAGAGTTGTGCACACCCCACCGAGCCGGGTTTTCCTGGGCTGAGCACCAGTTGACACAACATGCCTTCAAGCCCTGGAAAGACCATCAGCCCCGCCAGGCAGTGCAGCTGGAGACAGGCTCCCAGATGCTGCTTCCTACCTGTTGCCCGAGCCTGGCCTGTGCGGCATGAGTTCTCGTTATTTGTTCCCGCTGATACAGAGGTGACTTGACGGCCCCAGACTGTTGCCACACAGTCCGAGGGGGTCAGGGTGGCCACCCCACATTGGTGTGATTGGAACTGGAATTCAGGCCATCCCACGCTGGTGCTTCACAGCTGTGTGGCTGTTCTGTGCGTTGGCATCCTGGGGCCAGACCGAAGCAGTGAGGAGCTGCCAGTTCCTCACAGGAGAGGGCAGACCAGGCCCAGATGCACTCCTTCCCTTTCCGTCCTCAGAGCAAAGAGTGGAGACTCTCTCACCTGCAGGAAGTGGTAGATGGTGTAGGTGTCCAACTCACTGTGGTTAAGCCCTTTAATTATGCTTTAAAGATAAAAGTTTTCACTTTCGGACTTCCCTGGTGGCGCACTGGTTAAGAATCCACCTGCCAATGCAGGGGACACGGGTTCAAGCCCTGGTCTGGGAAGATGCCACATGCCACAGAGCAACTAAGCCCATGCGCCACAACTAGTGAGCCTGTGCTCTAGAGCCCCAGAGCCACAACTACTGAATCCTGCGCACCTAGAGCCCGTGCTCCACAACAAGAGAAACCACCGCAATGAGAAGCCCTCGCACTGCAATGAAGAGTAGCCCCCGCTCGCCGCAACTAGAGAAAGCCCGCGCACAGCAACGAAGACCCAACAAGCCAAAAAATAAATAAGTAAACAAACAAAAAACTATTTTTAAAAAAAGTTTTCACTTTTATCTCAATCTGTTTTTGTAGCTAAGTTCATACTGGCCAAAGTTTTCAGCTGGAGCATGTTAAACACCTGTCGTGGAAGCCAGAGCCCTTGGCTCCTGGTCCCTATGCTTCTTCCATGGGGAGTGGGCGGGGATGTTCCACACGGGCGTCCTCAGTGGTTCCAGCCCGTGCTGGGCCCAAGAACTGTGCTCACTCGATGGCTGACATTCTGGGAACTGAGCCAGTATCCGTGCTACTGGGAGTTCTCAGACCTGGACAACGCCAAGGGGATACCACCTGGGTCAGTCTGACCCCTAGGAAGTCGAAGAACGAAACCTGTCTCTTTTCTGTACCTCCCTCCCTCCAGCCTGGCCCCCAGGGGTGTGTGCACGTGGCTGTCGGGTGGCAGTGGCTGGCATCTCCCTCTTCCCATAGGAGCCTTGCTTGGTGTTAGGGCTGCCTCACAGGGGTGTCCTGGGCCCACAGGGAGAGTGGCAGTGAGAAGAGGCGGTGCCCGGAAGTTCAGAGTCATCAAACAAGGGAAGTAGGAACTGTCCTGCTGCTATATGTCTGGCAGTGGGGGGAACCCATCCTGCTGCTGGATGTCTGGAGTGGGGGAACATGTCTGGCTGCTGGATGTCTAGGTGGGTGGGGAAGGCTGTCCTGCTACTGGATGTCTGGGGGGGGACCCGTCCTGCTGCTGGATGTCTGGGGGGTTGGAGAATCCGTCCTGCTGCTGGATGTCTGGGGGTGGTGGGGGTAACTGTCTCCTGGACGGCTGCTTCCACTTGCATTAAGTAGGTTGTTGGCGTGGCTTTTATTTTCCTGTATATTCTCTCTACAGTTCTTCCAATATCTTTTACTACCTTTCTCCTGACACTAAATTGTTTTTATTTTATTGCTTCAAATTTTGAGTTAAGAATGTAATTCCCTAAGACGACATGATACTATACATAGAGAATCCTAAAGACACTACCAGAAAACTACTAGAGCTAATCAATGAATTTGGTAAAGTAGCAGGATACAAAATTAATGCACAGAAATCTCTTGCATTTCTATACACTAATGATGAAAAAATTGAAAGAGAAATTAAGGAAACACTCCCATTTACCATTGCAACAAAAAGAATAAAATACCCAGGAATAAACCTACCTAAGGAGACAAAAGACCTGTATGCAGAAAACTGTAAGACACTGATGAAAGAAATTAAAGATGATACAAACAGATGGAGAGCTATACCATGTTCTTCAGTTGGAAGAATCAACATTGTGAAAATGACTATACTACCCAAAGCAATCTACAGATTCAGTGTAATCCCTATCAAACTACCAGTGGCATTTTTCACAGAACTAGAACAAAAACTTTCACAATTTGTATGGAAACACAAAAGACCCCGAATAGCAAAAGCAATCTTGAGAAAGAAAAACAGATCTGGGGGAATCAAGCTCCCTGAGTTCAGACTATACTACAAAGCTACGGTAATCAAGACAGTATGGTACTGGCACAAAAACAGAAATATAGATCAATGGAACAGGATAGAAAGCCCAGAGATAAACCCACACACATATGGTCACCTTATTTTTGATAAAGGAGGCAAGAATAGACAATGGAGAAAAAACAACCTCTTCAATAAGTGGTGCTGGGAAAACGGGACAGCTACATGTAAAAGAATGAAATTAGAACACTCCCTAACACCATACATAAAAGTAAACTCAAAATGGATTCAAGACCTAAATGTAAGGCCAGACACTATCAAACTCTTAGAGGAAAACATAGGCGGAACACTCTATGACATAAATCACAGCAAGATCCTTTTGACCCACCTCCTAGAGAAATGGAAATAAAAACAAAAGTAAACAAATGGGACCTAATGAAACTTAAAAGCTTTTGCACAGCAAGGGAAGCCATAAACAAGACGAAAAAACCCTCAGAATGGGAGAAAATAGTTGCAAATGAAGCAACTGACAAAGGATTGATCTCCAAAATTTACAAGCAGCTCATGCAGCTCGATATAAATTTTAAAAAAAAACCCAATCCAAAAATGGGCAGAAGACCTAAATAGAGATTTCTCCAGAGAAGATATACAGATTGCCAACAAACACATGGAAGGATGCTCAACATCACTAATCAGTAGAGAAATGCAAATCAGAACTACAATGAGGTATCACCTCACGCCAGTCAGAATGGCCATCATCAAAAAAATCTACAACAATTAATGCTGGAGAGGGTGTGGAGAAAAGGGAACACTCTTGCACTGTTGGTGGGAATGTAAATTGATACAGCCACTATGGAGAACAGTATGGAGGTTCCTTAAAAAACTACAAATAGAGCTACCATACGACCCAGCAATCCCACTACTGGGCATATACCCTGAGAAAACCATAATTCAAAAAGAGTCATGTACCACAATGTTTATTGCGGCTCTATTTACAATAGCCAGGACATGGAAGCAACCTAAGTGTCCATCCACAGATGAATGGATAAAGAAGATGTGACACATATATACAATGGAATATTACTCAGCTATAAAATGAAATTGAGTTATTTGTAGTGAGGTGGATGGACCTAGAGTATGTCATACAGAGTGAAGTAAGTCAGAAAGAGAAAAACAAATACCATATGCTAACACATATATATGGAATCTAAAGAAAAAAAATGGTTCTGGAGAACCTAGGGGCAGGACAGGAATAAAGATGCAGACGTACAGAATGGACTTGAGGACATGGGGAGGGGGAAGGGTAAGCTGGGACGAAGTGAGAGAGTGGCATGGACATATATACACTACCAAATGTAAAATTAGCTAGTGGGAAGCAGCCACATAGCACAGGGAGATCAGCTCAGTACTTTGTGACCACCTAAAGGGGTGGGATAGGGAGGGTGGGAGGGAGACATAAGAAGGAAGAGATGTGGGGATATATGTATATGTATAGCTGATTCGATTCACTTTGTTATAAAGCAGAAACTAACACACCATAGTAAAGCAATTATACTCCAATAATGATGTTTTTTTAAAAAAAGAAAATACTGTAAATTTTCATTGAGGAGAATTGCAGCTAAAATCAGCAGTTTTCATTGAGATTTGCATCTTTGCTATGGCTGAGGCAGGTCATTTTCTTTCTTTTTTTTTTTTTTTTTTTTTTTTTTTTTGGCTGCACCATGCAGCTTGTGAGATTTTAGCTCCCCAACCAGGGACTGAACCCATGCCCTCAGCAGTGAAAGCGCCAAGTCCTAACTACTGAACCACCAGAGAATTCCCTGGAGCAGGTCGTTTTTATGTGAAATGGAGGGGATGCGACATAAAAGGAGGCTGTGGAGAATCTGGGCACAAAGACGAGCCTCTGGGCCCTCAGAGGCAGCACGAGGATGTGCTTTCCTGGCCTCTGGGCCCTCAGAGGCAGCATGAGGATGTGCTTTCCTGTCCGTACCTGGGCAACTGCCATGTAACCTGCAGGCTGCAGACAGCAGCCTCAAGTCCCTTCTCGCTAATCAGAAGGGGCTCGGTTGCTAACCACCTGTGCTGCCCAGCTCTGTGCTCACACCTGCTGCACACCCCATGGGTCCCCGATGCTCCTTGTGTGCAGACCGTCCCTGTCTTGTTAACACACACAAAAAGCCATATCTAAGATGGAGAAAATAGAGGCCCACAGGACCTACCATTTCAGGGTCAGAATTCAGCAGGGCCAGGAGCCACAGCCATGCTGTGATTGAAGAACACCGTGAGAAAACACTGTCTTCACATAACTGGCGGTTTTGTCTGAGATCCTGCCATGAAGTCACCTGGAATATTATGAAAGCTTCAGGCCAATAAATTTGACAACATAGGTGAAATGGACAAATTCCTTGACAAGCGCAGCTTACCAAAACTGAGACAGAAGGAAACAGGAAATCGAAAGCGCTCCATATCTGGTAAATAAATTGAATCTGTAATCAAAAACCATTCCAGAAAGAAAGTGTAGGCACAGTGAAATGAAACATTTGAAATAAAACATTTGAAACACCAGTGAAATCAAACATTTAAAGAGGAAATAATAGCAATCCTACACAAACTCTTGGAAAATAGCAGAGGCAGGGACACTTCCCAAATTGTTTTCTGTGACCAGCATAAGAGTGATACCAAAACCTGATGAGGACAGGACAAAAAGGAAAATAGAAACCAGTGTCCCTCATGAAGAAAGACACAGAAACCCTTAGCAAAATATTGGCAAATCAAACTCGGCAATAAAAGAGGCATGGTTTATCTCAGGAATGCAAGATTGGTTTAATATTTGAAAATCAATTAATGCAATTCACTATACAACAGCATAAAACTGAAGAACGATTTTTTTCTCCTCAACAGATGTAAAAAGTACACAATACAATGCAATACCCACTCAAGGGCGTGTTAGACGGGGCTTCCTCAGTGGTAATAGAATGAGAGAGCATTCATGTGTGATTAGAAACAGGCCTGTTGTCTGTTTTTGCTGCTGCTCTTCAACACTGTATTGGAAGTCCTAGTGCAATAAAACAAGAAAAAGAAAGCCATAAAGATTCCCCAAAAAAGAAATGAAACTTATTCACAGACATGATTGTACATGTACAAAACCCAGTGGAATCTTAAAAAGCAAATTTAGCAAGGTTGCAGGATACAAGGCCAATGTGAAAAATAAACTGTACATCATATACTATTACGAAGTCATTAGAGCGGACTTCCCTGGTGGCGTAGTGGTTAAGAATCCACCTGCCAATGCAGGGGACACGGGTTCGAACCCTGGTCTGCGAAGATCCCACATGCCACAGAGCAACTAAGCCCGCGTGCCACAACTACTGAGCATGCTATCTAGAGCCTGCGAGCCACAACTACTGAAGCCCGTGTGCCTAGAGCCCGCGCAGCAACGAAGAGTAGCCCCCGCTCGCCACAGCTAGAGATAGCCCGTGCATAGCAACAAAGACCCAACACAGCCATAAATAAGATGTCTTTTTCACCCAGATTTATATGTAGACTCAGGGCAATTCCTGTCAAATTCTCAGTGGGCATTTTGGGAAAAGTGACATGTTGATTCTAAAATTTACATAGAAATAAAAAGAAATTTGAAAAAGAACAAAGTTGGAAGACTTATACTTCCTGATTTTAGAGCTTAATTTAAAACTGAAGTATGGGGACTTCCCTGGTGGTCCAGTGGATAAAACTCCGTGCTCCCAATGCAGGGGGCCCTGGTTCAATCCCTGGTCAGGGAACTAGATCCCACATGCCACAACTAAGGAGGCTGCATGCTGCAACTAAGGAGCTGGTGAGCCACAACTAAGGAGCCTACCTGCCACAAGTAAGACCCATGCAACCAAATAAATATTTAAAAAATAAATAAAACTGAATATGGTATTGATCTAAACTGTAAAAATAGATCAGTGGAAGAGAAGAGAGTCCAGAGATAGACCCACACCTCTGCTGTCAACTGATACTCAACCAAGGTACCAAGTCAGGTCAATGGGAAAATGAAAGTCTTTTTTTACAAATAGTGCTAAAATAATTGGAAATCTGAATAGAAGAATAAAATGAGCTTTGAGTGCTCTTTCATCTATATCAAACTCTAATTTGAAGTAAATCATGGACCTAAACATAAAAGCAAAACCAAAAAGTTCTTAGAAGAAAACATAAAAGAATATCTCCCAGAAACAGACCCACACAGATGCAGTTGATTGATTTTCAACCAAGGCAATAAGCCAAATCAGTGGGGCAAGAAAAAATAATTTCTTTTAACAAACATAAAAGGTAGAATCAAAGTTTTTTGAAGATAACATAGACAGTTACCTTGGGGTGGTAGACAGAGATTTCTTGGACAGGGCACAAAAAGCACTAACCATTAAAGAAAAATATTGATAAATTATACTTCACTGATATTAAATTTCTCCATCTTCAAAATACACCATTACGAAAATGAATAGGCAAGCCCCGCCTGGGAAACACCTGCAGTGTACAAGTCCAGGTGAAGTCTAACATTCGGAACCTGCAGATCACAGTAGGAAGGTGGATGCAGGACCTGAACATACTTCACCCTCGAAGGGATGGGAACGGCGACAAGGACGTGAAAACTGTGGGGCGGCATTTTGCACCCGGGAGGGGCTGGGTGTAAAGCACTAGCAGCGCCCCAGGTCTGAGGGTCTGCGGGCCATGGGATTCCTGGTGGGAGCATCACTTGGCTCATAAGGGGTGCGGTGGTGCAGCCTTGCTCAGCAGCCATAGGCCAGTTTCCTACAAGGCAAGACATGGCCCCGCCTGTGAGCCCGCCTTCCGCTGCTGGGAAAGGAAGCCTGTCCACACATGTCTACGGTAGCCCTGCTCATCATGAACGCAGACCTGGGCACCAGCCAAGTGTCCATCGACGGATGGGCAGCCTGTAGTGCATCCACACAAGGGACAGCGCTCAGCTGGGAGAGGGAACCAACCCCCCGAGGCAGTGTTGCAGACAGACCCGAAGTCCCTGGAGGAGCACGGCCAGCCTGAGCCCAGGGCCACAGGCCACCAGCTCCTATGAGTGTGAAACCCCAGGGGCAGACGGAGGCGGCCCCCTGGCCAGTGCGTTTGGAATTTCCTGGAAAGTGGTCACGAAGAATGTTCTGTGGGATGGAAACCTGTGTCCTGTTTTGGGTGGACTCCTGATTGTGTACAATTGTCAGACACATTGAGCTGGACATTTCATCTGTATGCGTTCTGTTTCATGTGAATTGTAGCTCAACCCTTTGACTTAAGAGTCCGTGTGAGTTTGCTTTTTCACACAAGGATGCCTGTGAGATGCAACCCCGTTAAGGCCACAGACCTTGGAGATTAGGGGATCACAGCTCACCGCAGCCCTTGGGCCTCACCCCAGAGCCCACCGTTGGGAGTGAGCCACGCCCCTTTCCATCCAGATGGCACACATTTCTGTCTGAGCCTGCTGGCAGCGAGTCCAGGTGTGGTGACGGCCCTCTGTGTCCGCCTCTGAGCAACGCTGTCGCTGCTGTAGCATCTGTGCTGGGCCCACAGCTCCCACTTCCCTCACTGGCTTGGGAAGGAGGATTCCTGGAACCCAGTGAGTCTGCACTTGGGTCTGTGCGCTTTCCCTGGAGGCCCAGGACTGCTCTGAGTGGGTGAAGCAGGTCATCTGAAGCAGTTTCCACGTTGCTGTGTGGGGTCCCAGAGATGCTCCGGCCCCACGGTGGCAGCAGAGGCACTGAAAGGTGAGCGAGTGAGACGAGACACCAGACCCATTAGCAAATAAGAGCAGGAGCTCGGTAGGAAAGAGCCTTCAGGTCAGGGCCTCTCTGGAAGTCAGTTCCTACAGTAAAATCTTATTAACATAATGAAATAAACGTTGGAATGTGACTCACTCCCAAGACCAAGTCAAGCGGTTATCGCTGCCACTTCCTTGACGAGCCTGCCGGGTCCTGGGATCACCACTCCAAAATGAGAGCGGTTATTCTAATTTGCTTTATTGCATTAGTGTGGGCTGCTCTGCTCTGTCCTCCTTCCCGTAGTGCCACCGATGGAGGCGTCCTGGGAACCTCTGGGAAGCGCCATCCACGGGCTCTGACCTCTGCCCAGCTGCACGCCCCTCACGGCAGCCCCCTGCCCAGCAGCTCAGCGCCCTCTTTGTGCTGTCTCTCTGCCACTTGTCTTGAACCAGCCTTGGTGGGAGGACAGTCATACCCAGGCCTGCAGTAGCTGTGAGGACCAGAGACTGTCCCCTCCACCTGCTCCACGGCCCCTGCAGGTCTGGGCAGTTTTCACAAGCTCTCGGGGTTCGGGGAGGGGGCACAACAAGACCCCCCACCAACAGCATCCACGATTTCTCTTCTTCCCTGCACATTCGGCTCAGAGGTTCCCCTGTAGCTGATGTGGTGCCTGCCATCTGCGTAGTTGCACCACTGCACTGGTGAATTCAGAGGGTAGATTTCCATCTAATCATACCCTGGCGTCTGAAAGTGCAGACACTGCCCCAGACCTGGAGAGAAGGGGCTAGGCGGCAACCCTGTGTAGTCTGGGGCTCCTTCAGATGTGGAGACAGGTCAGTCCTGAGAGACCCCAGGCCAGCCTGTGCGCACTCAGGTGAGATCTGAGCGCTAAGCCATGAGCCTCACTCTGCGGTTGTCTACCTGCTCACAGAGCACATGGGGTCCCGTGGGTCCAGCTCAGCTCCCAGGGGAGATGCAGAGTGCTGCCGGGTCTGAGCAGAACCGAGGCATCCTGACCCCCACCCCCACATGGCTGTGAGCACGTCCCAGACCAGAAGGCCTGCTCCAGGGAGGGAACGGCCCCTCTTCCCATACCTACAAATCCAGGTTGATGATGCTTCTCCTTTGTGGGGAAGGAGCAGGTGTAGGACTGATCACCCGTGTCTGCAGATGGAGAAGAGGATTTCCATAGAGACAGAGACTCTGACGGTGAGAGAACGGGGTGCAGTGTACGTGCAAAATGGGGGCACTGCCGAGGGAGCTCTAGGTGCTGGCTGGGACCCGAGGGCTGTCTCCCCTCCCCCAGCTGCAGGCCTGGAAGCCCCCCACCCAGTTAGGTGTGATGGGACTTGTGCAGCTTCACGGAAATTGATGTTCTTTCTGTGGCAAAAGGCCTTGATTTTTCCCATTTCCAAACGGGAGATTTTAAGGAGCATGTTCTTGGACCCGTGAGCTTTAGAGAGAAGCCCCTGTGCATCCCCCAGGCGCCTGCCCCCACCCGCTGCCCATAAGGCCTGAGGTCTCCTCGGTCACCCCAGAATATTCCAGCATCCTGGCACTCACCCTTTCCCCAGGGAGAGCAGAGATTGTATGGACAGCTGGAGGTCACTCGGTGTGTTACTGGTCTGTCTGTGCCATTTTTTTGGAATTAATTTTGGGCTGAAAAAGGCTCAAAGAAGGCTTTGTTCCTTTGACACTTACTCTGGAAGAAAAAAAAATCCGTGGAAAATCTGACATCTGCATTGTAGAGAGAAATCAATAGATGGGGAGGAATATAATTATCCTCCACTCCCAAAAGAATGTTTCAGATTTTTAAGTGTCTCATACCAGCTTAGAATTTGAATGACATTTTAATTATTTTGTTTTTTTTCTTCTTTGCCTGGTTTGAATCTCCAAAGAGTGCCTCTCGGATTCCAAGGGATGTAGGGAGCAGAGCCTGCACTCACGGGGAGTGAAGTGTGACAGTGGCTGTGTTTTCCTGCCAAACGAGCAGGCACGTTGCCACAGAAACCAGCGGTTCATCCGCGCTGGCAGGACACGATAGGCTTTCTGAAGTGCTGTTTCTGTACAGATGCGACCGTGTATGGCAGAGTTCACACTGGAAGTTGTCACTGGTACTTCTGTGATCTAAGCAAACCCAGTTTCCAGAGACTTGACTAACCGCTTCTCAAGGTGACTAGTTCTGTGAGTCTGTAGACAGAGCAGGCGGGTCCTCGGAGCATGGCTCCACGTCCGCTACACAAGCTCCCCTGACGTGGGGTCGGCCCCACTGCAGGGTGCCAGGCCCCAGAGAGGTGGGTGCAGAACAACCACCGGGTGTGAATGGCGCCCAGGACAGCTGAGTATTGTGGCCTCCATGGGATGTATTTGTAAACTCTCTGCTGGGCCACACAGCTAGCTCATGCCTGGCCCATGTGCTCGGCCAGGACATGGTCACTCGGTCTCACTGTGGAAGCTGCCAGCATGGCCGCCACGTGGGCTCTAGCTTCCCTGTTTCTTGTCCCTGCTCCTTCGGATGTCTCTGCATCTGTGCTGCCCACAGGGGCCCAGGCCAGGTGTCAGCTGCCCCCTTGGCCCATCCTGTGGGCTCCACGGTCCAGGCAAGTCCAGGGTGGGACACGTCTTACACCTTGGGCAGCCATCCTGCCTTGCTGGCAGCGTGGCCGTCAGAGGACCTGTCGACTCACACTGTCCTGCCCCCTGCTCAGAGCCCTCCACTGCTCCAAAGTTCTTCCCCTATGGGAAGGTCAGTTTTATGTGCAAGTCTGGCTGGGCTGCCACCCCAGGTATTCAATCAAACCCCAGTTCAACGTGGCTGCCAGGCTGTTTTGCAGATGTGATTGAAGTCCATGGTGAGTTGGCTCCAGTGAGGAAGGGTGCCCAGGACAGGCTGGACAGGTGCGAGGATGGGCTGAGGGGACTCGCCCCCGAGCAACTGCAGCTGCAGTGACCACCAGCCAAGAGAGCCAGGCTGCCATCCAGGCTGCTTTCTTGGCGACACAGTTTCTCACCTTCCAGTCCAGCTGTCATGTGAGACAGATGTTAGGGCTGAATCTTTGCATCCAGCAACGGTTTTACTCCTGTTGGTGAGCAGTTTGCTTCTGACCGTGAAGGGATCGCGTGGAGCTGTGATTCCCAAGGGCAAGTGAACGGGGGAGTGCGGCAGGCAGTGAGCTGACTGTCCTCCTGGTCACTGTGGACCGGCCATGCTGGCCGCTGCCCAGCAGGGAGACTGGCAGGGCTGCAGACAAGCTCGCCCACAGGCTGCACGGCGGAGGCCCTCTCTCTGCAGCCACTTTCCCGGCGGACTGGGCAGCACAGGAGTTCCTCAGCCCCTCCCGAGCCTGAGCACCAGGGTCTCCCGCGTGCTGTGGCCTGAGCACGGGGTCTCCCGCATGCTGTGGTGGGTGGATATTCTCACCGAGGCCACCAGAGCTCCTGAATCATTGTCACCTTAGCAGCTCGGACTCGTGTGCTTTGCGAATTTGCCCTTTTCTGAAGCCTCACAGGTGCATTACTATGGTGATGCTCAGAGTCTAAAAACTGGGTTTTAAAGAAACACAGGAGGAACTGATTTTATAAAAAGGGAAGAGTGGGATTTCCCTGGTGGCACAGTGGTTAAGAATCCGCCTGCCAATGCAGGGGGACATGGGTTCGAGCCCTGGTCCAGGAAGATCCCACATGCCACAGAGCAACTAAGCCCATGCACCACAGCTACTGAGCCTGAGCTCTAGAGCCCGCAAGCCACAGCTACTGAGCCCACATGCCACAACTGCTGAAGCCCGTGTGCCTAGAACCTGTTCTCCGCAACAAGAAGCCGCTCTGCTGCAATGAGAAGCCCGCGCACCACAATGAAGAGTAGCCCCTGCTCTCCACAACTAGAGAAAGCCCGCGCGCAGCAACAAAGACCCAACACAGCCAAAAATTAATTAATCAATTAATTAATTTTTTAAGCATTTCTTTTCCCCTGTGTTTGCTGCTTTTAGTCCTCAGAAACCTTAAACATGTCTTTCTTGGACTTTGTTCAGATTTTCCGTTTCATGTTGCTTCAGGCATCACATGAGGTCCGTCACTCCTGCAGGTCCATCCGGAGGTGGCTCACATTCCTCTCTGTCTCCTCGGCAGGGCCTGATCAAGATCCGGGGGGACCAGTGCTGGCGGGACCTCACCTGCATGGATTTCCACTACGAGGTGAGTGGCACGGCTGTGCGGCGATGTGGGGGCACAGGTGCAGGCTGGGATCGTTTCCCTGTGAATCACCCCGAGGGTGTTTGGCATCGTGGTGTCAGCTCATCAGCATTTGCCCCGTGCCTGTCACTACCTGTTTTCCTCATGTGGGGCCCTGCGTTCCTGCTGGGTCTGGGGCGCCACCTGTCAAGCAGGATGTCTTCTTCTTCGTTTCCTTCCCCGGGGCAGTGGGCAGCAGTCTCCTCCCTCCTGGGATCCCACTTGGGCTCCTGGAGAGGCCCTGTGGGAGGGAGGGCCCCTTGCAGATGCTTCTTTCCTGCCTGTGTCCTGAACCCGCTGGGAGCCAGAGCGAGGAGGCCAACACTGCACCCCAACAACTGCCTCAGCCGCCTCGTCATGCCAGTGCTAGGGAGCCCTGCCCAGTGCCTGCCTGTGCCTGCCTCATCCACTTGCCTGTGTCGGCCACTTCTGGGTCCCAGGGTGGAGGTCTGGGGACTCAGCCCAGCACAAATCCCAGGAGGGGCAAAACAAGGGCCAAAGGTCTCATGGGCAGAAGACCCCACCCATTCCTGGCCACAGGGGTCCCAACCCACACTGGGGCCTGGCTCTCCTGCCTGGGCATCTCCAGGACTGGGGGTCGGTGGTGGGGGGTGGGGCAGGGGGATGGACAGGAGAGCCTTTGGGAGTGCTTCACCTCTGAGTGCGTTCCCTGCTGGCTGCCAGCCAGGCCCTCTCAGCCCCAGGGGAGCAAAGAAGGTCCCCCCTGGTGGGTGGGGAACCTCGGCTGGTCTGTGAAGGGGTGGGAACAGAGAAGGAAGGTCTAGCTGGCTCACCTCCCACCTGGAGCGGCTGGTGGGCATGCAGTGGACGCAGTGGGCACACATCCCGCCTGCCTCTGGAGGGGGGCAGTGCAGGGGATCCCAGGCTCCCCTTTCCCTCTGTCTGGTGGGCATAACCTGTGTTGATGAGAGGCAACGTTGGGGGCGGGCAGTGCGGGGGGGGCTCCCCTCGAGGCCTCGCTCCCCCAGCTGCCTGTGGCTGTAGGTAATGTGGGGCCTTCAGCCCTGAAGAGCGTGCAGGGTCACATGTCCCTCTGCCGCCCGAGGCTGGGCCGCCTCCTGAGTTGGGTCCTGAGATGTGACAGAGGGGCTGCTCCTGTGCTCAGTCACCATTCCCAGTGCTGCCCACGGTGTGGCCTGTCCACAGCACACATCTGTCCAGGGGCCATGGCGCCTTCCGGCAGCCTCACTCTCACGTGCACACATCCACATCCACTTGCATACACATGCGTGTACACACCGTATCCAGGAAACGCTCTGTTGTTTAAAAAAGCTGAAACATTTGGAACTGATTTGATGCTGCCTTTTTGTGTTGTTAGTGAAATTGCTGCTAACCCCCAGAATATCTCCAGTTTTAGGACTGGCAGTTTCATTCCACTTCGGCGTTAACCGTCATGTGGTGAATCTGACATCAGGAAACGCAAGCCTTTGAGTGGAAAGGGCCCGGACAGTTCTGCTCCCCCAGCCCCGTGTCTCCCCAGGGCCCCGCCCCCACTGAGCCCCCCACCCCCCAGCCCTGCACACCCTTCCCCAAAGGGGTTGCCTCTCTGTGTCTGATCCGCCCTCCACGTTCACAAGGTGGGAACCTCTGCAGCCAAGACAGAGTGAGAACACAGTTAAACGCAGTTTTATGAGCCAGGCCAGCAGGGATGCAGGGCAGGGAGGCAGCAATGCCCAGACCGGGTTTCTAACACCTGTCTCCACCCAGAGGGACCAGACTCCTGGAGAAGTGGCTGCCCCCGGGCTGGAGCAGGAAGGGGCTCAGGTGACCCTGAGCATCTTTAGAGCCGGATAACAGGGACACGCTCAGGGTGGTTAAAGCTCAGCGAGTACGACAACCCACGTGTCCACACCCACGTGGGTACAAGTGGAGAGGAGCGACCCTGTCCTCACAGCAGACACGGCACCCTTCACAGACTCACTCTCCACAGACGGCAGAGGTGCAGTTAGCCTTATGGTGGGTGCTGTGGGTCCACTGGGTCTGGGGCTGCCGCGGCCTGGTGTCCCACCCCAGCCAGCTCAGCATGGAGGGCCACCTGCACACAGAACCCGTCACCGATGCTGGATGTCCACACTGGGGCCACCCCAACCCCACACAGTGTCAGCACAGCTGGCCCTTCTGAGCATGGATGGCCACGTGAGCGGGGAGGACAGGACCTGTGGTTGGAGGCGTAGGGCCCATCAGCTGGGCCCTAGGCGGCTAGCACCACGGCTGAGTCAACACGTGGGCCTCAGGGACCTGCTGTGCCCTCCCACCCTGCACACGTGTGGAGGCCGTTCCCAGGAACACACACGTGGGGCCGGGACCCGCTCCCCCAGCCTCCACTGTCCTCCAAGAGGAAATCCACCAAGTGTGAGCGTCCCACGGTCCCGCCTCTGCACCTGTGCCCTGTCCCCTCGCGGGGGGCTTGCCAGTGCCCATGCTGCTCAGGGCTCTGACCACAGACTCTTCCCCAGCATCTGAGCCCCTGCATTACCAGGGCCCTCAGGGTCCCCTTGAAGGGGTCAGTGTCAGAATTACAGGAAGCCAGGTGAATAGAGAAGGTTGGGACCCACGGTCCCCCACCATTCCCCATCCTGGTGATGTGTGAGCTGCTGGAGGGTGGGCCACGCCGCCGGTCTTCCCCGCACCTCTCCCGGCCAGGGTGGCCCCATGCACCCCCCTTCCCCAAAAGGCCACCAGCGGGCACCACAGAGCAGGGCCAAGGAGGGCAGCTCTCCACCTCCAGGCGCAGCTCATGGGCCTCCTTTTCATCCCACAGACGCAGCCAGTGCCCAACCCCGTGGCCTACTTCCTGCACCACTCCCCATGGTGGTTCCACCGCTTTGAGACCCTCAGCAACCACTTCCTGGAGCTCGTGGTGCCCTTCTTCATCTTCCTCGGACGGCAGATGTGCATCCTCCACGGGGCCCTACAGATCCTGTTCCAGGTGAGCAGCCGCTTGTCAGTTCCCAAGGAAAACCTGAAATTTCCACGTCTTGTTCACCTCGTTTATGGAGGTTGGACCTACAGCATACTCGTTGCTCTGCTAGTTTTGTCTCCATCTTTCTGTTCCTCGGTGTCCGGGGGCCCATGTGCTGTGCTGCCCCAGATGATGGGTGCGGCAGCAGCAGGAATGGGGCGTCCCACACCTGGGGTAGCCGCCTGTGGCTTGCTTGGTTGGTTGTTTATTGTGGCCATTTCTATCAAGTTCTCTCATTTCTTCTTTACTAGGAAGTTCTGTGGGTTTTGTTTTGGGTATTTTTAGTCATGAATGGGTGTTGAAGTTTAGCAAATGGTTTTTTCTCCACCAGTTGTGAGAAGATCACTTTTTTGCCCTTAATTTGTTAGCGTGAATTACATTACCACTGCTAAAATGGAACCAATTTTACCTTCCTAGGATAAATCAACTCAGTCGTGCTGTGTATACTGTAACATGTTAGTGGGTATAACTTGCTACCATTTGGTTTGGGTTTTTCATGAAGTTTGTGGTTTTCCATCCACACTGGCCTTGTCTGATTCTGCTCCAGGTTTTACTCTCACCCTCGTAGACAAGACAGAGTTGGTTCTCCTACATCACTGCCTGGCCCAGGGGGAGGGGGGGTGGTCCTTGTGGCCACTGACAACCCTTTTGTGCCTGCCACACAGGCAGGGTCTCTGTTTTTTTTCTGGAGGCAGTTGTGTTTTGTTTTGTTTAATATTTATTTATTTATTTATTTTGGCTGTACCAGGTCTTAGTTGCAACATGTGGGATCTTTTAGTTGCGGCATGCAGGCTTCTAAGTCGTGGCACGTGGACTTCTTAGTTGTGGCTTGTGGACTCTTAGTTGCAGCATGCGGACTCTTAGTTGTGGCACGCGTACTTCTTAGTTGCAGCTTGCGGACTCTTAGTTGCGGCTTGCGGACTTAGTTGTGGCATGCATGCAGGATCTAGTTCCCCAACCAGGGATCGAACCCGGGCCCCATGCATTGGGAGTTAGAGTCTTACCCACTGGACCACCAGAGAAGTCCCTGGAGGCAATTTTAATGGCAGACGTTTTCCTGGGAATTTGTCCATTTCATCTGTTTTCAAATGTGTTGGCCAAGGATCAAGTCATAGTAATCTCCTGTTTTGCAGAGTCTGGATTTGTGTCCTTTTCTTCGGTGTTGCCTCTGTGACAGCACCGAGCAGGATTCTTTTTCCAATGAGGCTCATGCTCTTTAAGTATCATGTATCTCAGCTGGTACATTTGCATTTTATTTTATTTCCACATCTTTGTGTATTCTTTTTGCCCTTTTTAGCTTTCTTTTGAGGTTTTTCTCATTCCATTATTCCCCCTTTCCTAATTAGCAAGTTATACACTCTGTTTCTTTCAGGCAAGTACACACTTAACTAACTGAAAGTCTAAATTTAATCCCCATCCTTGCTGCCCTTACAACCCTGTGGCCTTGAAGTGCTTTGATTGTCTCCCCCTACCTGTTCACCTGCTTTTGCTGCCAGTATTTTAAGTTGTATTTTGTTTTGTTTTTAATTAATAGACTTTTAAAGAACAATTCTAGATTCACAGAAAAACTGAGCAGAGAGTATAGAGTTCCCATATCCTTCCCCCACAGGAACACCTGGCATTATAGTTAATGTGATACATTTATTACAACTAAGGAACCAATATGGATACTTTATTGTTAACTAAAGTCCACAGCTTACATTGGGGTTCACTCTTGGTGTTGTGCTTTCTATGGGTTTAGACAAATGTAAAATGACATGTATCCATCATAATATCATACAGACTTATTTCACTGCCCTAAAAATCCTCTGTGCTCCCTGGATTCATCCTTCTCCCACCCCTAACCCCTGGCAACCACTGATCCTTTCACTGTCTCCATAGTTTTGCCTTTTCCAGAACGTCATACAGTTGAAATCATCCAGGATATAGCCTTTTTAGACTGGCTTTTTTCCTTAGTAATATGCATTTGAGGTTCCTCGTGCCTTTCCGTGGGTTGAGAGCGCGTTTTTTTATTGCTGAATGATATTGCACTGTCTGAATGCACCACAGTTTATCCATAAACTATCTGGACTTGGCTGGAGGGCAAAATCCTGGCTGGTGGGTGACCCTTGCTCCCAACAGTCTCCAGTGAGGGACACCCCCAGGAGGCCAGGAGTGCTCTGCACTGTCCCTGCCCCGTGCACACTTCAGCCCCGTGGCTCCATCATCCTGAGCTGCGGGAGGAGGCTCCAAACAGAGGCTCAAGCATCCTTGTGAGTGTCCACCAGCGTGGACACTGCCTCATGCTGGACCTTCCTCCATTGTCAAAGGATGTGCAGCCATAGGCTCTCACCTTCCTCTGCTGATGGAGAACATGGGTCCAGTCCCCAAGGCAACTCGGAGGACCTGCCTGGCACACAGTATCAGCAGGAACCTCGGTCTGCTTAGGCTGCGTGGTCACCATGGTGACCAAGAATCACTCTCAAGACTGCAGGGCGTTAATTAGTTGCTGCTTCAGCCACTTTTACAAGCCTGGGACCACTGGGACCCTTTGAGGGCTGTAAAGTCTACTGGGTCTATAGGGACCCTCCAGACATCCCTCAGGCTGTACTGACCACCTACCACTTTCTCTCCAAATAATCTGAAGCCCACCTTTGGCAAGCAGTAAAGAAAAGCAAATTGTCATATCACTTAAAAAACACAGTTGAAGGAAGTTTGATTTACTAGTGCAGGTGAAAGGGTTCAGCTACTTGAAAATAGGATTGGGGAAGATATTTACATTGACCTTTGACCCAGCAGCCTGGAAATGCCCTTGTTTATTCACTTGGCATGAGTCTTGTGGTGCTTCAGGACGAGGACCCGCTAACTGGACCCAGCCCAGCTGAGTCTGTGTCCCAGTCTGGGGCACTGGCGCCTTCACCATGGGGGACTGTGCAGACCGGGGGCGGGCGGGGGGGACTCAGGTATAGACGGCTCCCAGCAGCTCAGGCCACATGGCTGGGTCTCCACCTGATTCTGGGTCTGGTGCCCGGGTGGACAGCGGTGGCACAGGGACACTGGGCGGGGGAGGGCCAGAACAGGACCTTGAAAGGCCTTGCCAACAACCTGCGGCCCTGGACGCTATTCCCAAAGGCAGGCCATGCACTCGCCTTCTGTCCCCCAAGGCCTTGGGAGCCTCAGTCCAGGTATGTCCCCAGCATCATCCTCCCCCACCCACACCATGCCCAGGACAAGGTGGGGCATGGCCCAGGGCTGTGGCTCTTCTCTGAGGTCTGGTCTGATGCCCCCCCAGGGGCCGGGCCTCAGGTGTCCAGAGCAAAGAGGACAAATGGCCCCCTGGCCCAGCTGCACATGTCCAGCCTCGCAGGCAGCATGGGGCACACAGGGCAGTCTCATGGGGGCACGTGGCCCTCTGCAGGCCACAGCACTGGCCACCCCTGGACTTGAACGTTGCTCCCGTCTCCACGCCCACGACCCTAAGGGTCCCTGGTTCTGTTTGTTTCCGTTCGTTCCCCGGGAGAGGGGAGAGGGTTGAGGATGTGAGCACACACGCACCTCCTCCCACGCTCAGTTTGCACAGCTGTTCCGGAAGGTTCTGCAAGGCCTCCAGAGGCAGCCTGTTGTCTACTTGGAGAGGCGCACCATCCCCCACCTCAGACCCCCACTCTAATGCCAAGGAGAGATGCTGGAGGGGCAGTGCTCAGCTTCCACTGTGGGCCAGGCTGGACCTCCCATCCTGGCGTGGAGCGGGCACTCACCAGGCTAGTGGCTTCTAGTCAGTGCAAAGACGCATCTCAGATCCCAGACTCTCCTCCCCAACCTCCCACCACGTCCTGCTCTTTCTAATCTCTGTAACGTCGACCACAGACCAGGGGACATCACTGTGGGGAACATCACTACAGCTTCGGGTGCAGCGAGCTGCCCCCAACAGCCCCTGAGTGACCCACCCGGAGCTGGGGTCACAGCATAACTGTTCCAGGGCTCCTGGCTGCAGAACATCATCTGCGAGTACACATGTCCTCTGCTAGGCTGTGGGAGCCCAGAGCCCAACACGGGAGTCCCAGACACACAGCCCCTTTCTTCAGGGGCATCTCCTGGGCCCAGGGTCCCACCTCCCAGCTCGTCTTCCCACCTGGCCCCCACCATGGGGTCACAGCCAGTGTGTGCCAGACAAGGGCACGAAGACGGCATTATGAATCCTCAGGCCTCCTGCTGCTTTATTAGAAACAGGGTTCCATCTCCAAAACTGCTCTGGTGAACCCTAGTCTCTGAGTCAGGGCCCCCTAGCTGGTCTCAGGGTGGAGTGACTGGGGAGGGGTGTCTTTGGGCCCCAATGGGCCAGGGTGGTGGAGGGAAGCCAGGCATCACTCAGAGGTCATTAGGGCCCCATGGCCACTTGGTGGCCTTTAGACAAAGTCTTCTGAATTCTCACCAGGATAGAGAATCCTGTTGTGCCAGAACATTCCGGGTCATGGCGTGTGGACCAGGCATCGGAGGCCTCAGCCCCATCCCAACGTGAGCTCTTCCTGCCACATGCAGGGGGTCAGGGCCGCTCAGGTGGCCGTGCCAGGAGGATGCATCCTCAGCTCGAAAGTGGGGGAGCCCGAGCCAGGAGCTAGAGGACAGCGCCAAGGGTGGCCTGGCTAGACGCTGTCCCGCAGTGGGGGCAGCTCGTGAGCCTGGCCCTCCTGTAGCTGTTTGGAGAAATGATCTTCCCCGGGGCTGGCCCCACGCTGCTCCTGCACCTGAGTCTGCAGCCAGGGCTGAAGGTCACTGGGGTCACTGGGCAAAAGGCTGAGGCCGCACCAGCACAGCCTCCTCAGGAAGCAGAACTCAAAGCCCCCGCCCTCCAAGGTCACCGTGCCAAGTGGACAGCATCGCACCCGACCTCAGAAGGTTGACTCAGGCTGTGCCGTGTCCTCGCTCACGTGGCCGCAGGGCTACAGGGTGACGGCCTCTCTCTGGTGCTTACATTAGGGGGTGGGTGGGGCGGGGTGCTGCTTTTTCCAGTTTTCCTTTACAGAGGTGGGGACGCTGCCCTCTCAGGAAGGCACAGGTCCCTGAGCTGACCGCACAGGTCCCAGCCCTGACAGTGCTGAGCCGCTGGGCCCCTCCCCTGGGGCTCTTCCTCGGCCTCCAGTGGCCCCATCAGGTCTGCCACCCCGTTCACTGTGGGTGGGTAGGCGAGATTGTGGTCCACCAGGGGTGGCCTGGGCGTCTGTCCCTCCAGGAGGGCTTGGACTACAGCCAGCAGGACGACAGGGTCCCAAACCAATGCCAGGGGAAACCTGTGCAGCGTCACTGCTGTGGGACCCACGCTGGCCGAGGCCTTCACCCGCACCACTGGGGTGTGGCCCTCACGGGTCCAGAGGCACCAAGAGTCCCCCCGATGGCACTCATTTTGAATGGAAAATAACTATGGTTTGGAACAGAAACAAGGGTAGGAAAAGACCCCCATGGGTCCCTGCTGGTCATGTGCGGGGTCTTCCCTCCACGAGAGCGTGTGCCCAGCCACAACCACGTATTCTCACTCACTGTTAATTGTTTGCAGCCGTCATTCCAACAACTGCAACCATGACGTGTGACTCTTCATTTAAACAGCTGGTTGTCTGTGTTTAACAATCGCCCACGGGCTTACAGTTTCCAGCCCCCTGCCCTCCTGTGTGTGCATCCCAGTCATTTTCCTTCTGCCTGAGGGATGTTTCATTTGGTTTTCTAACATTTCTTAGCAGAGGCTGCTGGTGGATGTCTTCCCTTCAGCTGTCCATGGTCTCTGCCCGCAGCGTCTCTGCTGGGGAGTCTGCGGGACCCTTAGCCCCACTCCTCTGTTTGCGACTTTTCCCCTCTGACTGCTTCTACGATTTTTCCCTTTTTCATAGTTTTTCAGCAATTTGGTTTGATGTGCCTTAGGTGTGGCTTTCTTTGAGTTTATCCTGTTTGAGATTTCTTAGGCTTCTGTGACCTGTGCATTTATAGTTCTCTTCAACGAGGAGAATTTTCTTCATGTTGTGTCTGCCACCTTCCCTTCCTGGGGCTTAAATCACACGTCTGTCAAGCCAGTGGGTGCTGTCTCCTAGGCCCTGAAGGGCTGCCCAGGCTCTGCTCAGCTTTGCTTCTCCTTGTGCTTCACTTTGCAAAGTTCCTGTTGTTCTGGGCTCATATTCACTGACTTTTTCCTTTACAGTGTCAGTTTTGTCAAAAGCCTATCCAGTAAATTATCTGTTTTGTATACAGTAAGTCCCCTACATATGAACAAGTTCCGTTTTAAGAGCACATTCATAAGTCCAATTTGTTAAGTCCAACAAATTAGCCCTAGGTACCCAACTACCACAATCGGCTATATAGTACTGTACTGTAATAGGTTTATAATACTTTTCACACAAATAATACTTAAAAAACAAACACAAAAATTAATCTTACAGTACCTTGAAAAGTATAGTAGTACAGTACAACAGCTGGCATACAGAGGCTGGCATCAAGTGAACAGGCAAGAAGAGTTACTGACTGGAGGATGGAGAGGAGGTGGGAGGTGGTAGAGCTGAAGGATCGTCAGCAATAGGAGACGGAGGGCAAGCTGCAATTTCACTCTCGCCTGACGTTGATGGCACAGGTTCTGGTTCCTGGCTGGATTCAATTCTACCTACGCTCTTGAAAAAATGATACAGTGGGGCTTCCCTGGTGGTTGAGAATCTGCCTGCTAATGCAGGGGACACAGGTTTGTGCCCCGGTCTGGGAAGATCCCACATGCCACGGAACACCTAGGCCTGTGAGCCACAACTACTAAGCCTGAGCATCTGGAGCCTGTGCTCCACAATAAGAGAGGCTGTGATAGTGAGAGGCCCCTGCTTGCCACAACTAGAGAAAGCCCTTGCACAGAAACGAAGACCCAACACAGCAAAATAATAAATAAATAAATTCCTACCCCCAACATCTTAAAAAAAAAGATACAGTGATGTCTGGGTAGTAGCTCTTTTTTTCTCATCATAGATGACACGGTAGCACTGGATTGCATTCTGAACGGCTGCTGCAAGCTTCATATACCATTCTACATTCGGGTCCTGTGCCTCAAAAACTAACAGTGCCTCCTCAAATAAAGAAAATCCCCTTGCCATTTTTTGCATCGTCCGTGAATCTCTTCGGTTCTTCAGTTACTTCTTCTTCCTCTTGTCTCTCTTCATCCTTTCTTGGTGCTTGGTGCTTCTTAGCAGTACCAGTTACATCACCACTTTTATGCTTGCTTCCAGACATCCTGGGCTTGAAATAAAGCTACTGTAATACTGTACTCTATACAGCGCCATACAGTAAAGTACACAGAAGCACACCACTTGTAGAGGATGCACGCACATGACAATGTACACCAGACACGTGAACTAACTTATGTGGTTGGACATGTGAACACACATTTGCATCTTTGAAAGTTCACAACTTGAAGGTTCATATGTAGGGGACTGACTGTATTACCTTTTTTTTTTTTTTGGCTGCGTTGGGTCTTTTTTGCTGCGCGCGGGCTTTCTCTAGTTGCAGTGAGTGGGGGCCACTCTTCGTTGCAGTGCGTGGGCTTCTCATTGCAGTGGCTTCTCTTGTTGTGGAGCATGGGCTCTAGGTGTGCAAGCTTCAGTAGTTGCAGCACGTGGGTTCAGTAGTTGTGGCATATGGGCCCTAGAGTGTGCAGGCTTCAGCAGTTATGGCTCTTGGGTTCTAGAGCACAGGTTCAGTAGTTGTGGCGCACAGGCTTGGTTGCTCCGTGACATGTGGGATCTTCCCAGACTGGGGATCAAACCTGTGTCCCAGGCATTTGGCAGGCGGATTCTTAACGACTGCACCACCTTTTAAATTCTCAAATTATCATCTGGTTACTCTTTGGCATTTTCATATTTCTCTTACTTATGACTATGTTTTCTTTTAAACCCCTTAATTTTTGACAGTAGCTGTTTTCACATTCTTATCTACTGGCTTCAGACCGTCTCTGGTTTCTGACTCTGCTCCCAGCCTGTTTTGTCTCTGCTCATGCCTTGCAGGCTACTAACTACTAACTTGGACTCTGTTAACTTTTTTTTTTTTAAACATCTTTATTGGAGTATAATTGCTTTACAATGGTGTGTTAGTTTCTGCTTTACAACAAAGTGAGTCAGTTATACATATACATATGTTCCCATATCTCTTCCCTCTTGCGTCTCCCTCCCTCCCACCCTCACTATCCCACCCCGCTAGGTGGTCACAAAACACCTAGCTGATCTCCCTGTGCCATGCGGCTGCTTCCCACTAGCTATCCACCCTACGTTTGGTAGTGTGTATATGTCCATGCCACTCCCTCACTTCGTCACAGCTTACACTTCCCCCTCCCCATATCCTCAAGTCCATGCTCTAGTAGGTCTGTGTTTTATTCCCGTCCTACCCCTAGGCTCTTCATGACTTTTTTTTCTTAGATTCCATATATATGTGTTAGCATACGGTATTTGTTTTTCTCCTTCTGACTTAGTTCACTCTATATGACAGACTCCAGGTCCATCCACCTCACTACAAATAACTCAATTTTGTTTCTTTTTATGGCTGAGTAATATTCCATTGTATATATGTGCCACATCTTCTTTATCCATTCATCTGTTGATGGACACTTAGGTTGCTTCCATATCCTGGCTATTGTAAACAGAGCTGCAATGAACATTTTGGTACATGACTCTTTTTTAATTATGGTTTTCTCAGGGTAAATGCCCAGTAGTGGGATTATTGGGCCGTATGGTAGTTCTCTTTGTAGTTTTTTAAGGAACCTCCATACTGTTCTCCATAGTGGCTGTATCAATTTACATTCCTACCAAGAGTGTAAGAGTGTTTCCTTTTCTCCACACCCTCTCCAGCATTTATTGTTTCTATATTTTTTTGATGATGGCCATTCTGACTGGTGTGAGATGATATCTCATTGTAGTTTTGATTTGCATTTCTCTAATGATTAATGATGTTGAGCATTCTTTCATGTGTTTCTTGGCAATCTGTATATCTTCTTTGGAGAAATGGCTCTTTAGGTCTTCTGCCCATTTTTGGATTGGGTTGTTTGTTTTTTTGTTATTGAGCTGCATGAGTTGCTTATAAATTTTGGAGAGTAATCCTTTGTCAGTTGCTTCATTTGCAACTATTTTCTCCCATTCTGAGGGTTGTCTTTTGGTCTTGTTTATGGTATCCTTTGCTGTGCAAAAGCTTTTAAGTTTCATTAGGTCCCATTTGTTTGTTTTTATTTCCATTTCTCTAGGAGGTGGGTCAAAAAGGATCTTGCTGTGATTTATGTCATAGACTGTTCTGCCTGTGTTTTCCTCTAAGAGTTTGATAGTGTCTGGCCTTACATTTAGGTCTTTAACCCATTTTGAGTTTATTTTTGTGTATGGTATTAGGGAGTGCTCTAATTTCATACTTTTACATGTACCTGTTCAGTTTTCCCAGCACCACTTATTGAAGAGGCTGTCTTTTCTCCACTGTATATTCCTGCCTCCTTTATCAAAGATAAGGTGACCATATGTGCATGGGTTTAACTCTGGGCTTTCTATCCTGTTCCATTGATCTATATTTCTGTTTTTGTGCCAGTACCGTACTGTCTTGATTACTGTAGCTTTGTAGTATAGTCTGAAGTCAGGGAGCCTGATTCCTCCAGCTCCATTTTTCATTCTCAAGATTGCTTTGGGGCTTCCCTGGTGGCGCAGTGGTTGAGAGTCTGCCTGCTGATGCAGGGGACACGGGTTCATGCCCCGGTCCGGGAAGATCCCACATGTCATGGAGCAGCTAGGCCCATGAGCCATGGCCGCTGAGCCTGCACTTCCAGAGCATATGCTCCACAACAGGAGAGGCCCCAACAGTGAGAGGCCCGCGTACCACCAAAAAAAAAAAAAAAAAAAAAAAAAGATTGCTTTGGCTATTCAGGGTCTTTTGTGTTTCCATACAAATTGTGAAATTTTTTGTTCTAGTTCTGTAAAAAATGCCAGTGGTAGTTTTATAGGGATTGCATTGATTAGGTGCTGGATGCTGGTGTTGTTGATTCTCTCCTGACAGCAGCTAATTGACTTGCAAATCAGTTTCAGAGCCTCCTGGGCAGGTCTGAATGTGCCTTCCCTGTAAGGCTAGCCTAGTTCCACAGGACAGGGCCTTGGCCTGGCTCTCCACGTCTGTCCACGCGGGTTTGCAGGACTGGAAGGTCTTCTAGACCCACGTGAGCTCAGCAGTGGCAACAGCCTTGGTCGTGTGCTTTCCTTGTCCTCACGAAGTCCCCACCCTGCGAGCTCAGCAGCCGTGGGGACCCAAGCAGGACCCACAGCTCCTGGTTGCTGCGCCCATTTGGCATGTGGCAAGCCAGCCCCTCAAGCTCCTCTGACTTCAGGCTCTGCCCCCTGTCCTGCCCTCCCTCAGTGCCCAGGCCTGCATCTCAGACAGTCGCTTTGAGGGTCCAGCACCGCTAGCGCCCTCTTGGCCTGAAGCAGGAGTCACTGGTGGAGTTTTAGCCTTGAAGTCAACATGAGGCCACTGAGCAATGAGGCAGGACAGACATGGACCTGGGCCCCGAGGGGTAGCCCTGCTTCTCCAGGGTAAAGGAGGCGGCGGTGGGGGCAGGTTGGGTCTTGGGAAACTCAGCTCAGTGGAGCAAGAGGAAGTGCACGCCTGGGAGGGGGAGATGCAGGAGGAAATGGGCGCCTGGCAGGTTGTCCCTGGGCCTCGTCCTCGGTCAGGGCCGTGACTCCTAGGGTGACACCAGGCCTTGTGCTCAGCTGTCAGTTGGGGCCAGGCGCAGCAGCTGCATTCTGGTCGTCCTTTATGTTCCTGCTGCTGTCCGCCTACTTCTCTTGTTTGTGGAGGTGAGTGGCGACTACTCCAAGGGTCCCACCTCCTTGGGCCACCTTCCTCACTTTCCTTTTCTTCTCATTTTTTATATTTTTCAGTCTAAATGCTTATACTGTTTTACTTATGATTCATCCTTGGAAATGAGAAATGGCCAGAACATGTGTGGGCCCAGGTCCTGCTCCGGTAACTGGTCCTGCACCCCTCATCCCCCAAGGCCCAGGCCTCCTTCCACCTCGAGAGTGCTGAATCTATTTTTACATCATTCTCATCTGGAAAAGTCAATTGTGTAGCTGTTGACTCTGCTGAATCTATATTGTTTCCCTCAAAGGTTCTCCCATTTCTGCATCACATTCTGGAAGGATTTCTCAAATCAATCTTCTAAATCACTAATTCAGACTTCAGCATCATTCATCCTGCTTTTCACCTGTTAGGTTTGTTTTGTTTTGTGTTGTGTTGTTTTGTTTGTTTGTGGTACGCGGGTCTCTCACTGTTGTGGCCTCTCCCGTTGAGGAGCACAGGCTCTGGACGCACAGGCTGAGTGGCCATGGCTCATGCGCCCAGCCGCTCCGTGGCACGTGGGATCTTCCCGGACCAGGGCACAAACCCGTGTCCCCTGCATCGGCAGGCGGACTCTCAACCACTGCGCCACCAGGGAAGTCCACCTGTTAGGGTTTTAACGTTGTGCGAGTTAAACATGAGGGTGTAGACGAATAGATGCCATTTACTGATTGGGGTCTTTCAAATTAGCAGTGTCTTGCCTGGGTTTCTCTGGACGCCTCTGGGGTCTCGGGAGCCCCAAGTGTCCACAAAGCAAGGCTGTGCCTCAGCGAGGGTGTAGGCTGCACCAGCCACACCTGGAGAGGTTGCTGACTAGGCCGTCTGGGGTGACCTCAGGCAGGTGGGCCCCCCAGGAAGCCCACGGCTGCCCTGCTTTGCAGCGTTATGGTGGCCATGTCTCCCAGCAGTTTGAGTGTCAGTGGAGAGGTGGGTGCTGATGGCTTGGGCTGGTGGCTGCAGAGGACATCGCTGCCCATCAGTTGCCTGCCGGGTTTGAGTGTGGACCAGCCCTGAGGGGCAGTGTGATGGGCGAACAAGGTGGGCTGTTCCCCGCATGCCTTCCCAAGAGCCGTGGGACATAGGCAGGAACGCACAGGCCAGGTGCGGAGGTGTCTTCTAGCTGGAGGCTGCCATGCGCTGGGTGCTTCTCGCAGCTTCGGCCGCCGTCTCATCCGAGAATTAGGCAGTAGAGGGCTCTTGTCACCCGTGTGGCCCCGACAGCTGCACCAGGATGGCAGGCCCTCAGGGAAGCTGCCTGTTCTCACCCTTGATCCCCACTGCTGGTGGCCTTAGCTGCACAGCTGAGCCATGGAGAAAAGGGGACGCCCATGCAGCTGACCAGCCCACCCCAAAGCAAAACGCATTTGTCAGGAGGGGCACAGGGACCGTTCCCCTTAAGCCCCTTTGCTGACGCAGTGGAGGAGCTAGTGGAGCATCTGAGGTCTCGCTGGTCTGCGAGATGAGAATTGAAGGTCAGGCCCCTCCAGTGCTGTCCATGGGGGAGCTGGGCCCAAGCCATGGGACCCCCGCTGTCCCCCACAGTGGAAGAGGGCCTGGCGGCACCACAAACCCAAACCATCGGGAGCCAGCAGTTTTCAGGAAACAACAGGGCGAAGCCCAGTCGGACCAAAGCAGCTCATGACCAGAGGCCCAGGGACCCCGACGGGCCAGGCAGGGCTGCAGGAGAGACCACCAGCCCAGGGCGGGCGCATTTTGGGCACAGGGGTTTGTTAACATCCTAGACAGTGAAGAATAAGAAATAATTATTTTGGGCCTCAGAACCAGGAAAACTGGTTTTCCAAATGAATCCAGGAAGAGCTGTGAATCCACACCATCTCCCGTCACACACTGTAAGACCCTATCGTGATCCATAAACCTGACCTATTGAAAGCCTAGCTCCTCTCTCTCCAGACCCTTTTGAGGCCAACATCTGTGACCTCATGTTCTCCCCAGTCACTAGGATCAAGACCCAGCTTTAATTACAAATCAGGAATTGGAGCTGGGTGTCAGCTGAGTCTCGTCCGGCAGTGGGGCTCCTGGCCTGGGTCTTTGGTCTCACCTCCTTCCTCGATGCCCCCATGTGGCTCCGACCCGTCGGCTCCTGTGCAGGGAGGCCCGCAGGGCCCCGGCAGATGCGCGTGAGTGACCTGGACAGGGACATGGCCGTTTTGCTACTCAAGGGCTGTCTGCTCACTCAGGTCTTATTTTTTGCGGAAATGTGTCCATTTGGTTGGACAGTTGAAAATCTTATTTCTCTTGTCACTGTGATGACTGCACCATTTTCATTGTGGGTTTATTTGCTGGTGGTGCTGGTCCCCATTTCCTTCTACTTTGCTGAGCTGTGGCTCCTGGTGTCTTGTTTCCCCTTTTCCGAGGCACGTGCTTGAGGCAGTTTGTCTCCCTGTAGACATGTCCACCGTGGACCCGTGTGCTCTCACCTCCCAACACCGCAACACCCTGGTCATCCCAGAGGCCCTGCTCCCTCCCAAGCCTTACCCCCGCCTCCCCAGCCAGGGGCAGAGCCTGGACCAGAGCAGAGCCCGCTGGTGTGCCTTACATCACACCTTTCATAAAAAACTAATTCGAAATGGATCCGAGACCTAAACATGATAGCCAGACCTGTAAAACTTTTAGAAGATCTTTACATCTTTGGAGGAGGAAAAGATTTCTTAGATGGGACACAAAAAGCAGAATTGTAAAGTTTTTTTAAATTGATAACTTGGACTTCCTAAAAACGTAAACTTCACCTCTTTGAAAACTGTGTAATGAAAAGGCCGCAGCTGACAGTTGTACATCTGACGGAGGACTGGCTCCAGGTTCTGCTAGGACTTCCAGCTCAGGGAGGCATGGGGGTGTCCTGGGCTGCACCCCAGAAGCCCTCGGCTCTGCCTCTTGCCCTCCCCAGCCTGCCCTCCCACTGTGGTCACCTGGAATCTCCTCACCCGCGTTTGTGCAGCCCACAGGAAGCTCTGCGTGCAGCCGGCACTGGGGTCCCTGGAGCTCCACAGTCAGAGGCGTCTGCCTGGGGGGCAAGCGGGGCTGCTTTGTTCCACCTTTGCTCTAGGAGAGACTGGCGCCTGGTAGGGAGGGTGGGATGTGAACCCTGCAGCCTCTCTTCCCCTCAAGTGAAGACCACCCACTCCCTACTCCTTCCCACATCCTTGACAACAGGGTCAAAATCAGGCAGAAGGTGCCATTTTCAAGTCACTAAAACAACTTACAAGCCTGTCCTAAGCCCCCCCACCCCACCCCACCCCTGTGAGGGACACATACCACAGGTGCCGTGGGGTTGGTCCTGGCCCCGACACCTGGGTGGACCACTGAGCAGCCAGCTGGAGTCCTGGGGCTACCCCGGGCCTGTTAATCAAGTCTGGTGACAGTTGCCACAAACACAAACTTGTCACCTCCCAGTTGTGTAACTCCAGTGGCCTCCAAGCAGGGTCAGAGGCCGGAATCACAGTGTCGGCAGGTGGGGTCCTCACCAGAGGCACTGGGTAGCGTCCACCTCTCAGATCATTAGGATGTAGACATTGTGGGGTTGGTCTGAGGGAGGAGGAGCAAGTGGCTTGGCGGGGGGCGTGGGGCCTGGGCCACCGCCTCCCGGCCACCTGGGGGTCAGCACAGGCTGCTGGGAAGGACGGGACCCCCAGCCCCCATGCCTCTGGTGTGGACTCCACGCATCACTGTGGAGCACGTGAAATGCAGTGGCTGGAGGATCTCTCTCTCCACCCTCCAGATGGTCCTCATCATCAGCGGGAATCTGAGCTTCCTGAACTGGCTGACCATCGTGCCCAGCCTCGCCTGCTTCGATGACGCCACTCTGGGCTTCCTGTTTCCCTCGGGGCCCGGCTACCTCAAGGACCAAGTCCTGAGGATGCAGGAGGAGGAAGCTCGAGGGGCCAGGGCCCCACGGACACACGGTGGGTGACACCTGAAGGCAGATGTGGCCAGGCGGTCTCGAGTTGATGGCACCCAGCCCTGTGCCCACACCAGTGGCCTGGGAGACAGGGCAGCATCTCCATGCCTGGGCAGGGTCACCCCTGTCTGCTTGGTATGGACAGTGTGTCCTGGTCCTCAGGAAGGGAGGCCCAGTGACCTCAGCTGGGGGGCCTAAGAGGGAGCTGCTCTGTTTCCACATCTGCCTCGGAAGGTGTCCTTGGCGCAGGGAGAAGGGGCTCAGGGGCTGTGGTGGGGGCAGCAGCACCTCCCTCGGCTTCTGTGGGCCCAGTGGGCTGAACAGAGGCCAGGCCTGGGGGCAGGAGCCCACCCACTATCCCCCCTCCCAGCAGGCAGCGTGGCACGGCACACAGTCAACCTGGCGATGGGCATCCTGGTCGCCTGGCTCAGCGTCCCCGTGGTCCTCAACTTGCTGAGCCCCCGGCAGGTCATGAACAGCTCCTTCAACCCTCTCCGGATCGTCAACACATATGGGGCCTTCGGCAGGTACCTCGGGGCCACCATGACCCCAGCGGGGAGACATGAGGGTAAGGCCAGCCCTGACCTGCAGCCCCCCAGTCTCACCCTGGTCTGCTCAGGCTTGGGGGTGGGGTCAGGGTGGGGAGGTGCAGCCCTGACTGGTCTCTCCCCACACCCAGCATCACCAAGGAGCGCACGGAGGTGATCCTGCAGGGCACCGCCAGCCCCAATGCCAGCGCGCCAGACGCCAAGTGGGAGGACTACGAGTTCAAGTGCAAGCCCGGTGACCTGAGGCGGCGGCCATGCCTCATCTCCCCGTACCACCACCGCCTGGACTGGCTTATGTGGTTCGCTGCCTTCCAGGTGAGGCCCTCGGTGGGGAGGCCCTGCTGACACAGCGAGGCCCAGGAATCCTGTGCTGGGGCACAGCCCATGGGGAACCTTCTCAGGCTCCCGGCATGGCCCTCACACGAGGATCTGTGCGTGCCCAGGGCTGGGCCTCACAGCCGGCTTCTCAGAGCGCTTCCACCAGAGGGGCCGAGGCATGCGTGGCCAACGCTGGGGCAGCCAGTGTCCACAGAATCTTTGCTCACGCCAGAGCGAGGCTGCAGCACTGTCGCCATCCCACCTTGCCCAGGAAGATAGCCTCTGGGGGGCTCGGTCACTTGTCCGAAATCCCTGGCCCGGCAGGTAACAAAGCTGACAGGTTAACTGGGATAGCCAGGCCCAGCCCGCTCCATCCAGGTCCCCGTGGACAGCACAGTGACGGCGGCGCCCAGGAGAGCGAGCAGGACTGGGGGCCCTGCAAGAACAGGAATGAGGTGGTCCCAAACCAAAGAACTGCAGCATAGGCCCCCAGGGCAGCCCCCACTGCAAGAGAGGCTGGCCGCCAGCCACACTGGAGTCAGATGCCCCCAGGACAACAGACTGAAGGCCGGGTGACCGTCAAGCGGGAGGAGGCAGAAAGCACACATCCACAGGGCTCCTCCAAGGGCCCGGTGTCGGTACAGGCGCCCAGCTATCTGCGCCCTGTCCTCTTCTCACCCCCAGACGTACGAGCACAACGAGTGGATCATCCACCTGGCAGGCAAGCTCCTGGCCAACGATGCCCAGGCCCTATCCCTGCTGGCCCTTAACCCCTTCGCAGGCAGGGCACCCCCCAGGTAAGATTCCCCTCCCAGACAGGAACACACACCCAACCCCTGCCAACTGCAGCCTCAGCTGCCTTTCAGGGCTTCTCCCCAAATGCAGGGGTCTGCTCTGGGGGCTGGGCCCACCTCCTGGAAACATGCCCAGACACAACGGTCTGCGAACCTCAGGTACCACTCACCTGCTGAAAGGATGCAGGGCTCAGCCCAATTGGCTCTGAGCACTCGGCCCTCCCAGCTCCAGAGCCCCGCCTGCCCCGCCATCATCTTGTCAGGGGCGTGGTTGTGCCAGGGGCTCCTTGGGGCTCTCTGGCTTCCCCTGGGTAGCCTCTCCCTCTGAGGACTCCAGGGCTGTCTTGGGTGCGGAGGCTGACCGTGCTGCCCTTGCTCTGCAGGTGGGTCCGGGGAGAGCACTACAGGTACAAGTTCAGCCGCCCCGGGGGCACGCACGCCGCTGAGGGCAAGTGGTGGATCCGGAAGAGGCTCGGCCCCTACTTCCCCCCACTCAGCTTCCAGGACCTGAAGGGCTACTTCAGGTCACGGGAGTGGCCATACCCCAAACCCGAATAGAGGTGGCCCAGGGCTTGTGCCCCAAGAAATAAAGTGGGAAGACGCGGGCTGGCTACTCTGAGTGGGGTCTTCACAAGGACATCCAGGGAAGCGGACCAGGAGAGGAGGGGCTGCCAGGGTCCCAGGTGGTCGTCTGTGCTTCCTGTCTCCCCACGGTCAGTCCCCATGGTTCCCAAGTCTCTTTGCTCTGGGTTCGTCAGAGGATCCCCAGAAAGCCCCCAGCCCTGCTCCACCCTGATTGTGCCCCTTGTCACCAGCCCCACCCTCCACCCCCGCAAACACCAGCATCCTGATGTGGCACCCAGCTCTGGTCTGTCCCAGGACCACCTGCCCATGCGGCCAAGAGGAAAGCCTGCCTCTCCTCTCTGCTCCCCCAAGTGGATCCCCACCGCATCCAGGAGGGTCCTGCGCGAGGAAGTAGTCAGGGCTCCCTCTCAGAACCCACATGGCGCCCACACATGCTCTTCTCCACAGTGACCAGCACCCGAAGGTGTGGACAGAGGGCCTCTGTCCTCCTTGGGTGGGCCACCCCCACCAGCCCTGAGTGAGGCACCGCCTCCCCTCCTTTGTGACCACGTTGCCCAGTCTCATACCTGGAGCCTCCTGCTCCCTGACCTAGGGTGCGAGGACGGGACAGCAGAGCAGTCAGCCCCAAGCCTGGGCACCAGGGTCCCCAGGGCAGCGACTCTGAGGCCCAGTCACTGCAGGCTGAACTGGACTAATGGTGTGTTGTTGCTTGGCAGCCCTACTGGGCTGTGGCCCAGAACCTCTACGGCCTGATGTCAGCGGTGAGTGGACACCACCTGCCCCCCACCATCCGGGGCGCCTGCCGCACTGTGGAGGGTCCCGGCAGGAACGAGGTGGTGCAGGCTAGGAGGCCAGGCTGAGGTGGGCACAAGTGTGGATCTGTGTGGAGCACTCCCCCCACCGCCTGCCTGGGGGCCTGGCCGGCCCAGGTGCCAACAAGAGAGGCTGTGTTCCTCCTTGCAGGCTAACAGGCGCCCTGTGTCTGTCTCAGGACAGACAGGGCCTCAGACAAGGAGCCTGGAGCCAGCAAGTCTGCCTGCAGCAGCCACGTAAAACTACCACCAGCCTGCTGGAATGGGTAGCCCTTACCGGGGGGCTGTCCTTGGGACCCTGCCAACAGGTAGGAGCACCAGGGGTGCCCCTGTGGGGCCCGGGGTGGGTAGGAGGCCTGAGGAGATGCTGTGTCTTGGCTCAGGGTAGTCCTGTAGCCCCAGAACCACAGATGGCCTCCCTGCCAGGAGCCATGGTGGGTCCCTGCCCCGCCAGCCCTTCCTGCCACACTCTGGGCTCGCTGCCACCCAGGGCTCAGGCAGAGGAGGCCCCCAGCACTCCTTGGTGTGGGCTCCTCTCTGAGCCTTGGTCCAGCTGTGCCCCCCAAGGCTCCTGGGACAGCCCCCGAGACATGCATAGGAGGCTGTGCTTAGACCTGTGGGCTGGGCGGGGCTGGAGCTGGGGCTGGAGCTGGTGGCAGGAGTGACACAGGAGGCCCTGAGCCCATCCAGGGGGGCAGCGGGCAGCCAGGAACTAAGTGGCCCCACCCCTCCTGGGACAGGGCAGCATCCTCTCACCCCAAGGGACGTCCCAGGTGACCCTGGTCAGGGTGGGCACATGGCCCTCTAACAAACCAAGGACTCTGCCAGACCTGCACACCGCTCCAGAGGCTCTGGTCCCCCAGGGCCCACCCATCTGCCAGAAGGGGTGCCAGCCCCACCTTCAGAGCCTGTTCTGAGACCACACCCTCCCATCAAGGACAGCCAGACTGCACCTCTCCTCCACTCGGAACCCTCCCAGGGCCCCCACCTCAATGAGCATGAACCTGGGGTCCCTGCCTATCACCTCCGCCCACTCCTCTGCATCCTCTCCATCCTGCATGCCCACCAGCCGTGTTGGGCCCCAGGGCCTTTGCACTGGAAGCTCATGGTGCTCACCTCTCTCAGGGCCTCCTCTCCTGCCTCTGCTGGACTCCAGGCTGCTCCTGGTCACACACGGGCTGGCGGGGGGCTCATCCTGGCCCCCCAGTGCTGGATACACTGTTGACCTGATGAAAGAGAAAGGCCCAGATACTTAACGTCTGCTCCACCTGATGCTGCCTCAGTCCAGCTTCAGGACAGTCAGCTGTTTTTTTGGGGGGGGACGGGGGGGGCGAGTGCAGGGCAGGGACACAAGGTGGGGCCTTGGCTCGCCCCTCCCAGCAGCTGTGTCCCCATGAATCGTCCATCTGGCAGCAGGGTATGCTTGCAGGTGTGGGTCCACCTTACTCAACAAGAGGCTCAGATGCATGTTGGAAACTGAATTTCTGTCAGGCTTAGGCCACTGTGCCAGGGTTCTACATTCACCTTCTAAAACCAGGAGTCAGTCCGAGGCTCCTGGGGAGGGGGCAGCAGGAGTCTTCTCAGACCACAGGAGGGGCAACCTACTTGTGGGAGGGGCTGCCCTGGAGAGGGGTGAGCAGGGCATGACCAGGGCACCCTAACTTCCCGAGGGACTGGGAATTTCAGATCTGTTCTTCTTCCCACCTGCTCTCTTGAGCTGATGCCCCTGGAAACCACTGCCTGACAAGCTGGCCCTTGCTAAGACCCCCTCCCAATCTGAGGGTGTCTCCCCTGCAGAGCACTCTTCCCCTATGGCTGTCACACGTCTGAATGGGGTCTGTCTGGTGACGGCAGCAACGCCCAGGCCCAGCCAGGACCCCATAGGCTGCAGAGTGTGCCCAGCCCCGCACCCCACCTCCAGCTCTCCAACTGGAGGGCACTATGCTCAGCCCTCTTGCTCCAGGATGGGACGTGGGACTCAGGACTCCATTCACAGGGCAGTGGCTGAGCTCAGGTGATCCACTGAGCCTGGCTGTTGGCCCATCCAAAGCTGTGGGCTCGGCCAGGGGCCTGTCTCAGGGAGGACCCACCATCTCCCTCTTGCTCCAGGACAGGGCGAGGGGTTCGGGCACAGGTCCCATCCCACGAGGAGGGTGTGTACCAGCCTCCCTCTGTCAGAGGGGCTCTGGGCATCTTCCCCTTCACCAAGAAGTTTTCACTCAGAGGTGATAAGTGCATCTTGGGAGCCTGCTGAGGCCAGGCCCACCCTCTTTGCAGCCTAGTTCAGATCAGAGCCCTCCCATGGGGCGTCCCTGGGCAGGGTTCACAAGCCCTCCTCTCCCTGGGCTTCTGCATCTGCACGGGCATGGCCTGACGCTTTGCGCTCTTAGGCCACCAGCTCTGGAGGGACAGGGTCAGCAAACTCCCAGCCTGGTGGCTTTGTGGGAGCAGGAAGATCTCCACATCAATGCGTGTTGAGTTCAAGCATGTTACCAGTTATTAGAACAGGCCCGTGAAGACGCAGAAAATCTGAGCTGTCGTGGAGCGCTTCGCTGCCTTCCTCCATTGTCGCCAGTGTCCCCCACAACCTCTGGGCCCCACCATGGAGTAAGGCCCTTCTCTCTCCTGATGTTCATCCAGGGCTTCTCTCTTGTCTCGTCATCAGTCTTCTCACAGCTCCAGCTTTGGCTTTTTCAGTCAACTGTCCTCTTCCACTTTCTGTTTCACATACATATGTTATTTCCTTCCACCTTTTTCAGGTTTGCCTTCTGTCATTTCGAGTTGCAGACTTTATTTCTTTCTATCCTTCCTTCTGATTTCTAGGAAACACAGCTAAGGACCCCACACACACAAGTGGCTGCACCCACAGGCTCTGTTGACCACTGTGGGCTTTGTGAATTCTAGAGGCTATGATGTCCTCTTAACACATCGAATAATAGAGGTGGGGATTTAAATGTTCAAACGAATGGATTTGGGAGGCAATCTTTTACCTTGAATTTTATCACCGCGTTTGCCATTCCCAGCACCCCCTCACCTCCCCCATGCCTCTAGCACCCTGGATCAACGCCCCTTTCAGAAGTGAACAAATTCTGGTGGAAAGGATACCTCCAATTCTGAGACAGCTACTTGCATCCCTCTGCTGAGGGGTTCCCTAGTTCAGTTAGCATCATGACAACCTGTCCCCTGGATCCATCCTTGCCCTGTATCCCACAGCCTGAGGATACCATGGACCTTTGTCCCCAGGGATTCAGTTCCAAAGCCACTGCGTAAGGTGGGACTCACATGTCAGCAAATTAACCTTTAAAGCTCCTAAGGTAATCAGCAAAATTAACAGAACTGTAGCTTGACTGACAAAAAGAAGATACAAATAACTAAAATCAAAAAAGTTAAGTGGGGACATTACTACCAACATTACAGACATAAAAAGGATTACAAGAGAATAGTATGAACAATTGTAGCCAACAAATCAGGTAATCTAGACAGTGGACAAGTTCCTAAAGACACACAAAATGCTAGAAGTGACTCAGGAAGAAATAGGAAATTTGAAGAGATCTATAGCAAGTAAGGAGATTGAATCAGTAATCAAAACCTCCAGCAGAGAAAAGTACTGCATCAGATGGCTTTGTTACTGAATTCTCCCAAGAATTAAAGAAAAATTAACACCAATCCTTCCAAAATTTTTTCCAAAGAATTAGAAAAAGAAGTAGGACTTACCTCGTGGTGCAGTAGTTAAGAATCCACCTGCCAATGCAGGGGACACAGGTTTGAGCCCTGGTCCAGGAAGATCCACATGCCTCAGAGCAACTAAGCCTATGCACCACAACTACAGAGCCCACACTCCAGAGCCCAGAAGCCACAACTACTGAAGCCCGTGCTCCACAACAAGAGAAGCCACCGCAATGAGAAGCCCGTGTACTGCAACAAAAAGTAGACCCCGCTCGCCGCAACTAGAGAAAGCCCATGCACAGCAACGAAGACCCAACACAGCCAAAATTTAATTAATTAATTTTAAAAGAGGAGGAAACACTTCCTAACTCATCCTGTGGAGGCCAGTATGACCCCAGTAACAAGGCCAGACAAAGACACCAGTATCCTTCGTGAACAGAGATACAAAAATGCTCAACAAAATACTAGCAAAACAAATCTATCAGCATATTAAGAGGATTATATGCCATGACCAATTGGTATTTATCCTAGGAATGCCAGAGTGGTTCAACATAAGAAAATCAATCAATGTAATACACCACATTAACAATACAGGGGCAGAAAGAAAAACATGATCATCTCAATTGATGCAGAAAAATCATTTGAAAAAAATCCAACGCACTCATGATAAAAACCACTCAGAAGGGCTTCCCTGGTGGCGCAGTGGTTGAGAGTCCGCCTGCCAATGCAGGGGACACGGGTTCGTGCCCTGGTCTGGGAAGATCCCACATGCCACGGAGTGGCTAAGCCTGAGAGCCATGGCCGCTGAGCCTGCACGTCCAGAGCCTGTGCTCTGCAACGGGAAAGGCCACAACAGTGAGAGGCTCGCGTACTGCAAAAAAAAAAAAAAAGAGTAGAAGGGAACTGCCTCAACGTAATAAAAGGCATGTATGAAAACACAGCTAATATCATACTCAATGGTGAAAGACTGATAACTTTCCCTCTATGATCAAGACCAAGAGAAGGGTGCCCCTTTTCACCACTGCTATTCAACACTGTACTGGAGGTCTAGCCAGAGCAATTAGTCAAGAAAAATAATTAAAAGGCTTTGAATTGGAGAGGAAGAAGTAAAACTATATTAACAGATGATGTAATCCTATATATAGAAAATTCTAGCAATCCACAAAAATATTACGAGAGCTAATAAACTAATTCAGCAAAGTTGCAGGGTATAAGATCAACACACAAAAATCAGATATGTTTCTATACCTGCAATGAACAGTCTGAAAAAGAAGCTAAGGAAACAATACCACTTATAATAGCATCCAAAAGAATAAAATACCCAAGAATAAATTTAACCGAGGAGGTAAATGACTTGTACACTGAAAAGTACAAAACACTGTTGAAAGAAATCAACGAAAACATACAGTGAAAGGCATCCATATCCATGGATTTGATTACTTAATATTGTTAAGATGACAATACTAACAGTGTCTACAGAGTTGAAAAAATTCCAATGGCCTTTTTTTATAAAAATATAAAGACCAATCCTCAAATCCGTATGGAATTGGAAGAGGCCCTAAATAATGAAAACAATCTTGAAAAAGAATAAAGCTGGCAGACTCACACTTCTGATTTTAAAACATTACAAAGTAATCAAAACTGGTCATGGCACAAGGATAGACACACAGGCCAACAGGATAGAATGCTGAGCCTAGAGAGAAACACTCGCATGTATGGCCAAATGGCCTTTGACAAAGGTGCCAAGACCATTCAATGGAAAAAGGATAGTCTTTTCAACTGATGCTGGGAAAAATGGATCTACATGTTAAAGAGTGAGCTTGGGCCCTTACCTCACACCATATTCAAAAATTAACTCAGAATGGATGAAATACCTAAATGTAAGAGCTAACACTATTACAACTCTTGAAAGAAAACATGGTTACTCTTCATGACCTTGGATTTGGCAGTGGATTTGAGGTATGAAGCCAAAAGCAAGAGCAACAATAACCCAAGATAAATTGGACTTCATCAAATTTAAAACTTTTATGCATCTAAAGATACTATAGGGCTTCCCTGATGGCGCAGTGGTTGAGAATCCGCCTGCTGATGCAGGGAACACAGGTTCATGCCCCGGTCCGGGAAGATCCCACATGCCGCGGAGCGGCTGGGCCCGTGAGCCATGGCTGCTGAGCCTGCGCGTCCGGAGCCTGTGCTCCGCAACAGGAGAGGCCACAACAGTGAGAGGCCCGCCTAGCACAAAAAAAAAGATACTATAAAGATGTGGCACATACATACAATGGAATATTACTCAGCCATAAAAAGAAATGAAATTGAACTTTTGTAGTGAGGTGGATGGACCTAGAGTCTGTCATACAGAGTGAAGTAAGAGAAAAACAAATACCATGTGCTACCACATATATATGGAATCTTAAAAAAAATGGTTATGAAGAACCTAGGGGTAGGACAGGAATAAAGACACAGACCTACTAGAGAATGTACTTGAGGACATGGGGAGGGGGAAGGGTAAGCTGGGACAAAGAGAGTGGCATGGACATACATACACTACTAAATGTAAAACAGATAGCTAGTGGGAAGCAGCCTCATAGCACAGGAAGATCAGCTCGGTGCTTTGTGACCACCTAGAGGGGTGCGATAGGGAGGGTGGGTGGGAAAGAGACATAAGAAGGAAGAGATATGGGGATATATGTATGTGTATAGCTGATTCACTTTGTTATAAAGCAGAAACTAACACATCCTTGTAAAGCAATTATACTCCAATAAAGATGTTTAAAAAATAAATAAAAGACACTATCAAGTTTGGGGTTAGCAGATGCAAACTATTACATATAGAATGGATAAACAATAAAGTCCTGTATAGCACAGGGAACTATTTTCAATATCCTGAGATAAACCATAATGGAAAAGAATATTTAAAAATAACATAAATGAATCACTTTGCTGTACAGCAGAAACAGCATTGTAAATCAACTATACTTCAATTTTTAAAAATTAAAACAGACTCCATAGAGTGAAAAGATGACCCACAGAATGAGAGAAAATATTTGCAAATCATATATCTCATAAGACTCTAGTATCCAGAATATATAAATAACTTACAACTAAGCAACAAAAAGACAAACATCCCAATTCAAAATTATTTGAATGGACATTTCTCCAAGGAAGACATACAAATGGCCCACAAGCACATGAAAAGATGCTCAAAATCCTTAATCATAGAAATGCACGTGAAAATGCACACAATGAGATACCACTTCACACCCATGAGGATGGCTAAGATTTTTTTAATGGAAAAAAACAAGTGTTGGCAAGGATGTAGAAAAGTTGGAAACTTCGTACATTGCAATTGGTTAACGCAAAATGGTGCAGCTGCTATGGAAAAGTCTAGCAGTTCCTCAAAAAGTTAAACATTGGGTCAATTACCATATGAACCAGCAATTCTACTTCTAGGTATATATCCAAAAGAACTGAAATCAGGGACTCAAACAGATACTTGTATGCCAATGTTCACAGCAACATTATTCACAATAGCCAAAAGGTGGAAACAACACAAATGTCCACCAACAGATGAATGGATAAAGCATACAAGGGAATACTATTCAGCTACAAAAAGAAATAAAGTATCAGGCACACACTACAGCATGGATAAATCTTGAAAACATTATGCCCAGTAAAATAAGCCAGACACAAAAGGTCACCTGTAATATGATTCCATTTATAGACATATGTAAAACAGGTAAATCTATAAAAATAGAGAGCTGACTAGTGGTTGCCAGAGGCTGGGGGGAGGGGAGAATGGGGAGTGACTGCTAATGGTACAGGGTTTCCTTTTGAGATGATAAAATATTTTGGAACTAGATAGAGGTGATAATTGCACAACACTGTGATATATTAAATGCCACTGACTTTACTGTAAAATGGTTAATGTTAATATCAATTTCTTCTCAGTTTTTAAAAATAAGCCTTCTGAGTGTCCTGAGACCCTGCCCCAGGGGGCTGGGAGACCTCACACTGCCAAGATCTAGTGAGAAGGGGCGGGGACGGGGCGGTGAGACAGATAAAGTGCTTCATCCGTTTTTTGCTAAGCGCATAGGGCTGGATTCACTTAAGGCCAAAACATGAGGCTGTGATTAGCCAGTGGGATGGAAGGTGGGCTTCCAGAGCCAGCATGTGACACATGGGCACTCTTTTAACTGATGGTCTTGGAAAGATAGTCACATATGTAACTACCAATTAGACGAGGAAAACTCGAGCAAGTGAAAGGGCAGCCTTGGCTACGTGATGTTGGTGATTCTTAAACCTATGTCTGGAGGGCTTTCTGCTGAGGCTGCCTGCCCCACCCTCACCCAGATCAGCTTCTTAGCAAGGCCTTGACCCCTCTCCCCACAGGTGTGCGACTGCCTCATCCACCAGGACTGACCTGACCGGGTGGACAGCAGCTGACCCTGCCTCTGGGCAGTGTGGCTCACTGTTCTAGGGGTCATACCTGTCTAGGTGTTCTGCATGGTCCACACTGTTACAGCTTTATCATCGATCCCGGTACCTCACGGTCTCAGCCCCCACTTCTCAAAACTGCCTTGACTATTTCTGGCCCATTGCTTACAACAAGCTGAAGTTTCTTGTTAGTTCTAATACAGGCAGACCTCATTTTACTGCACTTCACAGAAATCAGTGTTTTTTACAAATTGAAGCAACCCTGCATCAAGTCTGTGGGTGCCATTTTTCAACAGCATTTTCTAACTTCAGGTCTCTGTGTCACATTTTAGTAATTCTCTTAAAAGTAATGAAAATGTTTGAAATATTGCATTTGTGATGGTGCTATGTGATCTTTGATGTCACTGTTGTAATTGTTTTGGGCACCAAGAACTGCACCCATGTAAGATCATGAACTGAATGGATAAATGTGTGTGTTCTGACTGCTCTACCAATCAGCCGTTCCCCCCATCTGTCTCCCTCTCCTCAGGCCTCCCTGTTCCCTAAAACACAGCAAGATTGAAATTAGGCCAATTAATAACCCTACAGTGGCCTCTAAGTGTTCAAGTGAAAGGAAGAGTTGCATGTCTCTCACTTTAAATGGGAAGCTGAAGATGATTAAATTTAGTGAGGAAGGCATGTCAAAAGTCAAGGTAGGCCAAAAGCTAGGCCTCTTGCACCAAACAGCCAAGTTGTGAATGCAAAGGAAAATTTTTCTTTTTTTTTTTTTTTTTTTGCGGTATGCGGGCCTCTCACTGTTGTGGCCTCTCCTGCTGGGACGCGCAGGCCCAGTGGCCATGGCTCACGGGCTTAGTCGCTCCATGGCATGTGGGATCCTCCCGGACCGGGGCACGAACCCGTGTCTCCTGCATCGGCAGGTGGATTCTCAACCACTGCGCCTTTGGGAAGCCCCAAAGGAAAATTTCTTGAAGGAAATTTAAAATGCCAGTCCAGTGAACACATTAATGATAAAGTGAAACAGCCTTATTGCTGATATGGAGAAAGTTTTAGTCTAGATTGAAGATCTAACTAGCCACAACATTCCCTTAAACCAAAGACTAATTCAGAACAAGGCTAACTCTCTTCAATTCTATGAAGGCTGAGGGAGACAAGGAAGCTGCAGAAGAAAAGCCTGAAGCTGGCAGAGGTTGGTTCATGAGGCTGAAGGAAAGAAGTCATCTCCATAAAATAAAAGTGCAAGGTGAAGCAGAAAATGCTGATGTAGAAGCTGCAGCAAGTTATCCAGAAGATCTAGCTGAGATCATTAATGAAGGTGGCTGCACCAAACAACAGATATTCAATGTAGACGAGACAGCCTTCTATTGGAACAAGAGGCCATCTAGGACTTTCACAGCTAGAGAGGAGAAGTCAGTGCCTGGCTTCAAAGCATCAAAGGACAAGCTGACTCTCTTGTTAGGGGCTAATGCAGCTGGTGACTTTAAGTTGAAGCCAATGCTTATTTACCATTCTGAAAATCCTAGAGTCCTTACGAATTATGTTAAATCTACTCTCCTATGCTCAATAAATGGAACCACAAAACCTGGATGACACATCTGTTTACAACATGGCTTACTGAATATTATAAGCCCATTGTTGACACCTACTGCTCAGAAAAAAAAAAGATTCAAAATATCACTACTCATTGACAATGCACCTGGTCACCCAAGAGCTCTGGTGGAGGTGTACAATGAGATTAATGTTATTTCCCTGTCTGCTAGCACAGCATCCATTCTGTAGCCCATGGATCAAAGAGTAATTTTTTATTTTGAAGTCTTATTATTTAAGAAATGCATATCATAAGGTTATAGCTGCCATAGATAGTGATTCCTCTGATGGATCTGGGCAATGTCAACTGAAAATCTTCTGAAAAGGATTCACCATCCTAGATGCCATTATGAACTTTTATGATTCATGGGAAGAGGTCAAATTATCAACATTAACAGGAGTTTGGAAGAAGTTGACTCAAACCCTCATGGATGACTTTGAGGGGTTCAAGACTTCAGTGGAGGAAGTAATTGCAGATGTGGTAGAAATAGCAAGAGAACTAGAGTTAGAAGTGGAGCCTAAAGATGTAACTGAGTTGCTTCAATCTCATTACAAAACTTTTAATGAATGAGGAGTTGCCTCACAGATGAGCAATTAAGTTGTTTCTTGAGATGGAATCAACTCCAGTGAAGATGCTGTGAAGACTGTTGAAATGGCAACAAAGAATTTTAAATATTACATGAACTTAGTTGATAAAGCAGCAGCAGGGTTTGAGAGGATTGACTCCAATTTTGAAAGAAGTTCTACTATGGGTACAATGCTATCAAACAGCATTGCATGGTACAGAGAAATCATTCATGAAAGTAAGAATCAATCAATGTGGCGAACTTCATTATCTTATTTTAAGAAATTGTCACAGCCACCTCAACCTTCAGTAACCACCACCCTGATCAGTTAGCAGATATCAACATTAAGGCAAGACTCTCCACCAGGAAAAAGACCACAACTCACTAAGGCTCAGATGATGATTAGCATTTTTAAATTAAGGTATGTATGTAACATTACTCTTTTAGACATAATGCTATTGCACACTTAATAGACAACAGTACAGTGTAAAGGTAACTTTTATATGATCTGGGAAACCAAAAAATCACGTGATTTGCTTTATTGCGATGTTCTGGAACCAAAACCCATGGCATCTCCGAGTTGTGCCTGTAGTTTATGTGCAAATAGTGGATGGTATTGTTTCTCTTCTTCCTAGCTGAGGCTCTTTGCCTTTTTGGTTTTTTGGGGGGTTTGGGAGGGGTTTTTTTGGCCACACCACATGGCTTGCAGGATTTTAGTTTCCTGACCAGGAATCGAACCTGGGCCCTCAGCAGTGGACAGCACAGAATCCTAACCACTGGACCACCAAGGAATTCCCTCTTTCTTGTCTTCTTGTGCTAGCTTCCAGGTTGAGGCCCACCATCTCTCTTATGACCTCTTGTCTTTTTTCTAACCTAGAAATTGTCCCTTTTAAAAAATCTCACCACAGTGAGCTACTCTACTGCAAAAACCCTTTGGCTGAAACCATGTAAAAATGCTGGGGAAAAAAAATAATCAAATTTTGTTTCTGAACTCACAAAATATGTATAATGCAATGCAAGAAGACAAGCTGAAAGCCAGAACAGTGCACTGCAGGCTGCAGGGAAGAGGCACCTTGTCCTGATGACATGGGGACTCCCAACAAAGACATTTCCATAAAACTAGAACCCCTTCAGGGCCAAAACATTAGACAACAAAATCAACTAAATCCAATTTGACTGTTTGAAAATATCAGTAAAAGGGATAAACTTCTAGCTACAATGATCAAGCAAAAAGGAGACAACACAAATTACAACATCAAGAAGGAAAAAGGGGACATCACTACAGATCCTATAGACACTGAAAGGACAATAAGAGAATATTGTGAACATTATTCTAATAGACTTGACATCCTAGTTGAAGTGAAAAAGAATTCCATGAAATATACACATTACTAAAAGTGACTCACAAAGAAAGAGAAAACCCAAACAGCCCCATCACAATTAAAGAAATTGAATTCATAATTTAAAATCTCACAAAGAAAACTTCAGACCGAGATGGCCTGATTGGTAAGTTTTATCAACATTTAATGAAGAAATGATGTCATTCTATACAAACTTTCAGAAAATAGAGGAGGAGGAAACGCACATTACTGATCAGAATATAAAAAGGTATGGGACTTCCCTGGTGGCTCAGTGGATGAGACTCCGTGCTCCCAATGCAGGGGGGCCGGGTTTGATCCCTAGTCAGGGAGCTAGATCCTACATGCATGCCACAACTAAGAGTTCGCATGACACAACTAAGGAGCCAGAGAGCTGCAACTAAGGACCCCACATCCCACAACTAAGGAGCTAGCGCAACCAAAGAAAGAAAGACTATAAAAGGTACAATCACATGAAAAACAGTTTGGCATTTTGAAAACAATAAACATGTACTACCATATGACCCAGCCATTCCTCTCCTAGGTATGAAAACACAGAGACCTTTAAGCACTGTTCTTAGCAGACTTATTCATAATAACCAAAGAGCTGGGAGCAGCCCAGGGGTCCATCAGTAGGCGAATGGATGAACCCATTGTGTTGTAAACATGCATGTAAACATGCAAATAATTCTTAGCAATAAACAGATCAAATTATTGCTACACATTTGAACCTCAAAAACATGCTGAGCTAATGAATCCAGAAACAAAAGAATATACACCATATGATTCCATTTATATAGGACTCCATGGAGGAAAAAAGTCCCAGTCAATCCCTCCCCAACTCGGCCCCGGCTAACCACTGACCTGATCTCTGTCCCTGGGAAGTGGAACAAGGGACTATCTGTGGGGGCTGGAAATGTTCTATATCTTAATTGTGTGGTAGGTACCTCAGTGTACACATTTGTCAAAAACCATCAAGCTGTACACTTAAAATAGGTGCATTTTGTTTCATGTAAATGACGACTAACTCTCTGCATAAAGCCCTGATTTGTAGTATTTTCTAATTTCCATGATCTAAACACTCCCACCACATCACTCAGCACAGAGCTGGGAAGGGGTGTGCATGGTCAGTCTTGTGCGGCGGTACAAGCCAGCTCCGGCACAACACCACTTGTCCCTCAGTCAAGTTGGTCTTGAAAAGAAAACAAAGAAACCCTGAAATATCATTACGGCAGGCTAAAATAAATAAGACTTTCAATGCCAAGTGTTGATGAAGGCACAGAGCAGTGGAAATGCTGGTAAAAGCATAGATTGGCGATATCTATTAAAAGTTGATGCTGTACACACCCAGAACCCAGCTGTGCCATGCCTGGGGCGTCCACAACAGAAGCGTGCACTACAGGTCACAGCAGCACTGTTCACTAAAGACCAAACACCCATCAGGAGTGAAGAGGTGGACGGGGGTCATGCACTCACACGACGGGACACTTTACTGCACTCAGATACACACCTCGTGACTTCACTTACAATACGACGCCCACAGGCAAGTGGTGCTAAGTGCAGGCTTGTGGTCACATTGGGGGACATTAAGTCTCTGAACATTTTCTGAGCTCACATTTTGTGGACTTTTGTATGTGTTCAATCCACAATTAAAACGTTTTTGACAGAAAAAGCTGTTTTCATCGTTGAGTGTCAGACCCTTTACACTGTATTTATTATATGAGCCCAGAGCTGGGTGTTTGTCTTTTCATAGACAGGCATAAGAAGGTGCTGTGCCCACTTGACTCCGGGTGGGGTTCCTGCACATCTTGTCTTGCGCTGTGACTGACACACTTTCCCTTTTCTGGTTGCCCATCGTGGAAGGGCTTTCTGTTCCCTGAGTTTGTAAACCTGCTGGGTGAGACTCAAAAGCCCCAGACAGCCCGCCCTCCCTCCTAGGGCGGTTTGGTTCTTTTCTAAAGTCAACGCTTGAACCCTGAGGGACCAGAGCAAGTTCACAAAGCCTCCCGAGATAGAGCTGGCGGCACCCAGTTGGCCCACATCTACCTGCAAGGACATCTTGCTCTGGGGCTGAAAGGAAAGCGGTGACGTGAAGCTGGCCGAACCAGATGACGCCTCTTACCTGCCTTTCCTCCTGCACGGGGTCCACGGTTCCATTTGTCCTAGGAGGGTCATCTGCGTCGCTGCCCCCGCTGGTGCTGGCTCGGTAGGGCTGCACCTGGGGCGAGGGCCTCAGCGCCAGCCAGCAGCTGCGCTCCCCGCGGGCACACATTTGCATCTCAATAACCGGGTCTGAAGCTGAAGGAGCCAGCTGTCGGAGCCTCGGGAGAAACGCGCCTTGTTCCTTTAAGGGGTGGGCTCAAGGCTCTTCATCAAGTGGCCTCCATCTCCCCGCTGGTCTTCACACTCACACAATTCTTCTGGACGAAAAAAATACGAAGCACCATTAGCAAGCGAGTTATCAGGGGCCAACTGTGTCCCCATCAATGCCCCTCAGTCCATTGTGGCCGTCGTGCAGCTGCAGGGCTGGCGCCGAGCAAGCCGCCGGCTGGGCTGTCCCTCCATCCCGTCTGACCATCCCCACTGGGCACTGCGGCCATCGAGCCCTTTCACTGTCGTGTCCAGTGGAAGTGGATGGCACGTTCAGAGCTCATGCACTGTCCTGGGGGGACCAGGCCCAGCCAATGCCCCCCAGACGATGGCTCAGCCCCAGTGGATCCCATCCTCCCCTCACCCGCCAGCTGTTCTTGTCGACCCAGTGCCATGAGCCCACCCCTTGCTGACCAATGCCCCTGGCTGCCCACTGCCCCAGGGTCTCGGCACACAGGTCCGCCCCAGAGGCCTTCCCTGGCCCACCCCAACACGTCCCTCACTGGGAGTCTCGGAACAGGTGTCCCTGGGCCTGGTGTTCCACACTCCTCAGTCCCCACACAAGGGCGTCACCTCCACCAGTGAGGGCCTGCAGGTCAGCTGTGGTGGGTTGAATAGTGTCCCCCAAAATTCACATCCACCCAGAACCGCAGAACATGACCTTAGAAATAGGGTCTTTACAGATGTGATCGGTTAAGAGGAGGTAATGCTGGCTTAGGCTGGGACTAAACCAATGTCCAGTGTCCTTACACCAGGAGGAGACACAGACACAGGGGAGGCCATGTGACCACAGAGGCAGAGACAGTGATGCGGCCACAACCCAGGGATGCCAGAGCCCCCAGAAGCAGGACGAGGTGGGAAGGATCCTCCCCTGGAGCCTTGGACTTCTGGCCTCAGACCGGGAGATGGGACATTCCTTTCTTCCTAAACCCCCTAGATTTTGGCCCTGTGCTGCGAGGGGTCCCAGAGACCCACACACTGGAGGAGGAAGTAGCGTCTCTGGACCCAGGAGGGCCTCGCATACCCAGATCTGGCCGTGCAGAGCATGGGGCCCAGGGTGGCCCCCACAACAACCCTCCTTGATGACCTGGGGGCAGGTGGGCAAGCACCTCCCGGGGCAGCAGCCTCACCCAAGAGGGTCAGGGATGCAGGGCAACAAGATAGACGGTTCTGCTCTGGGGCTGATGGCTCCACCCCATCAGCTCATGCAGGGCCCCCCACGCATCTGTGCCCTTGACCCCACCAGCCCCTCTGAGCCCTTCGCACCCAGCCGGGAGCCACTGGGACCCCTCGCCCCTGCCCAGGGGGCACACTGCCCTGGATATGGGCAAATTTGGGTATGAGTCCCTAGGGGAGCGGGACAGTGGGCATTCACGGGCGACACCTGGGGAGGACAGGGGCCAAATTCCTCCCTAGATGGTGTGGCAGGTCCCCAGGTGGCCATGCCGGGAGGTACCAGCAGGCCCGCAGCCCAGGGTCGAGCTCTTTGAGCTCCTGCTGCCCAACGCAGAGGGGAGGCGCTGCAGGTGGCACTCACTTTCCATCACTAACAGCTCCAGGCGGGAATACACTGGGAACTGACATAACAGGCACCGTGGAACCACAGGCCCCTTGCTGGGAGGAAGGACCATAAGGACAGGCCAGGAGGAAACAGACCAAGAGGCTCCCTTCTGCTCTGAAGGGGAAGAGCCCCACCTGGAAGGGGACGCACCCCAACGCTCTGCCCTTCCCTAAGTGTGCCAACCTTGTCTGTCACCCTCCCCTGGGGTGCTGGATGGGCCAAACCCATGAGGAGCGGAGGACACGGGTCACCTGGTCCCTCATCTGTGACCCTCAGGGCCAGCTTGGGGGTTCAGAGGGAATCAGGTGCGGCCACAGGGCCTGAACAGTCTAGGCATCAACATCAACACCCCAGGTTCCCACAGGGACCGGGAGAACCAGACAGACACAGGGCAGGCGGACCAACCGCAGGTTCTTGCCAAACATCTAAGAGACGTCTGGGGTTTGGAATCGCAGATCAGGGCTGTGGGCGGCATCCTATTCCATAGACTTTTCTGGGGGGGGAGAGACTCCCACGCACGTTTGCTGGTGTCACAGGGTCTTGGCTGGTGGGACACAGTTATCAAGGGGGTTCCCCTCTATCATCCCTGAGTGCTGGGGCAGGAATGGCTGCAAAGCCCGGAGTGGGGGGGCTTCCAGGTGGAGGCAGAAGCTGGAGGCCCTGACGCAGCTCTGCCCGCTGACCCCACCGAGACTCAGCACCTAATTACTCCTGCTCCCGTCCCAGGGCTGGCAGAGGATGCCCTGGAGGGGCTGCCAGCCAGGCCGTGCCCTAAGGGTCAGGGGGACAGCTGCCCGGAGAGGAGGGGACGAAACCTGAGACCACAGGCACCTCCTCTGCCTCAAAAAGGAAGACGCCAGGATCCCTGGACACAGAGGCGTCTGTCTTCCCCGGGTAAGGTTAGCAGGGAGGTGGCAGAGCCAGGAAAACCCGGCACGTAGCCGCCTCTTCACAGGGTGAGAGGGACAACGCCCCACCTGAGGCCGGGGGGACAGCTGGCCCGCCACCGTTGGGCTCAGGCACCACAGCGCACAGGCAGCCGAACCCCACTCAGACCCAGGAAGCAGAGCACACACTGCCCGGAACTCCTATCTGTGCCGCGCAGCTGGCAAGGGCCATAGGCAGCTCATGGCGGGAGGTGGGGGGGCTGGCATCGTCCACCCTTGGCCAGGGTGCCCACACGTCCCTAAACAAGGTGGGGGCACTGAGCCCAGGTCCCTGCGAGCAGCACAGGGTACAGCGGCCCATCCCTTCCCGGACAGGGGCCCAGGGCCAGTGCTGAGCCATCCTTACCAGCCTAAAAGGTGGGAACCCACATGCACCTCACAGCTCAGGGACAGAAGCCGAGTGGCTTTGTGGAAAGACTTGCCAACCCCAATGATTCCGCAGCCCCAGCCTCTGAGCTGAAACCGGTGAGTCTCTTGCAGCCTTCTCAGGACCAGTGGGTCCAAGCTGGGGCCAGGAAGGGAAGGCACCCCTGCACCGACAGAAGCCAGGCACACCCCACACCTGGGGCCACACCGGAGAGCAGCCCACAGGGCCAGGCAGCAGGGAAGGCCGCTGCCAGAGCCCCATCATCCTGCCTTACCAGGAGAGGCCCCAAATCCAATGACAGTGTCCTTACAGGAGACAGAAGAGGACAGACACAGACTGAGAAGAAGTCTCATGAAGATGGAGATGGGAGCTCCCAGAAGCTGGAAGAGGCTGGAAGGATCCTCCCCTGGAGCCTCTATCTTGGTCTGACTTCTGGCCTCCAGACTGTGAGAGGATGAGGGTCTGCTGTTTTCACCACCCAGGTTGTAGTGATTTGATCTGGCAGCCCCATGACACTAGCATACCCACCATCCACTCTACTGTGGGTGTGATGGGGGCGGCCCCCTCCCCAGGCTTCTTCCAACTTCTCTGGTCAGCCTGGGGGGCACGGCTTCAATGGACACACCCAAGTCAGAGGCAGAAACACTCCTCCTTTGATACCTTAGATGAAATGGACCAATTCCCCCAAAATCACAAACAACCAAACTCACCCAAAATGTAATAGATACTGAATAGTACTATAATTGTCAAAGACGTTGAATTTGCAGTTAAAACTATGGAAGAGAAATGTCCAGGCCCAGGTGGTTTTACTGGTGAATTCTACCAAACATTTAAAGAAAAAGTAACACCAATTCTACCCAATCTCTTTCAGAAAGTAGAAAAGGAGGGAACATTTCCAAGGTCAGCATTACCCAAACCAAAGCCAGAAAGGACAAACAAGAAAACCACAGACCAACATCCCTCACGAAATAGAAAATGAGCCAGCAACCAAGTGGGCTCAGCTTCAAAATTTGAAAATCAAAAGACCAAATAAGAAATAAGAAAAAACATATAATCATATCAACAGATGAAGAAAAAACATTAGACAAAATTCAGTATCTATTCATGATAAACAACAACCACCACCTCTCAGCAAATCGGAACAAGAACTTCCTGAACCTGACAAAGGGCATCTACATACCCACAGCCGCCCCTCTCCCCCGTGCCCCCCACCCTCAGTGGAGAAAGCCATACAGCGGTCTGGCTGGGAACCAACCCCTCTGTTCTGAGGAGCTGGGCAAGGGCGGGGAGGGGGCAGACAGTCCAGAAAAGGCAGGACGGCCACCACTGTCAGATGGGAGAAGCTGGCAGACAAGCTCCATGTCCCAGACAGAGCATCACACAAAGGCCACCTCCCCCAGGGCAGGGGCCCCGGCCCAGAAGCCGCCCCTGTGTCCCAGGGTCTAGTGTTGAACCACGGTCAGGCCCAGGGTCGGCCTGCAGGCGCCTCCGCCCCGTGGGGTCCTCAGAGGCTGGGTCTGAAGGGGCTGCACCACTGGTGTGGTTGCCCCCAGGTCCAGGCTCAGCCCTGGGGTGCCCTCCCAGCGGCTCTCAGGTGGGGGACCCTGAAGGGGCGTCAACACGTCAGCAGGACCCCTAGGGACTGTCATAGGTGACAGCTGGAGGTGAGAGGCTGGAGCTAGGCCCTGAGGCCCCTCGAACTTGCAGGTTCACAGCTCACAGCGTCTAGGCCAGGCAGCCTCCCCACACATCATTCCAACATGTCAATAACTTCATGGGGATTTTCGTCCTCCTAAGGTGAGAGCTTGACAAGGCCTGTGTATCGGCCGCAGGGCATCCCCCGGAGCCAGCCCCTCCAAGAAGGGCCTTGACCGGCCTGTGGCTTCAGACCCTGGCCTCACTCAGACTGACGTCCAGCGCCCGCGGGCAGGGCTCAAGGGCAGAGCTGGGCCGAGGGACACCGGCCTCCCAGCTCACAGCCCAATGTAGTGTAAACATTTGGTAGAATCACAGTGAAGCGGCCTGGGCGTTCCTCCAGGGAGGTTTTTAAACCACTAACCTAATCTATTTCTTACAGGTCTTAGCTTCTGACAGTGAGAAAAGGCAAAGGGAAAAATAACAAATAACGAAAAGCACACAGGTGTGAGTCTCCTGGTCTTGCTCACACAGGAGAGAAGGAACCCACCTCTTTCCTGGCTGTTTCCCAACCAAATGTGATTCAAACATCTCCTCTCCTGATGACGCCGTTCCTGACAGATGTGGCAGTGGGGCTGGCGTGCTGCTCATGGCAACAGGGACCCTTGTCTCCAGGTCTCTGTCCTGTGGAGATGCCTCCAAACAGGAAAGTGGGGAATCCCCTGGCGGTCCCGTGGTCAGGATTCGGCCCCTGCAGGTGACCCGGCCTGCTCGGAGTCTGCACCTGCCCCCAGCCTGACCCCACGCAAATGACCGAGGAGACCCCAGACACATCTAGGCCCCCTACCCGGGCACATCCAGCTGACGGCGACCACCGCTAGTCACGTCCAACACCTGACCCTCACCCTGCTTCCCTGCCCCCCACCCCCCACCCCACCCCTACTCCTTCCCCCCACAGCCCCCCTCCCCTCCGTTACCTCCACCCCACCCAAAGCACGCCCCCCACCTCAGCTCCACCTGCCCAGCCTGAGCCCCTCCCCCATCCACTCACAGGCCCCCACCTCCCCATGGCCCCACATATGCTGCCCTACCCGGGGGACCAGCCCGACAGCCAGTCAGCGCAGCACAAATCAACCCGGACCCCGTCCCTTGAACGTACCCACCAGCTCACTCGATTTCCCTTCCCTCATCTCTGAAAGGGCGCTGGAGACCTCGTGCACAACCAGCAGGGAAGCAAGCCCACCACCTGCAGACAATCATACTCAGGCCCCCACCTCCGAACCCCTCACCTTTCTGCTCAGGGCGCACGCAGGTGGGGAGGGGGCGCAGGCTGGGGGTCCCAGCAGAGAGAGGATGAGCCCCGCTGTCCAGAGCCCAGGCCCAAGTGGGGCCGAGACCCTACCGTGACCAGGGCCCTGAATGCGGGCGGGGCCTGCCACAGGATGTGAAAAAGGTGCTGGGACTCCGTCATTACACTCGTTCACGCTGCCCACCTGAGCCTCCTTAAGACGCCCACACACAAAGACTGCAGCCTCCACCTGTACTGCCCCAGTGGGGCTAGCTGGGCGGGGCCTCACACCCACGGAGCTGAGAGATGATGGTAAACAGGTGTGGCTCAAGCTGCCGAATTGTGGAAATCTGTTACACAGCCACAGAAATCTAATTCAGTCACAAAGGAAGCATCAGCGAGTTCCATGAAGTAGAAATGTTATAGAACTGATCATAATGCAATAAGACCACAAGTTGTTAACAGTGTCAAAAAGCAGACAGAAAAAGACTTTCATGTGGAAAAATTTTTTTAAAACGATTAACTCTTGGATGAGTGGGGAAATACAACCGAAAGTATAGAATTTCTAAAAAAAAAAAATGACGTGAAAACACTACACATCAGAATCTATGAAATACATTTAAAGCACTAATCATAGAGCAATTCACAATATTACACATTTTTATTTAAAAAGATGAAAGCAAGTTAAATTCCCAACCCAAACAAAGCTTAGAAAAAGAACTAGGTAAATCAATAAGAGCATAAGAGAGTAAATAATAAAAATGAGAAGAGGTATTACAGGGTAAAGAACAGAAAAAACATAATTATGATTAGTAAACCAAAATCCTAATTTGTATTTTTATTTATTTATTATTTTTTTTGCGGTACGCAGGCCTCTCACTGTTGTGGCCTCTTCTGTTGTGGAGCACAGGCTCAGCAGCCATGGCCCAGCCGCTCCGCGGCATGTGGGATCTTCCCGGACCGGGGCACTAACCCGTGTCCCCTGAATCGGTGGGTGGACTCTCAACCACTGCGCCACCAGGGAAGCCCCAAAATCCTAATTTTTAAATTAACAGAATAGGTCACCCATTAGTTAACTTAATTGAGAGAAAAGAGAAGAAAACCAAAAAAAAAAAAAAAAGAAAGAAAAGAAAAAGAAAGAAATAATAAGAGGAGGATTTCCCTGGTGGCACAGTGGTTAAGTGGTTAAGAATCCGCCTGCCAATGCAGGGGACACAGGTTCGAGCCCTGGTCCAGGAAGATCCCACCTGCCGTGGAGCAACTAAGCCTGTGCACCACAACTGCCGAGCCTGTGCTCTAGAGCCCGCGAGCCACAACTACTGAGCCCACGTGCCACAACTACTGAAGCCCACACGCCTAGAGCTCACGCTCCATAGCAAGAGAAGCCACCGCAATGAGAAGCCCACACATCTCAACGAAGAGTAGCCCCTCCTCACCACAACTAGAGAAAGCCTGCACACAGCAATGAAGACCCAATGCAGCCAAAAATTAAAATTAATTAATTAATTAATTTTTAAAAACCTGGCCCTGTTAGAGATGGAAAACTTAGACCTATTTCCATAGAAGAAATAAAGTTACCAGGAAACACTGAGGCCCCTGTCCCCCCAAAAAAGTAATAGGCACAGGTAATTTCACAGATAAATTCTACCAAATCTTTAAGGACCAGATGGTCTTTTTTTTTTTTTTTGGAGTACAGTTGCTTTACAATGTTGTGTTAGTTTCTGCTGTACAGCAAAGTGAATCAGCTATACATATACATATATCCCCTCTTTTTGGATTTCCTTCCCATTTAGGTCACCACAGAGCAAGGGACCAGATGGTCTTAAAGCTTTACAAATTATCCCACAGCATTGAAGATGAGGGGAAAACTTTTATATTCTTTTTCTAAAGCAAGAACATTGGTAACCTAACTATAATAAAGACAGTATGAAAGAAGACATTTACAAGCCAATATCACTTATGAATATTGATGCAAAAGCACTAACTAAAACGTTGCCCATCAGAATACAACCCCATACAAGGAAAATAAGACACCACAGCCAAGGGGGATTTATCCCAAGACTCCAAAGTTGCTTCACTATCAGACATTCCAGACATAAAATTAACTATATTGACAGATTTCAGGAGAAAAATCATGATTCTCTCCATAGGTGCAAAAAAAGCCCTGACAAAGTTTAATGCCTGTTCCTGATAAAAATATAAACAGTAAGGAAAATAGATATTGATAGATAGATACTTTCTTCACATAACAAAATGTATATACCATTTCCTAAACCCATCACCCCCCTGAACAAGAGATGCTACTGTCAGCACTGTACAGAGGCATTAGCCACTGCAATCAGACAAGAACAATCAGTGAGGATCCTAAGAACTGGAAAAGAAATGAAACTTTCTCTATTTGCAGAGGCTATGATTGTCTACCTGGAAAACCCTAGAGCAATGCTGTGCAATTAAACTTTTTGTGATAATGGAATGTTCCACATCCTCCATGTCCAAAACAGGACCCACCAGCCACATGCAGCTATTGGGCTTTGAAATAGGGCTCCTGTGACTGAGGAACTGAGTATTTGGTTTCATTTCATTTTATTTTATGTGCATATATATATATATATATATTTTTTTTAATCTTGGTTGTGTTGGGTCTTCATTGTTGTTCATGGGCTTCCTCTAGTTGCAGTGAGAGGGGGGTACTCTTCATTGTGGTACTGTGGTGCGCGGGTTTCTCACTGCAGTGGTTTTTCTTGTTGTGGAGCATGGGCTCTAGGCACATGGGCTTCAGTAGTTGTGGCATGTGGGCTCAGTAGTTGTGACTCACAGGCTCTAGAGCGCAGGCTCAGTAGTTGTGGCGCACGGCCTTAGTTGCTCCACAGCATGTGGGATCTTCCTGGACCAGGGCTCAAACCCGTGTCCCCTGCATTGGCAGGCGGATTCTTAACCACTGTGCCACCAGGGAAGTCCCTGCACATATATTTTTATCAGCAATGGGCATTAAATTTTGTCAGGGCTTTTTTTGTACCTATGGAGAGAATCATGTGATTTTTCTCCTGAAATCTGTCTATATAGTGAATTTTATGTATAGAATTTCTGATAGTGAAGCAACTTCGGAGTCTTGGGATAAATCCCCCTTGGTTGTGGTGTTTTATTTTCCTTATATAGGGTTGTATTCTGATGGACAATGTTTTGGTTAGTGCTTTTGCATCAGTATTTAACAGCTACAAGTGACTATCACATTGGACAGCAGGTCTGGCCATAGAGAATCAATGGGGAAAATGGACTCAAACAATAAGCAAGTTCACAAAGGCATGAAATTATCACACAGAAATCCAGAGCTTCATGTCCACACAAAATAACTGGTACAGAAACCCCCATCAACATCAGATACCAAGAAGATGAAACACTTTGGAATTAACCTAACAAGTGTGCAAAAGTCATTATTGGGACAATTAAAGAAATGTGAGTACAAATTGCAGATTAGAGAACACCTAGTATTGTATCGAGGTTAACATCCCAATTTTGACTTATGCTTTGGTCGTAGGAGAATAAACACCCCATGTTTAGGAAACACACCCCTGGAATATTTAGGGTTGAGGGGGTCACCATTATGCAACTTAATCTCTGAAGACAAACATAGGAGACATTAACTTTTGGGTGATCTGGGAGAAAAGAATGCAGGATTCACTGACCTATTTTTGCAACTTTTCTCTAAATGTGAGATCACAATAAAAAAGTTAAAGAACTGAATTATAAATGCCACGCTCTATGACCTGGCACTTCCCTTGCAGGAACTTGGGTCACACTTGTGCCTGTGAGCACAGCTTCTACGAAGAGCTTCTCTGTTATGTCCAGACTTTCTACTACCTTCTAACATCACTAAATTATGTGTGTCCACACGGTGGCTCCTTACATCCACCAAAGAGGGGCCGGGCAGATGGGGACAACCCCACACAAAGACCACAGAAGGTGCAGAAGGGTGTGTGTGTGTGTGGAGGGTTCTGTGCACACAGAATGTCCCCAGGACACCAAGAAACATGGGGTGGCCATCTCTTGGGGAGGAACTCGGAGCACTGGGGTGGGGAAAAAATTCATGTTTCAGTACATATCCCTAAAAATTAAATAATTTTTTTTTTTTTTTTTGGCAGTACTCAGGCCTCTCACTGCTGTGGCCTCTCCCGTTGTGGAGCACAGGCTCCGGCCACGCAGGCTCAGCGACCATGGCTCACAGGCCCAGCTGCTCTGCGGCATGTGGGATCTTCCCGGACCAGGGCATGAACCCGTGTCCCCCGCATCAGCAGGCAGACTCTCAACCACTATGCCACCAGGGAAGCCCTTAAATAATTTTGATACTGTCAAATACAAGATGGTACAGCCAGAACCCTGCTATGGGCTGAATTGTGTCCCCCAGAACAGATGTTGACATCCTGACCCACAACATCTCAGAATGGGACCTTGTCTGGAAACAGGGTCTTTGCAGATGTAGTTAGTTACGATGAGGTCTTACTGGAACAGGGCGGCCCTAATCCGCTAAGACTGGCAGCCTTCTAGGAGGAGGAGGCAAGACACAGCCATATGAAGACGGAGACGGATGGGGGATGCGTCCACAGGCCGGACGCCAAGGGTTGCAGGCAGCACTAGAAGCTGGAAGAGGCAGGAGAAGCCTCCCCTGGAGCCTCGGAGGGAGCAGCCTGATCTGACTTCTGGCCTCCAGACAGTTAGGGGATGCACTTCTGTGGTTTGAAGCCCCAAACCTGTGTGTTAGGCAGCCCTGGGAAAAGTAACACAGACCCTGAAAGCAAACAGGCCTGAGCCCAAGGTGCAAACATCAGCCCATCAGCCAGCCTGAAAGCTCCGGCCCAGAAGCAAGGATACCCCCTCCCTGGTCGGTCCCTGTCACAGGATGTAGACTTGGCCCCACCGCTGTAGCCAGAAACCACCTCCGGCTTGTCAAGTGCAAACGTGGGCTCTTTCAAATGCTAATTGGGATGCATAGGGGGCCCCCAAAAGGAAAAGAAATAATGGGCAAAGCAGGGCCCTAAAGGAGCTGTGAGGGGAGAGAAGGGACGGGAGGCAGACAGGAAGCGAGGACACGGCAGACAGAGGGTCTGCACACACTGTGCCGCGTCTGTGCACCGCCTGAGGGGGTGCGGTCCAGACCAGAGAGCGGGGGGGCGGGGGGTGACAAAGAGCCCAGCAGAAAGTCTAATGACCGCAGTGTCCGGCACAGGTAGGAAATCAGCCGCACCGACGTTTGCAGGGCGACCCCAGGTGACCAGCACTGCTAAGCAGAGTTGTGTCCACCAAGAGAGGACTTTGTCAGTCCCGGGTGTCACTGGGGGCGTCCACTCACCGGAAGAGCCAGGCAGGGCCCCGCTTCACATGCAGATGCAGGAGCAGGTGCCGCGGCCAACACGCCTCACCCTGGTTCCACACATCAGTGTCTTAGCTGTGCTGACATGCTCACACACATACACACATGTGCACACACACACCCCAGCTTTGAGGAGCCCTTCTGCCTCCTTATTCACTTACTCCCAGACCAGCTTTGCCCTTTCTAGATGGGAGGGAACAAGGCAGGCATCCTCACCAGGGACAGGAGCCACAGAGCAGGCATCCACGGCCGCAGGGCTGGGAGCGGTTACGCGCGGAGGACTGAGAACAGAGACAAGTGCTCTGAGCAGCAAGACTGGGATTCCGCTGTTGGGTAGGGGGTCACTCTCACACAGAGGCAGAAATTCGAGGAGGCTGTGGAGTTGGGTGGAATCGGGAGGCATATGGCTGTGAACTCAGTTTCAATCCGAATGGCTACAGACCAAAGTGCACAAACGTGTGTGTGCACGTTCACGTGTTCCTTAGCTCCATCCAAGAGCACCTGGAGTACCTTCCAAATCCTACCTCTCACTGAAAGGCACCAGGCTCTGCAGAGTGGCCACGTCCAGGGCTGGGCGGGGACAGCAGAGCCTGAACACCTTCAGTCCAGAGAGTAAGGATAGACCCATGAAGAGGGGCTCCCACCGGCCAAGGCCCAGACTCTGGGGCAGGAGCATGAAATATGACATTGAATGAATGAATGAATGAATGGAGAGTCCGACGAGGAGCAAGACCTTTGGAGTTCTAAGGTTACGGCGGGGGAAAGAGGCATGGTGGACATGGTACTGATGGACCAGCACGGTGAACACTGCCAGAAACAAGCCACATGGAAATCACACCCTCCCAATCCTGCATAGGTGCAAACCCATGAACCCCGTCCTGAAGCAACATCAGACACACCCAAACTTAGGTCCCCACGAGGCCGTGGTCCCTGCTCTTCAAAAGCGGAAGGTCACCAAGTCCAGACAGAGGGGACGGAGATGTTCACATGCTGGCCTATTCTCCAGGCCCACCATGCATCAAGACTGACACAGGGTCCACCCAGGTAGGCTTGGGGCGTGCTTTGTCATAGCATCTTCCCTTCCCTAAAGACGCTACAGCACAGATTAGCTTTTATGTTGAATTTGCTTTGGTTTTTCCCTAAGAACTTGGTGACCCTCCCTCGGCACAGAGACCGTCCCAGAATCCAGGGGGCAGGACCCAGAGGGAAGACCTCAAGGACTTTTTGCTCCAGGCAAGACTTCTGCTCTCAGAGGGTCTGCCTTCGGAGCAAGTTCCTCCCTCGCAGGGGTGCAGCTAGAGCCACAGCTCTGGGCCAGGGCCAGGGTCAGCTCTCGGCCAGGGCCAGGGTCAGCTCTCAGGGAGAAGGCCCTTCCTTTCTCCCTAGCCATCTGACCTACCCAAAATGGGTACCCCTCACAGTGTTTTCTAGGAAGCCATTTCTCCATCCTCTAGCTGGTCCCCTGCGGCATCGAATGGGACCCCTGAGGCACTGTCACCCTCACTATGGCCGGGGGCGGTGGGGGACAAGGAACCTGGTGTGCTTTCCGGGCCGGTGACAATGAAAGCATACCTCCCCTAAACCCGACGGCCCGCTCAGCCCCTCTGCCTGTGGGGACTCACCCTGCGTGGCCCAGGCTGGGGCTCCAGGCAGCAGTGCCTGCTGGTGGAGCCGCAGCTCCTCCTCCAGAGTGTGCCCCCCAGGCCCATCCTGCCTGCTCCCCACAGCTGCCTGGTGCAAGCTCACTGCTTCTCTTCTCTGTGTGTATTTTCTCTGGAGCCTGACCCATGGGCTTTTCTGCATTCTCTTTGAGATAAAAATCAAAAACAAATCTTTAAAGACCATCTCCAAAAACCACAGAATGGCTGGAATTAAATAAAAATAAAGCTTGTGGTTTTCCTTGCAGGAACTTCCTGCTTATCTGAAATGCACAGAGTCAGCAGCACCTCAGAGCCCGGATGGAGGTTCCCGGGGCCTCAGCCTTGGGATGGGGTCATCCCAGCAGGTGACTGGCCACCCTGTCCCAGTGTGCATTACGGGAGGGGGACAGTGGCCAGACCTGCTGGCCTACTGCCAATGTACACGTGTGTGCAGTCCACGTGGGGGCTGAAAAGTGTCCCCAAATATCCACATCCACCCTGATCTGTGCCCAGACTGTTCTGTGTTCTCTTATGAGATGGTTGGTCATGTGTGGGCACAGAAGAATAGCTCGGGAACACAGTTTATTAGACTCAAGGGTCCTAGAGGTGAGGCCACACATGCAGGGCCATGGGGAAGCCCCCGAGTGGAAGCAGGAGCCAGGGGGAGGCCTAGGAGAGCCTTTATCAGTTCCGGGGGCGCTGGGGTTGTCCCCAGCTGTCTGGTCCCTCTTCCTGGGTGATTAAGGGCAAGGGGGAATGTTGGCACTGTGTGTGAGAGGTGGATAAGTAGGTGGTGTGGGGTCTGGAAGCAAGGTATCTTAAGATGTCAAGACATCACAAGGTACAGAAAATTGTAAAACATGATGAATACAACCTGAATATCAGGTTATGACATTATTTGGAAACGGGGTCCTTGCAGACGTAATAAAGTGAAGGATCTTTAAGATGAGATCATCCTGGATCAGGGTGGCCCTCAATCCAACGACTGGAGTTCTGACAGAGGAGAAACCACACAAAGATGGAGGCAGAGGCTGGAGTGATGCGGCCACAGCCCAGGGACACCTGGTGCCCCAGAGGCTGGACAAGCCCGAAGGATCCTCCCCCTCCAGCCCCCAAGAGCCTCCAGAGGCAGCACAGCCCTGAGACACCTGAATCTCTGATTCAGGCTCCAGACTGCAAGAGAACCAGTGTTGTCTCAGGCCCCCAGTTGGTGGTGATTTGTTGTTCCCTGAATCCACAGTCCCAGAAACATTCCAAGGGATTTTGGCATCATCTTGAAACAGCCTTGAGAAACCAATAAAACTGTCCATTAAACTTTCCTTTCAGTTGCCAAGAGAGCACCTTTGGGATGACATTAAAATTTGGGGGCAGGAGGACGGAAAGGATGCTTTTTGGTGGGTGCTGTTAGTCTGCCGAAACTGGCACCACAGAAGGAGAATCAGGAGGTTTTCACCTGGAAAGCCTGTCGTTTATGACCGGGTCCTTCTGACCGCGAACCGGACCACAGGTTCCTCCCAGGCTCCAAGTAACACATACTGGGATCCGCCCACGTCTGAATACAGCACAAAAATCTCCCTAGCTGCAAGTGGAGAGCTTTCCCACACAAGTAATTTAAGATGCTGGGACACATGGGGGCGAGGCACTGAAACCTGCTCAAGATCTCTGCTGAATTCCACGTGGAATTTATGCGGATCTTCTGATTGCCAGGAATAGATCTATCATACTAACGACTGCAGTCCTTAACAGCACTCACACACATCTAGTGGCAAGTAACAGAACTGCAGGAACACAGGTGAAAAGGAGAATCTGGCAGCTTTAAAAGCAGTCTTGCGTTCATCACAAAATTCCCACCTGTACTTGTCTCTCCCTACCCTGAAGATCACTCTCTTAGAATGTATACTCCACGCAGCCTTATCAGCCAGGAAGACTTTGTCATATTTTCTGATCCACAGTTAGTAGTGTGAAATTAAAATGTTTTATTTTTAGAAAATTTTCCAAATGCAAACCATAACATAAAATTTAATGTACGGGCTTCCCTGGTGGTGCAGTGGTTGAGAGTCCGCCTGCCGATGCAGGGGACACGGGTTCGTGCCCTGGTCCGGGAGGATCCCACATGCCGCAGAGCGGCTGGGCCCGTGAGCCATGGCCGCTGAGCCTGCGCGTCTGGAGCCTGTGCTCCGCAACGGGAGAGGCCGCAACAGTGAGAGGCCCGCGTACCACAAAAATAAATAAATAAATAAAAAATAAATGTGATTTTTCTTTCAGGCCATATTGTCTCAAAATCCTGACAGAGCCTCCTAGAGGTGGGGGCAGGGTACTCATCTGAAAATCACTCTTCTGGAAAAACTGACTTAATGATCATGAAAAGATATGGACTGCTTCACGCACTTGCGTGTCATCCTTGCGCAGGGGCCGTGCTAATCTCTGTATCCTTCCAGTTTTAGTGCACGTGGTGCTGAAGCCAACACCATGTGGAATTTAAAGAAACCGACAATTCACATGAATAACGCCGATGTCCGCGCCCCCTGTAACCTACAACCGCCTTAGGGGGCTTCCCCAATGGTGTTTCATCAGCTCCTCCAGACTGATCTAAGTCTTCGTTTTTTGTTGTTTGTTTTTTGTTTGGTTGGGTTTTTTTTGCTGTACGCAGGCCTCTCACCGCTGTGGCCTCTCCCACTGCGGAGCACAGGCTCCGGACGCGCAGACCCAGCGGCCATGGCTCACGGGCCCAGCCGCTCCGCAGCATGCGGGATCCTCCCGGACCGGGGCACGAACCCGTATCCCCTGCATCGGCAGGTGGACTCCCAACCACTGCGCCACCTGGGAAGCCCTAAGTCTTAGTTTTTGTGCAGAATAATCTTTCTTCCTTGTATTGATGCGGGAAGAAATAATAGTTGTTTTCACAATTCACCATCCATACACGGTAACAGAAGACAGTTGCCTATCAGAACACAGCTTTGCTAAAAGTGGCTGGTTGGGAGGCAAACTCCTAATTGTACTTGGAAGGGACAGTGGGTTAATTTTGCCAAGAAGGAGAGTTTGGAAGAGAAAAGAAGAGACAGGCAGACAAGGAATCATATTAATTTCTTTTGTGCAGCAAAATATTGTATCAGCTTACAGTTATAAAGTTCTAACAACTAACAAGCTTTACTGAAGACAAGAAAGAAACCACACGCTGGCCAACATGGAGCCCAAGGCCCAAAGCTGTCTTAGACTTGAAGCGATTGGAGCAAAAGCAAAGTCACTCATGAAACAAAAGCAGAGAGGCTCAAAGGGAGCTGCACACATCAGTATTTTCAACGAATAAACATCCACAGGCACCTGTTTGCTGGGAACCAAGAGAGAAGAGCAAAGATTTTAGAAAAAAGCAGGGAGTGAGGCGCAGGCCATGGGGACTAAAAGTCATCTAATTTTATCTGGCTTCTTTCCAATGGTAAAATCTAATCCATCATTTTCTCTGGGTGAAAGCTCTTAATGAAAATTCAGAGAGTGCAACTGAAATTTAGAATTCTCCAGGGATTCTGCTGGGAAGATGTCTAACAGCCACACAAAACTCACCGCAGCCAAACCTGCCAAGAGAACAGACCACGTGGGAAGCCGTGGGGCTGTACTGTGGCTCCCAGACCTCCGTGGCCCTCGCCACCACAGGAAACATCCTCCTCCTGCCGGGGAGGAGGGGGTGGCTCCTCCAAGACCCCAGTTTACAGCTCTCAGCTCGTGAAACCCTGCGGGAAGGGCCGGATGGAGAGAGGCGGCCTCTCAGCACCACACACTTGCACCCTTGACACCATCCCCCACTGTCCTCACTCGGACGGACGGGGAAGGGGTCTCGCTGGTCTCCCTCGTGCAACCATCACACCTGTCTAGTTCCAGACTTTTCCATCACCCAAAAACGAAACCCCACACCCATTAGCAGTCACTCGCCACCCCCTCCCCCAGCCCCTGGCACCCGCTGATCTGTTTTCTGTCTCTCAATTTACCTGTTCTGGATGTTTCACACACAAGTGAACTCATGTCATGTATGTGGCCCTTTCTGTCTGGGCTCTTTCACTTAGAATAATGGTTCCAAGGTTCATCCACATTGTAGTGTGTCAGCACTTCATTCCTTTCTACAGCTGGATGATGCCCCCTTGTACGGATGACCACATTCTGTTTATCCATCATTCGTCAATGTACATGGGCTGTTTCCACCTTATGGCTGCAGTGACTGTGCAGGAATGACCGTGGGCAGGCAGGTATCTGCTCAGGTGCCTGTTTTCCAATTCTCTTGGGTGTGCACCCAGGAGTGGAGTTGCTGGGTCACCTGGTAACTCTGTGCTTAACCTTCTGAGGAACCTCCAGACTGTTTCCCACAGCGGCTACACTGTTTTACATCCCCACCAGCCATGCACGAGGGTTCCAATTTCTCCACATCTACGCCAGCACTTGTCATTTTGCATTTTTATTATAACCACCAGAGAGGGGGCAAATGGTATCTCGTGGTGGTTCTGATTTGCATTTTTCCAAGTATCTTTTCAGGTGCTTGTTGGCCATCTACCTATCTTCTCTGGGGAAGTGCATTTTTGAATGGGGTTGTCTTTCTCCTGTTTCTACTCGCCTTTCTGTAGCCCTGTATGTAGGAGGCTTGGGCATGCAGGGTCCTGGTGCTCACGTGAGGCTCGCAGGGTCATCCAGCATGCCCTTCAGTACACAGGCTGTAACCTTTGGTCAATGTTTGGAACTAGGGGGAGGGGTGATCTCAGCCTTTTAATGATCTCCTGGGTGTTCCCTTGTTAAGGATCTTTGATCAAAGGACATTATCATCCAGTATATTTTATATTTTATTTTCTTCTGGGAAGAAATGGATCTCAGTTACCCCAGAGCATGAGGAATGACCCAGAGGTCAGGTTGACACCTCAAGCTGAGTAACGTAAGACAGCAGCCAGGGCTTCCACACCATTGAAACCCAAGCCCACTGCCACCTTCAATACCGGAGAGGGTTTGAAGAACCAAAATTCAACTGAAAAAGCCAGAAAACACGTAGCTACACCAGATGTCACCATTAAGCTTACAATAGTGACACATAATTTTTCTACCACTTCAAAGTTGTGTCACCACGTCCATTCCCTGCACCACGAGCTCAGTATCCCCTTAATTATCTGCCTTTGATAAAGAGGCAATTCGGATTTGTTTCCACAAAAGCAGGGCCCACGTAAAATTCTCAACAGATGTACTCCAAGCACACGCGATGCTAGAGAGCCGTGTTAAAGCACTTTGCGTCTTAACTCTCTTACGTTCTGGAGCGTCTCGCCCTGAAAAACCATCATGATTTAAGGGAGCGCCCCAAAATTCAGAAAATATGTTCTTCTGTATCTACATGAAAATACGGGTATGACCTCTCACACTTGCAACCTGAACATTAGGTTTCCAATGATAAACATTCAAAATCATCTCAGCAAACCTCCGCCCAGCACATCTGCACCTGGTGGTTAGGGTGTGGCTTCCAGAAGGAGGGGCAGATGGCCTGCACGCAGGTTGCTCCCAGCTCCTCCTGAGGGCAGAGGTCACCAGAGCTGGCTGAGGCCCAGTGGCTCCTGTTGGCTCAGGTGATGGAGCCAATGGACTCGCTGTTCTCTCTGAGCGCCAAGGAGATGACAAGTTCAGGGTACGGTGGTAGCACACAGCAAATCCCCCTTTTGTTTCCTATGTGGGACATTTTGAACCGAATTTAAACCAAACACAGGAAAAAGCTAAAATTTTTTTCAGTTTTCTGACGTGTAGCCCCCAAGACGATGACGCATCGCCCGCCCTGTAGAAGGCATGCCCCTCCCTTCTCTACAACCCTTGCCTGCCTTCGCTGGGACCTCTCTTCTCACTCACCTTCCTGCCTGACAGTGTCTGCCTAGGGGATCAAGCTCCATCTTCCCACTCATTCTGGTGAGCTTTTGAGCGTGATGTCACACGTGAGGGGAGGAGGGCAGTCCGGCTCCTGCCCTCACATCCCCATATGCCCCCTCCACTCCTATCGCCTCAGCCCACCTGAATGTCTGGCCAAGTTATGGAGCCTCTGTGGTGAAGGAGACTGTAGGGTAGGAAATACCTTTTCCTTTACCCTCTCATGTTCAGTAACTGAGGTGTGTGGACTAAACTGACAACAGATTTAACAGAAGAAAAAAGTTCATTCCCATGCACATGGGAGCCAAGAAAAGTAGCTGGCTCAGTAAATGGTTTCAATTAGATGCTTATATACCTAATTTAATAGGGGAAAGGCAGCCGGGAGAAAAGCCTTTCTACAGGAAAAACAAGTCTCTTTAGGAAAGACAAACGGGTGTTAAGAGAACAATCGAAACATAAGAAGGTACGTAATAATGTCCCTGAGAAGGAACTTGGGATAGGATTTATTCACAGTATCCCACCTGGAAGCAGACAGAAGGAATTTACAGCAGCCTTATTTCCCAGAAGTTGCTCTTATTCAGATGAGGGACGCTCCAAAAAGGCCTCATTCTGCATCTATTGATTCTCAAATGCCGTCAGCTCAAAATAAACCTCACGCCAAGGTGCTATATTTTAGCGTGGCATATCCTGATCCCCCTCAGGGCCCTTAACCACACGTCTGCCCTGTCACCCAGTGCTGACCAAGTCCCCGGGGTCAGCAGGACTCGCTGCTGCACAGGCTCCATCTGCTCTTTCCTCCAAGACCAGGCCCAGCAGATCTTTTTTTTTTTTTTTTTTTTTTTTTTTTTTGCGGTACGCGGGCCTCTCACTGTTGCGGCCTCTCCCCGTTGTGGAGCACAGGCTCCAGACGCGCAGGCTCAGCGGCCATGGCTCACGGGCCCAACCGCGGCATGTGGGATCTTCCCGGACCGGGGCACGAACCCGTGTCCCATACATCGGCAGGCGGACTCTCAACCACTGCACCACCAGGGAAGCCCGGCCCAGCAGATCTTTTAAGGGCCACTCAATCTCCCAAATGAGGGTGATTAGAACACCCAGTGAAGAAGGAACCAAGAAGGAAGTGTGGCCCCCACGGCAGCCTGGGAGCCCACAGTGGAGCAGAGGAGAGGAACCGTGTCGGGTCCTCACTCCAGGAAGCCGGGGACAGAGGTGAGGAAGCGGGTAGCCGGACATGCCAGAGCGTCCCCCAACCCAGGCTGAGCCAGTGGCCCACGGTCCACGATACCCTAAGTAGAGGTCACAAGAACACCCTCTGACAGAGATCTTTCAGCTGGCTGCTTCCTGGAACCCTGGCTATACCGATGCTGCTGAGCGGCTTGGATAAGCATCCTGCTCACACGCACTGCCTCCCCGTCACCTCCAGCATCCCATCTCTCCAGGGTTTACTCTTCCAGTGAAACCATGGTTGTGTTTAGAGCCTCTGATAAAGTTTTGCGACAATAACAAAAGACAAGATTTCTGTCCTGATACATCAGATATTCTTCCACTTGGAATAAGATGAATAAATTCCCCTCCCCTTCCAAAAAAAATAAAGACACAAACATTCTTAAATTCCTACACAAGACATGTGCTTGGAAATGCCTGAGACCGAAATATTTTGTCAATTCAGTATGTACTCGGGCATCAAAAAAGACCAAGCAGCGAGTCCTTTTGTGATCCTCTAAATTATGTTTTGGCTTTTAAGTTTACACACATCTTGTTTGTTTTTACATGGGATCCACTATATTCCTTCATATGTTTTCTTTTCTAATATGAGAAAAACTAAGGAGATGAAATGGAATGTTATTACATTACAGTCCCACATGTTTCCACAGTCAAAGTCAGGTGGTTGGAAAGAATGGAGCTAGAACTGGTTTTATGGGATGGCGGTCTGGCATCCTCTCGATGAGTCCCAGCAGTTAGCAGTAGCTCCAGGACCTGGTTCAGTCAAGGCTGAAATGTCCATCATCATCTTCATCACCACCATCATCATCATCATCACTATCATCACCACCATCATCATCATCGTCATCACCACCACCATCATCATCATCATCATCACCACCATCATCATCATCGTCATCACCACCATCATCATCATCGTCATCACCACCATCATCAACATCACCCTGGGGTGACACTTACACAGCACTGACCATTAGCCCCTTCCATGATTTAATTTATCTAATCCTCACACCCTGTGGGGTTAACCCCAGTTCACAAGTGAGGAAACGAGGGCACAGAGAAGTTGAAGCCACACAGCCAGGAGGGGACAACACCAGAATGTGAACCCCAGCAGCCTGTCTCCAAAATAAGGCCCATCCCTGAAACACCAGACCATTTGTGAGCCTAACTCCCAGGGCACAGAAGGCTCCTGGGAGCATGGTCAGCAGCGGGCCATCCTGCTTTCCTTTCTCTTACCTCCCTCTGTTGCTTACACAGTGAGCTCTGAGCTCTGCAGCAGTGAAATGCGGTAGCCTGTGTCATGCACAACCAAAGCACCTCTGACCCTCACTAGGGAGGGAGAAACAAGGCGTGTGGATATTGAAATGGGAAGGTCTGGCTGTTCACCCTTGGCTGAAGCAATCCAGATGAGCCCAACTCAACACCTGGTTTGCTTTTCTGAAGACAAACAACAAAAAGTTCAATTTCTGGGGGACAGGGCTGGTTCTGTTTCTGCTTTAAATGCTAAGCAGATTCCTCAGCTGGGGAGGCCACGGGGCGAAGAGGTGCACACAGGTGGAGGGTCTGGAAGAAGCCGTGAGCCAACAGAAAAGAAGGGTCAGGAGACTGTCTCTCAAAGGCAGCAAGAACCTCTGCGACCACATCCTGCTGCCCGGTGGGGGGCTGCCTCGGCAGGTCCTGCAGATGGGAAGACTGCCCATCAGCTGTGCCTGAGGGACAACAAGAAATAGAGGCTAATTAAGAACATTTATGAAAAGCCAGGAGCCTCGATCCTCACTCAGCATCCTCACTCATTAAGGACATGTCAGTGGAGAGTGGAGCCAAACGTTCTTTTTCTAGGAAAGAAACAGGCTTTTCCACAAACCAGTTGTCACCAGGACAATGAGGGGTAAGGCCCAGACTGCCATACGGTTCCAGGCTGCTCCCACCCCAAGTGCTGGGAAGGTGACAGGGACAACCTGGAGTGGGCTCCCCACCTCCCAATCCAGCCCAATCCACTCAGCCCAGAGTACCCGCCAGCCCCTACAGTCACCACCTCATCAGTGCACACACCCCTGCTCCCATCACCACTCCTGGCTGCTCCCTGTGGAGCCTGGCCCTCAGCAGGAGCTGGTCACCCATGACTAGCACCATCAGGGGCCTCAGAGCCTCAAGGGGATCCTGAGGGGCAAAGCAGGTGAAAGCAGTGGCTCAAGGCCCCGAGGACAAAGTGAGGCCTCCCAGAAAAGCCAAAGGGGGAGTCTGAGGAGACGACAGCCTGAACTCACAATCCCATTAGCTCACCTGAGAGCAAGCCCAGCGGGGAGACAGCAGGCTGGTTGCCCACTGGATCCAGGGAACGTGGGCTGAGCTGGGAGGACATGTGCTCCCCAGACAGAGCTCAGCCACCAGGACCAAGGAGTCCCTCACCAAAGCAGAGCCTCGGCTCCCCCCTGAGATGAGGCCTCAGACCGGACGGGCTGCAGGGCTCCTCACCAGGTGCTCCCACCAGATGCTCAAGGGTATTGGGCCTCCATCTCCCTCAGCCCTGCTTTGCTGTTGCTGCTTCTATGACACCACATGCTCTCCTGGCCCCGGGCTGCCATCCCCTCAGGCTCTCGCCCCTTCCCTCTCTTTCTCCCTTTGAGGAGGACAGGAAGGACCCTGTTCAGTGCCTCCAGCCCCTCTCAATCTTTTTTCTTTTTTTTTTGCCCCTCTCAATCTTAGGGGAGGGAAGCAGGGCATACAGAAAGGTCATGGTCCGAGAAGCAGTCACCATCTCTCTGCCTAATTGTGAGAAAAACATCTGACAAACCCCAGTTGAGGGGCACCCTACGAAATCCTTGACCGGCACACCTCAGAATGGTCAAGGCCATCAAAACTAAGCCAGAGACCCTATCCCAGAGAAGCCCAGGAGATGTGAGGACCACACATCACAGGAGCCTGGCACAGGAAAAGGATGCTACTTAACACTGTGTTGGAGTTGGTGCATAACTGTGATGAGCACACCTCACGAGCACAGAGGTTAGTGATGGGGGGATGCACAGGGCAGGGGACACACAGGGACTCTGTCCTTCCTGCTCAGTTTTTCTGTAAACCTAAATCTGCTCTAAAAAAGTTTTAATTAAGTCTATAATTAATTTTTTTAAGTAGCAAGATGTCCCCACAATCACAGCAGCCCAGTCTCTCCATAGACCCCGAAAGGTGAAAGGCCCAGGACCCTCACAATCACCCAATCTCTGACACAGATGGTGTCCTCTGGGAATCTCAAATACCTGGGCCTCAGCAAGACTGACAGGCAGAGTAACCTTGATTACAAATCAGATTTCCACAAGCTCATTTCTCCTCATAAAATTATACTAAATATTTTATGACTGACCCTCCTTATCTTCAACAAAAGGAATCAAAAAGCAGCAGATCAATGGGGACAGAACGCCAGAAAGGGCGTGAGTCAACCATACGTGGTTCGCGAGGTGGGTCCAGGGTCATAGGGCTGCAAAGAACTATATGTTCACCCCTGACCTCTTGAAAGGGTACAGTGGGATATTCCAGAGACTATGTACCTGACAGGCAAAGTCGGAACTGACTCAGCAGAAGCAGAGCCAAGAATGCAGCTCCTTTAAGAGATCTGCACAAACGTAAAATGATGGGAAAATAATGCTGTTTTTCTTTAAAACGTGATGTTTACATGTAGTGGATTTATTAAGGAGAGTTAAGGGGTCCTGAGACCGAATTTGAAAGCTAGGTCCGGCGTTTGCAACGTAGGGAGGTGATTGCATGCGCCTGTGGCTCCACCTAGTGCCAGGCAGGGGACACGGGTGGGCCAGCCAGCTAACCGAGGATGGAGCCGCCTGACACCACCACACAAAGTCGTGGCGATTCAGGAGGTGTCTTTTGGGGATTCGGGTGAATGTAACATGAAACTCTGTCCTGGCAGGGTTGCTGGGACCCTTCTCCGAGATGCAGCTCCACAGACCTCGGCACAAGACCGGCTCAGAGCCTCTAGACACCACGGGGAGCACTCTCACCATGCCATTGACGCATTTGCCCGTTAGAGATGGACCCCCCCCAGAAGGTGGGACTTGGCTACCTGCACAACCCAGGCCCTGCCCAGGACGAAGCCAGGGGGCTCAAGGAAGGAGGGGCTGTGGAGGAACAAGGAGAGGCGGCCTCCAAGTTAGAATTCAGGGACTCACCAAGATAGGGTGGCAGTGGGGCTCCCCGTGGGTGTTGAGCAGCGCCCCTAGCCTCCACCCCCCAGACGCCACAACTACTCCCAGTGGGAGCCGCCATCTACATCCTAGCAGAAGGTGGTGGAGCAAGATTGGATGTGGATCCCAGGAGACCAGCTTCACAGGTGTGCAAAAGGTCACGGCTCCTTTGCTGTGCCTTGGTTCACCAAATTTTGTCTCCAACACGCCCCTCCCCCACCCTGCAAGCCTGCCCTACTTGCTGTCCAAGCCACAGGCCACCGGGACAGCGCCCCAAGTCCTTAACTGTCCACTGTCACCTGTCTTCCCAGCCTGTAAGTTTTACACAAAACTGCCTGGTGTCCACTCCATGACACACCTCAAAATGCACCTGGAACAATAATTAAGTGGCTAGCTCAGGTTTCCAGAACAGCCCTTTAGGAGGGAGGGAGGGTGTCCCTCGAGAGGGGCAACGTGGGGAGGGGAGACTTGAGAGGGAGGACCTGAGGAAGGGTCCCGAGAGGGGGGGACCTGCGAGGGGGGACATGGGAGGGAGGACCTGAGAGAAGGGACCTGAGACAGGGGACCTGAGAGGGGGGACATGGGTCAGGCAGAGGCACCCTGCCGGCTCTGTCGCCTGACTCTAACATCGCCCCTTTTTTCACGGAGTCCCGCGGCCGGTCACACTCACCAATGCCGCCGTGGGGGTGTCCGGCCCCCTCAAAGGTCACCTACCATAACTTGACAGGAGCCTGGGAAGCCAGATCAAGGGAACACTGAGAGTCACAGGCGTGACAACACCGGCTCCCTCCACGCAACACTTCCGCCCTGAGGACGCCATCGCCCGGCTCCAAGATGGCTGCTCCACGCACGACGTCGTACCACAGAGGCCCCGCCCCTCTTCCGGAGGGCGCCCTCTGAGCTCCCCGCCCCCTCCGCGCTTCGACCCGGAAGGGATCTCCCAAGGCTGCAGCGAGGTTCCAGTGCCACAGGCAGTTGAAAAAAGGGCAGCGGCGGGGATCGCGGACTTGTCCAGGGTTTGGCGGCCCGGAACCTCCTGCAGGGCCTTCCCTCGCGGAGCCGTACAGTACTTTCTTCATGATAAACACCCCACGTTAACACCAGTAAGAGCGCAGGAAACCTTTGTTTGGCTCAAGCTTTCTAGATAAATGGGCCGTCAGCCTCCGTGCTAGGAGTCCTCGTCCAGTAAGGACTTTTGATAACGACATCTGTCGCGCGGGGTTTCCTGCCGAAATCCCGGCCGTGAGGGGAAGCCCACTGACTCTGCTCTACAGAGGTCCCGGCGGCCAACCGGCCAGGGCCCCGCGGTGCGTGGGCTCCTCCCGAAGCCGAGTCCCAAGAGCAGATTAGTCCTGGGTGAACCCGAGCAGCGAGCCTGGCACACGCTGGGGCCGTGAGCGTGGGGAGGGCCCGGCGGGTGTGCCCTCGGCGCCGCTCCCGCCCGTCTCCACCCCGCGAGCTCCGCTGTCCAGGGCGCGCTCCCAAGGAGCTCCTTGCATGGATTCCCGTTAGCTTCTTCCTCTCCCGTATCACATGACAGATGCTCCCCCTCTTCCCCGGGAGATTTCATTCCGGGGGTGGGAGGGGTGTCTAGATTCCTGTAACTCTAGTGTCTGCCTCTGAGGCTTCAAGTTCTGCACCCCATCTGGCCAGAGCAGTCTGCACAGACTGCATGCCGAGGTGGCAGACACGGCCCAGGGGAGGGAGCCCCACGCTGGACCTGGGAGGGGTGAACGTCCACAGTCCCCATGGAGACCTCACCCCCTGGCACAAGACGGGGGTCCTTTCTGGGAAGAGAGCTTTGTGATAGTTGAGAGTGCCCATTCAGTCACTTGCACTGTGCAGTCACCAGAGCTTCTGCAGCTTCTGATAAAATGAGCAGATTGCCAGGGATTCCAGGTGTTTGAGAGAAGTCACTAAATGAAGGACACAACACCCACAGAAGAGGGTGGGTCCTGGGCAAGCCCCAGAGCCTCAGTTTCCTGCTCAGTACAGGGGCCAGTTCATCACACCTACCCTAGACAGCGAGTACTGCTGGACATTGTCCTTGCCTTGGGAGGTGGCCCCTGCCTGACAGAGGTGTCTCCTCCCTTTGCTTTTGTGGAAAACCTCTGGGCACTGAAAGGCCTCTTTCATCCACCCCCACGTGGTGGTCGTATTGCTTGGGACTAGAAGCACACGTGCTGAAGGTGCAAGTCCCACTGCGCTTGGCCACTGGCCCAAGGGCAGCGGGGGGTGGGGGGGGGGCTGATAGGCTGGTCTGCACCTGTTTCCTCTGTGAGGCAGCAAAGGTGAACTGCTCCTGGAAGTGGCCCACTGTGCTGGGCCAGCCTTGCTCCACTTCGTCAGGGGTTGCGTGTGTGGGGTCAGCTGTGAGACAGAGTGCGGGGGGCCCTCCACACACCCCCAGCCCCACTCGCGTAGCTGCCCGCCGCCACTGCCCCCCACCCCGTGCTCAGGTAGAATTCTCTGCAGTGCTGCACAGACCTGGGGGGTGCAAGTCAAGAGGGAAGGCTGAGAGCCACACCCAGGCCTTTGTGAGGATGCACTGGTGGCCCAATGTGTGCGTCTGCCCCACTCACCCACCTTCGTGGTGCATGGCCCTTTGGGGGTGCAGACCGGTAGACTCACCAGCAATGCACAGGACCACTGAGCGGCATCAGCCTCATCAGGAGGGGACCCCCTGGCCTGTGGGCACTGGAGTGTTCGGTGCTTAGGCGGGTGCAGGCCCTGGGCCTGTTCCTGAGCCTCAGAGTCCTGAGATACAGACCATGTGCGTCTTCCTGTTCCACGTGCTGGCAGGAGCCAGCAACACAGGAGGACTGGAGCAGGCGGGGAAGGAGATGGAGTCACCTGTGGACCGCAGAGCTGTTAGAATAAACCACTTAACCAGAGTCACTTCCCTGAGACTTTATGACTCAGAACTTGTGCCGACTAGAGCCCATGATTCCCTGGAATCATTTCTTGTATATTTTGCACACGAGTCTAACAGCTTAAATTATTTTTGAAACTCGTTTTCAAACATTCAAAGATTATCCAAGAACTACCTAGTTTTTTGTGAGCTCTGTTTAACTGGGTGAAATAAACCTTCTTTGGTATCTTCCAGTCCCCGTGTTCGCCTCTGCTGGTTTTTGTTCCCAGGGACAGGAAACAAGTAGGCATATCCCCCGGGCCACTGTCACTGTGCCTCAGGAGGGAGTCAGCCTGTTGTAACCCCAAGGGTCCCACGCCCACCCTGGGATGGAGTGCTGGCAGGCCAGGCCCCTGCCAGGCCTGGGTCCTGCAGCGTGGAACACTTGTCTTTTAGTTTCCTCACTGGAGACCAGGCCATTTGTATGTAGGGTCTGACTTCCCCAAGGTCTGAAGCGAAGCTGCAGACACGGGGGAGGTGGTCTCACTCAGGCCTCATCATGCTTGCATGTGGGGCCAGATCTGCCCAGGCAGGGCACTCCATTGCTGGGGCACCATGTGGAAGAGAGCCCTGGTCTCAGGAGGACCCTGAGCAGGGAGCTGACAGCAGCCTGGGTGGCGCTGGGTCACCAGCATGCCCAGAAGGGACCAGGTGAGAGGCCGGCCTCAGCTCTGGCCCCTGCCCAGCAAGGCCACGGGTTGGAGTGGCATTTGGGACAGCACCAGGCTGCAGGTCCCATCTGGTGGGGGCGTTTCCTGCCCCTGCTCCCTGGGCCCTCCTTAGGGACCCTGCCCAGAATGGGTCAGAGCACCCCATACACACCACTGTCTGATTCTTCCTGAGCACTAAACCTAGCACAAGGGGGACCCTGCCTCAGGGTCTCACTGCACCTCCCCCCATGCCTGCCCTGTCCCCAGGAGCCCAGCCCACACCCCCGCCCCAGTCAGGAGCCCTGCAGGTGTGGGGCCTGGAGCAGCCGTTTCTAGGCCAGTCAGGAGCCCTGTTGGTTCTCACCAGCAGCCCAGTTAGTGGAGATAATTTCAGAAAGGCTGCTGGTCTCCCTGGATCTGCTCTGGGCAACTGCAAGGTGGCATCAGCTGGAGTATAAGCCGTCACTGCTTCTGGAGCGTCCTCCTCCCACCGCAAATCACTGGGCCTTTGCTCATTCCAGACACACCCGGTACCCCTGGGGTGTCTAGGGTTCACAAGTCCAGCCTCCCAGAAAAGTGAGAAATAGGAGTTGCTGGGTCCCCCAACTCTCACCAAGGTCGGGAGCTTCACAGGCTCACATAAGCAGACATGCGTCAGCTCGACCACCGCGTGGAGTTTGGGCCTCTGCCACATGGGGCCACCAGGGTCAGCACAGGGACCACTTCTGAACCCTGAGGGTCCACAGGGCAGTGGGTGTGACCAGCACTCATAGACAGGAAACAGCACTTCAGAGCAGAAGTGCAAACCCTGCGCCCCACACAGCCCCCTCCTGCAGGCCAAGCTCCCGCCATCCTGATGACATGACGATACCCAGGTATGTTCAAGTGTCATTACTAAGGCCTGTGTGCAGCTCTAAGGCTGATTTCAGCTGTGGTCACAGTGGAGCTCTCTGATCCACTGATCCACGGAGGAGAGATCAAACAGCACCCGCAATGCAGGCCCCGGAGCAGATCACAGGGGCCATGCCCTGCCGAGTCACACCAGGGCATCTCCCAGAGGACTCTCGGGACACTTTTGGGCCAGAACCTGGTCCTGGGTTCCCTGTTCTGTCCACAGCCTCAAGGGAAAGGCGTGGGTGGTGGCAGGCCCTGGCTGGCCTGGGTCTCAGTCTAAATCTTGAGCCAGTTTTGGGGGCTGACTCAACACCCTGCCCCGAGCTCCCACCCCTTGTGAGCTGGGCCCCCAGCCACAGGAGAGCCCCAGGTAGCCCAAGCAACACAGTGCACGCCCAGTCACAGGGCACCCAAGGGGCCAGGCAGGGGTGGTGGAGTGAGGCCAGCATTGCCAGCCATCTGCCCTGAGGAGGACGCTGGCACCCTTGGCTCTAAGGCCCCCAACCCCCATAAATCCATAATAAAAATAATCCCTACTTTTCCTAACATGCCCCAGTTCCAGAAGTGCCTCCTGATCCGTCATCACACTGATGTGCCAGAGGGGCCGGGGAGGCGCAGCTGACCTTGTTTTATGCGATCACAACGGGGAGGGCCCAGGAGCCCAAGGCAGGCAGGGAACACCCCCTACCCTGTCCTGCCTTCTGAGTGGGCACAGAGTCAGCCAGGGGAGGCTGCAGGAGCACCTGCCGAGGGTCTGGCCCCGGCTGCCCTGGGGAGCTGTGGGGTGTGGCCTCCGAGGGGATTGGTTGGTGAGCTGGGCCCTGCCACCCACCATAGCTGCCCAGTCTGACTGCCTCTGGCCTGGGAATGCAGGGCAGGGGCCGGAGCAGGAAGCAACTCCACCCAGGCCCAGGTGGCCTGGCCAGAATAGGCTCACACTGTGGTGGGTCAGCTCTGGGCCTATCAGTGGACACTGCTGAAGCCCCAGGGGGATGTAGCATCTTGACCCCATCCTTGCTATTCCCACCTGGCCTGGTGACTCCAGCCCATGAGAGGCAACAGGGGCTGGGGCACAACCTAACAGCTGATGGTTTTTGGTGCTGCACAACGTGACAGCCCAGGAGCCCATCCAGCCCAGTGGGAGGACATATCACCCAGGGCCAGAGCTGACCCCACACTGCTCCCGGACGCATCTGCCACCCCCAGGGGTTGGCAGTGTGCCGGATGAAGCCAGATCCCCAGGGTCAACCCAACCCTGAGGAGGGAGGGCAGAGAGTGGGGGCGGTGCCAGGGCCTGGCCCAGGTGGCAGGAGTGGGCGGGGCACCTGCCTGGGCTGTGCCCGCCTGTGTGCCCGGCTCACTCGTCCATCACTTCGCCCTCGCCATCACTTGGCCCTTGTCATCTTTGCCCTAGCGGTCACCGTCCAAGGTAGGTCTGGTGAACTGGCCCCTTGCGCTGCGCAGAAAACCGAGGCCTGGGGCTCTGGGGCTTGCCCAGGTCCCATGGGCTGCCGTGGACCACCCTAACCCCCGAGGCACCCTTGCCTGTCCGTCTTCGTGTCACAACGGGCCGGCCTGACCGGTGGAGAGGACCCCTTCGTCCGCGGGCTGGCTGCGTGGGGAGCCGCGTCCATGCGCCGTGCGCGCCGCCCACAGTGCCCGCCGAGCCAGCGCCGTGAGCCGAGGCCGGGGGCGCGCAGGGCGGGCGGCGGCGGCGGCTGCGCGCAGACAGGGCTGGCGGAGATGGGGGAGGGGGCTGCGGACCGGGCTGCCACCGCCCCTAGCCTGGGAGGCCCCCCCCACGTGACTCTCTGAGAACCTGAGCCGCCGGGTGGGGTGCTGGAGCTCGCGGTCTCTAGGAGGGAGCCCCTGCTCGCCCCCCTGGCTGCCCCTGAGAAGTCCCCCTACTCCCCCAGCTCTCACCCTTGCTCCTGGCTGACCCTTCCAGGAGCTCCCTCAACGGCCAGAGGCAGGAGAGGTCACACTCCTAGCAGGACCTGCCCACACTTCCCAGGTCAAGAAAGTCGGCTCTCTGGCTCCCAGCCTCAGTGATGAGGGCAGGGGATGGGGGACAGCAAGGGGCTCCCTGGACCCCTTGAGTGGGCTGCGGCAGGGGAGACAAGGAGCCACCTGCCCTCACTTGACCGCAGCTGGCTGGGTCTCCTGAGAGGTGTGAACCTGTGGCTTGATGGGTGGGCGGGCCCCAGGCCCACCCCCACCCCCACCCCCAGAGACGGGTCCAGGGGCTTGTAGGCAGGTCAGAGGAGACACTGGGCAGTGGGAGGCTGCAGGGGTTCCAAGTCTTGGACCAGCTGCTCAGCCTGGGACCCCAAAATCCCCAGCACTTGCCCCCAGCCCCCTGGCTAGATGCAAATAGCAGCCTCACCCTCCTGGCCCCTAGATTAACCTGCCCTCAGGGTGGGCTTTGCCCATGCAAAGCAGGGGAAGGCACGTGTGGGTATGGGTATGAGTGTGTCAGGGTATGGGTATGAGTGTGTCAGGGTCCCACCCCTGACACGATAGGCTTCTGCTACCGGGAGTGTAAAGTGGGCCTTGCAGGTGGAGGGTCAGGGGACCTGTCCTGTTCTGCTATCCCCCAGCACAGGGACATTACCCCACCTTCTCCAACCCAGAGGCCCAGCCTTGGTGAGGCTTTGCTGGTGGGTAGGGGTGGAAAGTTTTCCCTGCAGTTAATTAGCCCCATGGGAGGTGGGGGGCAGGCACACGGGGCCTCATTAGTGGGGCCTCAGCTTCAGCCCTGTACCCTGGTGAGTGGCATGGGCTGTGAGGACCTCCCCAGTGAGCTGGTATCAGTGTGATAGGGTGGGGCTCCCTCCCTCCCTTTGTTGGGGGGGTGGGAGGGGGCTCACCAGTGGGGAGGGAGCATCTGGAGGGTTATGGTAGACTGGCAGCCCCCTGGCTCTGTTGATTCCTCCCATACCTTCTAGCCCCAGGCTGGCCACTTCCGAAGCCCCGGATGCCATGGAGGAGTGGGACGTGCCCCAGATGAAGAAAGAGGTTGAGAGCCTCAAGTACCAGCTGGCCTTCAAGAGGGAGATGTCATCCAAGACTATCCCTGAGTGAGTCCCCAGGACCCCATGGAGCCCTGGCCACACCCCACCCAAGGCCAGCCATGATTTGCATCTCATTTCCCTGTTCTGTGCTCATTTGTATGAGCCAAGACCACACCCTCACACACTGCCATCAGGCAGCACTTCTCAGGGAGGGCAGGTGCCCTCGTACTCATCCCACCCTCCCCACCCACAGGTTCCTCAAGTGGATTGAGGACGGGATCCCCAAGGACCCCTTCCTGAACCCCGACCTGATGAAGAACAACCCGTGGGTGGAGAAGGGCAAGTGTGCCATCCTGTGAGGCCCCCATACCCCAGACTCACGCCTCCCTGTGAAGAGGACAACTCTGTGAAAGTGTGACTTTTATAAAGAGTTTTCAAGGATGCACATGATTTTGTACATTTTCTAGGAGAGAGAAAGCAACACCCAGGCACCCAGTGTGTATCTGGGGATGTCTGGTGTGGCTCCAGGGTGTCCGGTGTGGATCCAGGGTGTCTGGCACAACCCCAGAGTGTCCGGCATGGACGGGGGGGGGTCCAGCACGGCCCCCACGGTGTCCAGCATAGATCCTAGGGACGTCAAGTGTGGGTCAGAGTATCTAGCACAGCCCAGGGTGGCAGCATGGATCCTGGGGGCTTAGTGTGGCCCAGGCTACAGCAGGTCCCTGATGTACAGGCTGCGCCGCACGGCATTGGAGACGCCCTCCTTGAAGCGGAACCAGACGTCGCTCCTGCCCACCGCAGTGCCCATGCGCTGCTCGGCCGTGTCAGTCTCAGGGGCTGCGTGCTCTGCAGGGGCCACACAGTCGTTCCTCCATCCGACCCCGACCCCAGTCCCTCAACCGCCCCCACCTCCCCACACACCTGTGCTCGGGGCTGCCGCTCTCTTGACAACCACACGACCGAAGAAGTCCCTCTCGGGCTAAAGGAGATAGGTCGGTCAGGTTCATGGGGGCTGACCCACAGCGCACAGTCCCCTACCTGGGGGGAGGGCCCAGAGGCCATCTCCCAGGGAGGAGGGGGTCTCGTGGCACCTCTGGGCAATGGCCCCCTACCCTCACCCCAGCGCTGACCCTCTCCTGCAAGTGTTCCCTCCACCCTTCACCACCCTCACAGTCGCCTGCTCCCTGCCAAGGTCAGGTCCAGGGCGGGAGGTGCCAGCATCCTGCCCAGATGAGAAACTGAAGCCAGGTGGAACCATCATGCTGAACAGCAGGGAGCTGGAACTCCAGGACTTAGAACCATAGCACTCCAAGGTCGCCCACCCAGGCCCACATGGCCCCACCCTCTGACCACCTAGCCGCACCCCCCATTAGGGTTAGGGTTACCACACCTGCTCCTCCAGGGCAGCTCTCTTCAGGATGCACTCCAGCCGCTGCTCATGGCTGCACGGGGCAGATGGCTGCGCCCCTTTCTCCCCAGTGCCCCCCAGGGGACCCCTGTCCACCTACAGGAAATCACGTACAGTGAGAGCTGACTGGGAAGGACCATACCAGGGACGGTGTCCACTCTGAGGGCCCTGCTCTGCCCAGAGCCCGGGGTGGGCTCACCTGGGGGCTGACCCTAGCCTGGGCCAAGGCCTCCACCCGCCGCATCTTCTCCACTTCAATCTCGCGGGCAATGAGCTGCTTGGCCTGGTAGGTGAGGGGCTTGCGGGTGGGCAGCTCGGGAAAGCGGCAGACATCCTCCACGTTCCTGCTCTCAGGGTGAGCAGGGCAGGGCAGGACACCAGGGCACTCGTCAGCAGAGACGGGGCAGGAGCTACTCACTAGCACCAACCCCAACTGCCAGAATGCAACAATGCAGGACGGGGCCCAGTCCTGTCCCTGCCACACCCAGCTCTGTGGCAGCAGGGGTGTTACCCACTCTGAGCCTCTATTTCCCCAACTGTATATGGGCTTGAAGAGGGCTGCAAGGGAGGAACTGACACAACGTGGCATGGCCTGGATTCAGGCCTGGGGCTGAGTGCTTGGGAACCAGCATCATTACTGCCTCAAGGATCTGCATCTGGACACCACTGCTGCCGGTCCTCCATCCCCACGACCCTCTCAGGACAGAGAAACGGGGCCCTGGGGAGCTCAAGGGCCCTCTGGGGGTAGCTCCCGGGGGCACTGAGAGACTCTGCAGTAAATCTCAAGTCCCAGGGCTGTGCCCACCTCACAGTCACATGTGGGCAAGGAATGAGCTAGAACTGACTCTCCCACCCTCCAATGGGGAAACAGACTCACACCTCCAAAGCCATGCATTTAGACTCGTGCCAAGCAATCAGCATGGCACTTGGAGCCCAGCCCCCAGCCTCCTGCCCCCAGGGACCCCCACCCCAGGTGCTGCACAGACTCACGGCTCCAGCCTGTAGACATACTGCCCGTCGGGCGTGCGCTCCTGGCAGTAGGTGAGGCTATAGGCAAGCATGGTACCCACGAGGCTGGCCAGCTGCTGTTTCTCTCGGGCGCTGTACAGCTGTGTGCTCACCTGTGGGACAGTGGGCAGCAGGCAGGGGTGCTAAGCATGGCCAGGGGCCTGCCCCCACCAAGAGCCACAGCCCTTCCAGGCAAGGCACTCACGGGGCGCAGCTTGGGTGTGAGGATGTCCAGGAGCAGGCAGAGGGTGTCCAGAATGAGCGCCTGCGGTGCAGCCCGGCTGCGGGTGGCTGGCGTGATGCCCGACACCAGCGTCTGGATCAGGTTGTGTGTCCGGCTCATCCGATTCTGGGCCTGGGGTGGAGGGCGGACAAGGACCAAGTTACCCAGGGCCCCGGTGTTAGACCCTGGGTATGGGCAGGGCGTGGGGCGCACCTCCTGCTGGCTGCTGGGAAAGGTGATCCTTGGCACGTGGCTGGAGGCAAAGAGCAGGTGGAAGGCCGGGGGCAGGAAGGGCAGGTAGCGCAGCAGCTGGAAGCTCTGGCCGTGGTGGGCGGCCCGGCCGAGCAGGTCGTCGAAGGCCAGCCAGTCAAGGGCTATGCACACAGCTGCCAAGCTGGAGTCCCGCAGCCTCAGCCGCAAGAAATTGTCGAATAGGCCCTGTGGGCAGGTGGGCAGGCCAGTTCCCTGAGCCCCTCCAGCCTCATACCCCCCCAACCCACAGCACAAGCACCACCCAGTGGGACCCTTCCCCTCCCACCTGCCTGCAAGGCCCAGGGTCTCAGGCACAGCTGCAAACACCAGCAAGTAGCCACAGGGCCCTGGGGATGGGGGTGGCCAGGAAGGCCCACCCTGCCACCCCAACTCTGGTTTGACCAAGACCCTGAGACATGTGAGAAAAAAGCCCCCAACCCCTCCCTAAAGGAAGTTCTGTTCACCAGAATCAAGGACACAAAGCCCCCACTCTTGTTCCATGTGGGAATCTCTCCCCTCCAGCCACCACATTGCCCTCCACACAGTGGATTTCCAGATTTGCAAGGATCCCCAGCTGCTAATCCAAAGCTGCTTAGCCAAGGAGGCAACTTACACCAGGCTTCCCAGGGGATGGGGGGCATCCGCCACCTGCTCTCCACCCCACGTGCACCCACATCCCTGTTCCCACAGCTCAATTCCAGAACCCAGACCCTCCCGGCTACTGCCGGGTCCCTTCAGATAGTTCCCCAAGAACAGCCAGAGTGACCCCATCATACGACCCCACGCTGGCCATCCCCCTCCTGCCAGGGTCAGTCCTTCCTCCCAACCTGTTCCTGCTCCCACCCCTTCTCAGAAGCCTCCCAATGCCCCGTGTCCACTCCCTGCCCTTCCGCCCGCCTGTTTCTCCTCGGGATCAGCACCATCTGAAGTGTGTCCCACTCACTGTCTGGGGATGAGAAACACTGCCAGATGCTGGCCTCCTGCCCCCAGCCCCCTACAAAGGTTTGAAGTAGAGCATGGTTACCTGGACCACCTTTTCGTGCTCACCCGCAGAAGCAGCCACATGCAAGATGTGGTAGAACCGCTGAGAGGCCACAGTCAGGGGCACCTTGGCAGCGAGGGGCCCTGAACCCATGTGCTCATCACCGAGCAGGAGTGTGTGGGTGGGCAGGGTTGGGTCCTGACCCACACGGCACCTGCAGAGAGGGCGCTGAGGCTGGAGTGGAGCCCCCACCCCATCACCTTGGACCCAGCCCTGCTCACCCTATCCCTCCCGGCGGCGGCACCAGCTTGTGTATGTTTATGATACCCTGAGGTCCCCGAGAAGGGACAGTGAGGGAGGCCGAGACAAAGCCAAGCAGCCCCCAGGGCCGTGCAGCCTCACACCCCGTCAGCAAAGGCCGACTTGGCTGGCATCCCAGGGCTAGGGTACTGTGGACGTCCAGACTGGGGCTGGCCTACCTACCTCTGGGCCTGGGGCAGCTGGAAGACCTCCTGCCACACGGAGAAGAGCCCCTTGCGCTGGTCCTTGAGGCCAATGCGTGTGGTCTGCACAGCCTGAACGCTCAGCTCCCGCTGGCCCCGCCCATGCAGGAACTGAACATGGGGTGGGGGGTGGGGCGGTGAGGGTGGCTGACCCCCACCCGTGTAGAAACTGGACACGGTGGTGGTGCGGGGAGGGGGGAGTGCTGGCTGCTGGCTGCCCCTGCCCCACCCCTGCCACGGCCACCTGCCCACCTGCAGGGCATTGATGCAGGCGCGGATGTCGTTGTCTGTCTTCTCACAGAGAGCCGCCAGCGCACCAGGGTCAGCCCGCATGCCCCGCCGCAGGGAGATCTGCAGGGAAGTGAGAGGGTAAGTGTCGCCCCCAACCCCACCCTGAAGCCACCTCCTCCCTAGAAACAGGGGTCAGCTCCTGTCCTATGGGGAGCAAAAGCTGAAAATCCCTGAGAAAGGACCTCGGTCGCTGCTTGGAACCACCCACCACCAGAGACCAAACTGTCCCAGCACCTCCAACCCCATATCCTGGGAACAGCTGGGAGGCCGGGGGCCTGACAGCAGAGGGAGGGCAGCCCTCACGGACCTCCTGGAGCCGCTGCGTGAGCCTGGAAGGCAGTGTGGGCGGGAAGTGGAGCAGGAGTGCCTGCTGCTTCAGCTGCCGAAGGGAGGGCGCGAACCTGTGGGATGAGCGGTTTGCACGGGGAGCCCACCTGGCCAGGGGCGCCAGGGTGCGGCACGCAGCCCAGCAGGGGTGGGGCACGCCCACCCAGCAGAGACCCCGCCCCGCCCCACTCACTGGTCATTGCAGATGCAGATGATGGGCCTCATCAAGATCGCCCCTTCTGCCCGGCGCCGCCGCCCCCTAACTGTGGGCACAGCGGGGCCCCCTGGCTCTGCCTCCTGTGGGCCCTGGCGGTCCAAGACGCTCAGGAGAACATTGATGGCGGCCTGGGGGGACATGCAGACAGCGGTGAGTCACAGCCTCCACTGCCTGCCCACCCGGCCACAGCACACCCAGGAGGCCCACCGTGGGGGCCCCGTCAATCTCATCGATAACCAGGCAGTTGGGCCTCCCACCAGTGCCCAACACCGACTCCATCTGCGTGGCTGCCTCGATGCGTGTTCGGAAGGCCTCGGGGCTGCGGTCATCACTGGAACCAAGAGGCCAGGGAGGGGCTGTCAGGGCAGCCATGGCCTCAGCCAGGGCAGCAGCCAGTGTCCCCAGCAGGACAATCTCCCAGGGCAGAGCCACCACATGTACAACTCACAGATACTACACAAGGCCACCCCATGACACTGCAGCCAAATCCCATTGAGCCCTGAGGATGGACAATTCCACAGCCCACCACCCCCAGGCTTTCAGGGTTGTATCCCAGGCTCGACCAGACACATCAGGACAAATGGAAACCTGGCCCTCCCCCAACTCACCTCGCGTTCATCTCCACCACAGAGTACCCAGCGTGCCGCGCAATCACGTGGGCCAGGGTGGTCTTGCCCAGCCCTGGGGGCCCACACAGCAGTGCCACCTGCAGCCGAGGCAGGAGAAAATGTGCTGTAACCCACACCACCTCACGGACTCTGGGAGACCCTGGCCCAACCGCCAGAGACTGAAAATCCTATCCCATGAAGCTCAGTGCTCAGAGATATTCTCCTACCCTGCCCCAGTCACCAAAGGAGAACGAGCCCCTGCCTGCTGATCGTGCAGAGTGAGAATAAAGCCTTGCATGAAGCAAGTGACGTTTGGACCTGACAAAGACACAGCTGTTACTGACGTGACTAACACCCAGAACCCACCCACTGTCCAGCGTAATCACTGTGGGGAGGTGCAGGGCCCTGCAAGGACTGCTAGTCTCATCTAAGTCATTAGAAAATAGGACTCAAATCCCAGCTCACTCCTCACCAAGACCCTGACATCATCCCACCTACAGCCTCCGGGGCAGTAAATGTGCCTCATGGCCCCCAGAGGCTGCAAAGGTGCCAGCCATCCAGAGAACAGCCCACAGCCAGGTGGGCTCACCTTCTGCCGGGGCCGCCCACTTGGATCCAGCTCGGCCTCCAGCATCTCCTCTAGCACCTGTCCGTGGCTTTTCCACTTGCTGGAGGCTGTGGCCTCCTTGCCACCACGGGCCGGTTCCACACTGGGTCTGGGCTTCCGGGTGGGCCGCTCTCGGCCAAACACCACCAAGTCCCACAGCTTCAGCCACTTGAGGAGGCAGCGGTTGGTGAACTGCAGGAAGAGAGGCCCGGCCTGGGGGGGTGGGCAGCCACCAGCACCAAGGACTCCTAGTGCCTGCCCCTCATGTCACCCTACTGTCATGAACCCAAAGATACACACAGCGATGCTGAGGCTGAATGACAAATGATGACCGGTAAAAGGCTCTGTACTGGGCTTCCCTGGTGGCACAGTGGTTGGGAGTCCGCCTGCTGATGCAGGGGACGTGGGTTCGTGCCCCGGTCCAGGAGGATCCCACATGCCGCGGAGCGGCTGGGCCCGTGAGCCATGGCCGCTGAGCCTGCGCGTCCGGAGCCTGCGCTCCGCAATGGGAGAGGCCGCAGCGGTGAGAGGCCCGCGTACCACAAAAAAAAAAAAAAAAAAAAAAAGGCTCTGTACTGGCCTCAGTTTCCCCATCTACAATTCAATGAGGCGGGTCAAATCCCTCCTCTAAATCCTGACACTTCTATGGGCTAGCAAAATGAAGACCTGCCAGACCCTAAGTTCTTTTCTCTCAGCAACAAAGAAACCAGTCACACTTCACTTAAGCAAAAACAAGATCTCACATCGTCACTGAGCAGCTCTGTATAGCGTTGGGGTGCAAACTCATCCACCCAGAGGCAATGCTGGGAGGCATCTTGGCTGTCAGCCGGCTCCTCCTCGGGGGCCCCCGAGGGCTGGGGCCCCTCCTCCACCTCCTCTGACCTAAGACTGGAGAGCATTGTGCCCTGAACCACTGGGCCTTAACCCCATGCAGGGGTCACACCCCCCAGAATACATGCTGGTGGTCAGCAGTCCAAGGACCGGTGAGGACCTCAGAGGTGGAGGGGCCCACTGTGTCACCTGCACAGTGTGTCCGATAGCCGCTGGGCCTCTTCCAGCAGTCGCTGTCGCCGCTGTGCAAACAATGGGGTTGGAATCAGGATGGCTCAGCCAGCCAGTCACCCCAGAGATACCTCTCCCTTCCCAGCAAACCCCAGCAGACCATACCTCGCTGTCGACCTTCTCCTTCAAGGAGGCAAAGGACATGCCCAGCAGGTCCAGCTGGCCATGGCCACGCCACCGGATGTCAAGAAGAGGGCTCTGCAGGGAAGGGAGAGCATCAGTCACCTTCCTCTAGGTTATAGGATTTCTACAGCTCCAATCCCAACAGTGCTCAGGGACCTAGGTGGCATTCCCTAGCATCAATGGGCCACGAGGAGCCCCTTCTCACCAGGGACCCCAAGGGATCACTGGAATGGCAGCAGCTCTAACATGGAAAAGAGGAGAAAAGGTGAGAAAAAGTAAAAAGAAGGAGAAAAAAAAAAGGAGAGAAAGGAAAGAAAAGTGAAGGAGAAAAATGGCTCTCCTGAGTGGAAGACTAAAGACCAGATGGACCTCTAGAAGGGTTCTCAGGGTCAGGCAGGGTGGGGGATGTGATGTCCAGGCCCCCGCTCGTGTCTGCACAGCACCCACCTGGACCCCAGTGCCCACTGGGTCAGCCCGAAGCACCAGAAAGGCCCGGTCGCCGCCTGTGGAGGTCACATTGATGTAGTCCTCCAAGACAGGGGGCCGCCTCAGGACAGGATTGCGGGCGGCTGGTGAGGCCCTAGTGAGACCCACATCAGCCCCGGTGTCCAAGGGCCTGGAAGGGACCATGACCATCTTGGGGATTCTTGCGGAAGGGACTTGGATCCACCACTGGCTACCCAGCCCTCCCACAGGCCCCCAATCCCCTGGCCTCACGACCTTGTCGAAGAAACCGGATCCTTCCAAGATACTGAGATACCTATACCCAAAGCTACACACCTCTTGCCCCACAGCTCAGCAGGGACCTCAGGACTCGGTGGGGGAGTGATGTCCTGAGTGGGGGAGTCAGGAGGCAGCGGCTCTTCCATGTCATCGGATCTGAAGTTCAGTCTCCTGGCAGCCTCCAGCCTGGACCGTTTGACTTTGGGGGCTGGGGAGACATGGAAGGAACAGAGGTCCTTCCCCAGCCTTGAACCCCACCCCTATGCTCTGGGCCCCCGGAAAACATACTAGGGGGCAGGGGTCTGTCCCCGTGGATGTCAGCGGCCAGCTGCCTCTTCCTGGCACCGCCCTTGCTGTTCCTTGGAGGTCCGCCTGGAGAGCAGCGAGTGGCAGCGTTCCCTCCAGCAATGGTCTCCTCGAACGTCAGGCGGGGCCGGCCCACGGTGGGCCAGGGGTCCCTGGAAGGTGACATGGCGGTTGTCCCTGCAGAGAGAAAACTCACAGCAGTCGTCCAGGGCAGCTTGTCTACACACACAGTCACAGCCCCCGAGGTCGGCGGCGCTGCAGGTCCCTGCTCTCTCTAAGCTGGTTGCTGCCTCCCGGCCTTCGCGCCTCCCCTCCGAGCAGCACTCCTGGAATCCCCGGGTGGGCCAGACCCCTGTCGAGCTACGGGGGGGACGAGGCCACGGCAGTGCCCAACCCTACCTTCCAGCTCGGCCAGCACCTCGAGCTCGGCCGCGAACTGGCTGTGGAAGTCGTCCTCGACGCCGTACAGCTCCCGCTCATAGTCCTCCATGGCCGCCCGCCACCGGCTGCGAACCTCCCGCGCCCCGCGCGCAGCTCCAGCCCAAAGCGACCGGGCGCCGCCAATCAACGGCCGGCGTACCCGGGAGCTCGCCATTGGTCAGCGGGAGGGGCGGGGCGTGGGCGTGGCTGCGCGCGCAGGTAGGGCGGGGCCGAGTCCTACGTTGGAGCTGGAGCGGCGGGACCCGGACGCTCTCCATTGGTCAGCACGGCCGCCCGTCCGCGCCGTGGGCGGGACGTGGGCGGGACTGAGCGTCCAGGCCGGGTCGGGCGAGGCGCAGCTCTGTGGTCTAAGTGACGGCTCCGGAGCCGCTGGGCCACGAGGCAGGGAGACGTGAGGGCAGGAGCCAGGGCCGGGCAGCAGCATCGGGGGCCCAGACGGCGCAGCTCAGCTGCAGGTCGATCTCGGAGTGGGCAGGGGCGCGGGAAGTGTTCGCAGTGGAGTCCGCCAGGCACCTCTCTGCCTGTGCCCATCAGACGCGGGAGGCGAGGGTTCTTCGGAGGGGAGGCAGGGCAGGGGACGTCTACGTGGGAGAGGGAGAGCCCCATCCCCTGCCCTGCACCCCACCCCACTCAGGAAAAGGCCCCTATCGCGCGTCCGTGGCCCGTCCGGGAAGGGTCCGTGGGAGCAGGCTGGAGGGCAAAACTGCTTCTCCCCAGGCCCGGGTCTGGCCGGACTGCCCCACAGCCAGAGCCTAGGGCAACACTAGCTCCCCTGATATTGGCCAGACCCCTGCTACTTGACACCCTGCTACCTGACTCAGAGGTGGGAGTGCAGGCACACAGTAGGTCTGCAAGCTTGCCTGACACAGCCTCGGTGGCTTCACCCAGAGCCCTGGGGAGCAGGCCTGTCCACGCCAGGTGGGCAGGACCCTGATGTGGGCTGGGCACCCCATGACCCCGCTCCATGCACTTGCCCTGCATTGCAGCCACCATGGAGCCAGGCAGCGTGGAGAACCTGTGTGTCGTGTACCGGAGCCGTGACTTCCTGGTGGTGAACAAGCACTGGGATGTGCGCATCGACAGCAAGGCCTGGTGGGAGACGCTGACCCTCCAGAAGCAGCTGCGGCACCGCTTCCCAGAGCTGGCCGACCCTGACACCTGCTACGGGTTCAGGTACCCACAGCAGCCTCCATCGGTGGGAAGCGGCCCACAGCCCAGCCACCACTGATCCTCTGCCCCACGCCAGGTTTTGCCACCAACTGGACTTCTCCACCAGCGGGGCACTCTGTGTGGCCCTGAACAAGGCAGCCGCAGGCAGTGCCTACAGGTGCTTCAAGGACCGGAGAGTCACCAAGGCTTATCTGGCTCTGGTAAGGCCTGGCTGGTCCTTGGAGCAGGAGACTCCAACTCTCAATCCACTTTGGTAGCCTCTGGTTGTCAGGTGGGTTTCCCAGCAGTGGTGGGTGACCCCGTGAGCAGCGTGTGACCCCCTTCCTGGCAGGTGCGGGGACATGTTCAGGAGAGCCGAATGACCATCAGCTATGCTATTGGCAAGAACAGCACAGAAGGCCGGACCCACACCATGTGCATTGAGGGCACACAGGGTACGGAGGGCAGGGGGTGGGGACCCTGGGTAGGCTGGGGCAACCCGGGCAGGCGACCTGGGCTGGGGTGGACTCAGCCATGGAGCTGGCCCAGCCAACTCTCTGGGCTTTCCCTGCTCTCCTCAGGCTGTGAGAACCCAAAACCAAGCCTCACTGAGCTGGTGGTCCTGGAACACGGACTGTATGCAGGTGATCCTGTCTCCAAAGTGCTGTTGCAGCCTCTCACGGGTGTGTCCAGGGCGCGTGCCCAGGTCTCCTTGCTGTCTGTTGATGGTGTCCTGCCTCGGGCATCTCCTGGCACAGGGCACCGAAGTGTCTCCTTCACGCAGGAAAGGAACCTGCCCAGGGTCTCCCAACATGGCTGGACAGGCTGACTCCTCCCCCACACTCAGTCTCTCAGCCTGCAGCCTCTTGCCCCATACGAGGTCGCTCTGGCCTGGGTTCTCTAGTTGATCGAGCATCGCCCCGGCCTCACCAGGGGCAACCCCAGAAGTCGCTTCTGTTCTGACGTCTTTGTGGCATGAAACAGGGAGGACTGCTGCCCCCAGGGGTTGCGTGAGGTTTCAAGGACGGTGCTGGGCATGACGTGAATGGGCAGGGGGTGGGCATGGGGTGGCGCCCCCACCTGACCGGCCCCCTCTCCTCCCCAAAGGACGGACGCACCAGCTGCGCGTGCACTGCAGCGCCCTGGGCCACCCCATCGTGGGGGACCAGACCTATGGCCAGGCCTCGAGCCAGGAGGACCAGCCTTTCCGCATGATGCTCCACGCCTTCTACCTGCGCATCCCCACATGCACCGAGTGCGTGGAGGCCTGCACGCTCGACCCCTTCGTGCCCACCCTCGATGCCTGCTGGAGCCCCCACACCCTGGTGCAGCCACTGGACAAGCTCGTCCAGGTCCTGCGAGCTGCCCCAGACCCTAACCCCACAGAAGGGGACCCCAGGCCCTGCAGCCCCTCCACACCCCTGCCCGGGCCGGGCCGGCCCCCACCGCCCCCTGCCAAGCTCCCTGAGACAGAAGCACAGCGGGCCTCCTGCCTGAAGTGGCTGTCAGAGTGGACGCTGGAGCCGGACAACTGAGAGCATCATGCTGGGGTGGGGATGGCAGGCTGGGACTCCAAGGGTTGGGGGCTGCGGGTCAGAGTCATGGACCCATCCCTGCAATGGCCAGGCCTGGAGCGGGGCCGGCAGGGCCAGCAGAGGGAGCCAGGCAGCTGCGATTCCAGAGGATTAAGCTCTTGGGCTGTGGGACCCACATGGGCCTCCCTCCCAACACCCCAACCCCCACAAACTGCCCCAGAGCACCTCCCTGTTTCTAGAGCCTCAACCCCAGGAGCTTATTTGTAGACTTGATCGGGGTCACCCTGGAAGAGGCAGAGCCAAGACCTGGGCCACCCTCGAGGTGGGCTCCTCCTGGGCCCCCAGCCAACACCCCAGAGCACCCTGCTCCACGCTGCTTTGCTTGGACCCTCTGTGTCCATCACCCCAGCCTGGCTGGGTTCTCCATCTGCAGACCTCAACCCTCCTTGCTAGGCCCATCCGACCTTGTGCCTTTGCTTCTGCTAGACTCTGCCCCCTCCACCCGCATCCTGAGTGTCTCACATGGAGGTGGGTGTGGGCCACGTTCTTCAGCCCTCACCTCACGTGCCATCCCTCCAGGCCTACCCTGAGCGCTGCTCCATGGGGTCTTCCGGGCCCCTAATTGCGGCTGCTGCCTCCATCACCTGCCTGGCAATTTCCAGGCAGGACCTCAGCCTGGGAGCAAGGGCAGCCCACCAGCCCCCGCCTCCTCCATCCCCACAACACAGCCACACCTCCCCAGCCATAGCTGAGCTCTGAGAACTGGGAATAAATGCTCAATAACTGACCTTGCAAGTGACCATGAATGTGCCTGATATGGGGATTTCAGGGGGGCTCACACCCCCACCCCATCCCTTCACTGGACACCTTATAATCCTAGTTGCTGACCTGCCCGCCCCCCATTCAGTGAACACCCTGCAGCCCTGGTGTGGGGGCTGGGCTCTGAGTAGGGGACAGAGCTGGGTCAGCTACATCCCTGGAGGACCCCAAGACCCCCAGCCGAAAACATCAGAGCATCCACCTGGTCCCACCAGGGTTCTCCGTAGAGCTGCTGCCCTCACAGCACAAACCTTGGGGCCCTCCAACACCTCAGAATGCCACGGGAGGGCTGGCGCCTACGCCTCCAGCCAGTCTGAGGTCACACACCATGTCCCTGTGCCCAACTAGGCCAGGCCCCTCCTCTCGGCCGGCCAGGGCAGACAGGCCCTATTGTGGGGCTCCTGGCTTGCCCCACCTGTAACCAGAGCAACCTCAGCCTGGATGGAGCCAGAGGCAGCCCCCCTACCCCACATGGGGCCTCTGCAGAGACCCAGGTCCCAGCCTCTGCTCCCCCGTCTCCTCATCTGTAACAGGATCGAAGGGGCCCACGGGGCAGCAGCCCGGACAGATGGATGGCTACTGTGATGTGCCCAGCACGACCCTTTCTCGTCAGATGGGGGCGGGGTGGGAGAGCATCGCCTTCCTGGCACTCCCAGCACCTCACCTCCTTGCTGAGGACTGCCCCACCTGTCCCCAGACCACCCTCCGCTCCACCTCCTTCCCACTACCTTCACCCTCTGCCCTCCTCTCCCCGCCACCATCTACCCCCCCACACCCTAATGCCCTCCTCTGCCATCAACTCTTACCTGTTTCGCCTCCTTCTCAGCATTTCACCACTGTCTCCTCCTTAGGTCCCTGCGGAGCATCAGCCCCTCACCCTCAGTGCGGCCCAACCCACAGACCCTGCTCAGTGAGTGTGTGTAGAGAATGAAGGAATGGTCCCCAAAGGACTCAGGGCTGTGAGCCCACCTTGTGCAGGCTTCCCGCCTCTCCCCACGCCCCCTCCTCACGGCCCCACCCCCTATGCCTCTGGGCGGTGCTCAGCCGCCGTCATGCCTGCTGTTGCCACACGGGGTCACTGCTGACCCAGGCCCCTCAGCCCTGTCCTCTCGAGACTGCGGTGACCTCTGGAAGTTCCATTTCCCATAGACACACCCAGTTGCTTCCCAACTCCTGGCACCTGCCAGAGGGTCTGGACCTACGGGGGCTGTGGCCAAGCCAGGACCACCCTGACAGCCCTTCCTTCCAGGTGCCCCCAGGGGCCCCTCCCCACCCAGCTCAGGCAGGGCTACCCCACAACACCCCAAAGGGTGGCCAGGTCTTCCTCCCTGTGCCCCAGCGACTGGCCACATGTTGGGGCCCTCCCTGGGGCACAGGTCCTGAACTCAGGAGGGCGTTTCTCATGCCAGGACAGAGAGAATCATTTTTCTTCAGCTTGCTGGCATCACCGCTGTCCCCCACGCTCAGGTCCCAGGAAGCTGCTGGTGAGGCCAGGCGGCCAAGGGTCACCCTCATCCCCACCCTTCTGTAGCCAGGAGTCTCGGCTGGGCCAGGACCCAGTCTCCAGGGCCCCCACCCCTGACCCTGGCCACAGGGACGGGAGCACACAGCCGCCGCCACCACGTGGCTCTGGGGCTCCAGCCCCTGCTTACTGCCAAATGGCCTGAGGAGGTCAGCCAGGTTGGGGCCTTGGGACGACCCTGACTGACGGTCTGCAGGGTAGGACCATTTGGCTGAGGAGGGGCCTGGGGGAGAGCGGAGGGCAGGCGTGACCCACTGCAGAGCACTGACCTGGGCATGACAGCCTGGCTCAGGGCCCATGGGCTAAGCCTGCAGAGCAAGCGACAAGACAGACAGGAAGACAGGTAGACTGGACAGACGGGCAGCCATGGAGGGAGGGAAGGCAGGATGGAAGGGCGACGGGCCCATGAGTAGGAGCTGCCCCGGGGATGTTCCACGTATCTTTCCCCTCTCCCCACAGCCTGGCTCCTCCCCCTGAAGAGCCCTGTCAGCCCCTCTGACAACCGCCAGGGCCACAGATCCCGACCTTGCTCCCTACAGGTATGCTGCCTCTCCCGTTGGCCCCAGGACATGGGGTCCACCCAGTCCATCTGCCCCCCACAGCCTACTGTGGGGCAGCCCATGAGCGGTCATGCTCCAGGGGGCACAATGTCGGCAGGTCAGGAGCACACCCAAGTGCCCACCTGCTCATTCTGTGTGGACAGGGACAAGCCGTCTGCCAGTGTGGGCCTCAGTCTCCTCGTGTGTACAGCAAGCATTGTGCTGTGCTGCTGGCAAGGGCCGGATTCCACGAACAGTACGGGACAGAGCTGGGGACAGGTGTGACTCTCTATAGCTCAGCACTTGCTCTGTTGCTGTGGTCATTTGTCCACCCGGGGCCTGGGGCTTCCCTAGAGGCCAAACCCAAATGGGGCAGCCAGCATCTGGCCTCCTGCACTCACTGGCCTATGGGGAGTGTCCTCTAGCCAGTCCTGGACCCTGGGGTGGGTGGAGACCCCACCACCAAATGACATCCCACCCCCACAGACCCCTCAGCATCCAGAGCTCCAGCAAGCCCTCAGCCAAAACCGAGTGCTCCAGAGCTGACCAGCCAGCCTCAGGGGGTCAGTGCTAGAGCCCAGGGTGAGCCTGCCCCGCTCCAGTGGGACCCGCCCCTGGACCCCACCCCCCTCCAGACCCTGGGGGTCACTGGCCTCACTGCCACACACCCTGCCAGATGGAGCTGAGCTGGCCCTCCTGGTGGCCAAGGGGCCCTTGGAAGCCCATCCTGTGCCAGCTGGACGGGGAGTCACTGGACAGTTTTCAGGGAAGAGGGGCTGTCACCACAAGCTCTGGGTGCCCTCCAGCTCTAGATGCTGAGGCTGGACTCCCATGGGGCCTATCCAGGGGCCAGGGAGCGATCCTTGGCTGGTCCCTCCAGCTGTCGGTCCCCCAGGGTCAGCACCTCTGCTTGTCTGTGGGGCTGGCTCGATGGGCACGTGTGGCCCTTGATGCAGGTGGTAGTTGTTCAGTGGCTGAACCCATGTCATGAGGGCTCAAGGCCCCAGAGCCCTCTTGGCCCTGCCAAGCAGGGGCAGATGTGGTGAAAGCTGGGGCCAAGGGCCAGCCTGGGGTACCCAGCCCACCCCACCTCAACTGGGGAAGAAGTGTCTGTGGGTACCTTCATTCCCAACCCTCCCGCAGCCACACCTCCTGCTCTGCCTTGGAGACCTGCCCTGTGGAGCCGTCCCCGTCCTGGGCCCCAGGGTGCTGGGCACCAGGGCCACAAGTGTGGCAGGCACAGCTCTCCCATTGAGGCTGCCTGCACACCCTCCCCGCCCCACAGTGCACACACGTGTGGACATGCATGGCCGGCTCTGCTCCAGTATCCACAGTACAGAAACACGCCACACGTCACTCAACCCAAGCCCCACAGTGGGGCCACGTGTGCCTAAGATCCCTGCAGGGGACACATGAACCACATGAACCACATGCACCACGTGTGCACATAGATGTGTGTGCTCCTGGGTGCACACGGACATACATGTGTGCTCACACACGATGCCAGCACACACGTCAAGTGCAGGTGTGCACGTGTACAAACGTAGGTGCGACCCTCAGGGCAAGGTCATGGCTGAGCCAGGCCTCCCAGGAGAGGGGTGTGTGTTGGGCAGCCACCAACTGTGAGCTAAGCCTCCCGCTCCTGTGAGGCTGGGGAGCAGGTGCCCGCTGCTCTTAGGGCCCCCAGGGGCTGACAAGGCAGCATCACCTGGTATAGCCCCAGCCCCCGCAACGTGTCTGCCTGGCAGGTGTCACTGCAGGAGTGGGTGGCCGGCAGAGCAGGGTGCTGAGTGAGGCATGGAGGTGAGCGGAGACCGTGGCCCCCACCCTGCACCACCCCTGTGCCCCGAAGCTCAGTTGCAGGGGCTGACACAGAGCAGGGTGGGACCACTGGTGTCTGGAGCTCCTGGCGCCACGTCTACAACATCCCCACTTCTGATATCTGCCACCTGGACCTGGAGCAGACTCTTTCTAGGACAGACAGAGTTCTTGGTGCTCAGGTGAGGGGCGGGGGTGGGACGGGAGCCACGACCAACTGGACGGACAGGGCCCCAGCTGTGAGTCTGGCCTCTGTGCGGCCCTGGGCAGGTAGCTGAGCCCCTCTGAGCCTCCGTCTTGGCCCCCACTTGGGGCAGTTACCTCCCCATCTTCCTCCTGGGCCATGCAGAGTCCGGAGGCCCACAGGTGCCCCAAGCCAGCAGCCCATGCAAGGCCATGGTCCAGGAGCCAGCAGTGTGGACCAGGCTCCCTGGCACAACCCCCTCCCCAGGCCTCAGTTTCGGTTTCCACCATGGCCAGGGCTGCCAGCAGGCTGCAGCATGGGTTATGCACGGGGCCAGGTCTCACTGGGCATCCAAGGCCTGAGAAAGAAAAGGGGCTGCCTGGGCCGCCTGGTGTGGGGGGTGAAGCTGGGGCTGCACCAGGGCAGGTTGGGGGCCAGCAGGCCTCTCACCCCAGCTGCTGCAGGGACTCACTGGGACCGCCGCCCACCCCCACCCCAGAGCTGTTGAGAGAGCTGTCCACTGGAGACACAGCAGCCCAGCTGAGGATCCCCTGAGCCCTGACCTGCAATAAGAAAGCCGGGATTGGGCTTGGCTCCCCCTCTGCTGCTCCCTTTTGTTCCAGAGACACATTGCTTGTGGGTTGTGCCCTCCTGAAAGATGAAGAGACATGGCTGCAGCCCAAGGTTCGGGGTCACCTGCCCTGCATGGCACCTGTCCTGTGTGACCCTGGGTGGTGACCTCCCCTCTGTACCCTGCCCTGGCCTCACCACCTCCTGTCTCCTCTCCAGCTTGACCCGGACCCACTGCCTGTGACCCCAGTGCCTTCCTGCCAGGATGACCAGTGGCCACCACACAGCCATGGGCCCCAGAGCAGGTGAGATGACTCTCCCTCCCCCTCTTGGGGGGCAGCTCCCATGGCCGGCTCCTCGGGGTAGCAGGATCACCCTCTTTCCTCCTGAGCCTCTACTGGGGGTCCGGGAAGGGAAAGGGGCAGCACAGATGGGGCACTGGGGGTGGGGGTCCTGTTGGGGACAAGGCAGGGACCAGGGGGCCATGGCTAGAAGGGACTGAGCAAACGAGGATCAGGAGAAGGTGGTAGCTGACCCCTGTCCCTCTGCTCGGGGGTTTCAGGGCTCACACTGTGAAGACAGAGCTACAGGGGGTGGAGGGAGAAGGTGCACACATGTGGACACTGGGAGGCATGCATACAGGCCATCACATAGCTGTGCACATGCTTCCAGACACACAGTCACATGCCACCAGCTACACATGTGAACACATCGTCACATGAGTGTATACACTGCCACACCAGCAGGCACACAGGTCTACTGTGTAGTCATGCATGCCATGCCACACATGTACACCCCACCACACTTGTGTATACACCACCACCCCTGTACATACCATTAGGGGCACTGGCATACAGCATCAGACAGTTGTGTATACAGGTAGACACACTGCCACACATGTTCAGCTGGTCACATAGCACACTCAGACCCAGGCTGGCACACAGGTGACCAGCACCGTGGAGCTCCCAAGGACTCTGTATTGGGGCGATCACAGGCCCACCCGGGACACAGGGAGCCCTGGGGAGACCCACACTGGATGCTCCCACGCAGATTCTTATGGCCTGTTCTGTTCCAGATACCCTGGTGAACCCGGGCCTCGCCTTCCTGGTGTCACTCACTGCCCACTGCTCTCATCCCCAGGCCGAGGGTGCCACCCAGGGAGGGCTGGATGTCAGTAGGGCCAACCTGTGGGCCAGGTGAGTGCAGGTTCGGAGTCACAGTCAAGTTTCCCCAGCAGATTCCTTGGCAGGCCTGGGTGAGGGTGAGAAGGAGGGACCATCTCCAGTGTCTGCATTTGACGGCCCAGGCATGGCCGGAGCAGGACTCTGACTCCCGGCTCCGATATGGGGGGCCTGGCCCTGCCTGCCTGCCCAGGTCACTCGCTGGAGATGGCTCAGGGCAGCTGGTGTCCTTCATCAGAGTCACACCCACATGGCTGGGACAGGACCCCAGGCCATCGCGGCTGGCTGGGGCCCGGGTCCCCCACCTCAGCCCGGCAGACAGTCACTTTTTTTTTTCTGGGGGGTGCCACGTCATGCAGCATGTGGGATCTTAGTTCCCCGACCAGGGATCAAACCCAGACCCCTTGCATTGGAAGCACAGAGTCTTAACCACTGGACTGCCAGGGAACTTCCGACAATCACTTCTTGTCCTGAGGCCTCTCAGCTTTCTTCTTTCCGCCCCAAGCTTTGCTGCCCTCTCAGATCCCAAACTGAGACTCTATCCTGGTGGGGGTTGGAGGCCACTGATCTGCCATCAATCAATTGATCAACCAGTGGACTGATCAGGCAGGGCTGGAGGCCAAGCTGGACCAGCTGGGCCCAGGCTAAGGTCTCATGAGACCTGACCCTCTCCTGTGCACGGATCTTACTAGATTCACATCACGAGGAAGGCCTGGCTGCAGTCACCCAACAGGTGCCCTTCAAAACCTCAGCCATTGCTGGGACCTCAGAGCCCCAAGCTCTGGAACTGGGCCTCAACCAGACACTGAGTCTGGACAGGGGCCACTTTTAAGCCCTGCTCAGAGCTCAGAGCCCAGCACCAACAGGGCGCCCTTGGGGGAAATGTGTGGTATGCATATGCTGGCAGCCAGAGCCTTGCTGTCCACACCTCCTGTATCTCTCTCCCCAACCCTGTGTTGAGGAGTCTGGCCTCCACCCCAAATGCTGCAGTCTGGGGCCCCTACTCCCTCTGCCCCTGCCTGTCTCCTTTCTGCCCAGTGCCAACACCTCCCTCCTGCAAGGCTTCCGGTGCCAGCCGGCCAGTCAGCTGTCCCGGGACCAGCTTGCTGCTCTGATCAGGAGAATGGAGACACAGCATGTCCTCCTTGGAGCCTGGCAGGTCAGCGGCAGCCCCTGCCGAGACTGCCTGGGTGTCGAGGACAGGGGCAGACTCCCTGGAGAAGGGCCCCAGGGACGGGCAGGAAGGGAGGCATCCCTGGCAGAGAACCCAGGCAGCAAGGGCCAGGAATGTGGTGCCAGGACACGGAGTAGCTCTCCTGAACACAAGGGCCCTGTGCTGGAGAGCTGCACTGATTGTCTCTAAGCCGACACAAGATGTGCCTCTCAGGTCACCCGATGGACAGGAAGTCAGCCTCTGAGGTGGGCTTCTCCCTCCCCTGGGTGATGTTCCAGCGTGGCCCACTTTGGACTGTTTCCAGGACTTCTCACCAATCACCCACAGACCCCTGCCTCTTGTTCTTGGTTTGGTGAGGGCTTGCCTACCTGGCCTCCATCTGGCACCTGTGGCAGGTCCTCCGGGCTCCCCAAGGGCGAGGGGTCTTCCAGCCTGCTGGCCTCTCCTCCACCTGGGCTGTGAGAGGGGCCAGCTGAGCCCACCTGGACCCACAGCTGACCCAAGCGTCACCAGTCCCGGAGTTTAATAAAAGGAAGAAAGGAAGGAAAGCTATTATTTTGTCTTATTATAAAATTAGTAATAAATCTGAAACAACCCCAAAGTAGGCCAAGTAAGTGGGACAAGACATCCAGGGAGGGGTGCATTGGATAAGCAGACCCTCAGTGAGCCAATGTGGTGCAGTGGGGGCTGGGGTGGGCAAGGGCTTGATGCCGGAGGGGAGGGGGCTCTCAGGCTGGGTCTGACCTGTTCTGAGGCCGGTTCTCATGTGGAGGTTGAGGCAGGAAGAGGAAAACATGAAGTCCAGGGACAGAGAGCCAGCAGGCAGAAAGAGGGGACGGGTGGACGTGGGGACGGGGGCCAAGAGGTAGGTGGGGGACCCTAAGACAGGCAGAGGGAAAGGGGCCGGGCAAGGAAGTGACACGCTGCCTGCCCTGCCCAGCTCAGCTGTCTGGCCAACCTGGCCTCCCGGCAAGGCCTCCAGGGCAACTTCGAGCTCCACCCCACCAACCTGCTGCTCTTCTAAGAGTGAGTGCCCCTCCCCACCCAGCGCCCAGCCGCGTGGGCTGAGAGTGCTCCCCAGGGACACCTCAGTCACTTGGAGGCCCCCCAGTTGGCCCCCCTCCTGACAGCCCCCCCAACCTTCCCACAGCCTGACACAGGTGAGGGAAGCCAACTGCCAGGCCTTCATCCGCCGTGCCGCCCAGGGCAACACAGGGCTGCTGGCCCACCTGCCCGACCAGAGGGCCACCCTGCAGCACAGGGCCCTGGCCCACCTGGTAGGTACCGTGGGCCAGCCGGGCCAGGACAGCAGGACCAGGCTCATGCTGACCTGCTGTCCTGCAGGGAGGGCCCCGCCCGAGTCTCAGCACCTCCGACCTGCTGCTCCTCGGGGTCCTGGTGTGTGACATGGATGCATCCAGCATCATGGCTGCAGACCTCCATGTGCTGCAGAACCTGCGGCGCTATCCCCAGCTGATGGCCGCCCAGCAGGCTGCCCTCAACAGGCTGCTGGCCAGAGGCAGGACCAGGATCGGTTGAGTGGGGCGCATGCCTTCTGCCCAGGCTTCCCCTCCTCCACATGATAGAGGAGGCAGCCTGGGGATCAATGTCCACAGCCCCACTGACCTGTAACCTCTGACCCAGCTCCCACCCCACTCTGACCCTGCAGCCTATGGGGTATGGGTTTGGGGTGCCCAGACGCCTGGGGTGGGAGAGTCTCTGCTGGGCAGGCCCTGGGAACGGCACTCAGGGAGGGCAGGCGGTCTGAGGGGTCTGGGTGCTGCTCAGGGCCCAACACAGAGCCCCCTTCGCACACCAGGCCCCCTGGCTTCTGGAGCCTGGAGGGGCTGCAGGCTCTGGGACCCCCTAGCCACCTACATCAGCCCCAGCCTGTGGATGCAGGTGCAGGAGGTAGGGCAGCGCCCCGGGGTGGGTGGGGATCCAGCCAACCTTCCACCAGCCTGCCCAGGCCTGATGGTCGGCCGGCAGCCACTCTGATGCCCAAGTGCTGTCCCCAGTCGCTCCCCATCACAGAGTTTCTGTCTGTGGGGAGGAAGGAGGGAACAGGTAGCCCTGGTGGCCCTCCCCAGGGTGTGGACTCTCCAGGCCCGCCTGCCAGGCCGTGGGCCTGGACTTCTTTGGCAGCATAGTGGCCATAGTGGCAGCATAGTGGCCACGGACAGGGCAGCTCAGCCAGCGTGATGCCAGGCGCTTCAGCACTGGCTCCCTCGAGGCCAAGGCCAAGTTGGTACCCTCATGGCCCAAGCGGGACACAGGTCAGTGTGGCCACCATGGCCTGGGGATCTCGCATCTCCCCCTGCTCGGGCTCCTCATCCCGGAGTGGGGGCACCAGAGGCATGGCACCCTCTGCCTGGACCTCCTGAGCTTGGCCCAGGGTCTCTGTCCAGGTTGGGGGGAGTGGTCAGAGTCTGGTGGGGCTGGACTGGGAGTTGAGACCAAGGTCAGGATTGAGTCAGTCTGGTCCAGGCCAAGTTTTTGGCTAGCAGTCAAGCTTGGGAAGGGTCAAGGTTAGGAGTGAGGTGGGACCCAAAGTCAGCAGCAGTGCTGACCAGCTGGGTCCTCAATACCCGCACTCCACCTTGCCACAGGGAGACCCTGCATCCGTGGAGACTTCACCACGGCCATGCTACACGATGACCTTTTCCTGGTGTGCTATGACTGCATGCAGCTCGAGTCCTGCCTGGGCAGCCGTGTGCTCAGGGCCAACCTGGACCCCCTGCTGCAGCACCCACTGCCCACCCAGTGCCAGCAAGTCGTCAAGGCCAAGCTGGCTCAGGTGCGCCAGTGACCAGCAGTGGGAGGCGGGTAGCGGGCCAGCCGTGTGGCCTGACCACCACCTGCCTCCCACTGCAGGTCTACCTGGCGGCGTCCCCAAGGAGCAGCTGCGGCTCATCCCCTTGCTGGCCTACCTCTACTCCCATGCAGAAATTAGCCAGTGGCACATCACGTCCAAGGACATGGTCGTGGACCTGCTGGCCCCAGACGGGGCCCTGGAGAACCAGACAGAGGTGAGGGTGGGGGTGGGGTTGGGCAGGGGACCCCACTGACCCTGGCCTTGCAGACCCAAACCCTGCCCGCAGGCCATTCTGCAGAAGTTCCTGGACCACAACAGCACCATCACCAGTGCCCTGCTTGTGGCCATCGGGGGCTCCCGCCTCTGTTGGATGAGCCCCCCCAAGATCCAGGCCATCCGGCCCTTGGAGTTTCAGTGAGCCCACCCAGCAACCCACCCCCCACACCTCGGAGCCACCTCCACTCCTCAGCCAAGGAAGGATCCGGTGGGGGCCCAGGCCAGGCCATTGTAGGTGATTAGCTTCCTTCCTATGGCCTCCATAACAAAGAATTACAAACAGAGTGGCTAAAAACAACAGAAATGTGTCCTCTCATAGTCTGGAGGCCAGAAGTCTGAAATTAAGGTGCCAGCAGGGCTGGGCTCCCTCTGAAACCTGTAGGGGAGGCTCCTTCCTGCCCCTTCCAGCTTCAGGGCTGCATCACCGCCATCTCTGCCTCTGTCACAGCTGGCTTCCCACTGTATCTGTGTCCAAGTTTCCTTCTTCTTATGACACCAGTCGTCAGATTTAAGGCCCACCCTAAATCAGTATGACCACATCTTAATTTGATTACAGCTACAATTAGGAAAGACCCTATTTCCAGATAAACTCACATTCTGAGGTTCTGAGTGGACGTGAACTTGGAGGAGACACTACTGAACCTAGCACCGAGAGCAAGAGGAAAGCTGTGGTTCAGAAAGAGGGAGCCAGGCCCATCATCCAGAGGAGGAGGGGCCTCTGGCCTGCCCATCAGCCTCACCCCCCACCCAGGCTGGCCGGAGCCCTGGACATCTCCTCCTGCCCTCAGAGCCGCAAGAACGAGCTCTATGACAACACCCAAAAGGCCTTCGGCAGCGCCAGAACCACAGAGGCCTACTACAGCTTCACGCCCCCCCACCTCGGTGAGACCTCGCCCAGCGTAGGGCACGCTTCCCAGAAGCCCCGCCCCAGAAGCCCCGCCCCTAGGCGGTGCCCCCGTGGAGGAGCTGTGGCACCTGGCCCAGGCTAACGTCTCCGTGGACATTGACACTTTCACCAATCTGAACCCCCGAGTGCTGCAGGTGGGCCCGGGGGCTACCCGTCAGGGGGTGGGGCTGGCCTAGCTGAGGATGCCTAGGTTACAGTCTGCAGTCCCCAACACCCACCCCAAAGTCGGAGGTGTGCAGGCAGTGTGGGCCCCAGGTCACTTCAGGTGTGTTCTGCCGGGTCTCACCCCTGCGCTCCAGCCAAGCATTGACCCCGCCCACGACCCCTTGCTCCCCTCGCTCCCCTCGCAGAGCCTAAGTGTGTGCAACGTGACGACGCTGCTGGGCCAGAACATGGGGGACCTGCAGAAGGCTCACAGCCACCCCACCATCAGCTCCTGGCTCCACAGTCTCAATCGGTCAGCCCTGGGCGAGCTGGGCCTGGACACAGACCCAGACGGCCCCACCGGCCTCACCCACTTGACCACTGGGACCCCCAACACCACCCCCTGGATGCCCCATCTAGTCCCCACCTCAGACCAGCCTTGGAGCACTGACCCCAGCTCAGGTATGCCTGCACCCACCCTCCCCACTCCAGCGGGCCATCCCCCCTCTGTCCTGTGTGCCCCCCCCCCCCGACTGCTACTAGCTTCTTGTCTTGCGCCCAATCTCATTCAGCGTTGGCCTACTCTTTCCATCTGCCTCCTTGGGTGACATCTGAGTGACACTGGCTTCACCCTGCATTGCCTGCTGAGGGACACCTCCTCCAAAATCTGCTGAGCAGCAGAAAGTGGAGAGTAGGGAAGCTTTGAGGTCCCCGTCGAGGCCCAGAAGAGCAGCTGTACATGGAGGTCCTCACTGCTCTTCCCCACCCACAGGGATGGTGTGAGCCCTGAGCCCGGCGCAGGGGCCGCCCAGGCCTGGGGGAGGCAGGACAGCCTGGGGGCTCCCAGATGGACTGAAGGGTGCTCCTTCCATGTTCCACCTACGGCAGCCCACCAGCCCACCTGAGGTATCTGCCACTTGCTGTGGCCCTGCTCTCGGGCCTCCTGTAGCTGCTGTATTGGAGCACCCCGGGACCCAGCTGGAACCACTCACAGGGCACCTGCCCCATGGCCTCCAAAGACAGCGCTGCCCCAGCACTACTTGCAGGAAAACCGGGGCTGGTAGGTGGAGCTGGATGCCTGCCTAGACCGAGATGCATGCCCCATGCCCAGGGGACCTGGCCATGTCCCACATCCTAGGGGCCTTCAGGGCCAGTCCCTGCTCACACCCAGCTCCCAGGACCTGGAGCCAGACTGAGTCACTGCCCCAGCCAGTGAGGGTGCTGCTGCCCCTGCCCTCTGGCTTCTTCCAGATGAAGAACTAGGGCTGGGGAGGGGTTTCCGCGGACTGACTTCGCTGATTGATTTGAATAAAGGACGAGGTTATCTTCCTGCCTGTGTCCCTTTGCTCTGGGCCCGAGGAGGGACAGAGACCCTCTTAGCTAGGATCAGGACTCCAGCCTGCCATCTCCTGGGGCAGTAGTGTCACCAGAAGCCACCCTGAGTGTTGGCCTGGCCTGGGGGGAGACCCAACAATGGAAACAGCATCAGGAAGGCCCTGAGGGCCCCACTGTCTGGAGTCCCTCCCCTTTCCAAGTGCAAAGAGGAGGGGTTGAAACCCAGGGAACCCTGTCAACTGGGCCACAGCCATCAGGGCCCTCTCACCCAGTTCTCAAAACACCACAGGGCACCTCTTCAAGGGAGGATGGGGCTTCTTTTATTGAGCTCTGGTGCCCTTGGGGTCAGACAGAGACCACCCAGGCCTACTCCCAGGCAGGTGGTGTCTCCATGGCAGGGCCCAGTTCCCAGAGCATAGCAGTGGGCTCAGTTCAGGATTAAGGCCAGGAGCAGACTTGGGGTCACAGTGAGCACAGGTCCAGGTCCTAGTCTGAGGAGGTGAGGGCCTCCCGAGGAGGCCTCTGCTCAGAGAAGAGGTAACTCAGACCCTACCCCTCACTCTGCCCGACACCACCCGGCTGGCCACCCCAGCCCACCTCGGACGTTAAAGTCCAGGACCAGGTAGCCATTGGGGGTGCCACCGTAGAGCCCCAGCCCCAGACTGCCCAGGTCCTCCTGCGACTGCCAGGAGATCCAGTCCCACAGCGGGCTGTTCCCCTCCTCAGCCTTCAGGCCCACCAGGTTTGCATCCAGAAGTTTCTGCACCTCAGCAATGGTCAGCGGCCGCCAAAGCCCCCAGACAGGGTTCAGGGTCTGCCTGCCTTTCCCCAGAAGGCTGCTGTCCTCTACTGTGTCCAAACCATCCCATGCTGCCCCACCCATAGACCCTGCCTTGGCACTTCCAGACTTTGGAGGGGGCTTTGGCTACCTCTCCTGAGACCCCGCCCCACCAGAGGCCCTGCCCTTCTCCATGGCCCTACCAGCACAGCCTCTCTCTGCAGCTTCTTGAATGTGGCCACATCCATGTTTATGTTTTGCTGACTGAGAGCCCGCAGGTACCGTGGGGGCCCCACCTGCCCACGGGGAGAGGGGCCCCCAAGTGTGAGACCTTACAGCAACCCCCAGTCTCACCCTCTGACAACAGGCTACCAGAAGCCACTTCCTTTACCAAGAGTCCCTTTTCCTAAGAAATTCCTGGGCCCCTGATTTGCCTGGTGACCACCTGACCCTCTGGGTTGGAAGATAGGCTGGGGGTGCCCAGAACTCACAGGGTCTCAGCCTACACACACTTGGAGGGATGGAGGGCACATTGACCACTGGTCATACCACCAGCGGGCTGCCCAATGAGAGGGGGAGCCTCAGGGAACACGCCCCCCATGTCCTCCCGGGCTCACCCAGGTAGGGCTTGATCCTTGTGAAGTATTCAGACCCGCTCATGTTCTGGAAGGCGATGTGGGCCTTGGGGTAGAGGACAGCCATCTGCCGTGGGCTGCATGTGTCCAGGTCCTGGGGCCTGGTCGCCCTGAGGAGGCAGCGTAGGGCTGGGCAGTGAGCTCAGAGCATAGCACACCCACCACACCTGACAGACCCCAGGACTCACCAAACAATGTTGAGCTGCATGAAGCCCAGCTGCTCCGGGCTGAGGAGGCACAGGTAGGTAGCAGGGAAGGTGGCCAGGGTGTCCAGTGTGGCCTTGTCCAGCTGGCCCCTTCCCGCTACATAGCGGGCAATGAGGGCGGCCACCTGTGGGAGGAGGCCACTCAGTGGCTTGGAGCAGGGAGAGACATATCCCCTGGGGCCTGCACAACCTCACACCCTGTGCAACCCCCAGGCCTGTACCACCTCACACTCTGTGCCCCCCAGGCCTGCACAACCTCACACCCTGTGCCTGCCCCTCCCCACCTCCGCAGCCAGTCACCTGAGCATCCATCCCATGCCCTTGGCTGACTTTGAGCAGAGATTTCACAGTCTCCAGGGAAGTCACATTCCACCTGTGGATGTCCTCGGGGGTCACCCAAAGGAAGAAGTACCTCAGGTGCTGGATGAGGGACTCAGGGTACCCCTGTGGGTAGAACTTCCGGGGGAAGGGACCGTGAGGGCCGCCGCCACTCCCCAGGCAGCTGGGAAGACTGCGCTACAGCAGGCAGGCGGGAGTCCTGAGCTACCTCATCCAATTTGCGCTTGAAAATGTGCAGCCGCTGGCAGGTGAAGGGCACCAGGTTCACCTGGTCCATCTGAGCGGCCAGCAGGGCTCCGTCCACACAAGCCTCCAGCTCCCACTCCTTGTAAAAGACAAGGTTTTCATCCACCACTTGGGCCTTCCGCCCCGGGGGGCAGGCCTTCTCTGCAGGGGCAGGCAGTGGGTTCAGTGCTGGACATCTCCTGTCAACCTCCTCTTCCTTCCACACCCACGCTGAGACCCTGGGCACCACAAGACTCTCCAGGCCTCAGTTTACCCATCAGCAAAATGGAGCAATTTTGTTCACTCTCCTGCATTGTCATGATTGAATGAGCTGAGTGGCTAGGAAGGGCTGCAGGTGTGGACAGGTGAGACCTCGCAATGCTAGCTCCCCATCCCAGTCTCCCAACGCAGCTGGGCACCGTGCTCACTCTCTGTGCCCCACTGGGCCCTCGGAAGGATGACGGTCACCTCAGGCCGCTGCCAGGACAGGTCCCGTTGCAGCCATGGGGTAAAGACACCCTGAGAACAGAGCAGGGCTGGGACTGAGCCGTGAGTGTCCTGGCTTCCAAGGACCCCCACCCAGGGCCAGAAAACCCTCCCCTGATTCCCCAGAGGGGCTTTACCAGTTCCGTGTCTGCAGCCTGAGCTCTGGAAGGTAGCGCCCACCATGCAGGGGAAGGGACACCAGGCTCGAGGGGATGGCAGGGGCTCCACCCAGGGGAGGAAGGAGGCAAAGTCGGCCCCTCCCAGCCCCGTGCACACTCCACGGGTATGGAAACAGAGGGTTAGGCCCCTCACCCTATGGTGTCACGGTCCACACACTGAACCAGGGAGCACAGGCCTCCCACATCCTCCTCCTGGGGCCCCTCTGCACAGGGCAGGCAGAAACCTGTTCCATGGTCACCCTCAGTTTTACCTGTGCCCCCATCACCACCTTGCCTCTGCCTCCAACCCCATAGGGCACTGTGGTACAGTGGGGGTGCCAGACACGGTCACCTCTGGGGGCAGAGACAAGGCTAACAGCCTGCCTGGGACTCAAGGCACCTGCCGAGATTCAGGACACTTCTCTGGAATCAGGGGCACCTGCCCAGGACTCAGGACACCTGCCCGGGAAGGGGCTGGGGGGCACTGCCCACAGCTGGAGAGGACGTGTAGAGCAGGTAGAGCCTTTCCTAAGGCCCCGACCCCCTGAGGACCCTCGGCTGCCCTCTGTGTTCTCTGCACACCAGCGTTTTGCGGCAACCCGCCCTCATGACTCACCGAGGCTGAGAAGGAGGAAGAGGCTGCCGTGGGTGGGAGTCCCACAGGACCCCAGGTGGGGTTGAGCAGTCTGCAAGGCCATAGTCTGTGGAGGACAGCCACTCTGATGTCCCCGCTGCTTCCCTGCCCCCACCATGTCCCCCTGCCCATGACACTGCCCCAGGCCAGTGCGGGGCCTTGGGGGGCTGCAGGGGCCTCAGGCCCCGGCGGGCTCCCAAGTCGAACCTTCACATGCCTCCACAGCAGTGTCTGTGCTGCCACTGGCCCTTCTCTCAGAACCAACCAGCACGCCTGCCCCGCCCCCTCTGGGAAACTGGCCCCTTCAGCCAGGGGTGTCAGGTCTGAGTCAGCCTGGCCCCCAGCTGTGAGGGCCCCAGCGGGCAGCCAGCAGCTGGCGCCTGTCCTCTTTCCCTGCAGGGAAGGGCAGGACAGGGCAGGAGAGTTTTGTGTGAGGAGGCAGGGCCGCCTCTGGCTCTGGCTGGCCTCAGTTTACCCCACTCAAAACAGGGGAGCTGAGCAGTTCCGGGCTGGGGGTCAGGCTGAGCGACCCCTCACCCTGCAGCGTGGCCACCCTCCCCTCCCACCCACAGCCGCAGGTGCTGAGCTTTGTGCAAACCCAGGGCCCTGCCAGGTGGACAAGGCCGGCAGGGCCCACCAGCCCACTGCTTTCCCTTCTGAGGTCGCTCCCAAAGCAGAGGCCCGGGCAGTACCAGAGGGATTTCCCTGGTAGCCTAGCGGTTAGGACTGCGGGCTCTCACTACCATGGCCCGGGTTCAATCTCTGGTCAGGGAACTGAAATCCCATGTGCCGTGTGGCGTGGCCAAAAAAAAACAACAAAGGGTGACACCCCTTCCCACCTGCCAGCCCTTAGGGTGGGGCAGTGGGTGGGCATTCTGGGGAGACCCCCGTGTGCTCTCTGTAGTGGGGTTTGGGGCCTGTGGACCAGTGTGGGTGGCAGGTGGGTGGGGAGCCGCTCCCCACAGAATATTCTCCCGGAGTAGGTAGGGGCCTGCAGGAGACCAAACTGCCTTCCACACCTGCCCCTCCCAGGGAGGCCCCGAGCCGGAGGCCACCTAGGGCTGGTGGAATGGAACCATCCCCTCCCCCAAACCTCCACCCAGGCCTGTGTCGGCCCCACCCCTGGCTCAGAAATTGGTGGTTGGGTGGGGGGGACACGACACGGGACACACGCTTATGCTTCAGCAACTCCTTTCAGCAGGGCAAAGAGCCCAGCCTTCGGGGAGTGTCCTGGGGAGCTCCCCTCCCCTACCAGGCCCCCAGAACAGAAAAGAGGCAGTTGAGTGGGGCCCCTGCCCCTGGGGTGGGTGAGGCCAGGCAGGAGCTATGCCTCCCCCTGCTGTCTCCCCTCAGCCCCCACCCCAGCCCCATGTAACCAGGGACCCCTTGCACCCCAGGTAGGGGCTCCCTCAGAACCCCTGCAGCCCACCGTGGGCCCTAGAATCTGCAACCTTCACACCTCCTACCCCCAGATAGGCCAGGTTGGGGCCATGGAGGCACCTCAGCTGTCTTAGGGCTGCAGCTTCCAGAGTGGCCCAAGTGTGACCTGCCAGAGTCACGTCTGTTTCAGGTAGTCCAGGGCACGCATATTTGTGTGACAAGCAAACAGTCCCCTCACCACGCTCTGTCTCCTTATACAAGGCTGCTCAGATGCTTCCCTTTCTGGTACCTGGGATGGTCCCATCTCCGACCCTGAGTACTTCTAGACCAATGTCCACCTGGTCATCTGTCACTCATTAACCACCTGCACACTCCCTGAGTGCCTACTGCATGTTGGGCCCTGCAGAGATGCTGGAGCAGGTGATTCAAGCCCTGCCCAGGACCTGGGGGTGGGCCTGCCTGCTAGCATGTGGGGTCTGAGGTCTGAGTGGACCACAAGCTCATCAGAGTGGCCTGTGAGGTAGAGGCAGCTGTGTCAGTGACAGAGGAACGGCCAGCTCCAACCCTGAGCCTAAGAACCATGAGCTCACAGCCTTCAGCAGGTGTGCAGCTGCAGGACACTGGCTGAAGCTCTCTCCTGCTCCACCTGTCTCACCCACCCCAGCCCAACCTCAGTCCCCAAGGTCTGGCCCTCAAGTGGTAGCACATGAAGTCAGACCACATTCCCTGCCAGCCTCAGGCCTGTCTGGTGAGAGCAGGAAGGGGCACGGATCACAGGTTTAGGGTCTTCAATGCAGGGTCATTTGGTCTTCCCCAAGCACAGAGATGCTGTGTGGCTAGCCTGGGGTCACATAGCATGTCAGGAGCAGCTGGGGCAAGGGTAGAGCTGACCAAGGGCACAGCCCTCTGAGGCCAGGGGAGGTTGTGCTTGCTGCTCCCCAAGTGAAGTGGGGACTAGGGTGGAGACATCCATGGTGGTCAGGGGTGGGGGCTGCCCTACCTCCCCTAGCCTGCTTGTTTGGGTCCCAGTACCAGCCTCCGCCTAATCCCTGCTCCCACCCAGAGCTGCTTGGCTGGAGGTACTGAAGGAAGTGTCCCCTCCCTCACGTCCCCCAGAATGCCCTCCATCATGACCCCACCCCACACAGATGAGGCCAAGGTCAGCCCCTCATGAGCCTGGAGCCTAGGCTGAGTGCGGGCAGACCCCAGTCACCTCCTCAGGGTCCGGGGAGCCCTGCCCATGGTGACTCTGATGTTCCAGGATTACCAGCCAGTTCTGCGCGTCTTCTGACTCGGTTTCCTCAACTGGGAAGCAGTAGGGCAAGAGGTGGGAGTCTCTGGGGTCTGTCAAGGGAAACAAACAAGGCTCTGCCAGCGGCTGGGAGCAGCAGTACTCAGGCCATAGGAATGTGTGGGTGGAGACCTGGGGGAGGGGCTGCAGGGGGCGGGGAGAGCCACCTCTGCCTCTCCCTCCCTGGGCAGTCATGGGAGCTCCAGATGGGCTGACAGTCAGGTACCAGGCATGTGTGCGGAGCCAAGGCCTCACCTTGTGGGGTCTTACTCTCCCATTTCTCAGGTGGTACAACAGAGGCTCAGTGCCGCAGAGAGCCCACAATTGCAGGGCAAGGCAAGGGTGTGGTCCCCGTCCCCACCCACCCACGGCTGGTGCCCTGAGGGTCTCCACTCCAGTCAGCAGGTTCAGTCAGTGGCCGCCTATCCAGGATGTGACTCCCTGACTCCTGGGAGTGAGTTCCAGGCTCAGGTCGGCGTGGTGGTGCAGTGGTCAGGTGGGGGGCTGCGGGAGCTCACCTGCCCAGGCACTGGCCATCTCCCGGATGGGAGGTGGAGACCACCTTTGTGCTGGCCAGATGCCAGTGTCTGCACGCGGATCCTGGCACCACAGCCTTTGTATGCGCCCCTGGAGCCAGAGTCCCTGGTGGCTCCCTCGATCCCTCCCACCCCGCCCCCCTGCCCTCCTATACTTTTGTGAATAAGAATTCCCTGTGTGGAATCTGTCCGGTCTCTGACCTCTCTCTGTGGGCTGGGTTTTCTATTATATACAGTCGAGCCAAATGCTAATTAGTACAGAAATCAGGAAGGCTGCCAGGTACAAGAACCAACTCACAGAAAGAGTAAGTGCCTTTAAAAAAAAAAAAAAGTCCTGTCCATAGATAACAACTGAAAAATTCTGTACAAAATATAAAAAAAACAGTTCCTTGAGGGCTCTGGGGAGTGAAGGAAAGAAGCCAGATTTTGGACGGGAATTGATACTTGAGGGAAGATGCCAGCGTGGATTTCCCTTTGTGGGTGTGGCTTTATGGTGTGCGGTGCTCAGACACCAGCAGAAATCCCACCATCTTTCTGGCTGAAAGAGCCAAAGGAAGGAGCCCAGAATAACTAGACAGCAGAGAGCATGTGGAGAACTCTGAGAAGGAGAGAGCCAGAGGAGGGGACCCCAAATTCTGTGTACCAACTCTACCCAGGCCTCTTGCTGACCCCTGAATCATGTGTGTGCAAGGCAGACAGCTCAAATGACAAACTGGCCAAGACTGAGCTCTGCACTTTTTGGGAGTGGCAGAGGTCACAGTTCAAGTATGACCAAGTTCATTGCCTGCCCAAACAGAAGCAGCAACAGACTTTGTAGGAATATAACAAAATGCAGTGTCTACACAACAAAACAGTCACAATGTTCATGATAAAATCAAAAACTGCTGGGCACAGGGAGAGTTGGGAGACTGTGACCCATTCTCCAGGGAAAAGAATCTGCTGAGGCCACAGTAAGACAGTATTAGAATTACCAGACAACAAGGTCATGGAAAAATGGGTTCTCATGAATGTAGAGGTAGGAAAAAAATGAAAATATTTTTTAAAGAACCAAATAGGAAATTTTAGAAATGAAAAATACAAAATCTGGAGTTTAAAAATCCACTAGATGGACTTAACAGGATCAATCACTTCCAACTGAGGGTTAGGTGAGGCCCCCCAATTGCACAGTTAAATGAATTTTGAGATGTGGATGGAAGGTTCCTCCGTGCCTACTTGCAGGAACTGCAGTTTGAGCCTGAGTTAAGAAACACTATCAGGGGACTTCCCTGGTGGTACAGTGGCTAAGAATCTGTCTGCCAAGGCAGGACACACAGGTTTGATGCCTGGTCCGGGAAGATCCCACATGCCGCGGAGCAACTAAACTTGTGTGCCACAACTACTGAGCCTGCGTGCCTAGAGCCCGTGCTCCACAACAAGAGAAGCCACCACAATGAGAAGCTCGTGCACCACGACGAAGAATAGTCCCCTTTCACCACAACTAGAGAAAGCCCGTGCGTAGCAACCAAGACCCAACGCAGCCAAATAAATAAATAAATAATAAATAAATAATTTTTTTTCATTTTTTAAAATTTATTTTATTTTATTTATTTATTTTTTTTTTTTCTGTGGTACGCGGGCCTCTCACTGCTGTGGCTTCTCCCTTGAGGAGCACAGGCTCCGGACGCGCAGGCTCAGCGGCCATGGCTCACGGGCCCAGCCGCTCCGTGGCATGTGGGATCCTCCTGAAGCGGGGCACGAACCCGCGTCCCCTGCATTGGCAGGCGGACTCTCAACCACTGCACCACCACGGAAGCCCCGATTTATTTATTTTTTTAAAAAAGAAACACTATCAGGTCAGAAGCAAAAGCTAAATTCCAAAGCCATTTGGTGTTCGATAATTCAGGTTAAAGGAACAAGATTGAATTGTATGCTTTAAGTGGGTAAGTTGCATGGTGTGGGAATTCTTTCCCAGGAAAGCTGTTTTTAAAAGACAGGCCAGGGCTTCACTGGTGGCTCAGTGGTTGAGAGTCTGCCTGCTGATGAAGAGGACACAGGTTCGAGACCTGGTGTGGGAAGATCCCATATGCCACGGGGCAACTGGGCCCGTGAGCCACAACTACTGAGCCTGTGCATCTGGAGCCTGTGCTCCGCAACAAGAGAGGCCACGACAGTGAGAGGCCCGTGCACCGTGATGAAGAGTGGACCCTGCTCACCACAACTAGAGAAAGCCCTCGCACAGAAACGAAGACCCAACACAGTCAAAAATAAATAAATTTATAAGAAAAAAAAAAGACAGGCCACAGATCTGAACAGACAGTTCATAAAAGAAGACATGTGAATGGCCGATAAGCACATGAAGAGATGCCCAACTTACTGGGGAGATGCAGATCAAACCCCCCACAAGACACACCCACCAGAACGAGGACACTTAAAAGGGTCTGACAAGGAAAGTGTGTCTCGGGTGTGGGGCAGTGGGACTCACACCTGGTGGTGGGAGCACAAGGTAGTGCAGGCATTTCTGCTGGGCGTTTTTTGTTTTTGTTTGGCCACGCCGTGCAGCTTGTGAGGTCTTAGTCCCCCAACCAGGGATTGAACCCAGGCCCCTGGCAATGGAAGTGCAGAATCCTAACCACTGGACCCCCAGGGAAGTCCCTTGACAAAGTTATTTATTAAAGCCATCTCCTGCCATAAGTAAAGGGACAGAAGATCAGTATAATGGTCATCACTGGATACAAGAAGGTGAGCTTAAGGTCCCATACACTTTTCTGGTTCATGTGTGCAGAGTAATGGTCCAAACCAGTGCTGTGGTCCCCACTGGGTAGTGGTCCAGGTTCTCTTTATTCATCTTCATGGCCAGTTGGAAGTAGATTCACATGAGGATTATGGAATAGGGTATGGTTACCATCTCCCCAGGGAAAGGGCTTAGACCTGATGCGGATATCGAGGTAGGTGATGAACTCAGGTCTCTCCTCCTCTCCGTGGTGCTTCAGGAAGATGTTCAGCGTGTTCACTCCCACTCCGGGAAGTGCCACAGAGTAGGTGAGGGCCTTCCACATGCGAGCTGAGCCCTCCTCACCATGGCGCCACTCGACACAGGCTGCTCCAGCTGCAGCCGGGAACGAACCTCGCAGCCCAGAAACCCAGGATCCAGCTGCTGCCACCATTTTCCACCTGGATCCGGCATTTTCTTAAGAAGTTAGGTATACTCCTAACCATACAACTTAACCATTCCCCTCCTAAGTAATCCCTCCAGAGGAATAAACCTGGATGTGCACAGAAAGTCTCATACATGAATATTCATAGCAACTCTATTCACAATAGCCCAAAATGGGGAAAAACAAATTTCCATCAGTAGACCAATGGACAAACGAAATATGGTATTATTCATATGCTGACCTACTAGTCAGCAATAAGAGGGAACAGACTATTCATACTTGGGGGAAAAGGATGAATTTCAACATCATTATGCTGAGTGAAAGGGGCAGATATCAAAGGGTACATAATGTATTATTCTGTTTCTATAAAAATGTTAAATTGCAAACGAATCCCTCATGACAAAAAGCACATCACTGGTTGCTGGGGCCAGGCAGCTTCACTAAAACTCAGGATTCCTGTTCGCAGGAGTAGCAGTGAGGAATCTTTTGGGGCTGATGGAAATGTTCTGTCTTGACTGGGGTGGAGATTTCACGGATGTGTGTAACCACCAAAGCTCTTTGGACTATACCCTTTAAATGGATGCCTTTATTGTGCATAAACTGTACCACAATAAGACTGATTTAAAAATCAATAGCAAGGGGCTTCCCTGGTGGTGCAGTGGTTAAGAATCCACCTGCCAATGTAGGGGACACGGGTTCAAGCCCTGGTCCGGGAAGATCCCACATGCCGCGGAGCAACTAAGCCTGTGTGCCACAACTACTAAGCCCTGTGCCACAACTAGAAGCCACCGCAGTGAGAAGCCCGCACACCACGCAGCAACGAAGACCCAATGCAACCAAAAATAAATAAGTAAAAAAAAAAAAAAAATCAATAGCAGGGACTTCTCTGGTGACACAGTGGTTAAGAATCCGCCTGCCAATTCAGGAGACATGGGTTTGAGCCCTGGTCCAGGAAGATCCCACATGCCGCAGAGCAACTAAGCCCGTGCGCCACAACTACTGAAGCCTGCGCACCTAGAGCCTGGGCTCTGCAACAAGAGAAGCCACCGCAATGAGAAACCTGCACACCGCAATGAAGAGTAGCCCTGGCTTGCCGCAACTAGAGAAAGCCCGCAGGCAGCAATGAAAACCCAACTCAGCCATAAATAAATAAAATTATTAAATAAATAAAGTGTGCGATTCAATGGTTTTTAACATATTACATTATTAATTTTAAAACTGTGTTAAAATATGTATAACAAAATTGGGCACTGTAACCATTTTTTTAAGTGTACAGTTCGGTGGCGAGAGTTACATTCACAATGTTGTGCAATTATCGCCACTATCTATTTCCAAAACTTTTTCATCATCCCAAACTGAAACCCCTTCCCAAGGCCTTGGTAACTCTAATCTACTTCCTGTCTCTATGGACCTGCCTGTTCTGCACACTTCACATAAGTGGAATCACACAGTAGTGGCGTCTGTGTCTGGCTCTCTCACGAGACACAGTGTTTTCAGGGTTCGTCTACATTACAGTGTGTCAGTGCTTCATCCTTCTATAGCTGAATGATAGTCCATGGTGTGGATGGACCACATTCCTTTATCCACATCTGCCGATGGTCATTTGGGCTGTTTCCATCTTTTGACTAGCCCCCACCTTTGCTCCACTGGTTCTGGGGGAAAGAGAGATAGAAACCGCCCTGCATATCTACATGTCAATCTGTCCCCTCCAGCATTAGAAGAGCCCTCCTTTGTCCCCCAGCCTCAGCAAGAGCCCCCTATGCTATAAACCCTCTCCATCACCCCAGCCTAACCGACCCTCATCCTGCCCCAATCCCAACAGCACTTATTATCCTCACACATTTTTTGTAAACGTTCTCTGGGGCATTGCAGTGAAACTAAGTTTATTTTGTATTTGTCTGGTTCTAACAACGAGTGAGAATGTTGAGATTTCAGGCATCGTACCCCAGACTTTAGTCAGATCTTGCCAGGACGGCGGGTGCTGGGGCCTGGAAGCCCACCAGGTACAGTCCCTGGTGAAAGGCCCTCTCGCTGCTGAGAAGGAAGTTCCCATCCTCAGAGCCAAGAGGAGAGGCGGCAGGTGCTGGAGGAAGCCGCACCAACACCTGGGCCTCAGGCACCTGGACGTCACAGTTAACCCGCAGGTAGGTGAGGAATCACCAGGTAGAGCCCACATCAGAACAAGAACCCCAAGAAGAGCACAGGCTTGGATGGGCCCCCAGCATGTGAGATCATGCCCTGCCCGCGGGGTATTCTGGGGCTGATCCTGCCAAGGACCTTCAGGGATGGGCCCACGTGGTTCCCGGGGATGTGCCAGACTCCATCACTGGCGTTTTCTGGAAAGCCCCATTAAAAAATGGTCATTACCTGTACATGACGACTCAAGAACTGAGTCCAGCCAGCAGCGGTTCTGTCTCAGGTAATAAACTCTCACAGGGAAATGGGGTTTTCTCAGGCTGGTCTTTGAAATAACCGCGGACTCTCTCCGAGAACCCCAGGGCTCTGCACTGAGCCGCAGCCTCGGGAGGAACGGCTTCCCATCCCCGTCACTGTCATTTTCTTCTCTTTTCAACAGACACTGGGCGTCTCTGCGTACCCGGCGCCCTTCTGGGTTCTTGGGCTGCGTCCGGAACCAAGTAAAGCAAGTCGGCTGCATCTCTCCCGGGGCGGAGATGGCGGAGGCCGCACACCTGGCTGGCAGGTGAGCCCGAGACCGCGAGGGAGGCGCCCTCGCCCACCGCCCCTCTGCCTCCCGGCCCGCGCCCAAGCATGGGGGAGAGTGAGAGGTGCCCGGGGCCGCCAGCAGGGGGCGCGAGCCCTCCAGACGCCCGGCCGCTTGACCAGTCGCGCACGAACCATGCGGACGCTTTCCGGCAGCATGGCGAAACCGCTTCGCCGTTTCGCGGCATTTGGCGACACCTGCGCGCGGCGGCGGGCGGCAGTGTGGCACCATGGCGTCGCTTTTCAGCGGGGCCCTGCAGCTGACGGACCTGGACGACTTCATCGCGCCGTCTCAGGTGGGCGGGCCGGGCAGCGGCCGTGCGCGAGGAGCCCCCCTCTGCCGCAGTCTCTCCCCTGAGAGAGGGGCTCAGAAGCGGGGCTGCTGGCTCGCACAGCCCCGTAGCTTCCGCGTCCCCTTCCCGGGCGGCCACTGCAGCCGGACTCACCTAGCTTGGGGCCCGGGAGACCCTGCCGAGCTTCCCTGCCCATTTCCTTGCTTGTGAACAGAGTGGGACAGCCCCAACCCGCTGTGAGGGCTTGGGAGGTGCTCCGCTGGAGTCACCGCGGTGGTCGTCGTAGGTGTCGCCCCCAGGGGGGCAAGACAGAGCTTGCCCCCAAAGGGGACAGGACAGCTTCACTTGAGAGCCGGCCGCCCTTATCTGGTGTCCCCGCTTATCGGTTGCTACCAGCCGTGCAGGACCAGGGCTCGGAGGGCCATAGCTAACCCGTCCCAGGAGGAGGAACGGGTGCGGCTGGTCCCGGCACACTGGCAGGAGGAGCTCGGACAGGCCTCCCACCAAGGTTTTCTGGGGCTAGTTCCCTTTGGGAATGCGATGGCCAGTGAGGTGCTCCTGTTGAGAGAGCCCGCAAGAACTCCAGGAGTTGGGCAGAGAAAGGAACTTTCTTCCAGGAACTGGGTGGGGCCAAGCGTTCCTAGCGACCCCTTGGCTTCCTCCCAGCAGTCAATGAAAAACTGGCCACTGTGCCCCGCCAGACGTTTACGCTGAGGAAGGTGAGGGTGGGGGGTTGGTGCTGTCTGCAGACAGGTTAGCGTGCAGGCCCAGTCAGCATCTGACTGTGACCTGCAGAGCAACTCTTGGTCGGACAGAGTGTCTGACCAGGCGTGAGTAGGGTAAGAAGTGACAAGATCCATAGCGCTAAGAGTGCTTCTGCTGCAGGAAGACCGGAATCAGGGCACAGTTTTCGTCCCAGGTGGTGGTGTGGCCATCAGGCTGCCCCTTTTCTTCCGCCTCTGTGCACTCAGGTGCCCGTTGGGGTTTCTTACTGGTATAGGATTGCATCAAGCCCATGAGGGTGGATAAGAGGCCAGGAAGTGGCGTGGCCAAGATCCACATCAAAGATGACGGGAGTTACTTCCAAGTCAGTCAGGTAAGTGCCAGCTCGGTTGACCTGAACCACGTTTCACTGCTCCATCGAGTGACAAATGCAGGGGCCACAGGACCTTGCACGTCTCACCAGTACTTTCTCAGATATGTTCTGCAGAGAGCTCTTTGCAGAGATGGCAGTTCCCGCATCCCCTCCCTCTCTCCTTCTCTAAGTTGTAATTGTGTGAAATTTTCTAGTCCAGACCACTTGTTCTTAGGGAACACCTACTTCCTTTGTAATTTAGCAATGACAAGATCCTAATCCAATAACGTTAAAATTTACCCCGACTGTTTACCATTTGGCCTCTCAAGAACACCTGTGCTGTCCCAGGGACCGCAGGCACCACCAGGCATGCTGGCCCGGGGATCCTGCCCAAGTGGGGGAGAAGCCACAGGATGGTTCACGGTAGGGCCAGACAGCAGGATCCAGAGTTCACAGGGAGAGAGCCACTGTTCACTCAGCCCAGGAGGGTGACGCAGCAGCACACCATGGGTCCCGCCCAAGTCCAGCACAGCACGGAAGACTGGGTCCTTTTTAGGGACCCAGTGGGTGCTGCTCCAGAGCAGCAGTGGTTGATCTGGAGGGAAGTAGGAAGCACATCAGCCCCCTGCTAGCACAGCATCACAGCCTGGCCTTGAGGCCAGTCCAACCTGGGAAAATGCACTGAGCTCAAATTGTGGCTTTGGTGCTAAGTAAGGCCTAGTGATCTGGGCTGGAAGGGAGTTCTAGTCTTGTCAGCCCCCTGGTCACACCCTGGGCCCCTGAAGCTCGCCTGGCCCTGGCTCAGACCACTCCTGTGTGTGCAGAGTGAAGGAGCTCTACTGGGATCATTTGCAGCTACGAAGAGTTGCCCAGCCTGGAGGCTGGCTTGAACACCAAGTTCTGCAAATGTCTGGCCGAGTCTGACACTGTGACTGCCCCTTGTGTCCCTCACCCACTCTTCCATGTGTTGGCACTGGGCAGGCACAGCCCAGGTGGGCACAGGCTCCCGCCATCTCCTCCCTCGGCCCCTCTCCTTATCCCTCTGTTCTTTCTTCCTTAATCTTTGCCCTGCCTTTCTCTTCCTGCTCCATTTAGAGCCTGGCCTTGGGCATTTTCCTGTCCCCACAGCCCCGTGAGGGCAGCCTGGGGACCAACGACTGTCCAGGGCCTCTGTGATGAGTCAGCTGCTTCTTTGCAGATTTAATGCCCATCTCCCACCCCTGGCGGGCAGCAAGCCTCTTCAATATGATCTGACATGCCAGCCAAGTTTGTACCAAAGTTAGAATTTGGTGCCACTATGAAAATCTAGAACGTGTATACATGTTTCTGCAATAAATATTTAATTTCTAAGAACTTACAGCACATAAAGCCAGTAGTTGGTTGTCAGTGTTATGAGACGGAGAATGAAAGTTTCCTGTGGGTCCCATCATCTGAGAGCTCCACGTCCTTATGCGGAGGGCCCTTGGGGTACCAGGTTCTTGTGCTTCCAGGATGGAGGGACGAAGAAGCTGGAGAGGGCCAAGATCTCACTGGACGACTGCCTGGCGTGCAGTGGCTGCGTCACTTCGGCAGAGACCGTGCTCATCACTCAGCAGAGCCACGAGGAGCTGCGGAAGGTTCTAGGTGCTAATAAGGTGAGCGGTGGGGTAGTCTTTGGGATGCCACTCTAACCCAACATCAACCCCAGCATTCCTCACTCGTGTTGTCAGGGCAGCTCATCTTCTGGTGCCCTTTGTCCTATGTCTCCTAGTGACTCCTGGCATTTTTAGATCTCATTGGTGGGATCTCAGTCAATTACTTGTATTTTGACATTGAAGTGTTAACCCTAAACTTCAGGTTCTACGTGTTTGCAAAAATGACACGCCCTGATGGAATTGGGCTTGGAATCTGTTAAACACACAGGAATCTGTTAAACACACAGAGCGAGCGGCAGGTCCCTTGCTTTGCAGATGGTGGCGCCCGATCAGCAGAGGCTGGTTGTCATCTCAGTCTCTCCCCAGTCCAGAGCGTCGCTTGCTGTGAGATTTCAGCTGAATCCTACAGACACCGCCAGGAAATTAACTGCATTCTTTAAAAAAATAGGTAGGTGCTGAACCTTGGGTGAGCTCCAGCTTGGACATGAGGGCTGCTGCGAGGCTTGTCATGCCCCGCTGTCACTGGGCTTAAACGCATCAGAAACTCTATCTGAGGTTGACTTCAACTTGAAGTTTTGTTTTGATACGGAGAGCAGTGCCTTTTAATAGAAAACTGTCTGAATTCTGATGTTGCACTTCCCAGAGTCTGGAATTTACCCACTCCTAATACTGGTTTGTTTGTTTTTTTTTTTTTTTTCTTTTTTTCTTTTGTGGTATGCGGGCCTCTCACTGCTGTGGCCTCTCCTGTTGCGGAGCACAGGCTCCGGACGCGCAGGCCCAGCGGCCATGGCTCACGGGCCCAGCCACTCCGTGGCATGTGGGATCTTCCCGGACCGGAGCACAAACCCGTGTCCCCTGCATCGGCAGGTGGGCTCTCAACCACTGCGCCACCAGGGAAGCCCCCGTAATACTGTTTTTAAACTATCACCATCAAGGCACATCTCCCAGGTCTGAGTTGGGTTCTGGCTCAGATCAGCTGGTCGACCTCTGTGTGCTGGGAGCCGGGCTGGGAGGACGTGGGGTGAGCCCTGGTGCCAGCGGCTGCCCAAGGCAGCACGCAGGGTTTGGCCTGGTCCCTGGCAGCCACCGATCTCAAAGGAAGGAAGGCCCAAGGACGCCAGGCTGTCTGCACACCAGCGTGTCATGTGACACCCCACGGGAAGGCAGAGCCCTGCTTCTGGGGCGAGGTGGACAGCGCCTGGGGCTGTGACCATCCTTCTTAGGGTGAGGTGGGTGCTCCCTTGCAGGGGCACACTATGTGTTTGATACCACCTTCTCGAGGAACTTCAGCCTCCTCGAGAGCCAGTGGGAGTTCGTGCGGCGATTCCGAGCACAAGCTGATTCCAAGCAGGCCTTGCCCGTGCTGACTTCCGCCTGCCCAGGTATGCTGATGCTGCAGACCGGTGTCAACAGCTGGACATGGGTGACGGGAGTGCTGGGGGAGGGGCTCGTCAGCAGGCACTGCCTGAGAGTCACCTGTAGTCACTTCAGTTCCCAGAGGGGTGATCATAGGGACACCTGAGACACGTGTCGGTGACAGCAGAGTGGGGACTCCTTAGTGGGCTCCTAACTCCTATACAAGTCGATCCACCCCAGAAAGTCACACCCATGCCCTGCTCGCTTGCCCCACCACCCCCACCCTGTGTTGGCCTCAGGCTGGATCTGCTATGCGGAGAAGACCCACGGGAACGTCCTCCTCCCCTATATCAGCACCGCCCGGTCCCCGCAGCAGGTCATGGGCTCCCTGGTCAAGGACTTCTTCTCCCAGCAGCAGGTAACAGGGACATCTTACAGAATAAGCCAGACTGCAGTGGTCACGGACCCACACGCAGAACTGTGCTCCCAGCCATGCCTGTGCTGTCACCCCCGCCTCAGCCTTTGCTGCTGGGGCCAGGCAGCTGCACCACTGCCCTGTTCTCCACACAGCATTTGACCCCCGACAAGATCTACCACGTGACGGTGATGCCCTGCTATGACAAAAAGCTGGAAGCCTCCAGACCCGACTTCTTCAGCCAAGAGCACCAGACACGTGATGTGGACTGTGTCATCACAACAGGTGCGGGGCCCCGAGCACACAGCTGGTGCTGTGTGCCCAGCGTAAGGCCCAGCACAACCCCCCTGGCTCATGTTGATCACTCCGTCTGTGAGTTGAGCAGCCTTGCAGAGGCTCCCAAATGCTTAAAAGAGAAATGAGCGCCCACCCGGGAGGCAGACGATCCAGGGAGGGTCGCTGTCCAGGGACGCAGTGCCCTGCCCACTCCAGGCGCATTGTGGGGCACCGTAGGTTCAGGCGCGTCTGCCCCACCGCAGCACCAGGAGGCCCTTCAGAAGTGGAGTTACCTCTGGCTGGGTTCATCCTCCACTCACAAGCAGGGGCTGGACGTCTGGCCACTCACAGGTTGCTAGGGATGCAGGTAGCTGGTGGGGATCTTTCACGGTCTCTGTTTTTGTTGAGATTCAGCTGAAGAGCATCTGTCTGTGCTGTGGTCTCATCGTAGGAGAAGTCTTCAAGCTGCTGGAAGAAGAAGGGGTCTCGCTGTCAGAGCTGGAGCCGGCTCCCCTGGACAGTCTGTACGTCACGCCTGCCATGTCAGGGGCAGTAAGCTCGTCCAGCATTGGGGTGCTCTTGACATTGGGGTCACAGGTGTCCTGGTGGGCAACAGAAGGGATGAGGCAGGTGCAGGCACTGTCCTCCCCCCTCTTCTCTGCCTCAGCTTCCTTCTGGTTGGTTTTCCGTCTGCCCCATGGTATGTGTTGGTGTCCAGAAGTGGTTGAGTTCACGAGATGGCCTGTGGACAGTTGGCTGATGGTTATCAGAGCTGACCCCAACTTCATACAGGTCTGAGCTCCCCAGAACAGGTGATATGACGGAGGGGACAGTCCTTTTCCCCCAGAGCTTCCTCCTGACACACCCACAAAGCCCTGGAGTCTGTGACTCATCTTCCACTTAGAAAGCAAGCGCTCTCAAACATGACAGAGGTTACCCAGAAGCCTTGGTGGACAGCAGCCCCACTACCACGTAAGGCCATGCCCTCCTCCCCAGGTGCAGCAGTGTATCTGCCCAGGAGCCTACCAGCCATCAGGGTGGGGGCTCAGGGGGCTACCTGGAGCACGTGTTCCGGCATGCAGCCCAGGAGCTCTTTGGAATCCACGTCACTGAAGTCACCTACAAACCCCTGAGGTCAGTGGGAAGGGCTGGAGCTTGGGGCAGGGCAGCCTCTCGGGGCACCAGGCAGGAGCTGGGCCCTCCCCTCTGGCTCATGTGAAGGCACCAGAGCTCTCCAGCCCTTGGTCTCCTCATCATAGGGCTCAGTGTCCCCTACCCACAGCACAGTGACCCAGGGCCCCAGAGGCCCATGGTGGCAGGACGGTTTTCCTGGCACAGGATGTGTCCCAACGTGAGTCCCCATTCCAGGGAGGGCGGGCTGGGGCCTTTGTCAGACCTTGGGAAGGTGGGGTTCCCATTCTACAGACCAGGAAAACAAGGCTGGGGCTGAGGCCACCTGCCCCACTCATTGAAGGGAGCTTTCTACCCTCCCCTATCACCGTCCCCAACCCGAGAGGAAGCCTGGGCGTGCCGTGTGGACAGCCTGGTCTGTGTCCCCTCAGGAACAAGGACCTCCAGGAGGTGACTCTGGAGAGGGAGGGCCAGGTCCTGCTGCACTTCGCCGCGGCCTACGGCTTCCGCAACATCCAGAACCTGGTGCAAAAGATCAAGCGAGGGCGCTGCCCATACCACTATGTGGAGGTCATGGCCTGCCCTGCAGGTAGCTGCAGACAGAGTGGGCCCTCTGGGACCCCGTGTGCTGACACCCTCCCCTTGACCACACTTCTGCCCGTCCTTCTCTGCCACAGGCTGCTTGAATGGTGGAGGCCAGCTCAAGGCCCCTGACATGCCTGGCAAGGAGCTTCTCCAGCAGGTTGAGAGCCTATACAGCATGGTCAGGACCGAGGCACCAGAGGACGCACCTGGGGTCCAAGAGCTGTATGGGCACTGGCTGCAGGGCGAGGGCTCAGAGCAGGCCAGCCGCCTGCTGCACACAAGCTACCACGCGGTGGAAAAGGCTGGCTCCAGCCTCAGCATCAGGTGGTAGGAGGCCTCAAGGATCCACCCAGCCCAACACAGCCAGCACCGTGACTCCCAGGAAGGCATGTGGAGTCTCCAGCAGGGAAGTCACCCGAGACCCCAGGGCACACCCCCAAAATGCTGGATGAGATGTGGCGACATTGGGACCCACATAGAGATGGGACTCAGGACCCCCAGCCAGTAAAGGTGACTTCCAGCCTGTGCTCACCCGGATTCCCTGCTGCAGGGGGCCAGAGGTTCCACCACCTGCTGGAACCTCTCCATGGGCCCAGAGCCCTAGAGGTACCCTGGCTCCTCCTGGTTGTGGCGGCCTAAGCTGTGAGGGTTTCAGCTCATCCTGTGAGGCAATAAAGGGAGAGAAAAGGGGAGGGGTTCCTCATCCCCCATTTCTAGAGTCACCTGAAGCTGCGATGTGGAGGGTGGTGATAGGCTGGACCTGCCAGACTGGTCAAGCTCACAGCAGAGATTGGGGAACCTTGCCACACTGGGCAGCAGAGGACACTGGCAGGAGACAGGCGCCTGGCCCATGACCCCAGCTGGGGATGGGTGTTCCCTCCACCTAGAACCAGGTGTTCGACGACGCTGCGGTCTCTGGGGCTTGAGAACTTGTGTCTTGGGGGCTGAGTCCAGGTGGGAAGGACTCTTGCTATCAGGCCTCAGTGGTCTCTCTGGCTGAGTCCTGTCTCCACAGCTGGACCCCCACTTAAGGGGCAGGGGGAGGGCAGATTGCATTCAGCCCACCAGGCCTGGCCCCGAGAAGCTCACTTCTAGTAAAGGGAACTCTCTGAAACCGGCTTCTCTTCAAGAGTGTTTACCAGCATCAAAAAAGAGGCCTTTCAAAGCTTTATTCAAAGTTCAGGAGCCCTGTGCACCCCACTAGGCTGCTTCGCAAACACCCAAGTCTCAGGGCTGACTGTGGCCCAGAGAGGGGCCCCGGGTGTCCAATACCAGGAAAGGCCAGGGTGCCCACCCTCTAAGGCTGGGCAGGGCTGGGAAGGCTCGATCCTCCTGTGGGTCAAGGGAGGAGGGGCATGTGGCCCAGCCCACGTAGGGCTCACTTTGGCCGGGGCATGCTCAGGAGCCCCCACTGCAGCGCAAGGAGTGCCCGGGCCTGTGGCTGAAGCGGCTCAGCTGCCCGCTCAAAGCTTTCTCGCTCTCTGCAGAGCACTTCCAGGACTTCAGCTGGGGCGACCTTTCCTGTGAACTTGCGCACAGGCTCCTCTCTGCAGGGAGAGAGGGTTCAATGGGAACCGCTGGGCAAGCTGGGCATGGTGGTGGAAATGAAGCCACTGCCGGAGGGCACTAAAGAGCAGCCTCTCCCTGGTGCCAGAGAGCCCAATAACCAGTCCCCCAACACCTCCCTCAGCATCCAAATGACTGCCAGGGAGGCCCAAAGGACAACAGTCCGGCCCCGTGCCAGCCTGTTCAGCAGCGTGGCTCCTGGGGAGGACACAGGTCCTCCCGACACGCACTGGCTCAGGCCCTGCCATGGGCTCCCCAGCCTGCCCCACAAAGAGGGCCCGCATGCTGGCCAATACTCACGCCACCCTCAGGAAGGGGTTGTAAAGGAGCTCCTCGCCCAGGGTTGAGGGCACCGTGGGCACATCATCCTCATCCCTCTTCTGGAATGACCACAGGCCTTTGTCACAGCCTTGTCTGGCAGCTCCAGGCAGCTTGACTCAGCTCACCAGTCTGGGGGCTTGAGCCTAGACCCTGAGGGCAGGCACTCATGGGCCAGACCTGCAGGCTGCCCAGCTCCCCTCCCTCACCAGTGGGAGCCTTGGCTGGCAGAATACCCTGGGCCAAGCCACGTCTGGTCAGCTGGGTCGGTCATGGTGGACTCCCCTGCAGCCTCCCTGGTTCCAGTCCTACCCCACCCTCCAACCTTGCCACTGAGAGGGAAGGAGTGGTCACACCTTGGCCCACGATAGCTTGGCCTTCACGTGGTTGTTCCAAGGCTCCACTTTTTGTGCAAACTCGAGGTTGCCCAGTGTGTGCTCGTGACCACAGAACACCTTCTGGAGAAAGAAGGCACTTGGGGTGCACAGTACCACCACAGGCAGAGATGGGCAAAGACACTCACCCCAGTGGCCCAGCCCCTCCCCCGTTGCCTGGTCCACCTGTCCCCACAGCTGGCAAGCAGTCATCCTGAACCCCGGCATAAGGCAGGTGCAGAGCGCACTGGTTATGTAGGAGGCTGGGCCCCATGAGAGGGTAAGGGGCAGGCTGCTCACTGTCTCAGGGGGCAGGGTGCCCAGGGTCTCCACCAAGCTGTGGTACATCTGCTGAGCTGTGGTCTCCAGGCGTGAGCCGCAGCCAGCCACAGACAATGCGTCCCCTGGGGAGATGGGTGGGTTAGAGAAGGTGGATGGGGCAGAGGGAGGTGGGCGGGTAGACGCAGGGCAGCCGGTACCCGAGAACACGGCAGGCGGGTCCAGACACTCATCTTCCCACAGGAAGTAGCTCATGTGGCCCAAGGTGTGGCCGGGCGTCAGGAGGCAGCGCACGTGGATGGCCCCAAACTATGGCAGAGGAGCAGGTGGGCCTGTAAGGTGGTTGGGCCCAGGGCGCTCTCCCCACCCCTCCTGAGTGCACGCTCACCCGCAGCTCCTCGCCATGTGCCAGCCTGCGGGTCAGCGCACAGATGCGCTCATCTGCGCCCAGTATTACCAGGCCAGGTAGCAGCCTTGCCAGCTCCGTGTTGCCCTGGGTGTGGTCCCTGCGGGTGGGCGGAAGCAGGATCACATGGGGTCAGGGTAGGGTAGGGGTGACACCCTCCTGCCTCAGCCCGCCCTGATGGCACTCACCAGTGGTGATGGGTGGTCAGCACAGTTGTCAGTGATACCCCCTCCCGGCCCACGATCTCCAGCAGCTGAAAGGGATGGGAGTTAGGGAGATGCAGGTGGTCCAGTTAGCTGCCTGTGTTGGGGCGCCAGGCCCGGGTGCACAGTGCCCCAGGCAGGGGACGGGCCTGGGGGTAGGGGAGATCCAGCAGACAATTACTGAACGCCCAGCGCACACAGTACAGTTAGGCACCATACAAAGGGAAAACAGGAGACCCAAGACGGCTCTAACCTCAGAAGAGACAAGATAATCAAGAAACCCTAAATGCCAAATAACCAGAGATGAGACAATAAGGGAAGGATCTGGCCCCGGCAGCGTAGTCTGGAGAGCCTCTCGGAGTGTGGACTGACGGTCGCGGCCTACGATGCCTGGGCCCACAGCTGTGCTCCCGCCGCCCGAAAGCTGCCCTCACCCTTTTGGGCACGGCCACGTCCACGGCCACAGCCTCCCGCGTGTGCTCCTCGATGACCAGGTACATGTAGTTGTCCTCAAGCACAGGGATGACTTTAACCTTCATGGTCGCAGAGCTCAGCCACCCCGCGCCTCCTGAGCCCCTTCCTCAGGGTGGGACTACCCTTTCCAGACCCTAGGCAAGGCTGTGCGTGGAAGGGGTCAGCTCCACAGACACGCTGGGGGCCAGGAAAGGAACCGCGCTCCCTGCTCCCGGACTTTCCCGAGGGCCCTTGAGGAATCCCAAGCTCCAGACTTAAGCTGACCTGCAGCTGAGGGGACCAGTCTCTCGCCAAGACTCAGCCCACCGCAGGCCCCGCCCCCGCGCAGCAGGCCGCACCCCCGACGAATCGCGCCCTCTTCCGGCTCCGCCCCCAGCCACGCCGCTGCCCCGGTAGGCCCCGCCTGCCTCCCAGGCTCCGCCTCCTCCCCGGGTGCCCTCCCGTCGCAGCGCAACCCTGGACCAGCCCCGCCCCAGGCCCCGCCCCTCAACGTCCTTCCGCAGGCCCCTCCCTCCCCAGGCCCCCTCCCTCTGAAATACGACCGCGGCCCTCCCCCTTTTCCGATCGTCCACTCACCCCCTTGGGCTGCGCCAGCTGGTCGCAAGGACTACCTGAAGGACAGCCGGACAGAGGCGGGCCTCGGGCGCCTGTCACGGGGCCTGGACGGAGCGCGCCTCTCATCCGGGCCGCCGCCAACGGCCCGCGCCCCTGAGGCGCCCGCCCGCCGGGCCCGCCTGGAACCTGCGCGCGCGGGGACCTGAGCACTGTGCACACGCAGCGCACGCGTGCGCGGGACGGAGCGCGTGCGTGCCCGAAGGGGGCTGCGCGCACGTCTGGCCAGTCGCGCCCGACGCTGCGGCGCCTCCTCCACGAAGCCCTCCTGGCACCGGGCTGAGACAGACCTCCTGAGTACTCCGGACCCGGATTGGGACGTCTGAGCCCGCTTCCATCAGGCTGAGGGGTGCAGGGATCTGTCCAGTTTGTTTGCCTGCCCGTCCAGTGCTCAGCGTAGGGACCTAATGAGTGTGCGAACCCACATGGTACAACAAAGCGCGCTGTGTGAGGACAACAGTAACAGCAGCGGCATCTCCATACCATGCGCGCTGTCCCACACCTCCCTAAGCTGGGCCCTTCTATGCACTCGTGGTTCCATCAGTGGCCCTGATAAATGCTGGGGTGCCAATCTGCGTTTCCCAGATGAGGAAAAGGAAGCCGGAAAAAATGGATCGCCATATATGGAAGAAGTTGAGAGTTTGCACCCACCTCCCCAACCACTGAACTGTCCTGCCTGCCCTCGTGGGTGGGGCCCCGGGAGTCTCCTGGGGACAACAGAGGCCTTGGCAACACAAACCATCGTGTTGCAGCAACAGGCCAGTAGTCGAGGTGGCACCAGGCTTGGGGCAGCCCAGAGTCCCTTTTGTCTATGGAGTATGTGGCAGCCCCAGGCCCCTACTCAGGGGCCCCACCTCGGGCCACCAAGAATGTGAGTCCTCCCAGGACGCTACTGCTTCTGGGCTCGGGGGTTCTCCCTGTTCCCTCAGAGACCAGGAGGGGTGTAGGTCCTCCCAGGACCTGGGCCTGATCCTGGCTGTGGGAGGGCCTGCCCCAGCTCTGCCAGGCTGAGGGTGTGGGGGTGGATGGCTGGTGGCTTCATGAGAGTGGAGAACACAGTCCAGGTCTGAGACGCACCTGGGGTATGAGTGGTGGTGCCTCCCTAGGTTCTGCCACGGGCCGAGACCTGGCTGCCAGGAGTCCCTGGAGGTACCCCAACCTGGGCCACCAACCTTGAGACAGAGGTTCCCTCAAATCTAGAGCTGAGTGAGGAGCAGCGGCTGCAGGTGTGTGTGGGGGCCCTTGGGCACTGGCAGGAGGGAGGGCATCCCCAGGGCCCCACAGGCCCCACCTCTCATCCTGGCCATCCACAGGTCTGCAAGGAGCTGGTGGACCTGCAGATCAAAACCCATCGCCTGAAGGAGCAACATGAGGCTGAAATCTTCGAGCTGACGAGTGAGGTGCGCACTGATGTGTGCCAGCCTGAGGGCATGGGGGGAGGGTGCACTTAGTGCCAGAACTGTGAGGGGTGCAGGTGTGCCCCATGTGACTGTGCACACACAGTGCCTGTGAGTCCCCACCTGTCCTGTGTGTGCTGTGTCCCTGTGGATGCCCAGATGGATGATGACCTGGTCACCCCGCAGGTCCTGTGGCTGGAGAGCCGGGTGCTGGAGCTAGAGCTGCACGGAGAGCAGGCAGCCCCAGCAGAAGCTGATCCGGGGCACCACCAGGCACTGGCACAGGAGCTTGGGCACAAGGCCTTGGGTCAAGGACACTCCAACCACCACAGACTCCAGGTCACCATGAGCGCATGGGTGGAAGCTAAACGGGTCCAGCAGGGGACCAGTGAGGCTGAGACCAGCTCTTCTGTGCAGGCACAGCCCAAGGACTTCCTGACCGCTGAGAACGAGCAGCAGAAGCTAGGGAATGGTGTGAGTGTGCAGCCATCTAGCCCGGGAATCTGTTGAAGTTTCTCCCAGCCCAGGGTGGAGGTGGAACAGTGCAGGGGACCCAGAGCTTGGGCTCTCACCCAGCCAGCCCTTGTGTACCCCGCAGCCACAGGGAGAAGTAAATCGGGCGCCAGAGCAGCACAAGGCTTGGCAACAGGCACTGGAGACGCATGTGTGAGTGACTGTCTCACCTGGGACAGGAGAGCCCAGCAGGGCACAATGAGCAAAGGAGCTGTTCTTAAGGGGCAGGAGTCACCTGCCCTAGGCCCGGCTAAGCCTCATACCCATGTCTGCAGGGCAGCCCTGGGCTGGCAGCTGCAGGGAGCCCAGGAGGAGGCCAGGACAGCTGGGCAGCAACTGTCTGCACAAGCCTTGGTGAGGCCCACCCCTACCTGCTTTGAGGTCTGGCTCAGCAAAGGTCCACCTTCCAGGACATAAATTCAGGGCCATCTCCACCCCCAGGTATTGTCTGCCTGCCGGGGCCAGCTCCACCAGACTGAAGCAGAGAACGCCCGGCTGCAGCTGCAACTCAAGAAGCTGAATGAGGAGTACGCCATCCGACTGCAGCACTGCGCCCGAGTCGTGGCTGTGAGCACTGGGCCGGTTGGCCCTGTGTTGAGTGGGAGGCCTCTGGGTCCTGGGGAGCCCGAGTCTGGCTTGGGTGTGCTAGACCACTTCAGAGAGACTCTGACCTTGTGGGAGACTTCAGGCCCACCCAGCATGCTGTCGTCAGACCAGCTCCATGGAGGAATTTGGGGGGTGGGGGAGGGAGGTGTGGACCTGCTGCAGCCCGGCCCTACCTCCTCCAGGGCTTTGCAGATGGTGCAGGCCCGAAGCCTGCATCCACAGCCCTTCGGACATTCCTGGAAACCACTCTGGAGGACATTCGGGGGGCACATCACAGCCGCGAGCAACAGCTGGCCCGGGCTGCTCGCACCTACCGCAAGCGCCTGGCAGATCTGAGCCGGAGGCACGAGGAGCTGCTGGCTGCCCACAGGTGGGCCCATCCCTGAGCTGGGCACCGGTGTGGGATGGCCCTAGGTGACCTGGTGCGGGGCTTAGTGTGCAACAGGTGCTGGTGGATCCCAACAGGGCACCCAGGACCCCCAAGGCTACCTCTGGTGCAGCCACCTCAGACGTGGAGCCGCCGCCCCTGCACATGG